>NW_027203270.1:10415000-11015000 GCF_024711535.1 Dipodomys merriami
TAAGGGCCTCAAATACCAGGTACTTTGCCACTTGAGCCACATCTTCAACCTTTTTTTTGCCTTGGCTGTTTTGAGTTTTGTTTTGTTTTTTCACGAGTTGTGGGGCTTGAACTCTGGGCCTGGGCGCTGTCCCTCAGCTCTTCAGCTCAAGGCTAGTGCTCTACCCCTTGAGCCACAGCACCACTTCTGGCTTTTTCTGCTTATGTGGTGCTGAGGAATCAAACCCAGGGCCTCATGCATGCAAGGCAAGCATTCTACCACTGAGCCACCTTCCCAGCCCCAGCCTTGGATGTTTTTAAGGTAGAGTCTTGCTTTATCTTGAACTGCCCTGGGCTGGGATTCCCTTTTCTTGTGCTTCCCTATGCCCCTGGGGACAGCAGGCACATAACATTGTACCTAGCCTTTGATTTTTTTTTTTTTTGTCGGCCGTGGGGCTTGAACTCTGGGCCTGTGCACTGTCCCTCAGCTCTTCAGCTCAAGGCGAGCGCTCTACCACTTGAGCTACAGCTCCACTTCCAGTTTTCTGGTGGTTTATTGGAGATAGGAGTCTCACGGTTTCTCCTGCCCGGGCTGGCTTTGAACTGCGATCCTCAGATCTCAGCCTCCTGAGTAGCTAGGATTACAGGCGTGAGCCACCAGCGCCAGGCTCCTAGCCCTTGATTGAGATGGAGTTTTATGAACTTTTATCCCCAAGCTGGCCTCAAACCACAGTCCTCCAATCTCTGCCTTTAAAGTAGTTTAGGATTACAAGTTTGAGCCACCATGCCTGACTTATATGCTTCTAAAACATTAAAAAAAATTAGAACCAAAAGTCGGTGTTCTTCTCAGTAAGTGCCAATTTCCTGGTTGTTAATGTGCTTGAACCAAATTCTGTATATTTGGGAATATTCTGTAAGGTTCCTTTAAGGGCTCTGTTTTGCAGATGTTGTTTTGTACTATGGAATGGTCCTTCCCAGCAGAATGTAATGCATATTGCATCACTTCCTTTGCAAGAGAATTGACTCCAGGATCCTTGGGGTAGGGTAATTTTCTCATTGTTTTGCACAGGGTGTATTACCTGTTTATGGTGTTAAAACTCTGGTGAGTCACAGCCAGAAATTAAATGAGATTTGTAACACCTGTCAGCTGTAGTGTGGTGGGTTGTATGCAAACTGCAAATAAAAGTTTAATGTCCAGAATAGTGTTATCTTCTTTAAACTTTAGTCACATTAAAAACCAAACCATATCCACTTTTTAAAAAATCCATGTTTCCAGCTTCTCTTGAAAAATCAGAAGTTCCAGTACAACTTGTCTGCATTTCAGAATGGGAACCATATCCCAGAGTAACTGCTGCTAGCTTTATTCTGGGCACATGCTTGTCAGAATCCCACCATGCCCTACTTACAACCTGTCTGTTTCACTTATCTATCTGGCTCTGGCTTCCATAGGCATTTTAGTTTGATTACTGTCTTAATGGTCTGATTTACCAACAACCTAATGCTGCCAAAACAGAACTTTTTGCCTTTTTATAATCTATATAAATAAATATAAATAAAATGAAAACGTAAAAGCATACTAACAACTGAAGAATCATCTGATAGTTGGAATTTGAAATTTTTTGTTCTTGTAACTTACACAAAATTCTTTCAATATGAAAATTGTTTTTAAAAGCTAACACTAGCTTTCAACTACAGACTGTCAACAATGAGAAAGATTTTTCTTCCCTAAATGACATATCTTTTAGTTTGAATTTGAGGGAAGGAGAACATGTAAAGCCAACCTAATTGATAAATGTTCTATGAGTTATTTTCTAGGAAAACATATTTTCTTCTATTGAGATTAAGAAAAACTTTTGTATGAAAATATTTTTGTGTGCATTTACAACTGAAAACCATCCAGTTGTTAGTGCCTCGTCATAGTAAAGCACTCTAAGTATAAATAATTGTATTGTTTCTCTGCATCAAAAGAAGCACCTTCACCAGCCACTGCTGGCTCACACCTGTAAAACTAGCTACTCAGGAAGTTAAATTCTGAGGATCACATCTACAATTAGCTCTCTTTGGCTGCAGTTTACTTACTTATCCACAGATTCAACCAAATGCAGACAGAAAATATTTGAAAAAAATGAATTCTGGCAAGACCCAAAAAAGCAAACTTTGAATGTACAGTGTGTCAAGCACTATGCTGAATCTATGCAAGTGAGCTGAGTAAGGGCATTCATTGCATTAGGTATTATAAGCAATATAGAGATGATTTAAAATAGATGGGAGGATGTATATAAATCATATATAAATACTGTACCTGAGCATCCTTAGATTTGAGTATCCACAGTAGGTTGGGGGGGGGGGGAATCTTTGTGTTTTTTTTGGTTTTGGATTTTTTTTGGTCATGGGGCCTGAACTCTGGGCCTGGGCACTGTCCCTCAGCTCTTCAGCTCAAGGCTAGTGCTCTCCCACTTGAGGCACAGCGCCACTTACAGCTTTTTCTGCTTATGTGGTGCTGAGGAATCAAACCGAGGACCTCATGCATGCAAGGCAAGTACTCTACCACTGAGTCACCTTCCCAGCCCCTGTGTGTGTGTGTATGTGGGGGGGTGTCTTTGAATCAATCCCCTGTGGATACCAGAGGATACCTGTATGTCTATTTCTTTTGCTGCATTGAATACCATGAGTTCATATTGACAGTTGTCATTTCAGTACAACATATAGGGGTTTATTTTAGCTTACATATTTGTAAATCCCTTGTGCAGTGAAAAAAAAAACATGGTTTCCATTATCCTCAGCATATTTTTTTTTATGTTCTCAATCCTCCTATATGTGACTAGTTTCCTCTGCATGAAGACCATTGCCTAGAGCCTGGCCCTGCTAGACCCCTGGGCTGCTCTTGTGGAATCCTATCCTGGCTCCACCAAACATACAGTGAGCCAGCTGAATCTTCAGCCCCAGCTCTGCCAGATATGCCAAACATGCTAGCCAAATCTTTGACGTTTTAAATTTAGATGAATTACAAGCAAAAACTTAAGGCAAGCATTTCCTGAAACTTAAAAGAATAAATAATTTTAGCTTTTCAGTTGCATCATTTTCAGTTCTTACTGAGGATGATGGGACTTGTTTATTAAGTACAGGTTTGGACCTAATGCTGTTTATAAGTAGCCTCAGCTTGCTTTTATGTTGGTGAAATGTGCCATTATCAGACATTTAAAGTAACTGTTGATGAGCAGATGAATCCAGGGACAACTAAAGATTTTCTTATGGGCCCATGTAGCTCGCTAGTGGTTGAGGTGGAACTTAAATAAAAAATAAATATTATATTATTTGTCTTAAATTGGCAGCCAGTTCATGTACATAAATTCCTTTCTCGGTTTGACCTAGCAATAAAAAGGATTTAATTTCTGCTTAGAAGAACTAAGAAAAAAGTGGGAAAATTATTTGTTTTTTCCATTTCCTGGTGTACTTGATCTGTTTTTAGTTTGCTTCTTTTCTTTGCCACTGCATTCTTACTCTCTTAGTTCACTTCCTGCTGTCTGGTATTCCTGAGGATAGACAACACTTGGTTATTTCCACAAGTGGAGATGGACCAACTAATTAAAGCAGAATACTACTTTGTCCAGTCTAGGTTTGTTTGGAATGTGCTAATTTTTAAAACTAGAAGATTTTAGTAATGAACCTCTCAATAGTACCAGGTCTCTTTTAACTTTGTAAAAACTCCCTTGAGTCCCATGATTGTGTCCTAGGAATAAGTTCTTTTTTAAAAAAATCTGGCTCATGAGATCTTAGGAAACTTGATTACAATCTAGAAGCAAAGCTATGCAATTCAGCATCTCAAATAGCATTGGGAGATGAAAACTGCAGAGTGGTAAGTGTCTTTGAACATCTCTAAATTTAGCTCTCCTTACTGAAAAGAACCCAACTATACTCTAAGGATAGGTATTATCCAGAGGCCCCAGGAAGCAGCTGTTGATATTTCACTTGGGGATACCACCTGACATTCTTAACTTTCCTTTAAGGGCTACTGGTATCAGAGGAATGACATTGGGTCCAGATTAGCACTGTGAACATTTCATATGCCCCCAGGACACTACCAACATGATAATATTGTGTGTGTGTGCCAGTAGAACCTTCCTCTCTCATCTGAAGCTCCTGTCAATAGCCTGAAGGCAAGGTTGATTAAATTGTAGAAGTCCAGTACTACTGACAAGAAAGCAAGGGAAGCCCTCATTCAACCTGATATAAGGGAGCTTATGTGCATAGATGTATACACATGCACCTGGGCACACGCACACACACAAAACAAAAATGACAAGTGTAACAAGTATAAGGATAATGCAAAAATGTAAATATGGAAAGCTTTATATGAGGAAATAATGACCTTTAAAGATGTTTCATACTTCTGACAAAACCAAGAGCAAGGAAGGACCAGCTCTCTGACCATTCATTAATTTAGTTTTAGTTTTGAAATCCTCCGTTTTTTTCTGCTACCACATTCTTGCTATTAGTCCATCTCAACCAGAAGAGCTGCTAAATTTATACAACTCAGGAGCATGGGAGGCACATGCTAGTTTTTCTACCTATACACAGTCTATTTTGTAGTAGAAAAAGATCTCTTCCCAAGCTACTGACAACTTTGCATTGTCAATTTTTTCTAAACAGAAATGATGATAAAGTGATTGGTTTAGAGGTATGATATTTTTCTTCTAACCTGCAACTAGGTATATGTCAACGAATGAGGGTTTGGGAAGTGTTCTCTTTAGTAGAGCATTGTTGCTCAAGGATAGCTCTCTAGCACTTGAGTCACAGCTCCACTTCTGATTTTTTGGTGATTAGTTAGAGATAAGAGTAACACTGACTTCCCTGCCCCTGCTGACTTCAAACCATGATTCTCAGATCTCAGCTTCCCAAGTAGCTAGGATTACAGGCATGAGTCACAGTGCCCAGCTATTAGTAAACTTGTTTTGCAAATTTATATTAGCATACATTACAGAAAGGAGTTTTATTGTGATTTTCCATACAAGGTTTTTAGAGTTTCCTTATGCTGTTCTCATATGTATATATAATACACTTCAATTATACTTATTACCAACCTCTCCTTACCCCTTAATTAGTAAGCTTACTATTAGTAACACATGGGAATCATTTAACATAGTTCTAAGCACAGAGTAGGTTACCGTAAATATTTAGTGTGGATTTTTGTTGGTGGTGGTGGTGGTCGTCGTGGGGCTTGAACTCTGGGCATTGTTCCTGTGCTCTTCAGCTCAAGGCTAGTGCTCTACCGCTTGAGCCACAGTGCTACTTCTGGTTTTCTAGTGGTTTATTGGAGATAATAGTATTATGGACTTTTCTGCCCAGGCTGGCTTTGAACCATGATCCTCAGATCTCAGCCTATTGAGTAGCTAGGATTACAGGCACCCATCTAGTGTGAATTTTTGTAACAAAATAGGCTTACTTGATTTCACTCCATTCATTTGCTTACTTGATTCACTCCATTCACTTGACTTTAACCACTTAATTCTCTTCATTGTCTCCTTCCACAACTACTCAACATGTACCCAGCATGTACTCAGGCTATGAATACTTTGCTGATAATTTTAGAGATGGTGTTTAGTGAGCTTTTCTACTCAGGTTGGCTTTGAACTTCAGGTCAGCCTCCCGAGTAATTAGGATTACAGGTATGGGCCACCAGCTTCTGGCAGTTTATTATAATACTGCTTCATAGTGCATTCAAGTGTTGATAATACTACTTAGAATGCATAATTAATATAAATTCAGGTAGTTGTATGTTTCTGCTATTGAGATTTCTACCTTAGGTCTGAGTCACCTTTGTTTTTCTGGTTGATTAAGATATGATATAGCTAACTACCTCCCCAGCATGCCAGATTGCCAGTAACAGGCTACTATAATAGAAAAATCTGGATTTTAAAAAAATGTTTATTATAAAGGTGATATGCAGCTACTCAAGAGGCAGAGGTAGGACTATTATAGTCCAAAGCCATCCAGGCAAAACAAACTAAGAAAACAAACTAAAAGCCTAAGGGATGGGGACATGGATCAAGTTTTAGGATGCTGGCCTAGAAAGTATAAGGCCTTGAATACCCTATATATATATATATATATATATCTTTTTTTGGTCGGTCCTGGGGCTTGAACTCTGGGCTTGGGCGCTGTCCCTGTGCTCTTCAGCTCAAGGCTAGCGCTCTACTGCTTGAGCCGCAGCGCCACTTCCAGTTTTCTAGTGGTTTATTGGAGAGTCTCACGGACTTTCCTGACCGGGCTGGCTTTGAACCAAGATCCTCAGATCTCAGCCTCCTGAGTAGCTAGGATTACAGGCATGAGCCACCAGCGCCCAGCTCCCAGTATATATATATATATATATATATATGTATATATATATATACATGTATATACATGTATATACATGTATATATATGTATATTTTTTTAATGAATGTTAGGGAAATTAACATACTGCTGACTGAAAAGGAAAATGTATTTTAAAAGGAAATATAATGTCCATTATTATTAATGGGACAGTTTTGTAAGGCACAGTGGCTCATGACTATAATTATAACCACTTTGGGAAGCTGAGATTGGGAACACTGAAGTTCAAGGCCAGACCAGGTGAAAAGTTACTGCGATCTTATCTTAGGCAGTAAAAAGCTGGGTGCAGTGGTACATGCCTTTCATCCGGCTATATGGAATGCATGGAGTATCAAAGTCCAGGCTGGCCCCAGCTAAAAAAGAGACTGAGACTCTAGCAAGTACAGGGACCTAAATTCAAACCCCAATAATTGCCAAAAGAAAAAAAGAATACCCTCTATGTTAAATGTTTTCCTAGCTTGTGCCGGACTCTAGGTCTGATCCCCAGCACCACATAACAGTGGAGGTATTAACAATTAATTTTAAAATCAATCATACAGTGTTTAATGGGAATTTCATTTTCTATGCTATACATAGCCTGTTTCAATCACAATCATCTCGAATGATTTTTTCCTCTGTTGTTTCTGTGTTCATTAATAAACAGCATCATGATCTTCTTAGGTGAGCATGTAAGACCCGTTCTCCCCCCCAGCTTCTTCTTCTTTCTCACCTTTCAGGTCCTGTTAAGTAACCCTGTCTGATCAGTTCTTCTATTCTTTTGCAGGGGAGCTTGAACACAGAGTCTGGGAGCTATCTGGGGGCTATTTTTGCTCAAGGCTAGCACTCTACCACTTTGAACCACAGCCACTTCTAGTTTTCTGGTGGGTAACTGTGGATAAGAGTCTTGTGGACGTGCCTGCCTGGGCTGGCTTTGAACCGCAATTCTCAGATCTTAGCCTCCTGAGTAGCTAGGATTATAGGCGTGAGTCACTAGCACTCAACCAATTCTTCTATTCTTAAGGCCCTGTTCTCCATCTACATCACACCTAGTCACCCCTTCTTGGGAGTAGAGCAATTATCCCCTTAATGGCTCATCAGCAACAGAGTCTCTTATGTTCAACAGCCAGAGGGAGGGTTCTCAAAATTAGTGAGGATCCACATTCCTGTAAGGCCTGTGTGATCTGGTCCCTCCTTGCTCAGCACTCTCCCCTTGCTGTCTCTGGTGAACTGTTGACACTGACTTGCTCTGCATTCCTCAAAAGATTTGTCCTTTACTCCTCCAGAACAGTGCACATTTTTCTTGCCTCTTCTGGAGCCCCTGTTCAGTGTCTGCTCTCCTCCTTACTTGCAGTAGGGCAGAAACGGGGCTTCTGTTTGTTAACCACAGATCCCAACTTGGAACATGGTGCTGAAAGTATTAATTGGTTGAATGAACACTCATATAAAAATAAAATCAAAGACATTTATATAAACACTTAAGACAGTATTACTCAAAAGAAAAAATAGGAGTTAGTGTGCTTATGCTATTTGTATGCACCAATAGTGAATTAAGCACTTCATGTAGAATATCTCTTTTATTGAAACAGTCCTGTGAGGTAGTCTGTAGTTTGGATTTTTTTTGTCTTTTGGGGTTTTTTGTAGTTTGGGTTTTTGTTTTTTGGGTTTTTTTTTGTAGCTTGGCTTTTTTTGGTTTTGGGTTTTTTGTTTGGGGGATTATTTGTTGTTGTTTGGTTGTTGGCAGTTGTTTATGAATCATGCTCTCATCATCCTTTTGCTTTAGATTCTAGAGATCTGGGACTATAATTTACAGGCATATACAACCAAGCCCAGCTAGTTTGGATGTTGAATGTCCCCCGGATCCCATGTATTAAAGCTAGAGTCTCACCCCTGTTTGGAGGTGGTAGAACTCTTAGGAGGAGGTTTACTGGTAGGGCTTTAGGTCACCTGCATATGCCCTGCCTCAACATAGGGTTAAAGTGACAGGTCTATTCAGTCATGGACTGGAAATTCCAAAGCCTCATACCAAAATAATGCTTTTCTGTTTATAATGAATTTTGCTATCTCTGGTATTTTGTTATAGTAGTAGAAAGCTGACTGACCATACTATAATTGTCCTGTTGATTTCAGGGTGCCTTTTTATTTTTTGAACTAGTATTTGAACTCAGGACCTCACACTTGCTAGTCAGAGGTGCTCCACCACTTCAGCCACACTTCCAGACCTTTTTGGTTTAGTCATTTCTGGAATAAGGTCTCACACTTTTTGTCCAGGCTGGTGTGAACAGAGATCTTACTACTTATTCCTCCAGGATGAATGGCATAACACTAACTCATTGGTTGAGAAGGAGTCTTGTTGATGTTTTGTCCGGGTTCACCTGGAACCACTACCCTCCTGTTCTCAGCTTTTTGTATAACTGAGATTATAGAGGTTAGCTGCTGTGGCCAATCAGAACACACTTTGATAATTGGTACCCACTTCTTTCATCTATCTCTGGCCAGGGAACATCCATGTGCTACATAGGTAGGCTTTGCTACTGCTTCTCAAGTATTCTCTTTTACATAATGAATCATAGGCTTTAGTATATCAAGGTCAAAATTAAGCATCAGTTACAAATTTTCTTAAGTTAGTGTAAACCAAAACTGCCTATGTACAGATTGTGTAATCACTTAAACAATCAGATGTTGGGTAATATAAATTTTAGGAAGTTCTTTGAGCCCTTCTACTCCTGATCTGTGCTAGATAGCCTTCTCTAAGCTTTCACAGCATTTTTTCTTTGTTATTGCCTTAAATAATTTCTGAAGCAATGGTGTGTGTATGTGTGGAGGGGACAATAGGAACAAGAGAAGAATGTTAAAAAATAATTTCTAAACTCTCTGTAATTGTGCTTGCCACATGGCATTCTGTTAATGTAAACTATTGAGTATAGTAATACCAGCTCTTATTCTTTTCTGGAACTCAAGCTCTTGGCTTCAGTGTCTGGCACATGACACATACTGTTTACACTACCGTGCAGAGCCAGGATTCAAAGCTCCCAGGCCTATGTGACTTGCAAGTTCACAATCATTCCAACTGATGTCCTTGCCCATCTCAGAAACACCTAATCATACAAAGAGCATAAAACTATGTGACTCTGTTGCATGGAGGCTGTGATTTCACCAAAGGAAACAGAGGCAAGATGTTTGTGTCCTTGGGAGAGAGTCTCATCTAAGAACTGAGAAGGTGGACTGACCCTCATTGAAAGTTGGCAGTCAACCTAGTGAATGTTGCATAAGCAGGTGAAGAAAGGGGTCAAAGTTTTGTGTGCTTTGAAAGTAAAACTGTAGTATAGGCTGTCCTTTCAAATGATCCAATATTGGTTTACAAACCCACACCCAGGAAGCAAAGTCTCTTTATAGGTAGAATTATGAATTATATGACCTTTGGAGAAGAATTAGACAACAAAATGTAAATTTAAGTTTCTTTTCTTTTTTTTTTTTTTTGGTCGGTCATGGGGCTTGAACTCTGGGTTGGGCACTGTCCCTCAGCTCTTCAGCTCAAGGCAAGCACTCTACCACTTGAGCCACAGCGCCACTTCTGGTTTTCTGGTGGTGTATTGGAGATAAGAATCTCACAGACTTTCCTGCCCTAGCTGGCTTTGAACTCCGTAGCTAGGATTACATGCATGAGCCACCGGCACCCAGCTCACATATTTTTTAAACTAGCATTTTCAATTCTAGAAATGTGATCTACAGTTATACAAATATATATGCCAAAAGAAATATATACCATTACATATGTATAGACGTATAGACCTGTGTATTTATATATATACCCATGCATACACATACAGTGTTTATATACATAAAAGTATATATACATTTCTATATTCATTTGTTTACTCTGTGTATATAGTGTACATGCATGCATATGCATATATATACATATAAATATTGCATATATATGCATATGCATGTAATATTCTTTTTTTCAGGTTTTTTTAAAAATAAGTTTTTTTATTGTGAAAATACTGTACGGAGGGGTTACAGTTACATGAACAAGGTAATGAGTACATTTCTTTTTTTTTTATTGTGAAAATACTGTACAGAGGGGTTACAATTACATGGGCAAGATAATGAGGGCAAGATGAGTACATTTCTTATCAAGCATTGTAGCCTCCTCCTTTGTTTCCCCTTCCCATCCCTTCCCATCCTCCCCCCAACCCCCACCCAATCCTCCCTCCTCCCCCCTTTCCCCCCTCCCCGCACCAAAGTTGTAAAGTTCATTTTTGACATAACGACTTGTACATCTCATTGTTGCAATGGGTCCACCTGTATCCCTATTTAAACAATTTGTTTTTCCCCTTTCCCTCCACAAATTATACTGATATTAAATACAGTGAAAGCAGGGGTTATACTGTGGGGGAGGGACATACAAAGCAACAAAGAAATAATCTTATAAATGTGTTAGAAACAATCGCAAGAAAGAAAAAAAACATTTGAATACATATCTTAGGGTTCATTTCCTTAATATCACCTTATCTGACCTTTTCTGCTTGTCTCAGACATATACTAGATATTGCAAATAAGGGAAACCATGGGACCTATGTTTCTTTGGACCTGACTTCACTTAATATAATTTTTTCAAAAATATGGAACGCTTCACAAATTTGCTTGTCATCCTTGCGCAGGGGCCATGCTAATCTTCTCTGTATCATTCCAATTTTAGTATATGTGCTGCCGAAGTGAGCACTGTAATATTCTTTTTGGTATACATGTATATTTTTACTTTTTACTTTTTTTTTTTTTGGGTCCGGTCGTGGGGCCTGAACTCTGGGCTTGGGCGCTGTCCCTCAGCTCCTTAGCTCAAGGCTAGCGCTCTACCACTTGAGCCACAGCGCCACTTCTGGCTTTTTTCTTTTTGCTTATGTGGTGCTGAGAAATCGAACTCAGGGCCTCAGGCATGCAAGGCAAGTGCTCTACCACTGAGCCACCTTCCCAGCCCCTATTATTACTTTTTAATACATTTGTGTATACATGTATGTGTGTATACATAAACATACAAGTTGGATACATTATCCATAGCAACAAAAGATTGGTGACAATCTAAGTGTCTAGAAGGGATGAATTCAATGTATTATCTGTATATTAGCTTATAAAATGGAATATTATTCAGGCCTGAAAATTAAGTTTTTCTCTGTTTACTTCCATGAGGCTCTTGCCTCTTGCTATTTATGTAAAAAACAGCCATGTATTTGTGTATGCATAAATTATTTCTAGAAAAAAATAAACAGCAGTAGTTGCCTCTTAGGAGTGAAGAAGCTGTGAGAAAGATGGGAAAGAAACATTTTTACTATCATTTCTCTCTCAAGTACTTTGCCTACTTGTGACTAGTAAATTAATAATTATTTAAACTCATTTTCTAAAGAGTCTGGAATTCGTATTTTTAATTAGCAACTTTTAACTTAGGTATAATTTCATATTTACAGAAAACTTGCAAGCATATTACAAGAAGCTCCTTTTGTTTTTTCCAAACTGTTTGCATTTTGTTTTACTTGTTTCTCAGCTTTTTTTTTTTTTTTTTTTTTTTTTGCCAGTCTTGGGCCTTGAACTCAGGGCCTGGGCAGTGTCTCTGAGCTTCTTTTGCTCAAAGCTAACACTCTACCACTTGAGCCACAGAACCACTTCCAGCTTTTTCTGTTTAAGTGGCACTTCAGTACCACATAATCAAATCCAGGGCTTCATGCATGCTAGCAAGCACTCTACCACTGAGCCACATTCTCAGCCCTCAGCTTCTTTTATATATTTTATGTAAGCAATTGGAGACATCATTACCCCTTATTTCTAAATAATGTATGCCTCTTTAATATTCTGTTACTTAACTGCAGTGCAATGACCAAAATCAGGAAATACAATTTGACATAATTCTAGTGTCTAATTCAGAGCAAGTATTCAAATTTCTCCAGTTGTTGCAAAAATATCCTTATAAGCAATTTCCCCCCTACTCTAAGATTCAGATTAGGAGTATGCCATGTATTTGTCATTTCTTTCTAATTTCCTACCATCTGGAATGCAGTTCAGATCTCCTCTGTTTTCTTGACCATGTCGTTTTCCAGTTATTTTATAGACTGTCCTTCAGCTTAGGATGTCTTGATGTTTGCTACTGGTTAGATTCAGGTGACTAGCTGTGGGAACCACAGTAGCAGCTGCTGTGCCTTTCTCCCTGTCTTTCCTGGAGACAATTATGGCATCCTGAGACATCCTGAGCCTCTCCGCTGCAGGAAATGAGGTTCTCCTTCAGGCACACCTGGAAGCTCTTGGGCCATGTGTGTAGATCTTGAATCTGGAACTAGAATATCTTAACTCACACTTTTTTTCTCATTACTTTGTCAACAACATTAAGAACCATCAGCCAACCTTATTATGTTTGTCAGATTTCCACAAGTGTTAAAGGTCTCATACACCATTCTTGTAGGTGTATGCAATGGTAACATTTGCATCTCTTTACAGTCAAATTATCCCATAGGCTCTCAACTCTCTCAGTTTATTACAGGAAAGAGTCTATTTTGTCACCTCTTTCTTCAACAATGAAAATCTTGTCTCAGCAGTTGAGTTTGAGTAGGTTCTATTTAATTTTGTTTTTCTGGGATAAAGAGTTGGCCACAGCAAGAGTAGAGTAGACTATTTTCTCTTGAGACATGGAGATATGGTTCATCTTTTAAAATTAGGTGACATTTTGCTACATTTTAGCCTTCCCCTTCACTTTTGGAAGTCATAAAGGGCTACCCAAAAAGAAGAGGAGGAGGGACTAACAGGTATAAACAAAAAAATTGTTTAGTGACCTTAAGGTTTTTCACACCTAATATTCTGAATTCTAATAAGTAGCATACGGAACCATTTTTCTGAAACTAGAGGAGGTGGGCCAAAAGACCTCTTTCATTCATCCCTTTTTTTTTTTAAGTTCATCAAATATTTCACTATTTTTTGCTAATGTAGGCCCTGTACTTCATGCTGAAGATAAAACAGATGAAAAACATAAGTATGGTTTGGTTTCTTTTCTTCAGGAGACAGACAATAAGAAGGCAAACAACAAAGAAAAGGCATTTTTGTAATATGTATTCTGCAGGAAACAAGCAGATGTGGCTCTTAAGCTGGGGAAAAAAAAACTTGTGTTCCAGCCAAAATCACAGTGAGGAGGTAGCTGGCGTGAGATGAGCCACTATCTGGGTGTCAGCCTAGTTTGAATTGTGCTTGCTATTGAAAAGATTGAAGGCCAGGAAGTAATATTTTAGGGTCACACTTGCTGCTTGTGTGGAGAATGGTTCAGAAGGGAGTTGAGAGTGGTAAATGGTTGAGACCAGTAGAGATAGATGATACCTTAATTTCATATTTTGTTAACATTTTCACTGCCAAGTTTCTTGATCTGTAGGTCAAAAGGTAGATCATATTGCTGATTTGTGTTTTTTTTAATTGTGAGGGAGCTTCAGATGTAATTTTGTATAGAATGTATTTTGGTGTAACTAGTTGTATTTCTAGGGTTGCTGTGGATTTTTTTGTCTCATAGTCTTGGAGGTTGCAAGTCTAAAAATCAAGGTGTCATCAGAGCCATGCTCCCTCTGAAACCTGCAGGGGAGACCTCTGTGTTGGCTCTTCCTAGCTTGTGATGGGGGTTGCTAGTCTCTGATTCCTTGACCTGTAACTTCCTTGCTCCAGTCTCTATAATCACATAGTATTCTTCTGTGACTGTTGCCACACAGCATTTCCTCTTCCTGTAAGGGTACAGTCATATTGGATGATAGTCCATCCTAATGACCTCATCTTAACTGGATTACATCTTCAAAAGCCTTGTTTCCAAATAAGATCACATTTACAGCTGCCAAGGATAGGATGTCAGCATATCTTTTGGAGGAAACACAGCTAAATCTACCACACGAATGACTTCTGCATTTTGTTTTTCCAGGATGCTGTCTATTTTCTAACATTCACTGACATTTTTATGAGTATATTTTCTTGTTGGAAATGTGACCATTTTCAGATTCTGAAGTTTTTAAGGGCTTCAACTATATGATCTCTATTCTACTTCTATTACTTTCTTTGCTGTACTTTAACTTTGCTTTTCCTTTTCGCTTGGCCCACTTTCTTCACCATTTTTTCTTGTTCCTTCATCAGTATCCCTTCTCCACTTAATGCCTTTGAGTGTGGCTCAGAAACATGACTTATGTTTTTTTAAATAAATAAGTAACACCTTCCCTTCTGATTTGGTTTGGTTTGGTTCTTAAATCCTTTCCCTGTATTCCTGCAATGGGGTTTCACTGGATGGTATTTGAAGCTCATCCTGGACAAAATCCTAAAAACTTTAGCATGACGAGATCAGTAGAAAAGGAGGAAATGGCAAGGAACCCTGAAAAGAATAGCAGAAGAGGAAGAGAATCTAGAAAATACAGCCTTGTCAAAACCAAGAGAAGATTGTATTGAAGAAACAGGACTCAAGGTTAAATTCTGCTGAGAAACTAAAATGAGAACAAATCAACCAATGAATTTAGAAACTTCACTGGAAACTTACTTTGGAGACCTAGATTAATATTGTTGAAATTCAGGAATGGTACTCAGGTTGGATTTGGTTGAACCGATAGTGGAAGATAAAAAGTGGCATGTGTAGATGAACTTCCTGAGAAACAGGATTGTATAGAGCCACTGGAGATTTTATTTGCATTGAAAGGAGAAGGAAGACAGAACAATTAAACATGATTGAGAAAGTAGACCATGGGCTGGGAAGGTGGCTCAGTGGTAGAGCACTTGCCTTGCATGTATGAGGCCCTGGGTTCGATTCCTCAGCACCACATAAGCAAAAAGAAAAAAGCCGGAAGTGGCACTGTGGCTCAAGCGGTAGAGCACTAGCCTTGAGCTGAAGAGCTGAGGGACAGCGCCCAGGCCCAGAGTTCAGGCCCCATGACTGGACCCCAAAAAAAAAAAGAAAGTAGACCATTCACAGAGAATTTGCTTCCTGATTATAACTGATTCCATGTACTTCAAGAAGTCAATCCATGATGACAGTGAATTCTGTTAGTAGGTGAATCAAAACTTTGAGCCTCAGTGTATGTTTGGAATATAATTTAAAATGCACTCCTTTTTGTCTTGTGCTCAGTTAAATATAAGTTCATTATGCTTAATAAGCTTTCAAATTTTGTTCAGTTTCCCCTTCACGTAATTAAGATTTCTCTTTCTCCACTTTCTATAGTCTTTCCACTAAGCACTTTATTAGTCCCTTTAGAAAAGTTTTGCTAATTGGGTGCTAGTGGCTCATGCCTGTAATCCTAGCTACTTAGGAGGCTGAGATCTCAGGATCACAGTTCAAAGCTAGCAAGAAAGTTCCGTGAGACTCTTATCTCCAATTAAATACAAAAAGCCGGAAATAGAGCTGTGGCTCGAGTGGTAGAGTACTATCTTTAGGTGAGAAGATTCAAGTACAGTGCCCAGGCCCTGACTTCAAGCCCCAGGACTGGCACACATACAAAAATATACATGTATGTATATGTATATAATAATACATATTATATTCTAAATATATAATAAATAATGCATAATATTAAAATTATGCCATATATTATATATTTATCTTTATTATATGTATTTGTATTATATATTTTGTGTGTGTGTTTCAGAGTTCAGATACAAAGCACTATTGTTCTCCAAAGGGATTTCCTTTATATTTTCTTCATTGTCATATATTCATTCAAAACTTTTTATAACCTATTTGTTTCAATTAAGGGCTAATAAAAATGTCTAGCCCTTTGTGGAGATCAGGCAGTGCCTTGCTCTAAATTATTTCATGTTATATAGAATAATCATTTTCAAGCTGTGCTTTCCCTGAGTGACTTTTTTTTATAAAACAGCAGTTTGCTCCATTTTGTTTCAATGAATATTTTAAAATCTTTTATATTAGTTTTAAAAGTCAATGACTATTAAGCTATTTTTAACTATTTGGGGAGTTTTCAAGGGAAAAAGAAATGAGCAAAGCAAAAATCATAATACTAGTGTTGGAGACTGAGTGTCAAGAATAACTCCACTTGGGTCCTGAGTCAACCCCCAGTACTACAAGGGAGGGAAGAGGAGAAAGACTATAGTAAAGCCATCCTTTTTGGTATGTGAAATATGTATGTGCATAATTTTGTTTGTTTATAGTTGCATTTCCCTATGTTACCCAGGCTGGCCTACAACTCTCAATCCTCCTCCATCAGCCTGGCAAGTAGCTGAGATCACAGGAGCATCCAATCATGGGTTTTATAACCAGTCAGTACACAGAACATTTTCATAACACAAAACTATTTAAAAATATTTTTAAAAATCAAAAAGGAGGAGGAGGAGGAGGATTTTATATAGAAACTGGTAGAGAGAGAATGGTTATTTTCCAAGCAGATGCCGTAAGAGACCAGAAAAAAGATGTTCTAGGAAGAACAAGGGCAACACCATGAAGGTTGATACTTTTGAGAATCATGAACTGCTCATCTACTGAAGAACCAGAGTGTCCAAATCAGAGAGCAATGGTTCAAGAGGCTTTGATAGGTAGAAGTGTAGTTTACTTCTTAGAAGTCAAGTGAAGAGGACCTTGTAGGCCACCTCTTATATACCTATATACCTTACAGTGGAGCTTGTACATGACTTCAGGATTTCTCAAACTGATTTGTTGCGTTAATCTTTGCCACTGTAGTATGTGCTTTTATTGCCCTATCATCCTCTATAGTTTTTACTTCTTTACAATACTTCCTTGTTCTGTCCTGTTTTTAAGTTCCAGTTAGGTTCATTGTCCAGAACAAAGTAGACATTGAATAAATATTTGAAGAATGAATCATAAGTTTTTCATAAGACATTTACACACACAGGTCATAGAAACACCTTCCTTGTTCTCTTGGAAGAGATGGTATCACTCCATTTACCTTCTAGGATAATTACTGCAGTTTCTCCCTGAGGCAAACCGTGCAGGTGACTCCATTCTCTTCCTGTTTACTTCTACCAAAGGCTTTCCAAAGCATGCTGGAGTCTTGAGTTAAAGTGTATATTGGCACCATCTAGTGGTAATTTTGTGACCTAACCTAAATGGAAAGTTTCATATTTAATCACCAGCAAAGAATCTGAGGCAAGCTGAGCTTCTCACATTTTAGAACTTGCCAAAGCACTGTATTTAATACAGTATTTTGGTGAGCCTCTTTTACTATCTTCATGTTAATAAGCATTATTTATGTTACTGATTTTATGAATGTCTTGTGTTTTTATTTTTTGAAGCAGGATCTTGCCATGTATTACAGGTTAGTGGCCAACCTGCTTGGATTGGCCTCAAACTCACTATGTAACTAAGGCTGATCTCAAACTCTTGATGCCTCAGCCTCCCATCTATTGGGATTATAATCATGTAACACCATGCCTAGCATCTATGCATGTATTTCATCCTATTTTGAGAATATGATATATAGATATTTTTATAACCAATATTTTACTTGAACTAAAATACAATTTCAGAAAAGAATGGTTTGTTAATGATTATAAGAACTACCTAGCAGAGCGCCAGTGGCTCACGCCTGTAATCCTAGATACTCAGGAGGCTGAGATCTCAGGATCACAGTTCAAAGCCAGTCCAGGCAAGAAAGTCCGTGAGACTCTTATCTCCAACAAACCACTCAAAAACCGGAAGTGGTGCTGTGGCTCAAGTAGTAGAGTGCTTGCCTTGAGCTGAAGAGCTGAGGGACAGCACCCAAGCCCGGAGTTCAAGCCCCATGGCGCTTGCCTTGAGCTGAAGAGCTGAGGGACAGCGCCCAAGCCCGGAGTTCAAGCCCCACAGCCAACCAAAAAAAAAAACAAACTACCCAGTGAAAAGTACATTATCTAACAAACCTAAAATCTTAGGACCACATTTTTAACTCATGCATGATTTGTTCTATCTCTTAGTCAGAGTAACATATTCACGAAGCAAGTTTTTCCTAACATCCCGTTGCTACATTTCATTATTGCTTTCTGTTTTGCTAGTTTTTGAAAATCAAATAATCTTCCTTTCTTTTCCTTGGAGATACCTTCTAAGCATATTCAGATTTATTGGTTAAGCCAGAAAGACTTGAGAGGCGGATCTTATGTTTTATTACTTCTGTTGTGTGCCCTTCTTGCTGGTGACTTGGAACTGACAATGCAAGGAATTGCATTGAAATTATTGAATTCATTCCTCATGTGTAAGGTTGCTGTGGTTCAGGTAGCAATGTTAATGAAAACATCTAATATTGCCCTCATGTATAATATAAAATTAATTGCCTTTTATTGTCAGTCATGGGTCCTAAACTCTGGGCCTGGGCGCTGTCCCTCAACTCTTCAGCTCAAGGCTAGCACTCTACCACTTGAGCCACAGTGCCACTTTTGACTTTTTCTGCTTATGTGGTGCTGAGGAATTGAACCCAGGGCCTCATGCATGCTTAGCAAGCTCTCTACCACTGAGCCACCTTCCCAGACCCATTAATTGCCTTAAAAAAAGAAAAGGCACTCAATACCAGAGGGAAAAAGAGGTATAATTATTACCATTTCATTTAAATACCATTCACAATGCTGGGCGTCAGTGGCTCATGCCTGTAATCCTAGCTACTCAAGAGGCTGATATCTGAGGATTGTGGTTCAAAGCCAGCCTGGGAAGGAAACTCTGTGAGACTCTTATCTCCAATAAATCACTCAGAAAACAGGAAGTGGTGCTGTGACTCAAGTGGTTAGCACTCACCTTGAGCTGAAGAGTTGAGAGACAGTGCCCAGGCCAAGTTAAAGCCCCATGACCAAAAAAAAAAAAAAAAAAAAAAAAGCCAACAACAACAAAAAAAAACAACCAACAAACAAACATACAAAAAAAAATTCACAGAATTGAAAACCCAGAAATGAACCTACAGACCTATAGCCATCTAATCTTCGATAAGGGAGCTAAAAAAAATAGAATGGAAGAAAGACAGCCTCTTCAGTAAATGGGGCTGGCAAAATTGGTTAACTACTTGTAGAAAACTAAAGCTAGATCCTTATATATCACCCTGTACCAGAATCAACTCCAAATGGATCAAAGACCTTGGAGTCAAAGCAGACACTCTGAAAACAATTCAGGATGGAATAGGAGAAACCCTAGGTCTCCTTGGTGCAGGCTGAAATTTTCTTAATAGAGACCCGGAAAAACAACAAATCAAAGAAAGGTTGGACAAATGGGATTGCATGAAGTTGCAGAGCTTCTGCATGGCAAAAGACATAGCTAGCAAGATCAATAGAAAGCCCACAGATTGGGAGAAGATCTTTACTAGCCATACAGTGGACAAGGGTCTCATATCGAAAATATACTTGGAACTCAAAAAATTAAATCCCCCAACAACCAATCCTCAAAGAAACAACTGCCCAATAAATAAGTGGGCTAATGACTTAAAGAGAAACTTCTCTGAAGAAGAAACAAGGATGACCAATAGACACATGAAGAAATGCTCAACCTCCCTAGCCATAAAAGAAATGCCAATCAAAACAACATGGAGATACCACCTCACCCCAGTTAGAATGGCAAAAATCAAGAACTCTAATAACAACAGATGCTGGAGGGGATGTGGACAGAAGGGAACCTTACTTCATTGTTGGTGGGAGTGTAAACTTGTTCAACCACTTTGGAAAGTAGTATGGAGGTTCATCAAAAGACTCCACATAGAGCTCCCCTATGACCCAGCAATCCCACTTTTGGGCATTTACCCAAATGTTTACAAACAAGACCACACTAAAGCTACCAGCACAACTATGTTTATTGCAGCATTATTTACCATAGCTAAGATATGGAACCAACCCAGATGCCCCTCAGTAGATGAATGGATCAAGAAAATGTGGTATATATACACAATGGAATTCTATGCCTCCATCAGAAAGAATGACATTGCCCCATTTGTTGGAAATGGAAAGGCTTGGAAAAAATTATATTAAGTGAAGTAAGCCAAGCCCACAGAAACATAGATCCCATGGTTTCCCTTATTTGCAATATCTAGTATATGTATGAGTCAAGCAGAAAAGGTTAGATAATGTGATGTTAGGAAAATGAACCCTTAGATATGTATTTAAATGTTTTTTTTTCTTTCATGCATTTGTTTCTAACGCATTTATAAGATTATTTCTTTGTTGCTTTGTATGTCCCTCCCCCACAGTATAACCCCTGCTTTCACTATATTTGATGTCGGTATAATTTGTGGAGAAGGGGAAAAACAAGTCGTTTAAAGATACAGGTGGACCCGTTGCAACAATGAGAAGTACAAGTTGTCATGTCGAAAATGAACTTTACAACTTTGGTGGGGGGGGAGGGAGGAGGCTGGGAAGGGATGTGAAGGGTAAACAAAGGAGGGGGCTGCAATGCTTGATAAGAAATGTATTCATTATCTTGCCCATGTAATTGTAACCCCTCTGTACAGTATGTTCACACATACACAAAAAAAAAACCATTCACAAATTCTGACTGCTACCAAGTTTGTAAAGTACAAAAAAGGCACCCAAATATAAAGGACCAAAGTCAGTGTTTTTAGCTACCACATAAAAGTTCTGGCAGTAGAGAAGATAAACAAGAAAACCAATGGAAAAACTCACAAGAAACCTCAAAGTGGTCAATAAATCTTGTTTTTGTTTTTGTTTTGTGTTTTTTGTCAGCGTGGGCCTTGAACTCTGGGCCTGGGTGCTGTTCCTCAACTCTTTAGCTCAAGGCTAGTGCTCTACCACTTGAGCTACAGTGCCACTTCTGGTTTTCTGGTGGTTTATTGGAGATAGGAGTCTCATGGTCTTTCCTGCTCAGGCTGGCTTTGAACTGCGATCCTCAGATCTCAGCCTCCTGAGTAGCTAGGATTATAGGCGTGAGCCACCCATGCCCAGCTAAAGGAAAGTTCTTTCTTTCTTTCTTTCTTTTTTTTTTTGTGGGGCTTGACCTCTGGACCTGGGCACTGTCCCTCAGCTCTTCAGCTCAAGGCTAGTGCTTTACCACTTGAGACACAGTGCTATTTCCAGCTTTTTCTGCTTATGTGGTGCTGAGGAATCAAACCTAGGGCCTCACGCATGGGAGGCAAGTGCTCTACCACTGAGCCACCATCCCAGCCCAATAAATCTATTTAAAAATACTAACTACATGATAAAAAAAATCTTGGTTTAAATTTATCATTGTCATTATCTTCAACTATCTGTTTCCATTCCTAATCATAGCTGTCAATGCTTAGCTTAAAAGAAGTTAAGGAGGGCTGGGAAGGTGGCTCAGTGATAGAGCACTTGCTTTGCATGCCTGAGGCCCTGGGTTCTATTACTCAGCACCACATAAGCAAAAAGAAAAAAGCCGGAAGTGGCGCTGTGGCTCAAGTGGTAGAGCGCTAGCCTTGAGCTGAAGAACTGAGGGACAGCGCTCAGACCCAGAGTTCAGGCCCCATGACCGGACACCCCCCCCCAAAAAAAAAGAAGTTAAGGATCAAGCTGGGCACCAGTGGCTCATGCCTCTAATCCTAGCTACTCCAGAGACTGAGATCTGAGGATCAAGGTTCAAAGCCAGCCCAGGCAAGAATGTCTGTGAGACTCTTATCCTCTAATTAATCACCAGAAAGCCAGAAGTCATGCTGTGCCTCAAGTGGTAGAGTACTTGCCTTGAGCTGAGGGACAGGGCCCAGGTCCAGAGTCCAAGCCCCATGACCAACAAAAAAAAAAAGAAGTTAAGAATCAGCTAGGCACTAGTGGCTCATGCATGTAACTCTAGCTACTCAGAAGGTTGAGATCTAAGGATGGAGAGTCTAAGACAGCCTGGGCTGGAAAGTCTGTGAGACTCTTATCTCCAATTAACCAGCAAAATGCCAAATGTGGAACTGGGGCTCAAGTGATAAAGAGCTAATCTTGAACAAAAAAATTTTGGAACAGTGCACAGACAGTGAATTAAAGCCCTGATTAAAACAAAACAAAAAACAAGTGCCAGTGGTTCATGTCTATAAAGCTAGTCCTGACAGGAAACTCCATGAGACTCTTATCTCCAGTTAACCACCAGAAAACCGGAAGTGGCACTGTGACTCAAAGTGGTAGAGCACTAGCTTTGAGCACAAAAAGGCTCAGGGATAGTGCCTAGGCCATGAGTTTCAAGCCCCATGACCAACAAAAAGAAAGAAAAGAAAAGGGAAAAAATATAGTATCTTGCCTTTTGGTTCCAAATGCTTGCTCATTTTTCCTGTCATTGGCTTTACAGGAAGAATGCTAAGAGATAGGCCGTCTCAGGACCAGTATTTTGCCTATTGGAATTCTCCGTTTATTCAGCAAGTGTATCTATGAATTCAGTACCCTCTGATTCAACCAACTGCATTGAAAATGTTTAGGGAAGAATTGCATCTGTATTGAACATATATAGAAGCTTTTCACTGCCATCATCCCCTAAACAATGCAGTATAACAACTACTTGCATAGGATTTACTTTGTATTACTACTAAAGTAACCTAGAAATGATTTAGACTATATAGGAATATACTTTAGGTTCTATGCAAACACCATGAATATTTATGAATATTTATGTAAGGGATTTGAGTATCTTCAAGTTTTGGTATTTATGGATGGGATAGGCAGGTCCTTGATCCAGGCTCCCATAGACACTAAGGGATGATTATCTGTCTACCTGCTCCTCTTCAGCAAGTGGAATGTGTGAGTAGCTACCACTTGTGTACAGTCAAGCTCTGATTCACATATGTTTATAAGCATGATTTGTGGTTAAAAAGCAAATGTGTATAGGTTTTTCTCAGGTTTTTATCTGGTGCCATTTGAACTCAGGGCTTCATAGTCACCTGACATATATACATATATATTTGTGAATACATATAATTGTGCATATATATGTGATTATGTATATACATATACAGTCTTTGTACAAAGAGGTTTCAATTCAGCATGTCAGTTTGTAGTTCAATACATCTTGATCAGTGTCACTCCTCCCGTCATTCTCCCCCATTTCTCACAACCCCACCATCCCCTCAAGTTACCTAGCTTCATGGACCTTTTCTTTAAACTTCAGTCCTCCATTTCTCAACCTCCTAAGTAGCTAGGATTATAGACATCAGCCAGAGATGCCCAGCTATGTTTCATGTTTAAATTTTTTCTTTGCAGATTTACGTATCTATACAGACAATTCCAACCATGGAGCTTTTACTCTTTTTTTGGGGGGGGGGTCTGGTCGTGGGGCCTGAACTCTGGGCCTGGGCGCTGTCCCTCAGCTCTTCAGCTCAAGGCACTCTACCACTTGAGCCACAGCGCCACTTCCAGCTTTTTTTTTTCTTTTTGCTTATGTGGTACTGAGGAATCGAACCCAGGGCCTCTGGTATGCAAGGCAAGCACTCTACCACTGAGCCACCTTCCCAGCCCCGCTTTTACTCTTTTTTTTTCTTTGCTCTTATGACCTCTTCCCACCTGCTTGCATCTTTTCCTCCATTCATTCATATTACCCCACTGTTTATGTACAAGGATACATAAAATGTAACATTTATTCTTCCATAATTTTTATTCCATATTCTTCCATATTTTTCCATACAGACATTTATTAAATGTCTGTATAGATACATTCACAAATATATATGTCAGGTACCTTTTTAACTTTTGTTTATGGGGGAAGATAGGGTCAGATTATATATGCTTTTATACTTTGGATTATGTATACCTTGCAAACAAATATACCATTCTGGAGGTATACTATTCCTGAGAATTTTTCCCACAGAAATAAAAGTATTGATTTGAAAGACCATCTAGAGCATTTTGTGCAGTATCATTCATAGTAACAGGCAGAAGAAGGGCCACTGAATACATCATGATATATCTACACTATGGGATTTTAGGAAGTCACTAAAAAAAATTGATTTGTGCCATAAGTGTCTCCTCTGCTGTTTCTTCTGTTATGGGTTTTACTGTATTTTTTTTTCATTTACTGACATTCTAGTGAAATTTAAAGACAGGGAAGAAATAAATGTCTGCAAGCAAGCCTCTTAATAATTGAAAATCTGGCTAGGTGAATTTTAAGACCTGACTTCATTTTCTTTCCTCCTAGAGCTCTGAGGTTTTCTTTGACTATTTCCCCTTCCCCTTTTCTTTCCTTTCTGTATTTTGGAGACAGGAAATTCCCAGTCTCCAGAAAGTTACTTTTTTTTCTTCCCTGATTTATAACCTCAACTGGTCTTTTTTGCAAATGCCATCTGAAGGGCACAGTCTGAAACATCATCTCTAAAAGTAAACTCAGGAAATGTCAGTTTAGGAATTGTTTCTTAGATATTTGAATTTTCTTGGTAATAAGACATAGAAAAAAGACAGTGTTTCTATAACCGAGGCTATGTTTTTGTTTTCTTTTGCCCCTGTACAGATTTGAAAAAGGACGTATCTATACATTCATTGGAGAAGTTGTTGTCTCTGTGAATCCTTACAAGTTGTTGAACATCTACGGGAGGGATACAATTGAGCAGTATAAAGGTCGTGAGCTGTATGAGAGACCTCCACATCTTTTTGCTATTGCTGATGCTGCTTACAAGGCTATGAAGAGGCGATCAAAAGACACCTGCATTATGATATCAGGTATTTGGAGGGGGTCCTTGGTATGTCCAAGGTCAACATTTACTTATTTTTTTACTTAAGGATATACATGATTGATTATTTTTTAAAGTTAAAAACCTACCAAACCTACCAATTTTTAGGGACAAAAAAATGAACGTGAAACACCAAATTATTCTTAAAATTTCTCGATCATCCTCTAGTCTTGGTTCTGGAAGCAAAAGAAGGAAGATTGAATCCCAGAGCCATCCTGGAGCTCTTAATGAGACTGCATCTCATTCAAAAATATACTTGGATGCCTTCTGGTCAATCTGTAAACTAAATTAGCATGGAATATGTTCCTATCTATTTCAAACACTACAAGTACCAGGTAAAACAACAGTCTTTCCACAATAACAGAATGAAACCAGGAAAATGAAACACTCAGATCCTGGATGTGAAGAATGAACTATGTTAGCTTAGTTCTTGGGGGTTGGTGCTGAAGCAAATGCAGAAGCATTGGAGCCAGAAATAGGCTTTTGAGCTCAGGTCTGAGGTTTAAGGTCCAGTGATGAGCAGAGATGACTTACAGCCCTTTGTGTGTAAAATTGGAGCCAAGCTACTCATGTAAAGCTAAGTTGTTAGAATTCTCAGTTGTGAAGCGGACAAGCAAAGTATCTTCCACTGGTCCAAGCTGGCCTCTCTTGAATGTGGAAATTTCTTTTGGTACTAATAATACTTGAATTTGCAATATGGGTTTATGCTTTAAAAAAAAATGATTTTAAGAGCTAGGTGCTGGTGGCTTATGCCTGTAATCCTAAATATACAGGAGGCTGAGATCTGAGGATCCTATCAAAACCAGCCCAGGCAGGAAAGTCTACAAGACTCTTTTTCTTTTTTTTTCATTTTTTTCTGATCATGGGGCCTGAACTCTGGGCCTGGGCGCTGTCCTTCAGCTCTTCACCTCAAGGCTAGCGCTCTACCACTTGAGCCACAGCACCACTTCTGGCTTTTTCTGCTTATGTGGTGCTAAAGAATTGAACCCAGGGCCTCATGCATGCAAGGCAAGCATTCTACCACTGAGCCACCTTCCCAGCCCCAAGAAGAAAGGCTTCCCTGACCCGGAATCAAACCCAGGCTGCAATGGTAAGACCGCCGAATCCTAACCACTAGACCACCAGGGAGCTGCAAGACTCTTATCTCCAGTAAACTATTCAGAAAAAGCCAGAAGTGGCACAGCTCAAGTGGTAGAGCCCCAGGACCAACCCAAAAAACATGCTTTTATGATTAGTTTATTTTGGTTATCAAAACAACTTTTGAGTAGCTTGTAGAATAGTTATTTTTCTACTTTAAGAATATTAAAGGCCAGAAAGTTAACTAACTTACTGTTAAAGAACAATACCCCCAGAGTACATTGTATTAAAACAGATTACAAAACCACTACTGCCTGGTTGTAGAAGGTGAAAGATTAGTTATGCAAGTGTATAGTCTAAAAGCAAAAAGTCCTTTCCTCTGCAATGTCTCCTCCTTACAACATTCCAGGAAGACAGCTGTTTAATATTTATCTTTTTATACATTTCTTCTATATATTCAAGTATATATCACAATATATGTATATATAAGTATAAACATAAAATCACTGAATTATACCTGTTATTACATAGCTGTTTTTCCATTTAGCAGTATATAAGGGATATCTTTTCATTAGAGTTTCTATCAAACTAGTTTATTCTCCCTTTCTCTTCTTCTCTCCCTTTTTTTTTCTTTTTTCAGCAGTAAGTTTTGAACTTTCTTGTTTGCTATGCAGGTTCTATACCAAGTCTGCTTATTATTTTACTTCTTTCACACTTTTCTTTTTCAATGTGTTCATATCAGAACCAACAGGACAAAAATTACAGGACAGAAATCAAGCAATGCAATACAAGGGATTTTTAATAACTTTCATCAGAATTTCAAATTAGTCTAATAGAAGTAAGTTTAAATTATAAGTTATGCACAATTCTTCTCTTCAGGAGAAAGTGGAGCTGGTAAAACAGAAGCCAGTAAGTACATTATGCAGTATATTGCGGCCATCACCAACCCCAGCCAGAGAGCAGAGGTTGAAAGGTAAGTGTATTGTCCATTAGGAGAGACTCTTGACTGGAGCTTCACTTTCTCTACTAGCTTGGCCTATACTGATTGGCACTGGGAAATTTTCCATTATTAAACTGCCTTGATTCTCATAGTATATATTTTCCCTATTTTTATTTTATTTATATCACTCTATCTCCAGATTTGTTTTTTAATAGAAAAAAATACTTTTTAAAAAATGCTCTGAAAATAGCCTCATTTTAGTTTATAACCACTGCCTTAAGTATGCTCAGGAGAACTGGCAGGCCTTATTGTTCAAGCTGTCAAGCAAGGATTCTATGATTTAAGATGGTGCTGTGAGAGAAGTGTTGCTCTAAAAGGCACCACAGCAATGTACTCCCATCCATATAACACCAGAGCTCCCTGGTGGTAAGTTCTGTGTTGGGAATACCAGGTCATGTTCATTTCTAAAAGGATATCATGCTGCACCATGCTGGGCTCCCAGATGAGTCTGTGCTGTGTTGGACGCCCATTTAAGGATAGTGCCTAGCACATGATGTTTGCTTACTAAATATGTTAGTCATAAATGAACAGGATTTAAAATACATTGCTACAAAGCAACTTGACTTTCTTAAGTGGTACAGCTTTTTTTGAAGAAGAAAAATACTCTCCTAACTTTTTATAATGATTTATATTTATCTGTGTTAAAGAGTGAAGAATATGTTGCTCAAATCCAACTGTGTGCTAGAAGCTTTTGGAAATGCCAAAACCAATCGTAATGATAATTCAAGCAGGTTTGGAAAATACATGGATATCAACTTTGATTTTAAGGGTGACCCTATTGGTGGACATATCAATAACTACTTATTGGAGAAGGTAAGATGTGCTTAATTTCTGAGGGTAATGTTTAAAAGACTTGAGCCAGATATAGTTCTCACACCTGTAATCCTAGATATTTTGGAGGTAGAGATCAGGATAATCAAAGTTTGAGACCAGACTAGACAAAAAAATTGGTGAGACACCCATCTCAACCAATAGAAGCTGGGAGTAGTGGCACATTCCTGTCATCCCAGCTCCAGAGGAAGCATATATAAGCAGATTGTGGTCCTGACCAGCCTTGGCATAAACATGAGACTTTATCTAATAAAACCAAAGCAAAAAGGCTGGGGATATGGTTCAAATGGTTCAAGTGATTGCTTAGCAATCACAGGGTTTTGAATTCAAGCTCTAAAACCACCAAAGAAATTTAAAATAATTGGTTATATTTATTGAATTTCATTTATTGCTTTGAAATGGTGTTTAATCCCATTCTCTCTATTGAGATTTGCTTCCTGTTTCTTCCTCCCTCTGCCTTTTCTTATAACCACTTACTATATCTGGTTGGAAGGTATTTTGAACTCTGTAGATGCAGATTGAGGAGTAGGGGGAAAGGGTGTGTGAGCCAACTTCAACTAATAAACAATCTAGAACTCTTCAGACCTTATATATATATTACCCTATTCCATTTTAACTTTAATTTTAACTTTCTTTTTTTCTAATTTCTATTTGTTCACTTTTTTATAATATTGTATATGTATTTTGTGAGCTAGTATCCTAATTATAAAGCATTCTGTATTTGGTCAATGAAGAGAGAGAGAGACAGAGTCTGTCTGCCTGACTGACTGAGTTTATGTTTGCTACTGGGCTTGAACCCAAGGTCTCATGCTTTTTTACCCATGGCTGGCATTCTATCACTTGAGACATACTTCCACTTTCAGCTTTTTGCTGGTTAATTGAGTCTCACAGATTTCTCTGCCTAGGCTGGTTCCAAATCTTGATTCTTAAATCTCAGCCTCCTACATAGAAAGGATTACAGATGTGAGCCTCTGGCACCTCACTAGTAAATACATCTGTATCTGCTTAGGTTAATGCTAGGCCACATTTCTAGATGACTCCAGTGAAAAGATTCCTACTAGGACAATTTGAGAGGCTGTGTCCTAACCTTGATTAACACTAGGCCTGCTTGCAGAAAGCATATGACATTATTTCTCCCAAGTTTCATGGTTCAGCTATGGTTCACAAAGCCCTCTCCAGCTGAACTATGCTCTCATCTTAGCTCCCATGCCTTCCCAGTAAAAGGTTTCCTATTCCAGTTATTCCATAGTGAATTTTTATGGTAGTATAATCTCTATTTTTGTTATATTGAGGTCAGACAATTAAGGAAATCAGTTTATCTGAATCAGTTAAAAAATTACAGGAAATGCCAAGTATTACCAGCTTCTTTTTCATGGCTTCACTGTATGTACATATTTAATCAAAAGGATTCCTTTGAATGAAACACATTTGGAGCCTTCTCCTAATAGCAATCTTTTTGGAACCATCTAAGGCAGCAGTCTCTAGGGACTGATCTTGCTAAGCTGATTTTATTACAGGATATAAGGCATTACTCTTTGAAATGCCAGCTGATCCTGGAGAAGGGAATGTTGAGAATGTTCCTCCCTAGCATTCCTTTCTATTCTCTCCACACAAATCCCTGTCCCTTACCAAGCACCATCTTTAGGCTCCAAGTTAAATAGCATATTATATATTCATATTTATTCTTCAGAAAGTTTAGGGACCTCTGCATTAGGCACTAAAAAAGAATTACTAGGGAAACCTAGTCTTGGGCATATTTTTATCTACAAGGGTCTTTAGGATGCTTAAATCCACCATAGACACCAAGTTTGATTTTATGGCTGCATTTTCAGGTTAACCATTTCAATGTGTTTTTTTCTTAGTCTCGAGTGATTGTTCAACAGCCTGGAGAAAGAAGCTTTCATTCTTTCTATCAGGTTAGTAGTCCTCTGTTACACATGAGAACTGATCATTTATTCATCTGTGTAGAAAATGAATATCTCTATATTGCTCTTGCCTATCTTATGCCTCTTTTGTGTCCATTGTCCTCACAATTTATTACTTGCATACATACACACCATACGCATATATATACACACACAATTCTACCCCACCTCCTTCTGAAAAGATAGGATTAACAGCTCTTATGAGAGCTGGCAGGTGGGAGAGCCAAGCAAACACCCACATACCTTTGCAACATGTATAATGGTTTAGTGATCAGGAAAGCTTTTGATATGGTACATTCTAATTGTGTTAAATTAATTTTCTTTTCTTTTGAATTGAAGCTATTGTTCCTATATTTGGGAGTTTCAAGAATGAGCTTATAAATTCAGTTTACTTTGTTCTTAAATACTATACAACAACAGAGTTACTTGGAAAGAAACCTAGGATTTATGAATTCAAGGAAGAATAGTCTTCTATATCACATCAGAGCTTAAGGGGGAAAAATGAATACATATTGGGAATGCTATTAAGATTCCTAAAACAAAGACCTTTGCTTTAGTGCTAGGCATAATATTTAGGAGGCTAGTTGGAGGCCAGCCTGGGCTACATAGCAAGTTCCAGGCCAGCCTTGGCTATGTACTGATATCCTATCTAAAAAAAATAATAATCTTTTAAATATCATAAAAATCTTTAAAGTATCCCTCCTTTTGGAAAGTCTGCCCTCAGAGAACAAGTATGATATATTATTATAATTTTAAAGCCCAAAGTAATATAAACTAAGGATAATAAATAAATTGGGCAGTCAAATTAAATGATATTATATTGGATTTTTAAGAAGTAAAACTATAAATTGAAGACCATTTCCACGTATAAACTATCTCTGAAGGTGACTAACAGCGACAATACAATTGAAAACAGTAACAAGTTGCACACTGGTGGCTCATGCCTATAATCCTAGTCACTTAGGAAGCTCAGATCTGGAGATCAAAGTTCAAAGCCAGCCCAACCAGAAAATTTCAACTTAGTCTCCAAATTAGCCAACAAAAAATTAGGTTGGAGGCGTGGTTCAAGTGGTAGCATGACAGCTAAATGAGTAAGCCAGGCAAGCACAAAGCCAAGTTTAAACCCTAGTACCAACAACAACAACAACAACAAAAAAAAAAAAAAAAAAGGAAGGAAGGTAGATAGATTGATTGAGTTTGGGTCAACTATTTTTCTATCAAATGTAAAAAAGTTGTTTATTTTGAGAATTCAAAGCTTTTGCCAGGATTTTTCTACTTGGATGAAGATATTGTTATGTATTGTCAGCCAACACTCGAGTTGTAACATTCTCAGTTGCCTAAAGAATACACTTGATGGGGAAAGCTATTTCAGCACATGTGACTCGACCTATCACTGTCTACTGGTGCCTTTTACTTCCCTGGAAATTCTGACTTTTTCTAAATTCTAAGCAGAGCTTAGACACTGTTATGAGCAAGTGACTACCTCAGGGCAAGGGATCCTATCTTACAGCTGCCATATTCAAAGCAAGAACTATTCTAGTTCTATATACATTGACACATTTTAAGTAATTTTCCTCAGGACAGTTTACATGTGGCATAACATAATATTGTCATTTATCTTCAGATTAAAAACAACAATGAAAAAAATCTAAAAATCAAAACAATACATGATTCTTTAAAACATGAAATGGGACAAACTAAGTGAATAAAACCCAGAAAATGAATAAAAGTTAGGTTATTACTGACTTCTAATACTTGATTTTTTTGGTTTTGTATGTATTTTGCCCATTTATTTTTAATTAAATATTTTTCAGCTGCTCCAGGGAGCTTCAGAGCAGACCCTGCGTTCTCTACATCTCCAGAAATCCCTTTCATCCTACAACTATATTCATGCTGGAGCTCAACTAAAGGTGAAGATTTGTATCTTGGAGGTTGCTTAGGCATAGAAGCAGAGATTCAGAAGGGACATTAACTATCTGGCCAAGTCTGCTGCCCTTAGAGGGGAAAAAATCACTACTTTTAAAAATTCTCAGGAACAGAGAATTCAGAACAGCAGTGAATTGACCACTTTACTTGCTAATCAATTACTATATTTTGTTACCATCTAAAAAGTTATGTTCCTATGTTTATTGTTTTCTTTGACTTTTTCCTTTAATTCCATTTATTTTAACACTATAAAAATATTAGCAGGACTAGGAAATCTGCCTCCTAAGATTTTATATGATTTTTGCCAAAGGCAAGTTGGTAAGACAATGCAAAATTAAAAAGCATTTTGATTCTCCATTCACTATTTTTTCCCCAGTATTGATGTGGATGTATCTATCCTGAAAATAGTTGTGTGATCCTTGGAACATATCTATGTATTTAGCTTTCCAAATTATCCATTTCCCTTGAATACTTGTATTTACATATGCAGACACATTTTTGCCCTTTTGTTTCCAATTAATTTTTTGCTAATCATTTTACAACTAATTCTAATAATGAAGCAGTTTGTTGGTGGTAGGTAATAAAGTAATAATTATATTACTTTGATCCTATGTTGGGGGAGAGAAAGCATATAAATTCATAGAACAAGAGATAAAGGATGTAGAGGACATTTTAAATTGTTTATTCAGGAGAGTGAGACTATGAATATTTGTATTTGGCTTTTCTATATTTCTTAACTTTTTTTATGATAAAAATGCATTGCTAGCCAAGCACTAGTGTCTCACTCCTGTAATCCTAGCTACTAAGGGTTGAGATCTGAAGATCAAGGTTTGAAGCCAGCAGGGCAGGACAATTCGTGAGACTGTTATCTCCAATAAAATATTTAGAAAAAAAAAAAAAAAGGAAATGGCACTGTGGCTCAAGTGACAGTGCTCAAGGGCAGAGCCCAAGCCCGGAGTTCAAAGCCCTACGACTGGCAAAGAAAAAAGTAAAAAAAGTGTTGCTGTTTTTGGTTGAAAAATGAAAGAAACAAGGAATCTAGCATCTAAGATGTAGGAGAGATTTCTTAATTTTTAAAAAATTGTTCATTTAGCCAATTACACTTTAATTACTGGCTTCACAATATTTTTATTGCTAGGCATAAAAATCAGTGATACGTGGGTTTTGTAAGTGATTTTTTTTTAATTTGGCATTTGAGATATACTAGCCTTTTACAGTAATTTAAGTGCAGAAATATTTGGCTGAAAATAAATTGAAAACAAAACAATAGAGGGCAGCATTCCAACTTCCTGAGAATTTCCAGGGATACTTAAAGATGTAGAAACTGGGGAAACAACACTTAGAAGCCATTGCCTGAGAATGTCCTTTTTCAATGAGCTTGTTTTCTTGCCAAATTACTTTTGGACAGGTCATATAGAATCCTCACATAAATTAAATATAAACATTTAGCCTTTTTTCTAACAAATTTAGCCTAGGTTCCCTTTTTGTTGAAGTTTTCCATTCTGATTCATCCTTTTTTTTTTTTTTTTTGGTACTTTTTTTTTTTGTGAAAATACTGTACAGAGGGGTTACAATTACATGGGCAAGATAGTGAGTACATTTCTTATCAAGCATTGTAGCTCCTCCTTTGTTTACCCTTCCCATCCCTTCCCAGCCTCCCCCCCACCCCCCCCACCCAATCCTCCCCCCCCCCCACCAAAGTTGTAAAGTTCGTTTTCAACATGACAACTTGTACTTCTCATTGTTGCAACGGGTCCACCTGTATCCTTATTTAAAGGACTTGTTTTTCCCCTTCCCCTCCACAAATTATACCGACATCAAATACAGTGAAAGCAGGGGTTATACTGTGGGGGAGGGACATACAAAGCAACAAAGAAATAATCTTATAAATGCGTTAGAAACAAATGCATGAAAGAAAAAAAACATTTAAATACATATCTTAGGGTTCATTTTCCTAACATCACCTTATCTGACCTTTTCTGCTTGACTCATACATATACTAGATATTGCAAATAAGGGAAACCATGGGACCTATGTTTCTTTGGGCTTGGCTTACCTCACTTAATATAATTTTTTCCAAGTCTTTCCATTGCCTAACAAATGGGGCAAAGTTGCAGAGCTTCTGCATGGCAAAGGACATAGCTAGCAAGATCAATAGAAAGCCCACGGATTAGGAGAAGATCTTCACTAGCCATACAACAGACAAGTATATCTAAAATATACTTGGAACTCAAAAAATTAAATCCCCCAACAACCAATCCTCAAAGAAACAACTGCCCAATAAATAAGTGGGCTAAAGACTTAAAGAGAAACTTCTCTGAAGAAGAAAGAAGGATGGCCAATAGACACATGAAGAAATGCTCAACCTCCCTAGCCATAAAAGAAATGCCAATCAAAACAACATGGAGATACCACCTCACCCCAGTTAGAATGACAAAAATCAAGAACTCTAATAACAACAGATGCTGGAGGGGATGTGGACAGAGGGAACCTTACTTCATTGTTGGTGGGAGTGTAAACTTGTTCAACCACTTTGGAAAGCAGTATGGAGTTTCCTCAAAAGATTCCACATAGAGCTCCCCTATGACCCAGCAATCCCACTTTTGGGCATTTACCTAAATGTTTACAAATAAGACCACACTAAAGCTACCAGCACAACTATGTTTATTGCAGCATTATTTACCATAGCTAAGATATGGAACCAACCCAGTTGCCCCTCAGTAGATGAATGAATCAAGAAAATGTGGTATATATACACAATGGAATTTTGGTACATTTTTTATTGTAAAAATACTGTGCAGAGGAGTTACAGTTACATGAGCAAGGTAATGAGTACATTTCCTATCAAGCATTGTTGCCTCCTCCTTTGTTTTTCCCCTACCATCCCTTCCCTCCCACCTCCACAATTACCCTCACTTCCCCCAAAGATGTAAAGTTCATTTTCAACATAGTGTCTTGTACATCTCATTGTTACAATGGGTCAGACTGTATCCTTCTTTAAGCATTTTGTTTTTTCCCTTCCCCTCCCCGAATTTGAGAAGTGTATATACAAGATGCAGGACACCGACATCAAATGCAGTAAAAACAGGGGTTAATAACCGTAGTGGGGGACTGGAACTCAAAAAATTAAATCCTCCAACAACAAATCCTCAAAGAAACAACTGCCCGATAAAAAAAGTGAGCTAAAGACTTAAAGAGAAATTTCACTGAAGTGGAAATAAGAATGGCCAATAGACCCATGAAGAAATGCTCAACTTCTCTAGCCATTAAAGAAATGCAAATAAGAACATTGAGATTCCACCTAGTTAGAATGGCTATAATCAAGAAATCTAATAACAGATGCTGGAGGGGATGTGGCCAGAAAGGAACCCTACTGCATTGTTGGTGGGAGTGTAAACTGTTCAACTACTTTGGAAAGAAGTATGGCAGTTCCTCAAAAGACTCCACATAGAGCTCCCCTATGACCCAACAATCCCACTTTTGGGTATTTACCCAAACAATCACAAACAAGGCCATACTAAGGCTACCAGCACAACTATGTTTATCGCAGCATTATTTACCATAGCTAAGATATGGAACCAACCCAATGCCCCTCAGTAGATGAATGGATCAAGAAAATATGGTATGTATGTATACACACACAGACACACACACACACACACACACACACACACACACACACACACACACACACACAGACAGGAATTCTTTGCCTCCATCAGAAAGAATGACATCGCCCCATTTGTTAGGAAATGGAAAGACTTAGAAAAAATTATATTAAGTGAAGTAAGCCAAGCCCAAAGAAACATAGGTCCCATGGTTTCCCTTATTTGCAATAACTAGTATATGTCTGGGACAAGTAGAAAAGGTCAAAAGCTATGTACATATGACCATATAAGATGATGTTAAGTGAAATAAACCCCAAGATAGGGACACAAATATCTTTTTCTTTCTTGCTATTGTTTCTAACATATTTATCTTTTTTTAAAAACTTTCTCTCTAACAGAAACAAAGAATCATAGCCAATCCTAAACTTAAGTTGAGCTAAAAGAAAATCTTACCATCCAGAAATAATAATAGTTTGTTTATACACACACACACACACACACAAACACACACACACACACACACTTTTTTTGAGACAAGGATATACTTATAGCCAAAGTTGGCCTCAAACTTGTACTACTCCTCTCTCTCCCTTCCAAGTAATGGGGTTATAGGCATGTAGTACCATACTTAGCAACTTATGTATACATTTGTAAATGAAATCATAGAATAAATTCTGATAACATTTGCTTTTCTTGCATTGAAACACAATCATCTTCCCATGCAAGTATTTTAACTGTATTGTGTTATATAGTTTAATTAGTCTTAACATATAGGAACCATCTATAATTTTCTCTCTCTCTCTCTCTTTTTTTTTTTTTGGTCTCAAACTTGGTATCTGATTATTTTGCTCTTTGGTTGGTGCTCTACAACCTGAGCCTTGCCTCTAATCCCGAAGGGCTAGTTTTTCCCCCATGTACAATTAAAATACTGAATGTTCATAATACCTTAAAGGATTTACTACAAAAGCATCAATACCTTGGAGTTTAATAATTGTTGTATTGTAATGTTCATGTGAAATGCATTTTACTCAAGTTTTTCATTTTTATTTCTAGTCTTCTATCAATGATGCTGCAGAGTTCAAAGTAGTAGCTGATGCCATGAAAGTAATTGGCTTCAAACCTGAAGAGATTCAAACTGTGTATAAAATTCTGGCTGCTATTCTTCACTTGGTGAGCATGAACACCACAAGGATAGATTGTCTCCCTGTGCAGACAGGGAGGTTTTACTTCTTTGTTGCATATCTTAAAAGGAATTTTTTGGGAAAAATTTTGCTCATGTTTTAAAGAACTTAGTCTGTGGTTCTCTGCACCATTTTATTTTATGATATCTTCAAACCTTGAACTGGTTAATTTCAAGGAGAGAACTCAGCAATGCTATTATTATTAATTGCATACATTTCTGATGGCATTTCATGTCGAATCATAGATGATTAGAACTGGATTTAGACTCATAGACTGAGAAAGAAGCCCCACAAGGTAGCATGGAGGCCTCAGAGGCACTCAGCTCATCATGGAGCTAGCAATACAGACCTGCAGGGCAAAAAATTCATTGGTTTGATGGCATTTAAAATATAGAACCTTTCTCAGAAATGTACATTGAAATGAGAAGGTTTTGCCTGAAGAAAAAGAAAAGACTAGTTGAAGTGCCAGGTTTTCATGTATGTACATACAGGAAAGATAGGTGAAAGATAGGAAGGTATGTACATACACTAGGAAGATAGGTATAAAGTCATTTGAATTCTATCTTAATTGATAGATATAACTCTGACATAATATTTCAGAACCTCATTGGAAATGATGTGTGCTATTTTTTTCCTATTTGATACAGGGAAATTTAAAATTTATGGTAGATGGTGACACGCCCCTTATTGAGAATGGCAAGGTTGTATCGATAATAGCAGAATTGCTATCTACTAAAACAGACATGGTTGAGAAAGCCCTTCTTTACCGGACTGTGGCTACAGGCCGTGACATCATCGACAAGCAGCACACGGAGCAAGAAGCCAGCTACGGCAGAGATGCCTTTGCTAAGGTGAGACTGAATTTGCATCTTGTGTGGCCCTTGTTTCTCTCAGCTGCATGAAGGAATTCTTGTGAGGATGTATTCAGTTGACAGCAAGCTAAGGCTGTCACCATGGTGAGCTGGGTGTGGTAGTGCACTCAAAAACAAGCTAGCTGTGATGCACTTCCCTGTAATCACAGCTACTGGGAAGACAGAAGAATGAAGGTCTAAGGCCAATTCTAGGCAAAAGTATGAGATCCTGTCTGAAAAAGATTTAAAAAGGATTGAGCATGGCTCAGGTGGTAGAGTACTTGCCTGGTAATAAAGGGCCTGAGTTCAGTCCTCAGTACCTCCAAAAATAAAAAAAGAAATGGTGAGACTTTCTGGCCGTCACAGTGATTCCCCATATGTGATCATCATTGCAAGAACAGCAAATGAGAACAACTGTGAGCATGAGAGAATTAAGGATATTACCTTAGCGTGGTTTGCTCCAACCCATCTCTCCTGTTTCACTTCATACTATTTTCAGCCACCTTTGTTCATTCTAATACATTTATCTTTCCTCGGGACTCACAAGTTCTTTATCCCTTTCTCTTTCTATCCACAGGGCTGCTGCATATGCCATTTCCTTTATTGAATTGCTTGCTTCTCCTCTTCCCTTGCCTGCTTCTTACTCAGCCCAGTGACCTCAGCCCAAACATCACTTTCTAAAAGTTTTCCCTGGCCTAAATAGTTTAAATTGAACACTAAATAGTTTAAATTCCTTCAGATGTCACATGCCTATCCTATCCTATAGTTCATGGGCAGGGGGAGTGGAACAGAGAGAGATTATGTGTGTGATTTTTCCCTTCACTGTACTACCTAGGTTTTTTGGAGACTGAAACTATTCGCTTAATGCTGTATCTTCAATAAACTATACCTAGTAAGGTAGGAAAAGTTCTGGGGAGGTGAGAAGATTAAGATCCTACCAGGACATGAATTGAGATGGGTGTAAGATATCATTGCCAGGTGATATATATCTTGTCAAGTCTATAGCTGAGAAACTCTCTTGGGAGTCCTGTTATATTAGTATTATCTAATACTGATTGCAAAACTTAGAGTGTTACAGAATGAAGGGGATTAGAAAAGACCTCACATTTTAGAGATCAGGTGTGAAAGCCTCTACCTGATGTTACCAAAGGTCAAACAGGAGAATTAAATGACATTACAAATCCCAGAGAGGAGAACTGTTTTAGTAATAGAGTGGAAAATTAGTTTGAGTGATGTGGAGAAGCTTAGACATCCAGGTTCAAGTAAATGAGCCATGTTAATGGAGTAATAAGACAACAGTGTAATGTGTGGGTTGGGGTAGATGAAGACTGGAGACCCTTTGTTTAGGTAATGAGGAACATCTGAGGGAGAGGCCAAGGGTGGATTTTTTAAAGATGAGAAACTGCAGAACATGATGTATCAGGATATGTGGTGTGCCTTTTGTCTCAGATGCTTATTTAAGATTATAAATGAATATTTATTTTTTTAGATTTCATAGTTTTAGTAGATCATATATATTAATTCATAACTTACCAACTTTGTTATAGTTGGTAAAACGAAGTGACTTAAATATGGAATATCATATTATTGATACAGTGAGATATAGAAACATGCCAGGGGAATGTTGTTGGAATACATACAGTGATCAATCATCTTTCAAAATTCCAAACTTCAAGCCCCACGACTGACACTAATAGCAATAACAAAATTCCAAACTGCTTACTGTTCTTTGGCACATACACATTGTTTACGTTGGGGGTGGGGGTGGAACTCGTGACTTCAGACTCTCTAGGCAGGTCCTCTATGACTTGAGCCACATCTCCACCCTCTTTTGCATTGGTTATTTTTGAGATAGGGTCTAATTTTGACAATGTTTGTCTGGATTTCAGTCGTCCTACTTGTGCTTCCCCATGTTTCTAGGGATGACAAGCATATGCCACAGCACTTAACCATCATGTTTCCTCTCATAGTTAAGATAACAGGTGAGTGCCGCCATGACTAGACATCAGTTGAGATGAAATCTCATAAGTTTTTATGCCTGGAATGACCTCAGTCCCAGATCTCTACCTCCAAAGTTGCTAGGATAATAAACTTGAGCCACAGCATCCAGCATATTTTGTAGTTATTTCAAACAGCGAATATATATTCCTAATTTCTCTGCATATCCAATGGAAAAATAGTAAGAAGAATGTGGACAGGAATCTAAGACATCACAAATCTAAACTGAGGACTCAGTCACAAATTGACAAGAACTTATGGTATAATTTTTTTCACAGGCAATATATGAGCGCCTTTTTTGTTGGATTGTCACTCGCATCAATGACATTATTGAGGTCAAGAACTATGATACCACAATCCATGGGAAAAACACCGTTATTGGTGTGTTGGATATCTATGGCTTTGAAATCTTTGACAACAACAGGTAAATGAGGAAAAAATACTTAAACCTCTTGATGCTTGTGTTATATTTGTTTAAATCTAATCTATTCTTCTTAATGTAGCTTTGAACAGTTCTGCATCAATTACTGCAATGAGAAACTGCAGCAGCTATTCATTCAGCTGGTGTTAAAGCAAGAGCAAGAGGAATACCAGAGGGAAGGGATCCCTTGGAAGCATGTGAGTACACTTGTGAAAGATGTCTCTGAATGTTTCACTATTGTTGATAACATCAGGTCTTATCATTTAGGTGTTTCTTTATGGGTATGTGAAACATCTGAACCTTAGCTTTTCTTTTGGGACTTTGTAATTTAGTTCATTTTCGGTTTTGGTAAGATTTTTCTAATTTGACAGATTCTTTTATTGAAGCTCAGGAAGCTCCAGGATGGAATCAGTAAGCCTAATATTTTCACTGTATGGCTGACCCTATGGGCTTTCTGGTTCTTGTGTGTCTACTAAAGCTTAGAATCATGCAAAAGTTAGTAAGTTTTGCCTGAGATTAGTGAAAGTTAGCTTGCAAATCTACTCTCTCTCCTTCTCCCTTCCTTCTTTTGCTTCTCCACTCTGTAAACTAAATAGCATTTTACTGTCTTCAGTTGATGATGTTCATATTCTTTTTCTTTCTTTCCTTCTTTTCTTTCCTTCTTTCCTTCCTTCCTTCTTTCTTTCTTCTTCTTTTTTTTTTTTTTTTTTTGGTCAGTTGTGGGGCTTAAACTCAGGACCTGGGTGCTGTCCTGAGCCTCTTTGTGCTCAGAGACTAGTGATCTACCACTTGAGTCACAGCTCCAATCCCAGTTTTTGAGTGGCAATTGGAGATAAGAGGCTCATGGACTTAAGCTGGGTCCTGGTGACTCATGCCTGTAATCCTAACTACTTAGGAGGCTGAGATCTGAGGATTGCAGTTCAAAGCCAGCCCGGGCAGGAAAGTCCATGAGATTCTTATCTCCAATAAACCACCAGAAAACTGGAAGTGGCCCTATGGCTCAAGTGGTAGAGTACTCGCCTTGAGCTGAAGAGCTGAGGGACAGTGCCCAAGCCCAGAGTTCAAGCCCCACAGCCAGAAAGAAAAAAAAAAAAAAAAAAGAGTCTCATGGACTTTTCTGCCCAAGCTGGCTTCAAACAGCTTTCCTCAGATCTCAACCTCTTCAGTAGAGTAGCTAGGATTACAGGTGTGAGCCACCAGCACCTGGTTAATGTTCATATTCTGTAAAACCTGTACATTAGAACACCTGTATTGACTTTCATCTCCATTTTCTTTCCTTTGTTATGGCTCTTTCTGAACTTAAATAAGTGTCAGAGGCAAACTAATCATGTGAGATACAGCCAGAGGGCAAGACTGAGCAGGAGGGCAAGACTGGTCCAAAGTACAAACCTCAGAGATGACTTGTTTAGCTTCTTTATCTCCTTCCCTGAGACCTCCTGCTCATGAAAAGAAATGATTAATCTTGCCTATGAATTTGTATTTTAAAATGATTTTGAGAATGGACTAGACAGATACAAAAACTTGTGGTTTCCATATAATTCTGTTTACAAAACTATGTTTACCCTCTTTGCCATACAATAAAAATAAAGCCAATATTTGTTGTTTGACATCCAACATAGTAGCAGTAAGAAAAACTATTTGAATGTCATATTACTTTTCTATTCCTTCCTACTTTCCTTTTTTTTTTTAATTTTTTTCTCTCCAAGTGGAGAGAAAATGAGAAAATCGTATACTCAGTTGCTCTACTGCCTAAAATTGCATCTTTAACTTCCATCATGTATTAAACATTACAATGCCATAAAATTGTTGCTGAAATATGTTAACATAAACTTCATTTACAAAGAAACCAAAAGTGTTAGCTATTTTATTAAAAAGCTATGTATAGTTTAACTTAAATAGTAAACTCTCAAAAGCACATTTACACTGTGATTTAATTCAGTTAAGTTTATATGAAACTTCCTAAGAATGAATCTTAGAATGTTTTAAAGCAAGTTTTATCACACAGCTTATTCAGATATGAGTCCAAAATACTGGTTAAAAAAAAATAGCCTGTAACAATCAGAATGCCAACTTCTATTGACACAGCTTATAAAGGGAAGAATAACAGTTATAGTAGGTTATTCCACATCTGAGAAATGATGAACAGTCCTAAAAATCTAGAAGTTCTGAGCTAAATGAGTTAAGAAATAGGTTTCTAAGAGGGAACAGAAGGCTAACCCCAAATAACAGTAACTGTATGCCAGCCATCCAGCAAAACTAGAATCTTTGTTCTAGGTATTTCTCTTAAACCCCAAAACTTCTGGTCATATTGATTCCCTAAAAAATCTTATCATGGAAAATTTTGAAACATGCACAAAAGGAGAATATAATAAATACCATGACCCATCACCCTGCCTTAGTAATGCTCTGTGGATTACCTTTATTGTACCATCTGCTCCATACCTACATACCCCAGGTTAACTTGAAATAAATCTCAGACATCACATTTTTTCATCTGTGTATTTCTCTGGGAGAGAAATATTCTTTTTAAAAATTATAACCACAGTACTTTTATAACATCTCAAAAATGAATAATTCCTTTAACATCAAGCAGCCAGTCAGTGTTCTAATTTTATACTTTCTCAGTTGACATAGTTGTTGATGACGGTTTCAAGTTGGACCTAAATAAGGTTTCTATGGTTGTCTAAATTGTGGTGGTTTTGTAAAGTTTTTGCCTATGTGTGGGTTTTCTCTTTTGTAGAAGGATGAACATTTTTATGTGGCATTTCCCACTTTGTAGTTTGTTAATCCTATTACTGAGGTGTCATTTAATATGTTTCTCTGTTCCTTGTAGGTCCTATACATTGGTTGTTAGTGTTTGAGTCTTAACAGTTCAGAAGAGTTTTTTCCCCAGTCTACTTTATGAAGCATGTGCAATTCTACCATGAGATTTATAATGTCTGGTTGTTCTTCTGATTTATTCACTTCTGAAAGCTCTTGATGCTATAGTATTCAAATTATTTTAGCTGTTGCGAACTTGACATTCAAATGAATTTTCATAAGTACCTTAAAGCATAATGCAAATTAATAAAGTTTATATGAACCTTATACGCAGTATAAGTACACAGTATATTTAGAGCTTAGGTTTTTTATAACAAATTTAATCATAAAACTTGTTATCCAAATTCCATAGTCATACCCAATAAAATCATTGTACATAGCCATTATACTTAAAGTGGGAATGGGAGACTAGAGCCCCATGACTCTAATCCACCTCATCACCCACACATCTCATGGCACCCTGTATCTCTTAAGAACCTCCTGGGAATGCAGGTTGCTGGAAGAACCTGTCTTGAAAACCATCATTTTTAGCAGTGCTTGAGTAGCACTAAACTAACAATTACTAGAATTTTCAGAAAAGATCAATAGCTCACAGTAATACAATTGGAATTTTAAGGTAATTTTTTGTTCCTAGGATAGATAATTCTAGATAATTCTTTCATTCTATATTCCCAAAGTTTGAAATGTCTGCAATTCATGTTAGCAATGCTTTATTTAATCTTTTTAGAATATTTTTCCAAAGATAAAAATAACTTTTTCCCCTAACTATAAGCATGATAAATGCCCACAATAAAGACACATGTTCAGAGCAGGTTTCTCTGCCTCATTACCACTGAAATTGTGGAGCAGATGATTATTTTTGTAGGAGCTGTCCTACACATTGGAGAGCATTCAGTAGTATCCCTGACCTTTACCCACTGGGTACTTGTGGCATTCATCTTGTCACAATCAGAAATGTCTCCCAACATTGTCAATGTCCCTAGTGAGCCAAACCATGCCCACAAAAACGCCCACTGGTTTGACTGGGTGCTGGTGGCTCATGCCTGTAACACTAGCTACTCAGGAGACTGAGATCTGAGGATCTCAGTAAAAGCCACCCACACAGGAAAGTCCATGAGACTTTTAATTCCAATTAACCACCAGAAAACTGGGAGTAGTGCTGTGGCTCAAAGTGGTAGAGCACTAGCCTTGAGCTGAAGAGTTCAGGGACAGCACCCAGGCCCAGATTCAAGCCCCACAACCCCCCACCACACACACACAAAACAAAAAACAAAACAACAACAAAAAAAAAACCTACTGGAGCCAAGCACCAGTGGCTGACACCTGTTATCCTAGCTACTCAGGAGGCTGAGATCTGAGGATTGCAGTTCAAAGCCAGCCCGGGTAGGAAAATCCATGAAACTCTTATCTCCAATAAACAACCAGAAAACCGGTAGTGGTACTTGGCTCAAGCAGTAGAGCACTCACCTTGAGCTGAAGAGCTGAGGGACAGTGCCCAAGCCCAGAGTTCAAGCCCCATGACCAACCAAAAAAAAAAAAAAAACCTACTGTTTTGGACAAACCAAAACATGTTTTAAAACATAAGGCAAAAGTTCTCCTCTCCCCAATTTATAGGCTTTCACTTGATGCAATATGTGTAAAACTAGGAATGGAGTTAAAAGCCACAAATAACTGGCATAGTCCCTGGATTTAAAAGCTTTGAGCAGGAATATATGAAGCACTTTAGTGTTCTATTAAGTCTGTAGACATTATATTTAATGCTCAGCTAAGGCTTGTAAGATAGGGTACATCAACACACAAGATTAAGATATTTATTTGGTAATTAGCTACCCCCACTGTGACATACCTTGCCTGAGTAAAGCCTGGGTGTGCCCTCTATGTATGGTGATAATGTGCTGCTTATTACAAGTTGAGAGCTTGTATATATTGTAGTTGTTAAAAAGCCAAAAGTTATTTACAACTTCATTCAATTTGTGGAAACAAGCAAAAAGATTATTCTTTTTTTTTTTTTTTTTTTGGTCATGGGGCCTGAACTCTGGGCTTGAGCGCTGTCCCTTAGCTCTTCAGCTCTAGGCTAGGGCTCTACCACTTGAGCCACAGCGCTACTTCCAGTTTTCTGGTGGTTTTTTTGTTTTTGTTTTTTGTTTTTTGGTTGGTTGTGGGGCTTGAACTCTGGGCTTGGGCGCTGTCCCTGCGCTCTTCAGCTCAAGGCGACCATTCTGCTGCTTGAGCCACAGTGTCACTTCTGGTTTTCTAGTGGTTTATTGGAGATAAGAGTCTCACCGACTTTCCCGTCTGGCTGGCTTTGAACTGCGATCCTGAGATCTCAGCCTCCTGAATAGCTAGGATTACAGGCATGAACCACCAAGCGCCTAGCTTTCTGGTGGTTTATTAGAGATAAGAATCTCATGGACTTTCCTGCCCCAGCTGGCTTAGAACCATGATCCTCAGATCTCAGCCTCCTGCATAGCTAGGATTACAGACATGAGCCACTGGTGCCTGGCAGAAAGGTTATACCTAGATTTCAATATTAATTTTAAAATGCATTCTACCTAAAATTTAAAAAAAAAAAAACTCTATTAGGGGCTGGGAAGGTGGCTCAGTGGTAGAGTGCTTGCCTTGCATGCATAAGGCCCTGGGTTCAATTCCTCAGTGCCACATAAGCAAAAAAAGCTGGAAGTAGCATTGTGGGCCAAGTGGTAGAGTACTAGCCTTGAGCTGAAGAGCTGAGGGATAGAGCCCAGGCCCCATAACCGACAAAAAAAAAAAAATCTGTTAGACTCTATATGCTTTGTGTATTTGTATCAGTGATGAGTTTTGAATTTAAGTCTTCGTGTTTGCTAGGCAGGTATCCTACCACTTGAAACATGCTTTAGCCCTTTTCACTTGGGATATTTTGAAATAAGGCATCATTTTTTCCATGTCAACCTGGACCACAATTCTCTTATTTATGCTTCTTACCATAGCTGGGATGATTGATGCATAGTACTCAACTACTGTTTGACACGAGGTCTCTTGAACTTTTTTTCCTCTGAGCTGACCTCCGTCTACAGTCCTCCCATCCTTCACCTCACAAGTAGCTACAGGTGTGAACTTCCAGTACCTGGCTTCATATATGTTGGTTTTGTTGTTGCTTTTAACTTTTGGGAAACTGTAGGAATTGTCTTTTGGAGTTTAGTCCTTGAGGGTCACATAATCAAAACTGCAAATTTGTCTCATGCCTTGACATCATTATCAAGTAATACATTAACTAATACTCTCAAGTTATTCATTCCTTCATGGAAGCTGGATCTGTGGTTAACAGCAAACAGATTGGGGGACTGGGAGTAGGAAAGAAAGGAGCTGGGTGTCAGATAGGAGCCAGTATTAAAGGAAGAATTCAGAATGGGAGAAATGTGGTCTACCTTGTAATCTTTTTCTGAAGCTACAGTGATCTCTGACAAAGTGTTTCATGATGTAAAGTTAGTGAAGAAATTGAAAAATTCTGTTAGATTGTGTTCTTATTTAGTGTCATACCTCATTAGTTCTGCTCATATATTTGACATCATATATTTTTCCTAAGCTCCTGAAGCAAATGGTGGCATGCTGGTATTTACCCACTCTGATCTCTGTTCCCTTGAGAATTGCCTCTTTTCTGTGTTCTACAGATTGATTACTTCAACAACCAGATCATTGTGGACCTCGTGGAGCAGCAACACAAAGGCATCATTGCCATCCTGGATGATGCTTGTATGAATGTCGGCAAAGTCACTGATGGAATGTTTCTAGAAGCCCTTAACAGTAAATTAGGCAAACATGGTCATTTTTCCAGCAGAAAGGTAATTGATAAGATCTTTGTTTCATTTTGATAAGATTTGACTCATTGTTTGATGAGGTAAAGTTACTTTCTATTGGGTTAAAGGAATGTCCACTCAAATAAGTCAAAAAGCTGTAAAGTTCCATTAAATAATCGCTTACTGTGGGATAATTTTGCCTTTCTGGTTTACAGAATGTTTATTAAAATTATAGCATCCAGAAGAGGGCGCTCCAGACTATATAATTTGCTAGAAATAGGAAACATGAACGTGGTTCTTTAAAAAGCATGATGTCATTTGTAACCAATAGGTGCAGATCCCTTGTTCATGTGCTAGAATTTACGCCTGTATCTGATAATTCTGGCACAGAAATAGCTTTTGTCCTTGTTGTTGTTACTGTAACCCTTATTTGCAGAATGTGTATGTGTATTCTATCATGGTGCTTCAGACTGACTTTCTTGAAATCAGACAAAGTCTCATCATTTTGGTTATTATAGGGAAACTCATTTCTTCAATGAATTAGATATCCTTTTAACTCCTATTTTCAATGAGTTTTAATTTCTAAAAAAATGTTATAAATAAATCTCTGTAATAAGTGGTAGCAATTAGGGTGGTCAGACCTTTGTTCTGGATCTTGAATGTAGTGCATTTGCCCTTTAGTATTTGTAAGGGAAGCTGTATAGGGAACAGGCATCATTGCCCCAATTTTCCCCACAAATACCGGCTTGTCCAGCAGAGGGGAAAAACCTCTGTTCCTTCACATGCAGAAAGGAGGAAGCAATTCTGTTCTGTTTTCAATTCTGATTTATACAAAATTCTGTGGTTTTGTATAAATCTCTTGACACACTGCCATTTTGTAGCATGAATAAATCTATTTTCTGAGTTATCTCCTTGGAAATTATGTAATCAGAACAGAAAATTTTCCACAATTAGCTAGCTAAAGCACAGAACATCAACAAAGTGATTATTAGCTGATTCTTAAATCAAGATAGTTACTTATGGTTCCAAGTTGGTGTTCAGATACTACAAACTGAATTTTGATGTGAGGGTTCTGAGTTAAACTTTCAGTTGTTCCCACAGATTCTGATATGTGCTAATAGGATATATGATTACACATTCTTGCAGTGTATAGAATTTGGGGTACCTTTCTCTTGGTATTTATATACATAAATTTGTCAACCAATTTTTTAATCCATTCTTTCTTTGTTAGTTTTCTGTTTTGGATTTTTTTTGTTGTTGTTTTATTTTACTTTTGTGTCATACTAAGGCTTGAACTCAGGGCTCCATGCTCTTGCCCCCCCGCCTCCTGCCCCCCGCCTCCCAGATCCTGGGGCTTGAACTCGGGGCCTGGGTACTGTCCCTAAGCCTCTTTGTGCTCAAAGCTAGCGCTCTACCACAGCTCTGCTTCTGGCTTTTTTGAGTAATTTATTGGAGATAAGAGTCTCACTGGGACTTTTCTGCCAGGGCTGGCTTTGAACCATGGTCCTCAGATCTCAGCCTCCTGAGTAGCTAGCATTACAGGTGTGAGCTACTGGCACCCAGCTTGCTTAGCTTTTTTACTCAAGGCTAGCACTATTATACCTCTTGGGCCATATTTCCATTTTCAGCTTTTTTCCTGGCTAATTGGAGATACAAGTCTCACAGATTTTTCTTTCCTAGCTGGCTTCAAACCAGAAACCTCAGATCTCAGCTGATTTCATAAATTATGATTTAGCAGTGATGTCTCCCCCCCCCACCACCCGCCTTCCTGATTTCCCAGCTCTCAGGCCATATCTTTCTCTTAGCATCCCAAGGACAAATATCAAAATGGAGATTATTTTTTCTTGCTAGGAACTCATGCTTATTTGGCTTCCTTGCTCAGCTGGTACTCTACCACTTGAGCCATGCCTCCAGCCCAGCATTTTACTGGTTGATTGGAAATAGAGTCTCAAGGATATTTCTGCCCAAGCTGGCATCAAACCAAATTCCTCTAATCTCAGTCTCAGTATGTAGGTAGGATTACAGGTGTGCACTTGCCAGTACCCAGCATGAAGTGCAGCTTTTTTTTTTTGGTCTGGTTGTGGGGCCAGAACTCTGGGCCTGAGCACTGTCCCTCAGCTCTTCAGCTCAAGGCTAGTGCCCTACCACTTGAGCCACAACGCCACTTCCGGCTTTTTTCTTTTTGCTTATGTGGTGCTGAGGAATCGAACCCAGGGCCTCAGGCATGCAAGGCAAGCGCTCTACCACTAAGCCAACTTCCCAGCCCCTAAGTGCAGAATTTTAAAGTGTGTTCCTTTGGGGGACTTTTTGCTTAAGGAAGGAAAGAAATATAATAACAAGGCTGTCAGGATATTTGAATCACTGTAAATATTTTTGTTATATCATTTGCTACTGATATTTTGCTAACAAGATTTAATAACATATTTAAAAAGTTTTATGAAGGCAGGCATCAGTGTCTCATGCCTGTAATCCCAGCTACTCAAGAGCCTGTGATCTAAGGTTCTCAGTTCAAAGCCAGCCCAGCCAGAAAAGTCCATGAGACTCTTACCTTCAATACACTACCTCCCAAAAAGCCAGAAGTGGAGCTCTAGCTCAAGTGATAGAGAACTAGCCTTGAGCAAAAGAAACTCAGGAACAGTGCCTAGGCCTTAGGACCAGCATTTAAAAAAAAAAGAAAGGAGAGAGAAAGGAAGGAAGGGAAAGAGAGAAAGGAAAGGAAAGGCAGGGAAAGGAAGGGAAAGGAAAGAAGGAAGGAAGGAAGGAAGGAAGGAAGGAAGGAAGGAAGGAAGGAAGGAAGGAAGGAAGGAGTGGAAGAAAGGAAGGAAAGAAAAAGCAAAGCAGAGTTTTCTGGCTTCTAACAGTCATTTCATTTGGGGCTAAGCTCTATATTATATTTTAAAGTTACCACAGAAAGACATGCAATATAATATGAAGTATTTTGAAATAAAATGCTAATTAATATAATTTATTGCAAAAAGAAAAATGAAAAATGTTATGTGCTCAGAGTCAAGACCTTGTATTAAATCCAAAGCTGAGACTACAGACCATTTCAGTCCCTTTCTTTAGGACTTTTATAAATGAAAGAATCTTTTGAAGGGAGTTAGTAATAGAGAAAAAGAAGAACAATTATGTATTTAAGATGTTTTGGTCTTATAGTTTAACTCATGAGCAACCCTGTGAGATAATTAATTATTAGAGGAGACTGAGTGAGATAGCAATGTAGCCAAGATTTGAACTTTAAAAGTCTAAGTTCTTCCTATAGTTATTCACTTAATGGACTCTTTCTTTTATCAATCAGGTTATCAGTGTAAAACTCAGCATCCTAATTGGGATTACTGTATAACATCAGAATCTAATAGTTTTTGTTTGTAATTATGCTTAGTGTTGTATGGATTCTTAGGTGTTTCTGTTAGCCTGTAGGATACCCAGTGATCCTTCAGAGAAAGAAGTGTAGGTGTTACTGTAATGAGGAAGGTTGCAGAATGTCATGGAGACCTCCAGATCCATATAAAAACTGTCTTTCCATAAAATATTTCCCTTTATTTGATCTCCTGCAAAGAGGCAGACTTGAACTGGAATTCAGCAGGCAGATGAACCAATCTACTATTTACATGGGAAAGCACAGATGTTATGTTTACTTTTGTGGGTCCTTCCCAAGACTTCTACAGACTAGCTGTGTGGTCTGTCCTAATTGTATAGCCTTTCTACGTCTCAGTCTCTATGGGTGTAAAACAGAGATTATAGGGGCTAGGAAGGCGGCTCAGTGGTAGAATGTTTGCCTCACATGCATCAGGCTCTGGGTTTGATTGCTCAGCACCACATAAGCTGAAAAAGCCAGAAGTGGCACTGTGGCTCAAATGGTAGAGTGCTAGCCTTGAGCTGAAGAGTTGAGGGACAGCACCCAGGCCCAGAGTTCAGGCCTCACAACCAACAAAATAGAGAGAGAGAGAGAGATTGTAAAACAGTAAGTTGTGAGTGTTGTATGATGTGTATGCTTAACAAACAGTAAGTCCTGAGTACAGACCTCCTCAAGCAGAACATGGAGAAGAAAGGAGTGTTGAGTAGAGGAGCTTGGTTGCTTGAAATCAGTAGTCAAAATTTAAACGTCAGAAGATGACTGAAGACTGCTTCTGTCCCAGGGACCTAGACTTCTTCCATTGTCTGGCTGTTCCATCTCTAGGGACTGTCTTCTGCATCTGACTAGTAAGAAGGGGGGATCTTCCACCATTATAGCATGGACCTGAAATGGCCATACTCCACTTTCTTTGTCCAGAATCTGGTCATATGGCCACGTCTTCTGCTAGAGTAGCTGGTTTATGGAGTTTGGGCTATGTGGATTGCTGGTGAGAGTTCAGTCTTTCTATGTAAGTCCTGTTTAAATTAAGCCCCAAATGATGTGATTTCACTCATATTAATATGACTTTTGTGACCTAATCGTATTAAATTAGAATATACTTTCAGGAAAGTGAAAATGTCTGTTTTCAACATAATTTCCTTCTCTTAGCTCTGTGCCTCAGACAAAAGCCTGGAGTTTGATCGTGATTTTCGAATTCGGCATTATGCAGGGGATGTGGTGTGAGTATCTTACTTCAGTTACCCAGCATGACGGTATGCATGCAGCCTCATGGGGAAACCATCCATTGTTTTCTTTACCATTTACTTTTCTTGTCATTACGGTCTAACTTTAGTGTGTTTTAATCTCTTTGTTTGAAGAAAATGGCATACCTTTATTCATTCCTTGATTTCCAAACATTTATTCAGCACATACTGTGTGCTCACATAATTGGTAATCAGTAAAAATCAGTTGATGGATCCATAAATCTTGGAGATGTGTTATGATGTAGGGCAGAAAGAGGGATAAGATGGGCCCTTCCCAGAAGTAGCTGGTAGTTTTGTGGAGGATACAGACACACTCGACTCATTATAATGAAGAAAAGGAAGGGCTAAACTAAAGAATCATAGAGTGAGGAACCAGAAGTCCAAGTTGAGTCCTAAAAGTCAAAGAGAGTTGCCTGCGTGAACGAACTAGGAAGAGGAGAGTGACACGAGAGGGTATCACAACAACAGAAAGAAGAAGGCCCAGCAGTGTAGAGCAGATCACACCTGTATATGCAGTCACAAGGATAGAACATAACTACAAGAACAAAAGCAGTTTTACTATCTTCTTTTTTCAAATTAATTTTGTAAAAGTAAATTACTTAAAAAGTAAAATGATTATAAGCTGCATTGTCCCAAAGATACTACAATAAAAATAAAATTGATATGAAAATGTAACTAGAAAAATGTAACTGGTCTGTTAGGTTCCAAATGCTGCTATCAAAGTTTATCAGAAATTGGTGCTTAAAAAAACAAAAAGTTGCCGGGTGCTGGTGGCTCATGCCTGTAATCCTAGCTACTAAGGAGGCTGAGATCTGAGGATCACCGTTCAAAGCCAGCCTGAGCAAAAAACTTGGTGAGACTCTTATCTCCAATTAACCAGCAGAAAACCGGAAGTGACCCTGTGGCTCAAGTGGTAGAATACTATCCTTGAGCTGAAGAGCTGAAGGATAGCACCGAGGCCCAGATTTCAAGCCCCACAACCAAAAACAAAACAAAAAACCAGAAAGATATCCTTCAAAATGTTCAAATGTTCAAAATGATGGTGTCAAAGGGCAACACCCTCTCTAAGGGAGAATCTGCCTTTTTGTAACTTTTAGTGGCTCTGGGCATTCTTTCACTTATGTTCACATTATTCTCATCTCTGCCTCTGTAGTACATTGCCTACTTCTCTGTCATATACCTGTGTCAAATCTCCCCTGTCTCTATCTAAAAATGACATTTGTGATGGTTGGGGCTCCCCTAAATTCTACAGGATAAACCCACCTTCCTAATTATCCTTAGTGCAATCACATCTTTTACCACAGAAGGCAAAGTTCCCAGAATATAGGGAATTTGATAGGGATGAAGGTCATTTTTCATATTATATTCAGTATTTTTTCACTGTCAATGAACATGTTCTTCATTTTATTGTTTAAGGAACTTTTTTTCTTTTTTCTCATTTTTTTTACATTAAGAATTCTTTCCAGAAGTGGCACTGTGGCTCAAGTGGTAGAGCACTAGCCTTGAGCTGAAGAGCTGAGGGACAGCACCCAGGCTCAGAGTTCAAGCCCCACGACCAAAAAGAATTCTTTCCATGTAAACCATTACAGGAAGAAATCAAAACAAGAAAAAAAGCAAATAGCATCTCTATAAATTCTGGAAATATATTTGAAGAAATTTTAATAGGTATTCCTAATTTAAATTAAAACATTATAATCATATAATAATGTGGTCAAAAGTATCACCCTACTTGCCAAACTACCCATCAGCCCTGAGTGCCAACATTTTCTGCATTTTTCTGGTTCTGTTCTTAAATTCCAGAATTATGAAAATCTGGTATCATACAGGTAACTTCCACTGAAAATTCAAGACTTAGTACAATCATATCACTCAGAGTGGCATAAATGCATAGCCTTTCAGACCCCCAAGTCTAGCCTATTTGTTTTACAGAGGAAGAAATTTATGTAGAATGTAAATTCTTAACTAAAGTCACATACAAACTTACGGAAGAACTGAGACAATGATGGTTTCCAGACTCTCTAGCTGATATTCAGTGATATTTTTACTTCTGTGCATGTAATACTTTGTGTTGACAGGACCCACAAAAAGCCTCCAGTTCACGATGCATATGTACATTTGATTGTATATGTACTTAGACAACATAAACTTCCATATATGCATACAATGAAACATGGTCTGAAATAATTACCATTTGAGTGTTATCATAATTCAGAGTGATAAAGCTATATTTTAGCTGTCTGTGGCCAACCTAGGAAGGCTGATATAAAGAATTATTTTTATAAGAGGTGGAAAGATGTTAAAAAAAATTATTCAGGAAATAGCAACTAGGTTCCTTTGACTGGAGGGAATCGTTTTTGCAGCATAGACTAGAAATGCCTAGAAAAGTAGATTAAGATCAAGTCACAATGAGTCCTGAAAATCATGCTGAAGACTTTGAATTCAAGTTGTGTATGCTTCACAATAGATTAAAAGTAAGGTGATTCCAAGAGTTTAGTCAAAAATAACAGGAAGGTTTTAAGAAGACCCAGGTTGAGAAGGCAGTTGAGGACTTTCAAGTGCCAATGGTCAGCACAGACTGAATTTTCTTGCAGAATTAAGTATGTAACACAAGGGGTCAGGATTAGAGACCTAGGAATTGTTTATATTATTGTGATTGCAAGGAAGAAAATATGAACTCACGAGAAAGTGGAACTCTAAAGAAAGGCTGCATGTAGAATTAGTTTGCTCAACCTCCTAGCCTCTGCTTCCTTAATTACCCTGAGCCCCAATTATCCTTCTGCCCCCAACATGGAGTAGCTCCCTCTAGAGGCTTTGCTAGTATCTGCAGCAATACAACTGCCATGCCAGCTTTTCTCACCAACTGCCATCTTAGCTGGTAGAGATCTGTCTCAAGATCTTATTCTCTTCATTCAAACTGTGAATAACTGGGCTCATTTCTTTCCACAACACCCTGCATGTGCCTGCTTCCATTTCTTCATTCTGTCTGTTTTCCTATGTGATCTGCTGGCCTTTTTCTCCTCTGCTTATCCAATTCTTACCATCCTTTGCAGTTCTTCTTGGATTCTTTTACCCTATCCTGAACACTGAGTGATACTTAGGCAAGTCACTTGAACTCCCCATGGATGAAACAATTAGTTCCCGTATGTTGCTGTTTTGCTTTTATCTTAGGAATGCTGGATGATAAATACAGCTATCATTTTGAAGTCATCTTCTTGAGGTAAGCTTCAGTAGAAAATGATGATTTAACTAGAATGATGATGGCTCTCCTTCTCCAGGGGAAAAACAAAGTTCTTTTTTTTAGGAGGCAAACTTAGTGTCCTTTAACCTAGATCCAAGTGAGCAGTAGCAGCTCTTTAGATAATTGAGTGACTAATTAGCAGTGGAAATGTGCATAGTTCATAGAAGAGCTCAAACTTGGCTCTTACACAAGGAATAATGCATGCTTTTTGTGTTTTCTCTTTACTAGCTATTCTGCCATTGGTTTTATAGATAAAAACAAAGATACTTTATTTCAAGATTTCAAACGCCTCATGTATAACAGGTATGATTGATATTTTACTAATTTATATTAAGCTCTTTGACATTCACTGCTTAATATATATGCACGTGATATTTTTATGTGACAAGAGTTTCTAGAAGACTTTAGTTCTACTTCATTATGTTTCATGAGTAAAATATTGTATGATTATAGGATTATTAAGTTATAAACTTTGGATAGGGATCTACTGCTAATATGATTATTTTTTATTTCCTTTGGCTTTCTGCCAACACTCTATTCCCTGCAGTGCCATCTGCCACCCCTTATTAGTGTACTCAGCAAGCAATCTCAAAGCCAGACCAGGAGTAATATAAGAAGTTTTAGGTAACCTTTGGCCCAGCCAAATGTGTGACATACCATATTCCCACGGTAATATCTCTTCCCAAGTATGGGACCACACTGATAGAGATTGGCATCTTATGTCAGCCAGTATGGTTCTAACTGAGCAGATAGAATTTTCTCACAAACCAACAAAATATGGAAAGATGGCAAAGAATGGAATTTTAAACCAGGAATCTGGTGTCACAGAGGTCCAGCCAAGGAAAAAAAACTATAAACTATATCAAGTCCTGTCAAAAGTAGGAATGAGGTGAGGACCAAGACTGACCATCATAGCTGCCAATGCAGTTCCTGACAACACTGGTTTCCATGGACAAATGTCTGATTGACGTGGGCTCCAGAGAACATAGGAATGAAAATAGACATTATCCTTAAGCAATTCTTTCCAAATATTAGTTCATCTATGTGAATATTGAGCCTACCATGAATGATTGTGGAGCTGTCACCATGAGAAAGTTAAAAATACATGGAAGTGGGCAAGGGGTCCACTTAATAGCTGGGCACAGGGAAAATAAGCTTTAGGAAAGGAATTTCAATGCTTATCTTTCAGGGAAGATACACCTATTTTAAAGAATAAATAACTAAAGCTGGAATTTTTCTTTCTTTCTTTCTTTTTTTTTTGGGTCCAGTCGTGGGGCCTGAACTCTGGGCCTGGGCACTGTCCCTCAGCTCTTCAGCTCAAGGCTAGCGCTCTACCACTTGAGCCATAGCTCCACTTCTGGCTTTTTTCTTTTTGCTTATGTGGTGCTGGGGAATCGAACCCAGGGCCTCAGGCATGCAAGGCAAGCACTCTACCACTGAGCCACCTTCCCAGCCCCTAAAGCTGGAATTTTTCTGTATACAAAGTGTTGACATATTGGAACAAGAGCCTCCTTGGTCAGGTATCACAGTATTGCCAGGCTTATTTATGTCTAAGACACTATACAGAGTGATATCTGTTACTTTCATGAATTTACGATTGCCCTGAGGTTCAGCTCACTGAGGAGAGCTATATCTCTCCATGGTATATTAACATAATTATGCTCACAAAATGAATGTGGAAACAGAGTATCATGTGGATTCATTTCCAGTCAAAAATCTAAATCACATGGAATACTTATGTTGATGTGAGAGGTTGATTTTTGCTATTGGAAGGCTTTAATAAGTCAAATAGCAGTGAAAACACTTGTTTATGAATTGACAATTAATTGAAAAAATATTCCCCATAGAATCCAGACTGCCAGGTACTAGTGGCTCACGCCTGTTGTAATCCTAGCTATTCAAGAGGCTGAGATCTGAGGATCACAGTTTGAACCAAGCCTGGGCAGGAAAGTCCTGAGACTCTTATTTCCAATTAATCACAGAAAAAGCTAGCTTTGGCAGCTGTGGTAGAGTGATAGAGTGCTAGCCTTGAGGAAAAGTAGCGCAGGCACAGTGCCCAGGCCCAGAGTTCAAGCCCCAGGACTGGCAAAAAAAAAAAAAAAAAAAAAAAAAAAAAGAATTTGGATTGGCTATTGCTTAGTAAGCATATTCAGAATAAAGGAACATAGGAAAAAAATCCATCAATTAATGGTATGAGGCTAATAGACACATAAAAAAAATACTCAACATCTCTGGCTCTAAAGGAAATGCAAATCAAAACAACATGGCGATTTTACCTCACATCCAGTTAAATGGCTGTTTCCTAGAAAACAGATCATAACAGATGCTCGCAAGGATACAGCCTAAAGGGAACCCTAATACACAGTTAGTGGGAATGTAAACTTGTTCAACCACTCTGGAAAGCCATGTGGAGTTTCATCTAAAAATTAAACATAAACCTGACTTAGGAAACTGTAACCCCTCTGTGTACTACCTTTATAAAACAGTTTTTAAACTTAAAAAAAAATAAACATAGAACTATCCAATGATCCAGCAATCCACTTTTGGGTGTTTACCCAAAAGATTATAAACTAGGATTCGGTAAAGTCACCTGCACAATCATATTCATTGCTGCACTATTGACCATGGTCAAGTGGACAAATGGACCAGAAATGTGGTATATCTACACAATGGAATTTTTACTCATCCCTTAAAAAGAATGATAGTTTACCATTTGTAAAGATATGGTAAGACCTGAAAAAATTGTTAAGTGAAGAAAGTCAAGCCCAGAGAAACAAAGGATGCATGTTTTCCCTTTATATGTGGAAGCTAGATTTACCTAAACTTATAAGTAAATATGTTGGGCGTGATGCAAGTATACAAATGTATTAACTGAAATATGGGAGGTTCAAGGGAGAACTCAAATAGTGTAATTCCTTAGAAAGGCAAAGGCAAAATTCAAATAAATAAACAGGAAAGAAAGGGGTGGGGTGAGGTCTAAGGGAAAGAGGTAGACAAATGAAGAGGAGAAGAGAGGGAGAATGCAGTAAAGAATTCAATGTATATTCCTACAAAATTAAGATGAAGGGAAAGGATAGAGTAAGGGTAAGAGTAAGGATAAGGGAGAAATGGATGACAATGTTGAAAGGGGTAACACTGATCAAAATCTATTGTATTTATAAACTGCTTTGTTGAATGGTAATTCCTTTGTGCAACTACTTAAGGATAATGAATGGTGGTGGGGGGAGAAAAGAAATCTGACTAAACTGAGTGCACTTTACAGTAGGGGATAGTCTTGCCAAAAGGGTAAAAAGATTGAAAGTCTATTCATTGAAACTTATTGTTTATGATATTTAAAATGTCTAAAAACATTTTTGGTAATATTACAAGTTAGAATATGCATGACTTCCTGGCCTGAAAGTCCTTTCTTAAAATGATTCTGTATATCTGTTTGGATTCCTTATGCATCAATTCTGCTATAATATATAGTCTTATTTCCTTTATTTCCAACTTTCCTCCTTTCTTCCATTACACTGTAATATGTCTAACAGTGAATAAGGTAGGAAAACAATATGGGTTAGAAACTTCATATTCTCAGAGCCAGTGATCTTAAGTCTCTTGGCATGCATCAGAATTTTCAAAGGACAGTTTTCTTCCTTCTATTTGAAAAATATTCAGGAACCATGTGCACTGTAAGTGAAAAATCATTACCTTAAATTATCTCTCTGCTAAATAATGGAAAAGTTAAGGGAAAGCAACATACTTTTATGAGCTTATTTTTGTTGATATAAATGTATGACTGGAGAGCTATAAAATAGGACTATAAAGTGATCAAACATGAGCCACAGATCAGTAAACTATGTTATAGGTACTTTTTGGGGGTAAGGGTAGAAATGTCAGTCCTGGGGTTTAAACTCAGGGCCTGGGCACTGTCCCTGAGCTTTTTTGCTCAAGGCTATCACTCTACCACTTGAGCCACAACTCTACTTCCAGCTTTTTGGTGCTTAATTAGAGATAAAGTCTCTCAAACTTTCCTGCTGGGGCTGGTTTTGAACTGTGATCCTCAGATCTATACTTCCTGAGTAGCTAGGATTACAGACATGAACCACCAATGCCCAGCTATAGGTACTTTTGATGCTAGTTGGCTACATGCATGGCAGTAATAAAGGGTCAGGATATATCTGCATTCATGGACGCAGTTGCTCATCACATGATCCCTTCTTCACTTCATAACCAACCATTCGTTTTGCTGCTATTATTTTGAACAGTGTGTACAGAAATTCACTAAGTGCTCTGGGGAACCAGCTCAATTTTACACAAAAGAAAAAATGGGCAAAATGCTGGCAGTACAGGGGTAGCAATGTTCGACAAGAAATGTACTCATTACCTTACTCATGTAACTGTAACCCCCATGTACAGCATCTTTACAGTAAAATAAAAATTTATTTTAAAATGCTAGCAGTTCCAGTGAAGCAAGTGATACATGCATCAACTTTTTTCTTTTTCAACCCCCAAATCAAGAAGAACAAATTCTCCTGTGAGAAAAAGTTTCCAACATACATCAGTGAAACTCACTGGACACTATGTTGAAATTTAACTATGCAACTTATTGGATGGGAATGGGAGGGAAAAACTGGGAGAGAGCAAGGGAAGGGGTGACATTGTCCAAAAAGAAATGGACTCTACCTGACTTATATAACTGTAACCCCTGTGTATATCACCTTTATAATAACAATTTTAAAAATCTAAAAAAAAAAACAAGTTTCCCAGAGAGAAATAACACTTTGAATGAATAATACTTTAAAATGAAAAGTATCCAAGATGAAGTAGGAAGAAAATCACAATTAAGATTATTATCATGTCTTTTTAAAAGTATCTCCACAGCCGGGTGCCAGTGGCTCATGCCTGTAATCCTGGCTGCTCAGGAGGCTGAGATCTGAGGATCGTGGTTCAAAGCCAGCCCAGGCAGGAAAGTCCATGAGACTCTTATCTCCAATAAACCACTAGAAAACTGGAAGTGGCGCCTGTGGCTCAAGTGGTAGAGCATTCACCTTGAGCTGAAGAGTGCAAGAATAGTGCCCAAGCCCAGAGTTCAAGTCCCATGACCGACAAAAAAAAAAAAAAGTATCTCCACAGAGCCAAATGATGAATCTATGATTATTAATATGGAAATTTTCCTGAAGTACAATTTTTAGATTGGGTTGCAACAGTCCCAGTAGTATGAATAAAATGCTAAAGTCCGCTCAATACTACCTGTAAAAATGTTCACTAATTTAGCTGCAGTAAAGGGACTTGCCAGAAAACAGTATCAAAATGGTTATTATATGTCCTTATCTATATGTTTTAGGAAGAACTGCTTTTTATAGTTACCTATTCCCTACTAATATTTCTTTCAACTAGAAGATGTTTTTACTTTCATATTTTCTGCCATGACATTGAGAATTGTTTTGTTGTTGTTTTAGGGCCAAGCATTTTATTCATTATAAGTACTTTCTCCATGTTGTGCTATAAAATTTATAAGAAATATTGCAATGGCTATAATACCCCATTAAATGTGTGTCAAATTTTCCTTTTCTTCTAATTATTAAGGCCTTTAAGTGGCTTCTAATCTTATGCTAGTCCTTTCTTTTATTATTTTATTATCTTTTAAGTAATTGTAAGAAGGAGTTTTCATTTAACAGAGCAGTTTTTAAATACAGTAGATCTTGATCCATATGCCCCTTTCAACATTCTCAACTGTTTCTTCCTACTCCTTCCCTCCTTTTTCTTACTTTTTTTTGGCGGGGGGGGGGGCAGTCAGTCGTGGGATTGAACTCTGGGCCTGGGCGCTGTCTTTCAGCTCTTCAGCTCAAGGCTAACACTCTACCACTTGAGCCACAGCACCACTTCCGGTTTTCAGGAGGTTAATTGGAGATAAGAGTCTCTTGGACTCTCCTGCCTGGGCTGGCTTTGAAGCAGGATCCTCAGATTTCAGCCTCCTGAATAGCTATGTGAGCCACCAGTACCCAGCACTTTTCTCAATTTTGTAGGATATTTATTGGATTCTTGACTGCATTCTGCTCTTTTCCTCTTCATTTTCCATCCTTTTCCCCTTGACCCCACTCCACCCCTTTTGAGTACCCTCTTCCTAGTGTTTTATTTTGCTGACCTTTGACCTTTCCTTTCCAAGGAATTACACTATTTGAGTTCTCCCCTGAATCTGTGAGAATTGTTATCCTGCTAGTAGTTTGTTTGTTTGCTAGTAGTAGTTTGTTTTCATTTTTTAGCCATCACAAAAGTCAGTTTGTTTTATGAATATATTGTAAAAGCCATCTCAATTATTTGAGGGTTCTAGATAATACTAGAAATCGCTTTAAAGAAATTTAAACATTTTTGAAATGTGCTATAGTTGTTTTGAAATTTTTATGGTTTAGTATTGTTCATTGTATTTACATAATTCTCTGGATAGGATTATTTTTCCAATTAGGCCTTGTGAGTTCAGCCTGCAGTTCAAGTTCAGACTTGAAGGATTGCTTAGCTGTTTTATTCTCCTAATCTGAATGATTAAATTGCTCTTTCTGTGCTTTACAGTTCAAATCCTGTGCTGAAGAATATGTGGCCTGAAGGCAAATTGAGCATTACAGAGGTGACCAAGCGACCTCTGACTGCTGCCACCTTGTTTAAGAATTCTATGATTGCTTTAGTAGACAACCTTGCATCAAAGGTAATTCATTTCTAAGTATCCATTTCAACTCCTAGACTCCCTTTTGATATATGTTGTAGAGAATATGTGAAAATTTGTTTTATAAGTATTTCTCTTTAACCAAATTAAACAACATACATTTATAGTGAATATTACAGAACTTTTATTCCTAATTTTTTACTTGCCTGGATGAAATAAATTGTTTTTGTTCATTTGTTTTATTTTTACTTTCGGCAGTATGAGGATTTTGACCCAGGGCCTCATGTTTGTTAGTTAGGTGTTATGCTCTATCATGGCCCCAGCTGAAATAATTGTTTTTATCCCTGAAGAATACTTTTCTTTAATCTGAGCTTTTATTTGTGTTGTAGACAAAGGGAAAATCTAAGTGTGGTTTACTGCTCCCCCCACACACCTTTTTTCTCTTTTTTTTTTTTGGTGGTACTGGGGATTGAACTCAGGGCTCATGCTAGGTCAATAGTCTACTACTTGGGCCATACTTCCACCTTTAGTGTGGTTTAAAATAAAGATAAAATATGCCACTCCTGGCAAAATAAATTCCAGCTTTGTTCTAAAGACAAGACACAGAAAAATAATAATTACACCATAGTAATGCACCATTCGTTCATTGCATTTGAATATTGAATGACCAAAAATAATTGCATTGCAAAGTTTTTAAGTAAGTATTGTCCTAAACAGTAGACTTTCATTTATTTATTTATTTTGTCAGTCGTGGGGCTTGAACTCAGGGCTTGGGCACTATCCCTCAGCTCTTCAGCTCAAGGCAAGCGCTCTACTGCTTGAGCCACAGTGCCACTTCCAGTTTTCTAGTACTTTATCAGAGATGAGAGTCTCACCAACTTTCTTGCCCAGGCTGGCTTTGAACCGTGATCCTCAGATCTCAGCCTCCTGAGTAGCTAACAGTAGACAATTTAGATGTATTACTGTCAATTATCTCTGCCTTTCTGATTCTAATGTGATTTGATAACTTGAGTCTGATTTTGTTTTTGTTTGGTTTTCCTTAAAGACCAGATTTCTACTCCTAACTAAGTTTGATAAGTTAGGCAGTTTTCTGGGACTCATTATTTTTATCTTCTGGTGATTGTCCTATGTATCTTTTTCTTTATTATTTTGTCTATTTAAAAAAATCGTTTCCTCTCTAAGAATTTAAACTTAAGTCTATGTTGTGTCTAAGCTATTGCACTATGACTAAATTAGGCAAATGTCACAGAGCACATCTGCTCAGTAGCTTTCTATTTCTTTACATCAGGCTTCTTTGGCCTCAAATGACTGCAAATAAACACAGTTTTCTGGCTTGTATAATTAAATTTCCATAAAGACAGGGGTAAGGACACTGGTACTGAACTTTAGAATGCCATTAAGACTCCTTACTCTTCTATCTCCATTTCTCTCTGCATATCATCTTCCAAGTATCTAGCAAAGAATCATTGTCTTATTTTCTAAAGCTGTTAAATATTCCTTCAGATCTCATTGAATATAAATTTCTGTATCAGGAATTGCATTCAGCTTCTAGTAAAAGAAATCCCCAAATTAGAAAAGACCTTTATTTCTCTTTCTGGTGAGTACAAAAAAAAATGTGTTCCATGACTGCAGTAGCAGCTTGTTGGTTACTTGGGACCTGGGCTCCTTCCCTCTTTCTGTTTTACTGTTCTAGTGGTTGGCGTCTATCCTCCTGTCCAAGATGGCAGTTGCAGTTTCCTCCCATTTAAAAACCACAGGAAATCTCACATCGTGTCTCAGCTACATCCTCTGCTACACATAGTTGTCAGGGAAGCGGGGAAGTACATTTTTATTTCAATCAGCAGTGCACCATGCTAGAAATAAAAGTTTTGTTATAAAGACAGAAGATATGAGAGATAAGGTAGGCGACTAGGATAGTATCATTCTTGTAGGGAAGGAGGAAGTGAGTAGAAACTAGCCAAAGAATATAGATAAGTTATTAGTCCAATAGAAAACAGAAAGGTGAGATTAGAAGTGAGAAATGAGAAAGAAAGAAGAACTCCCTTGCCTCTGTATGTGTGTGTGTGGGCGCACGCATGCCAATCCCAGGGCTTGATCTCAGGGCATGTCCCTGAGCCTGTTGTTGTTGTTGTTGTGAGGCTTGAACTCTGGGCCTCAGTGCTGTCCCTAAGCTTTTCAGCTCAAAGCTAGCACTCTATCATTTGAGCCACAGTGCCACTTCTGGTTTTCTGGTAGTTTATTTGGAAATAATCTCATGGACATTCCTGCCGGGGCTGGCTTTGAACCATGATCCTCAGATCTCAGCCTCCTGAGTAGCTAGGATTACAGATGAGCCACTGGCACCTGGCTCCCTGAGCTTTTTGCGCTCAGAGTTAGCACTCAATCACTTGAGCCACAGCTCTACTTCAGGATTTTGGTTATTTATTTGAGACAAGACTTTCATGGACTTTTCTGCCTGAGCTACCTTTGAACTGCAATCCTCAGATCTTAGTGTCTTGAGTAGCTAGGATGCCCTCTGCCCCACATTTTGTATAGCATCTTTTCTTCAATTTTTTCATCAACAAAGTTAAGAATTATCTAGTCCTCTATTACCAGAAGTGAAAATCCCAATCCCTTACTTTCTCAGAGTCTATTCACATAGAGTTTTAAGTGCACTGTCTAGTTTACTCAGCTATATAATTTTTTGAATATGCAGACAAGGTTCTACTAACTTTTCATATCTCTTGGATAGTAGCATAAATTCTGTAAACACACATTACCACATGAATTTGAATTTGCCTTGGCTCTGTCTGACAGTGTACAAAGCAGGTTAAATAAATGTATTGGTAAATACATTGTTTCTGTTTAATGTATGTACCAATTAGTGTATTTTCACAAATGGTGTTTTTCATATGAAATACAGAGAGAGGTTAAAAACTTCAAGAGAATAAGATAAGCATTAACTTTTGCAATTTAACCTTTATAATAAACACCAAATTTCTCAAATTTATGATTTTTTTAGGCTGAGTCAGTCTTGCTATAAATGAGAGAGGAGGAGGTATTTATAAATTGAGATGGAATTCTGATTAAATATAGAGAAAATGTTTCCACTAGATTCTTTATCCAAAGACTTACATATACCTAAGCAAAATGAAAGGGCTTCTCTAGCTTCTTGGTTGGTCATTAGTGTCTCATGTGATCTTAACACTGTGCATATTCCCTTAGTGCTGGTTAAGTTCCACTCATATGACTTCTAGCATGCTTTGCCCATGCAATTTTATAGATAATTCACTTTTAAAATATTTTATTTTGGGGGGAGGGGGTCCGGTTGTGGGGCCTGAACTCTGGGCCTGGGCGCTGTCCCTCAGCTCTTCAGCTCAAGGCTAGCGCTCTACCACTTGAGCCACAGCACCACTTCCAGGTTTTTTCTTTTTGCTTATGTGGTGCTGGGGAATCAAACCCAGGGCCTCATGCATGCAAGGCAAGCACTCTACCACTGAGCCACCTTCCCAGCCCCTTTTAAAATATTTTCTAATATTTCTCATAATTTTTTAACCTAATTATACTCAGATATATTTCTTAAATTTCAAGCATTGAGTTTTTTAGTTATCTATTTGCTCTTGATCTCTAGCTTCTCTTATTTCACCAGAAGATATCCTTTGGGTGATTCCAATCCTTAGAAATTTGTTGAGTTTCTTTATGTAAATGTTTTGTTTGAAAATGAAAATAACTTTCATTTGTATTCTATACAAGGCCCATTAGGCCAAGTTTCCATCATCTTGTTCTATTTCCTTACCAATTTCTTTGTTTTGTCAATGTTGAAAGCTACATTAAAATACTCCTTGATTCTAAATTTGCCTCCTTCCTGTTGTACCTCACTCTTTGCTTTAGATATCTGAAGAATTCATTGGGTTCCTTCAAGTTAAGACTGTTCCATCTTTCTGATGATTGCGTCACTTGTCAGTATGAAACATATCTATTTCCATCTTGTTTTTTTTCCTTTAAGTCTGCTCTGCATGGCACAATGACACCAGTTGTATTTGCATGGTATCTTTTTCTTCCTTTTACTTTCAGTCTCTGTGTAGTCTCCTATCTCAAATATATCTCTCACAAATAGCATAGTTTAGAGGTTGGTTTTGGTTTTTTTTTGTCAGTCATGGGGCTTGAACTCTGGGCTTGGTTGCTGTCCCTCAGCTCTTCAGCTTAAGGCAAGCGCTCTACTGCTTGAGCCACAGCACCACTTCCAGTTTTCTAGTAGTTTATTGGAGATAAGAGTCTCCTGCCCGGGCTGGCTTTGAACCATGATCCTCAGATCTCAGCCTCCTGAGATCTCAGCCCCATGACTAATGACAGAAAGAGGGGGTGTAGAGGGGGTAAAGGGGGTGAGGGGGGAGGGGGGGAGAGAGAGAGAGGGAGAGGGAGAGAGAGAGAGAGAGAGAGAGAGAGAGAGAGAGAGAGAGAGAGAGAGAGAGAGAGAGAGATCTTGGCCCCTATGGGCCATGAGTTTTGTTTTGTTTTTTGTTGGTTGTGGGGCTTGAACTTGGGCCTGGGCACTGTCCTTGAGCTCTTCAGTTCAAGGCAAGTGCTCTATCACTTGAGCCATTTCCGGTTTTCTGGTGGTTAATAGGAGATAAGAGTCTAACGGACTTTTCTGCCCAGTCTGACTTTGAACCATGATCCCCAAATCTCAGCCTCCTGAGTAGCTAGGATTACAGTGAGCCCCAGTGCCCAGCCCAGTCTGGTTCCTTTTTTTATAATTTCTGGTTCTATGTAAAATTCTCAATATTGTTAGTGTCATCTTAAACACGGTCAACATTGTTATTTTCATCTATCTGATAGCACCAATATCTGGACCCTTTTGTCTTGGTTTCTTATATGTCTGAGCTTTGTTTTTTGTTGTCATTCTAATTTTTATATTTCCAAAGCTTCTTACAGAAATAATTAAAGGGAAGTAGCATTGTGGCTCAGAGTGATAGACTGCTAGCCTTGAGTAAGAACTCAGGGACAGTACCCAGGCCCTGAGTTCAAGCCCCACAACCAACAAAAAATAATTATTTATTTTATTTTATTATTATTATTTTGTTTTGTTTTTTTGGGTCCAGTCGTGGGGCCTGAACTCTGGGCCTGGGCACTGTCCCTCAGCTCTTCAGCTCAAGGCTAGCACTCTTACCAATTGAGCCACAGTGCCACTTCCAGCTTTTTTTCTTTTTATGTGGTGCTGAGGAATCGAACCCAGGGCCTCAGGCATGCAAGGCAAGCGCTCTACCACTGAGCCACCTTCCCAGCCCCTATTATTATTAAAGGTCCAAATTTATGCAGTTTTCCAGAAAAGATTTACTTTTCCTTCTTCTAAGCATCTAGCATCCATTGTGTTTGCTAGACTATTCAAGTTGCACAGTTTGAGGTGATTCAGGGTTGAACTATAGGCCCTATAAGGTACTGCCTACCTCTGATTTAGTCTTAGCCCCAATGGCAGGACCCCATGTGAAAGGGTTTTGTCTATGGCCTTCTTTTCAAGCCCAGTCCCTAATCTCTGCCCCATCATCCTCAAGAAAATGTCTAAACCATCACTTAGATAACCACTCACCTCTTCTGGAGCTGGCACATTCCCAAAGAAAAAAGGTAATTTCACACCTGGGCTCTCTTCCATGGCTTCCTTTTACCTCTTGGACTCTGGCCTAGAAATGCTCTATTGTCTTGTCAACTCCCCTAAGATAAATGTTTTATGTAGTTTGCCTATCTATTCTAGCTATACCCAACATGGGTCTTGGTTTAAATTATTTAGTCTGTTATTACTCAATGTGGAAGCCCTAATTATCATTCCATTAGTTAGCTAATAGGTCTAACAAGCCTTTGTCATAGCTAATGAATAGCAGGGACAAGTAAAAAAAAAAAAAACCCAGGTATCTTGATTGTGTGCAGTGATTCTGCAGTTACATCAACACCATATCATGCAAATAGATCCAGAAGCATTTTGATTTTACTGTGCTCTGCTTGTACCACTTTATGTGTGTGCGTTATAATATTTATTTTTTCCTTTAATATACCAAAATATAAAATCTAGGTAAAGGATTGATGTTTCAGAATAAGGGGAGTTATCAGTTATCTATCAATACATAAGGAATTACTCTGAAATATAGTGCTTCAGACAACACATTTTTTAATTCCCCATGAGTTAGTAGGTTGATTGGGCAGTTCTTCTGCTGGGTTCACAAAGTAGTTCAGGTTAGCTAAGTCAATCTCACTACGTAGTATGATTGGCTAATTAGGCATCTTTATTCTAGTAGTCTTCAATCCTGGGCTTCTTCACACAGAAGTAGTAAAGAAGCCTTCCTTTTACCTCTTAGGGACAAGTCTCTTAGAAAAATCAGAACTAGAGCAATGACATCATGAGACTTACTTGCCATTGCTGATTTTTGAAGATCGAAGAGGAACAAAGGATTATGGACTTTGTCAAAGCTGGATGTGTTAGTCAGAATTTTGCCAGAACCTGACAGAAAAACTTAGAGGCAGGAAAGTCTTACCTTACGGTTTCTGAACTTTCAGTCCTTTGTAGTAGACTTTATTGTCTACCATAGTGGCCAGGAAGCACAGTGAGTAAATGTGCACACAAATGGGAGCTTTCTCTGTTTTCTTTTTATTCCACCTGGTCCCCAGCCTAAGGAATGGTGTCACCAGATCTAGAGAATGTCTTTCCCCTTAATTAATGCTCTCTGGAAACACCTTCACAGACACACACAAGTGTGCTTTACTACTCTAGGCATTTCTCTATTTAAATTGAAAACTGAGAATCATTCCAAGTCTACTCTTTGTCTTCTTGACACCAGATAACATCTTTTTTAATTTTTTTTATTTTTATTGTTTTTTTTATTGCGAAACTTCTGTACAGAGGGGTTACAGTTACACGAGTAAGGTAATGAGTACATTTCTTATCAAGCATTGGTGCCTCCTCCTTTGTTTTTCCCCTACCATCCCTTCCCTCCACAACTACACTCCCCCCCACCCCCCACACACACCCCTGCCTAAATTGTAAAGTTCGTTTTTCAACATATCATTATTACAATGGGTCAACCTGTATCCCTATTTAAACATTTTGTTTTTTTTCCCTTTCCCTCTCCAAATTATACCAACATCAAATACAGTGAAACAGGGGTTATACTGAGGGGGAGGAACATACAAAGCAACAAAAAAATCACATGGTACCTTTAAATATGTTAGAAACAATAGCCAGAAAGAAAAAACCACTTGTGTCCCTATCTTGGGGTTCATTTCGCTTAACTTCATCTTATCTGGTAATATGTACAGAGGTTTTGACCTTTTCTACTTGTCCCAGACATATACTAGTTATTGCAAATAAGGGAAACCATTGGACCTATGTTTCTTTGGGCCTGGCTTACTTCACTTAATATAATTTTTTCCAAGTCTTTCCATCCCTAACAATGGAATGGGGTGATGTCATTCTTTCTGATGGAGGCATAGAATTCGTGTGTGTGTGTGTGTGTGTGTGTGTGTGTGTGTGTGTGTGTGTGTGTGTGTGTGTGTGTGTGTGTGTGTGTGTGTGTGTGTGTGTGTGTGTGTGTGTGTGTGTGTGTGTGTGTGTGTGTGTGTGTGTGTGTGTGTATCACATTTTCTTGATCCATTCATCTAGTGAGGGGCCTCTGGGTTGGTTCCATATCTTAGCTATGATGAATAAGGCTGTGATAAACATAGCTGTGCTGGTAGCTTTAATATGGCCTCATTTGAGATCGTTTGGGTACATGCCCAAAAGTGGGATTTGCTGCGTCATAGGGGAGCTCTATGTGGAGTCTTTTGAGGAACCTCCATACTGCTTTCCAAAGTGGTTGAACAAGTTTACACTCCCACCAACAATGCAGTAGGGTTCCCTTCTAGCCACATCCCCTCCAGCATCTGTTGTTATTAGAGTTCTTGAGTATAGCCATTCTAACTAGGGTGAGATGGAATCTCAGTGTTGTTTTGATTTGCATTTCTTTTATGGCTAGAGAGGTTGAGTATTTCATGTGTCTATTAGCTATTCTTACTTCCACTTCTCTTTAAGTCTTTAGCCCACTTATTTATCCGGCAATTGTTTAACATCTTAAACTATAGCCTTTTACCTCTAGATCCTAAAAGGCTCCTATCTATCTCATAATGCAAAATGCATTTGGTCAGTCTATCTCCCAGAGCTCCCTTTAATAACTCCAATGTTTTCAAAAGTTCCAGTCTAATAGGACACTAGTGGCTCATGCCACTAGTTCATACTTTAAATCTGGAGGATTCTGGTTCAAAGCTAGCTTGAGTAGAAAAATCCATGAGATTCCATCTCATTAACAAGCAAAAAGCAGGGCTAGAGGAGGGGCCCAGTGGTAGAATGCCAGCTGTGAGCAAGAAAGCTGAGATTATAAGGCCCTGAGTTCAAGCCCTGGTACTACCAAAAAAAAAAAAAAAGTTCAAAGTTATATAATGACTCAAGGCAATCTCTTAAATGTGAATCCCTACAAAGGTAAAAATTATATATTTTCAATGTATAATAACACATTGTATTCCATTTTCAATGTATAATAACACATTGTATTCCTATTCCAAATGGAGGCATGGATATAGAAAGGCATGATTAGAACAAAACAAGACAGAAACCCATCAGAGCATCTTGTCTCACATCTCAGTCACAAGATGATATAATGGGAGTTCCCCCAGGCTTTGGCAGTTTTATCCACATTATTTGGCCAACTATAGCCCATGTCTTCTCTCTTGGACGGATTCTGTTCATTGCCTACAAACATTGCACATTTCTGGTACTCCAGCTTCCTGGCATCTCCACAGCACCTTCGACTTCACCCTCACAGCTTCCTACATTGCCCTCTCAGGGGATGCCTGTAGGGATCTTGACCCTGCCACATACTACCTAAATTCACAGACTTTCCTTTCAAACCTGGATTGAAGCTCCCATGACCCTGGAACTCTTGTATTCTGCATGTCTGAAAAATCACATTTACAACACCAAGGTCTGCATCCAACTTAAGTACATGGATGACTTAACAAGTGGAAACATTTTCCTACCTACTTTCCTATGAGGCCCTGTGTGAGCTGGGCAGGCTTCAGACTCTCAAAGTCTTTGTAATGAGTTTACTCTTTCATACCCTTGACCCTAGGCAATCCTGGGATACCCTTAAGGCATCTTGAGCTCTATACACACACACACACACACACACACACACACACACACACACACACACACACACACACACACACACACACACACACACACACACACACACACACACACACACACACACACACACACACACACACACACACACACACACACACACACACACACACACACACACACACACACACACACACACACACACACACACACACACACACACACACACACACACACACACACACACACACACACACACACACACACACACACACACACACACACACACACACCCCCACCCATATACATGGCTTTTCCTAGTTCAAGGGCTTGAAACTCAGGAGCCTTGCTTACTCTGCTTTCCTGCTTATGGTTTGAGACATGTTTTCAGGTTATTTTGCTGGTTATTTTTTATTATTATATTTTAAAGGGGTTATAGTTTCATGAGTAAGGTAATATTTCCTATTGAGCATTGTTACTCCCTCCTTTGTCTTTCTCCTACTATCCCTTCCCTTTCCACTCCCCAACTCCTCCCCCCACCCGAGTTGTAAAGTTCGTTTTTAACATAGTGTTTTGTACGTCTCATTGTTACAGTGGGTCAACCTGTATCCTTCTTACAGCATTTTATTTCTCTTCCCCTCCCCAAATTAGAAAAATGTATATACAAGATGCAGGGTACCTGAATCAAATACAGTGACAACAAGGGTTATACCATAGGGGAAAGAACATACAAAAGAAACAAAAAAAAAGTCACATAGTACATTAAAAACAACAGAAACAAAGAAAAAACCTCTTGTGTCCATATCTTGGGATTCATTTCGCTTAGCATCATCTTATATGTTAATATTAAGATTCAGCCTCAGGGACTTGTCTGCAGGGTTTGAATTCAAACCATGATCCTGTAGATTTCAGTCTCCTAAGTAGGATTACAGGTGATTGACTTTTGTGTGTGTGAGCATGAGAGTACATGCCATTCCTAAGGCTTTAACTCAGGGCTTGGGCACTGTCCTTGAGCTTTCTGTATTCATGTCCAGTGCTCTAACACTTGAGTCACAGCTCTGCTTCCAGCTTTTTGGCAGTTAATTGGAGATAAAAAGTCTCACCTTCCTTGCTTAGCTTTGAACTGCAATCCTCACATCTCCGCCTCCTCTGTATCTAGGGTTATAGGTGTGAGCCACCTACACCCAGCTTGACTTCTTTTTAATGGTTGATCACTTCAGCAACATGTGTTTTTTAATCCCTAATTTTATACAGGCTTTTCAGACCAAATTGAAAGTTTTTCAGGTTTTTCTGTGTAGCCCCTTGTGCCTAACTTTTACTGTAAACTTAAAGCAATAAACATTCCACAGCCTGAATACTGGACCATCTTGAAATTTCCTCTTCCAGATTAATTAATCCATCAACTTTAAACTCAATTTCTCTTTAAAGTGTCTGGGCATGTACAAAATGTAGCCAAGTTCTTTGCCATCATGTAAGACAGCCTCTAGTTCAATTTCCAGCACTCCTATATTTCCATCTGAAACCTCATGAGCACAGTCTTTACTACCTATATTCTAGTCTGCTGAGCTCTCAAGAGAATTACCATGAACCTCCGCTTGTTGCATCCTCGGTTTCTCCAGCCATTTCTCCAAATGTTTCCAGATTTTTCTTGCATAACTGTTCCATAAGTTTATGAACCACATGATCAGATTTAATCATAGCAGTGATCCTAGCACCAATTTGCCCTATAGTCAGACTTTTATCACTTTGACAAAATATGTGAGAGAGAATGCTTGCTCTTAAGGGTTCTCTCCTTATTCCCTTTTATTCCATCTTCTGGACACTTCTCAGTACAATCAATTTGACAGTCAAGATTAATCTTTTCACTGGAAAAGATAAGAGAACGGGTTGTCTCTCTAGATCCTCCTGGAATTAACAACTGTACTGATGCCTTGATGTTATCCCATTTCGTACTTCTGACCTCCAGAGGTAGAAGATAATGAAGTTGTGTTGTTTTAAGCCACAAACTTTGTCGACATCTGTTGTAGCACTAGGAAGCTAATATAGCAGGGCTTACAAAAAGGAAGACATGACATTACTTTTTATCACACAGGGAACACGATACACAATTGCAGCTTCCTTTTTAGATATTAAAAGCTGTTGTTCTGTTCAAAATGCAAATCAAATCACATTTTTTAAATCTCTCCTACTTCTTAAATTATTTGCTACTTCTTGCCACCTCAAGTCCTTCACAGAGCTCAAAACTGCCTAATTTAACTAGAGAGGAATCTGTATCTTAATTAAAGTGCATCTGTGAATCTGGTAAAAAAAAAAAATGGATTCAGAGAAGAAAAAGAAACTCTGTGCACTTATAATTAGGATATATTTGACCTCATGGATTTGAGTGATAATTTATTCATTATCCTCAGTGTGGCCAAGTCTATGCCAAGCAAAGTTTTAAAATTAACAGTACTTATGATGTAACTCCTGGTACAAAACTTAATTGGCATGGAGGAAAGGATTTCTAGCTGGCTCTTTCATGCAATTACTAATGCCTACAGGTGTCTTTATTCAACAATAATAATAGTAATGGCAGTCACTTAAGAGCACTTATTATACCAGTGCTGACCTTACTGTTTAGCATTCTGCATCACATTCAGTCTTAACCAGAATTGCTGCCTTTTTCTATTGAGTTATTCCTTCCATTGTTTACCCCTTAGTTTTATCCCTGTTCTACCATTTCTGATAATTCCTAAAATATGGAAAGTTAAAATTTAAGTGAATGTTTGAGAACGTCTAACTTTGAATTACAGGAAAAAGGAAGAACAGCTACTTTATTCACAAGTATATTACTGAGAAATCAGAGGCACTAAGCTTAATTGGACACAATTAACACTAATTACGTGTTAGCATCCCTAGTCTAGGAATGTTCTGCAGTCAAACTTACTCTTGCCTATTTATGTCTTTAGGAACCATACTATGTACGTTGCATCAAACCCAATGACAAGAAATCCCCACAGATATTTGATGATGAACGCTGCCGTCATCAAGTAGAATATCTTGGACTACTGGAAAATGTGAGAGTGCGTCGAGCAGGATTTGCCTTTCGTCAGACCTATGAGAAGTTTCTTCACAGGTGAGGATAAACTCAGTAGAGAAGCCTAACAACAGCCCACAGAAATCCATGTTGAGTCATGGCGTCCTCCTGGAAGATGGCAGGGCATCAGCACATAGTAGGCCATCTGTAAATATCTATTATGTGAACAAAAGTCAAGGAAATTGCAAATAATAATTGCAAAAATTGCAAAATTTTCCAGAATTACCAAGAGCCCTGAGTTTGTATTTTACAGACTAAGGAAAAACTTCAAGTCATTTAAGGGAAGATGTGGGCATCATAGTACAATAGAACATGACTGTGGATTCACATCTGTGTTGGAATCTCTACAATGCTACTTATCTGCTACACAATCTTAGGCCAGAAGTTTTTTTGATCTTTGATGTTTCTGCAACTCTATAAAATGTAAAATTATAATAATATTTAATGGGAGCCGGGCACTAGTGGCTCACGCCTGTAATCCTAGCTACTTAGGAGACTGAAATCTGAGGATCTCGGTTCAAAGCCAGCCCGGGCAGGAAAGTCCGTGAAACTCTTACCTTCAATAAACACCCAATAAGCACTGTGGCTCAAGCAGTAGAGCTCTCGCCTTGAGCTGAAGAGCACAGGGACTGTGCCCAGGCCCAGAGTTCAAGCCCCACAACAGACAAAAAAAAAAAAAAAAAAGCCTGGAGGCTCTGAAATAATCTTCCTGTTTTGAAATCTGGCTTTACCAGTTTCTAGGTATATGATCACAAAACCCAAAATCACAAAATTTTTACATGCTTCAGTTTCCTTGTATGTGAAATGAGGATAATAGTAGTAACCGCCTCAAAAGGTAGCAGAAAGATTGAGATGATATACACAAGACATTTAGAATGGTACCTCGTATGTGGAAATTAATTAACAAATATAAAATATGTATACTGTAGTTAATTTATAGTGGGTAATAGCAATGATAGTCCACATGTGGAAATTAGGAAAGTAAGGGTGTTTTTTGTTTGTTGTTTTGGAGTTTTTTGTGCCAGTACTGGAGCTTGAACTTAGGGTATTGAGCTCTCACTCAGCTTTTTTTGCTTATGGCTAATTCTCTACCATCTGAAATGCCTCCTCCCCAGTATGGCTTCTTACTGATTAATTGGAAATAAAATATCTTGGATTTGTCTGCCCAGGCTGGCTTTGAACCTTAGTCCTCAGATCTCAGCCTCCTGACTAGCTAAGATTATAGATACAAGTACCCAGTTCAGGAAAATGTTTTAAATTCCATCTGTTTATTTACTTAAAAATATGTATTGAACTTTTCCTACATTCTATTATAGTAGATTTCACCAAAAAATAAAATTTGTAAGATATATACCAAAAAACAGTATAGTAAAATCTTCAGGTCAAGAGAGTCTAAAGAGATAAGATTCAGTGAAGAGTCAGCAAACATAGGAGAGAAGAGAGAAAGTTGGGCAGAGGGAACAGTTTACAAAAAGATGCTATTGCCATAATGAGTGTGGTACTTTAATTACCAAAGGTACTATGGATAAAGAATGCTGAGTACAGGGGATGGTGTGAGATGAGAACAGATTGATAAACAAGCTAGATCATGTAAAATTTCATAATTGGACTGACCCATCTATTTGGGTATTGGGTTTTAAGCATGGAGAGTCACAGTCTTACAGATGTTTTCAAGAAAATGCTGTTGCTGTGGTATGCACAGAAAGTAAGGAGACATTTAGGAATACTTTAAGAATAGTGGACATATTCAGGATGGCTCAGAACTCTACAGAATTGACAAGACTTGCTCATGGATAGGTGGGCTGTGATGAGATAGGAAAGAGAAATGGAGGATGACAAGTATATCTAGGCTTGGGCAACTGGGTAATACCTACTAAACATTTAAGTAGAAATATAAAGTAACCTATTGACTTGCATACCTGAAAAGCCAAGCTGAGATTAGAGATATTGGATTCATTAATTCTCAGATTATATATAAAACCCTCAGTACCAGATGGAGAAGAGAGAGTTGATGAAAGCATTTAGATTTGTGGTCTAGTACAAAGGAGCCAGTGAAGAGAGAAGAAACACCAGTAAGGCAGAAAGGAAACCAGAAAAGCATGTGTCACAGAAGCCCAGAGACAATAGCAATTCAGGGGGAAAAAAAAACCATCAGATCACTATATCATATATTGCTGTGCACCCAAGGAAGAAAAGCAGAAACTTAACCACAACATTTGGCAGCATAGATTCAAAAGAGAAAGTGGAGGGAGCCTGAGTTGAGCCGGCTCTTGGGAAATGGTAGTGAGGAATCAGATCCCTGTAACAGCTCAAGATGTTTGCTTTTCATGAAAGCAGAGAGAAATTGAAGCAGTAGCTAGAAAAGGATATGAGGCCAGGAGATACTAGAAAAGGTTTGTGTGCAGATGGGGATGGTTCAGAACAGGGAGAAATACATAACACAGGAAAAAAGAAAGAAGGGGCTGAGCACGTGGCTCAGTGGTAGAGTTCTTGCCTTGCATGCTTAAGTCCCTGGGTTCAATTCTGCAGCACCACATAAGCAGAAAAAGCCAGAAGTGGCACTGTGGCTCAAGTGGTAGAGTGCTAGCCTTGAGCTGAAGAGCTGAGGGACAGCGCTCAGGCCCCACGACCGACCAAAAAGAAAAAAAAAGAAAATGTGGTATATCTACACAATGGAATTCTATGCCTCCATCAGAAAGAATGACATTGCCCTATTTGTTAGGAAATGGAATGACTTGGAAAAAATTATATTACGTGAAGTAAGCCAGGCCCAAAGAAACATAGGTCCCTTGGTTTCCCTTATTTGCAATAACTAGTATATGTCTGAGTCAAGCAGAAAAAGTCAGATAAGTTGATATTAGGGGAATGAACTCCAAGATAAGTATTCAAAAGGAAAGTATTATAGTAAGAACATCCTAAAGATCACAAGAGATGGAAAGAGTAAAAGATGAGAAGGAGCCAGCATTTTTCAAGAACTGGGTACAATGCATTCCAGGCAGTAGGAATAGAATATTCAAAGACTAAAGCAAAAAAGAGGCAACTACAGTATAGAACTTGGTGAGCCAAGGTGATAGAAGGATCATGGGGAGAGAGAAGCTTTCTAAGAAATGACTGTGGCTGATGTATGCTGAATAAATTAGAAAGGAAATGGAAAACAACATAGCTCCCTATTACACTAAACTAGAACATTGCTTGAGTTAGGCATACAGCAGTAAAGATGAGAACTGATGGATTTTATCTTATTCTTTGCTTGATATAGTACAAAAGAGTCAAGCCTTTGCATGCTAGAACTTGTAAATGCTAGTTAAGCCAGCTACCACTAAGCTATATCCCTTCTGGGATTTGCAAGATACTTTGGATGTAGAACCAATTGGACTTGGTCATGATAGAAAAAGAGATAAAGCTATTCCCAAGATTCCAGATTTAATAACTGAGGGGGTTGAAGTAGGAAAGAGAAGTTCAAGATGTCTTTAAGACCTATATAATACATATGAATCAGAAGCTCAGAACTGATGGTGTGGCTAAGGGATAATAGATTCATGAATCAAAAAGTATATTTTATATACTTTATTTTTAAATATTTACATATGTCTTACATTTTTGTATTTTAAATATATTATTTAAAGTCAATGGGATAGATAAGGCAGTGTGTGGATAGTCACTTAGAAGCCTTGTGCTGAGCTCTGGGATTGCTGCAACACTTAGGATAATGCTAAAGTTAACAGAAAAAGAGGCTGAGAAGGTTAAGTCCAAAGACCAAAGGAAACTGAGGAGAACATACTGTCATGGAACCTAAGAAGAGAGAGAGAGACATCAAGAATGGAGTAAATTTGGGCTGGGAAGGTGGTTCAATGTTAGAGTGCTTGCCTTGCCTGCATGAGGCCCTGAGTTCAATTCCTCAACACCACATAAGCACAAAAAAGCCGGAAGTGGCACTGTGGCTCAAGTGGTAGAGTGCTAGCCTTGAGGTGAAAAGCTGAGGGACAGCGCCCAGGCCCAGAGTTCAGGCCCCACAACCAACAAAGAAAGAAAGGAAGGAAGGGAAGGGAAGGGAAAAGGAAAAGGAATGGAGTAAATTTACTAGCTCAAGTACCATGTAGATATGTTATCATAACAATAAATGTGAAACCCCTGTAAGGAAAATGTTTAAAGACTCCTGAAAAGCACAAAAGTAGACTTTGAGCAAATGGGAAAATATTACTTGCTCTTGGATAGGACAATCCTCTATATTTGTGATAAATGTTCAGAGTGTAGTGTTAGGTAATATCCAGCCCTAAGGTGATAAGGCAAGAAGATTATGGATACATGCATCAAACTAGCTTCACAAACTAAGGAAATTCAGACATCAACATGACTACCAATGCTATTATCAATTGTCATCTTCCTTGCCATCTTGATCCTAGTTCCAGGCAAGCTCAGGAAAAAACTTAGTAAGACACCATCTCAACAAGCTGGGGTGGTAATGCATATCTGCAATCCCAGCTACACAGAAAATTGGATGATCTCCATCTAAGACTGCCCCTTGAGCAAAGCAAGAAACCCCTGTTTGAAAAAGAACTAAACCAAATGGTTATATAAGAGGGTCAAAACTTAATCCTCTAAACACATGTATATAGACAGCCAACACACAATACATGCATGCATACATTCATGTATATGTACATACATGTATGCACACACATACATAGTTGGAATAACTAAACAAAAAAAAAAAAGGCTAGGTTGTGGTTTAAATCATAGAGTGCCTGCCTAGTGTTAGGTCCTAAATTCAAACCATAGTACTGCTCCCTCTCCCCAACAAAAAGGGAGATGGGGAATAAGGAAAAGGGTAGATGAATATAACCCAAGTACATACACTATACTTGAAAATGTCACAAGCCCATTTTATAGAATAAATATATGCTAGTCAAAGTATTTTTGAAAAGTAAAAATGAAAACATACTAGAAGCAAATGAGTAAATTACATCCTCAGTGTGAAGAAAGGCTTTCTCACAATGACTTAAAAATTCCAGTGCAATATTTTTAAAGTACTTAATTTGACTACAATCTGTTCAATAACTCTGCTTGTGGAGGAGGAAAAACCCACTGAGATAGGCAGGTTGCTAAGGTGGCCCAAGTACCCACCTCCTCATGCCCTGTATAATCCCCCTAAGAGTGGTCTGGACATAGTAATGGCTTCTGACAAAGTAGAGTATGGTTTGATATTATGATGGTAACTTCTGTCTTTGTGGCCCTCACAAACCAGGCTGCCATTTGTTAAGATTCCTGAAGGAACCACAGAGTAAGAAGTTGTATGTATGTGAAAAGGCAATTAATTCTGTGTATGGACCTTAAGTGCAGTAACACTGCTTAATTATCTTTTATAACAATTTATCCAAAGATCTGATTGCTGCCCTTTAAGATAGTCATGTTATTTATAAATATGTCAGATTTGTTCCTTCCTTACACACTTTCCACTGATACTCTCATTGTATTAAGAGAAAGCTTCCCAGCTTTGGAAAGTAGTATGGAGGTTCCTCAAAAGACTCCACATAGAGCTCCCCTATGACCCAGCAATCCCACTTTTGGGCATTTTACCCAAATGTTCACAAACAAGACCACACTAAAGCTACCAGCATAACTATGTTTACTGCAGCCTTATTTACCATAGCTAAGATATGGAACCAACCCAGATGCCCCTCAGTAGATGAATGGATCATGAAAATGTGGTATATATACACAATGGAATTCTATGCCTCCATCAGAAAGACTGACATTGCCCCATTTGTTAGGAAATGGAAAGACTTGGAAAAAATTATATTAAGTGAAGTAAGCCAGGCCCAAAGAAACATAGGTCCCATGGTTTCCCTTATTTGCAATTACTAGTATATGTCTGAGACAAGCAGAAAAGGTCAGATAAGTTGATGTTAGGGAAATGAACCCTAAGATATGTATTCAAATGTTTTTTTTTCTTTCATGTGATTGTTTCTAACACATTTATAAGATTATTTCTTTGTTGCTTTGTATGTCCCTCACCCACGGTATAACCCCTGCTTTCACTGTATTTGATGTTATAATTTGTGGAGGGGAAGGAAAAAAACATCGTTTAAATAGGGATACAGGTGGACCCATTGCAACAATGAGATGTACAAGTCGTTATGTTGAAAATGAACTTTACAACTTTGGTGGTGGGGGGTGCGGTTGTGGTTGGTCATGGGGCTTGAACTCTGGGCCTGGGCACTGTCCCTCAGCTCTTCAGCTCAAGGCAAGCACTCTACCACTTGAGCCACAGCACCACTTCTTATTTTCTGGTGGTTACTTGGAGTAAGAGTTGCATGGGCTGGGCTGGGAAGGTGGTTCAGTGATAGAGCACTTGCCTTGCATGCATGAGGCCCTGGGTTCGATTCCTCAGCACCATGTAAGCAAAAAGCCGGAGGTAGCAGTTTGGCCCAAGTGGTAGAGTGCTAGCCTTGAGCTGAAGAGCTGAGGGACAGCATCCAGGTCCAGGTCCAGAGTTCAGGCTCCATGACCGGACCCCAAAAAAAAAAAAAAAAAGAGTTGCATGGGCTTTCCTTACCCGGACTGGCTTTGAACCACAATCCTCAGATCTTAGCCTCCTGAGTAGCTAGGATTACAGATGTGAGCCACCAGCACCTGGCTTACTTTTTTTTTTTTTTAGGAGGTTATGTTTTATTTTCTATGAGGCTTCTTCAGTTTTATTGAATATAGTTTTTCTCCCCTAATTTGTCCTGGGGTTTTTGTTGTTGTTGTTTTAGGTATAAGATGATCTCTGAGTTCACCTGGCCAAACCATGACCTTCCTTCAGACAAAGAGGCTGTCAAGAAACTGATAGAACGATGTGGTTTTCAGGATGATGTAGCTTACGGGAAGACCAAAATTTTCATCAGAACACCCCGCACACTGTTTACCTTGGAAGAACTCCGGGCCCAGATGCTTGTAAGGATTGTCCTCTTTCTACAAAAGGTAATTTTTGTTTTTTATATACAAGTACAAGTTCTTCCTTTTGTGTTTCTGAACTTTTCCTGAATTGTTTTTAATTTAAGAAATGTTCCTGTATGATGTATATATCTATGTATATGGTGTAGCCTTCATACATTCAAACTTGACTGCCCAGTTTGAAATTATACTCAAAATTCTGAAAACATTTTGTCTTCTTTTTGTGTGTGTGCTGGTCCTGGGTCTTGAACTCAGGGCCTGGGAACTGTCCTTGAGCCTCTCTGTGCTCAAGGCAAGTGCTCTCCCACTTGAGTTACAGCACCACAACAGCTTTTTCTGTTTATGTGGTACTGAGGAATCGAACCCAGGGCTTCATGCACACTCATGAACACTCTACCACTAAGCCAAATTCCCAGCCCTCATTTTGTCTTCTTGTATTTAAAGTTGAAGACATATCTAGAGCATATGACTTTTTTTGTTTTTGTAGTTAGCTCTTTTTTCCCCTCTCAACTGCTTAAATTAAAAAATTGTGCCAACATGTTTGTGACTGACTCCTAATGCATCATTACACCACCAACAACACTTAACTTCAGGTGTGGTTGCAAACTCCACATCTCATTAACTTGCACCTGCCATCATGGAGCTGTTCAAGTCCCCCTTCCCATGTCATTCATGAGTTCATTCAGTCCCTATGCCTGTCCTCATAGCTTCCATGTAAACCATGCAAAAAAATCACACATGCACATTTTACAATCATATATCTTTGTCTGGATTCCTTGGGATAAATACCTAAGAGTAAAGTTACTGGGTGATAGCAAAACCTGTATACCTAATTGGTATAAGTAGTACCAGATTCCTCTTTAGAATGCATGCCACCTTGCACAACCACCAGCTGGGTAGGAAGTACTGCTGTTAACATCTTATCAGACTAATAAGTTTAAAGGTATGTCATTATTGTTTTATTTGCAATTCCCCTGATCAGTATTGAATTTGAGCATTTCATACTTGCTTGCTTTTGGGGTTTTCTGGTAAACTGCCTATTCATATTTTTATTCATTTTTCTACTAGACTTAGAATTTTCTTATTAGAAATGCTTGCGTATTCTAACCAATAATTTTTTATTCATATTATAAATATGTTCTAGTCCATATGTGGGGTTTTTTGTCAGTCATGGGGCTTGAACTCTGGGCCTGGACACTGTTCCCCAGCTCTTCAGCTCAAGACTAGTGCTTTACCACTTGAGCCACTGTGCCACTGGTCTTCTGAGTGGTTTATTTAAGAGTCTCATGGACTTTCTTGCCCGGGCTGGCTTTGAACCGTGAACCCCAGATCTCAGCCTCCTGAGTAGCTAGGATTACAGGCATGAGTCACTGGCACCTGGCTCTATATGCATTTTTATGAACTATATGTGTAATATGCCCTGTTGAACAAAATCCTTAATTTTGTCATAATTGCTTTTTCCCTTATACTTTGTGCATTGGAATTTTAAGAAGAATTTCCCTTGTTTCTAGGTCATAAAGCTATCCTCCTGTATTTTCTTCTATGAACTAACATTGTGCCTCTTGCATTTAGATCTTTAATTTATTTAGAATCCACCTGTAAGTGGTTTTATATAAGGATTTATATAAGGATTTCCCCCATATAACTAGTCTTCTCACACCATCTATTGGAAAGTCTGTTCTTTTTCCCATGGATTGTTAGTGTCACTCTTGTCATATGTTTTGTATCTTTTGCCTGTCTCTGAGAGCTTTGTTCCATTTTTCTGTTTGCCTAATTTTATACTAATGCCACGCAGTTTTAAATTGTATTTTGCTCTAGCATATGGTAGGATAATCTATCTTCTCTCCTTTATTAAGATGGGTTAAGGTATACATCGACCTTTATTAAGAGTATAAAAAGGTTCATTTAAATCTTCATTGACCTAAAAACATAGAGGCTTTATTAATTTGTGGTTAATTTCTAAATATTTTACTGTTTTATTGCTAATATGATTTCACTGTAGTTTCTTTTTTTCTTTTTTTTTTTTTGTGTGTGTGTCATGGGGCTTGAACTCTGGGCCTGCACACTGTCCCTGAGTTCTTCAGCTCAAGGCTAACGCTCTACCACTTGAGCCACAGTGCCACTTCTGGCTTTTTCTGCTTATGTGGTGCTGAGGAATCAAACCCAGGACCTCATGCATGCGAGGCAAGCACTCTACCACTGAGCTCCCTTCCCAGCCCCTTCACTATATTTTCTACATGGCACTGTTGGTACAGATAAATAGTACTTGTTTCTGCTGACTTTTCTATGACAGAATGAAACTCTCTTCACATTTGTTAACATTAGTTTTCCTAGGTAAGTGATTATAGAATGTACAACCAATAAAAGTTATCTCTGCACTTCAAATTGTCAAGATCTTTCTTAGTCTCTCTGTTCGTTTCTAGCTCTCTGCTCTCTCTCTCTCTTTTCTAGCTCTTTTCTCTCTCTTTCCTTTCTTTCCTCTTTCCTTTCCCAGCCACGTGGAGTGCCAGCCTTGCCTGGTCCCCAGCAGGTCTACTGAATAAACCTACCCCTTACCTGAAAAAAAAAAAAAAAAAAAAGATCTTTCTTAGTGTTGGTTTCTTTCTACTTATTTTGCCTAACTCTGAACAAGTTTTAAACTAAAATACTAAATTATATCTCATTCTCAGTTTTCATACACTAATTGCCTTTGTTTGGTTCTATTTGAATTCTCAAAAAATGCTTATAAGTCAGATCTCTGCCTGCCACAGTAAATTGTTTTCATACATCTGTTCTCCATTGTCAAGTCTTTTACCTCAGTGTTCACCACTTAACCTGTGATGGTATTGTTGTTGTTTTTAAGACCTGTTTAAGATATTCTTTCTTTCTACCTATCCAAGAAATTGATTCAAGCTCAGAGTTAGTCCCTGAACCAGCATATCCTTTCCCTCAGTTTGTTCAAGGATAAGCTGCTATGGTTGCCTGCCATAGCTATTAATCATACCCCAGGTACTCTCAAGAGAATGCCTGCATGGATAATAAACTGCAGTCATCCTCCTCTGAAGTAACTGTCTACTTGGTGACTGGTAGAAACTCTAATGATCTGCAATGCAGTGGATGGAAAGCTTTCCCATCTTTTCTGTAAGCTAGGTCTCAAATTTCAGAGCCAGAAGGCAATGGACTATGGAATAAAGGTCTCCCTTCCTTTTTAACTCTCCTAAGTTATGATGTATGGGATCTACCGATTGAGGGGTTTTTTTAGATCAACTCCACTGGCCTTGATACTTACGAAAAATTCTCCGAGCCTCTGGAGTTTTATCATAAGTCTCCTAAATTTCAATGTCAAGAGTGTTGTCATTTTTTGGGTATACTTACAGGAAGTTAGTGGGATATTAAGAAAATATTCACAACTGCTGTTTTTAAATAGAACCACCATCAATTGGCTTATATTTCCTTTTTTAATTAACATAGCTTTATCTGTAGATACAGACTATGCATACAATATAAGATTATAATATGTAAATTGATTATTCTTATCATTATCTAATACTTATTTGTTCATTAATCCCAGATGATGGAAACTGTCTCTTCTCATGGTCAGGGCCAGCTGAGACACAGGAGAGAGATGCACGCTACATTCATCCAAGTGCAATTCATACTATGACCAGTGGTTTCTGGCAATGTGGCATTCCTCCCAGTTGATTTGGGGTTCTGCCAAAATATATCTCAGAAACTTGTTATGTCACAATAATTAATAATGTATTTTTTGCCAGTCCTGAGGCTTGAACACAGAGTATGCTTACTATTTCTGAGCTTTTGTGCTCAAGGTTAACACTCTTCCACTTGAGCCAGAACTCCACTTTTAACTTTTTATGGCTAATTGGAGATAAAAGTCTCACAGACATTCCTGCCTGGGCTAGCTTCAAACCAAACTTGTCAAATCTCAGTCTCTTGAGTAGTTAGGATCATAGACATGAGCTGCCAGCACCCAGCTAATAATGTAATTAAGTAGTATGATATTTTTTGTGACATTCAAAGGTAGCTCATATATCTCAAGATCTGAGTATAATTATTTTCTAAATTAGCCACAAGAAAAAGTGTGAATATAGTAATTTCTAAAAAATTGGATCTCATTGGTTGTATTATTTATCCTATGCCCTAATGTATTGTTTATTATGCAGCTTTGTCTAGTGGAGACATGAAGCCACAGGGGCCTTTACATCATTTTCAAACAAAGCACACTAGCTTTTTTTGTAAAAACCAATCAAGTGTTTTATTTCTTAGACTAAAAGCAAAATAATTATTTGTATATAATATTGATTACAAAATAACAAAAGACCTTATCAAAATGATAGCTAATATTTACTGATTGATAGGCATACTTCTAGTTACATTATAGCTATGAACTAATTCTTTTTGTTTAGTTTTTGTATTTTAGTGGTGGTGGTAGTAGTGGTGGTGGTGGTATTGGGATTTAAAGTTAGGACTTTGCAGTTTCCAGACAAGAGTGATACCACTAGAACCATGCCCCAGTCTTTAATCAAATCTTTTCAAGAACCTTTTGAATGAGTATCTATTATTATTTGCACTTAGCAGATAAGGGAACTGAGGTTGCTGAATGGTTAGACTACTTGATGGAGGTCACACAGATGATGAATGCCAGTGCTGGAATTAGGGTTTGAACACAGTAACCCAGTAGTCCTGCCTCCCACACACCCTTGACCACTATGTGCTTAACACCATGTGACAACATTCAGCATGTCAACAGGTTTAACTCAAACTTGCAACCACAAAGGTGATGATGGTATTCTGCTAAGAGGAAGCAGACTGAGAGTCAGCAAAATGCTTTCATGAAATAACCCCAGTAGGCATCTGATGATGTCTGAGTCATTTGCTCTAAAATATGTGGATTAATGAAATTAGAAAAAAAATTGATGTTCAAAGTACAAATCAGGTCTTGACATGTACAGCAATGGAAAGTGGGCAATGACTGCTTTATTGTGAGACTCTGCTTCAGGAGAAGAGTTGTACTATTTGTTGTGGTAGAAGTAAATTTTGAATGATTAGGTTGAGAAAGGTACATTTAGGTAACAGTCAACAAAGGATAAGCTGAATTACAGGAGGGAAATGCATTACTATACAATAGGTAAGATTGTTTCTGGGCCAGACCCTCATTGCTTTACTCATGAAGAATATTTATGGTGGGCTGGGAAGGTGGCTTAGTAGTAGAGTGCTTGCCTTGCATGTCTGATGCCCTGGGTTCGATTCCTCAGCACCACATAAGCAAAAAGAAAAAAGCCGGAAGTGGCGCTGTGGCTCAAGTGGTAGAGCGCTAGCCTTGAGCTGAAGAGCTGAGGGACAGCGTCCAGGCCCAGAGTTCAGGCCCCACGACCGGACCCCCCAAAAAAAAAAAAAAAGAATATTTATGGTCACGGATATATAGCTTGATCTTGAGTGAGGATTGAAAGGAGTATGCCTTTGATCAGATGGCGGCCCTGACTATATCATTTTAGTAGCTATGAGAAGAAACAGGTAGAGTATGTTCCTTATAGCACAGGGCTATGTGGCTATTGCAGAAGAATGTGCTCATGTACTTTTATTTTTAATTATATTTTATTATCTTTAAGTAGATATACAAAGGCGTTACCATTCAACAAATCAGTTTATGAATACAGTGCATCTTAATCACCACTTTTTAGCATTCTCCATCTCTCCCAACCCCTTCCCTCAATTTTCTTAATTTTGTAGGATAGGTTTTTAATTTTATGACTACATTTTTCCCTCCTTCCTCTTCCTCTTTTCATTTGTCTGCTCTTTCCCCATTAGTCCTCTCACCACTTTTCAATACCAGTTTCCTAGTATTTATTTTGTTGGACTGTGAATCTTTCTAAGAATTCACACCATTTGAATTCTCCCCTGAAAATACTCTATTTTAATTAATGAGTTTACATATTCTTGCGTGCAACCCCAATGTGCTTACTTATACATTTATAAATTAGTTCTAGCTTCCACCTATGAGAGAAAACATGTATCCTGTCTCTCTAGGCCTGACTGACTTCATTGAACATAATTTTTTCCAGGACTATCCATTTCTATGCAAATGATATAATAGTCTTCCTAAGAGATGAATAAAATGTTATTGTGTATGTACATATACCACATTTTCTTCATTCATCCACTGGGGGGGCATCTGGCCTGTTTCCATACCTTGGCTCTGGTGAATAGTGCAGTAGTAAACATGGTTGTACAGGTGGCATTACTGTATCCTAGTTTGTAATCTTTTTGACAAATACCCAAAAGTGAAATTGCTGGATCGTAGGGTGAGATCTATGTTTAACAGTTTTGTTTTTTTAGGAATCTCCAAACTGCTTTCCAGAGTAGTTGAACAAGTTTACATTCCCACAAAAAAACATATTAGAGTTCCTTTTCCTCCACCTCCTTGCAAGCATCTGTTATTGTTTGTATTCTTGATGATGGCATTTTAACAGGGGTGAGATGGAATCTCGGTATTGTTTTGACTTGTATTTCCCGATGGACAGAGCATTTCTTCATGTATCTATTGGCCATTTCTGAGAAATCTGTTTAACTCACTTACCCATTTGTTAATTGGGTTATTGATTGTTTGAGAGTTTAGTTTCTGTAGAAAGTAGGAACAGATGGAACTACCCTCAACATAATAAAGACTTTATGACAAACCTACAGCCAACATCATACTTAATGACGAAAAACTAAAACCATTTCCTCTAAAATCAGAATCAAGTATTCCACTTTCTTCAATCCTTTTCAGAATAGTCTAGAATTCCTTGCAAGAGCAATAAGGCAAAAGAAAGGCATAAAGGGGATTCAAATAGGAAAGTAAAAAATAAAACTACCATGTTTGCTGATGACATGATCCTGTATTTAAAGAACCCCAGAGAGACTACTCTCAAGCTGATGTCATACTTTTAAATGAATAATGAATTTGTCCACTGTTACTGAAGGGGAACATGAAAATAAGACCTGGTTCCACCCACAAGAAGTTGGTGACCCAAATCAGGAAGGAAATGTGTTAGCATCTCCCTCACGCCTGTAATCCCAACTACTCAGGAGGCTGAGATCTGAGGATTGCGGCTCAAAGCCAGCCTGGGCAGGAAAGACCATGAGACTCTTATCTCCAGTTAACCACCAGAGAACCAGAAGTGGCACTGTGGCTCAAGTGGTAGAGCGCTAGCCTTGAGCTGAAGAGCTCAGGGACAGCAGCCAGGCCCAGAGTTCATGCCCAATGACCGACCAAAAAAAAAAAAAAAAAAAAAAAAAAAAAAATATATATATATATATATATATATATATATATAGCTTGAATTTTAGATCAGGTATATAAATATTTACTAATAAGACAGAAAATGCTGGTTTAGAACTTGTCTTCTCAAAGCACCTGGGTCAACACTCCTGTTCTGTCAGGGTCCTTCATGAATAACTGCTGGTTGGAGCTACCAGACTCTGGCTTCATTATACTTTTTTATTATGGCTTATTCTGTTTACAAGCTGTTGTACACATAGTCTTCTGTAGCTTGGTGTGTTGTTTTTTGTTTTCACTGCATTAAGCTTTTAAATTTTCTCTAAGGTCCATAGATGTAGTGATAGTTTATTCAGTTCTATACTTTGTGCTATTTTATCATTTAAAGTGTCATAATATTTTGCTTTCCTAATATTAGTCATTTTTACACTTTTTTCATCATTCTACAAAAATGTTACAGTGAATGTTCTCAGACATGTTCCCTTGCTTTCAAGTGAGCAAGTCTTCATGGAACAGCCATTCTTAGTTCTTAAGGACCCTAGAAACTCTCCTTAGAAAATTCTACACATTGCAAGAACATGTAAGCACATATGCAATTAGCACATATCAGAATGATATTATCTCTGGAGAAGTCCACTTATAGACTTATGAGAGGGTGTGAATTTAAAGGCAAATAACCTGCTGGGTGTTGTGGCTCAAGCCTATAATCCTAGCCTCTCAGAAAGCTGATATATCTGTACGGTTCAAACCCAGCTTGGGCAAAAAGTTTGCTAGACCCCATCTCAAAACAACAACAAAAAGCTATGCTTGGTGGTATATATCTGTCATTCCTGCTATCTATGAAATATAAATAGGAAGAGTGTGATTTAAGCCTCCTCCAGAAAATGTGAGATCCTATCTGAAAAACTAACGCAAAAAGGGCTGGGTGCTGGGTGTGTGGCTTAAATAGTAGAGCACTCACCTAGCAGACACAAGGCCCTAAATTCAAACCCAAGTACCAATGAAGCCTTATCCCTGCATCTATTGCTAAATAGGACTATTAGAATAACATTACTGTGTTACTAGTCTTTGATTTTACTGTTGCAAAGAAATTTTCTGATGATTTATAATATAAACCAACAGTTGATCCATTTAAATATGTGCCAGTATTTACACATTGATAAATATAAAGTCCTTAGAACAATTAAAATGATTCAGCACAAATTTCACATTGACACAACAGAACATCCTTTCCTGCCATACTCACTGCCACCCCATCTCCTTTTTTCTACCTCTTGCACATTTGATGAATAAAAACATAAAAGCATTTGAAAAATAATGACAACATGTCAACAGTAATTTGTGTCTTATGTATCTCCTCTTGGATATTACCAGTAAGTATCCACTGCCACCCCATCCCCAGCCCATTCCCCCCAAGCTGGAAGCAGATGATTTGCTCTCTTGAAAGAGCAGCAAATCCGTTGCCTGGGTGATATCTCATTACTACGGCAACCAATTTGGTGCATCAGTGTGAATCCCAATTTTAAAATGTAATTATGCCAAGATGTGTACATATGCTTGAGATTCGCTTAAAAGAAATTGGTTCCTTTTTGAAAGGAAAGCATTTCCTATGATAGATGGAAGAAGGGTGAAATTGTGCTTTTATTTTTTGCTAGTTTAAACGCACCTTTCAATCGAGCCTCCACTATGTTACTAGAACAGCTTGCAGTGAAGGTTTCTCCTTCACTGCTTTGTTTTGTTACTTGAGATGTTCCTTTTCCAAGACACTTCTCTCTTGAGACCTGTCACTCATAACCCAACAGCTGTTGTCTCCATGACAACACTTTCTGGCTACTTTAGGTGGTAGGGAGAAAAGGAAAGGGGGCGGGGGAGATGAATACATTTCCATTTCAGTTTTCTTTTTTAATTGCTACAAGCTCACTCAGAGACTGACTCTTTGTAAAGAATTAATTGGTGCAAGGGAAGCAATTCAGTGAATAGAATGTTTACACTATTATAAAACTTGTGCTACTCAATTCTCAAATGAAGGACCTTATAAGTAAGACATGGACATCAAAATGTATCTGGAAGAAGATTGTATGACAAATATAGCTGGGGATGTACACTGCCAAACCTAACAAAATTCTATTGAATCACAGCTGAGCTACTAATTTTTGCCTCCTTCTAGCAGAAACTGTAGTTTAAAAATAAAAAGGACATATTTGGGTGCAGAGAATATTTACTTTAATTATCAGCCTTATTAAATATGTCTATTAAATAGAATCCTTGTAACTCATTAAGTTTCTCCTTTATTATCTCTACCAAGAAGCTCAGGGCTCAGATTTGCACTCAAAATCTGGGATCTTCCTTGTTTGGGATTTCCATATAACTCCTTACCTGTGTTCCTATACCTCTGTCTTTTGTTTTTTAATCTTTATTTTAGTAATGCAAAGCTACCTCTGTAGTAAGTTCCCTATGGTCCTTTTGGAAATTATTAGGTAACATACTGAAAGAAAAAAAATATTTTATTGTGACAGCCATTCACTGCTTTGTGAAAGCACTGATATGTAATGTAAAGAATCACAAAAAGGGGCTGCAAAGGTGGCTCAGTGGTAGAGTGCTTGCCCCTCATGCATGAGGCCCTGGGTTCTATTCCTCAGCACCACATAAGCAGAAAAAGCCAGAAGTGGCACTGTGGCTCAAGTGGTAGAGTGCTAACCTTGAGCTGAAGAGCTGAGGGACAGAGTTCAGGCCCCAGGACCAACCAAAAAAAAAAAAAAAGAATCACAGAAAAGAAGGGGTTTCTTTGGGGTTGGGGGTAAGAGGTTGGTTTTTCTTGGTAGTAATAGGGACTGAACCCATGGCCTTACCTTATTAGATAAAACCTATCACCACTGAGCTAACTCTCTAGCTCAAGACTGATTTTTAAATTGACTTGTGAAAATAATAAAATGTCTGCCAGGAGCGGGTGGCTCATGCCTGTAATCCTAGCTGCTCAGGAGGCTGAGATCTGAGGATCTCGGTTCAAAGCCAGCCCAGGCAAGAAAGTCTGTGTGACTCTTATCTCCAATAAACTACTCAGAAAACCAAAAGTGACTCTGGCTCAAAGTGGTGGAGCACTAGCCTTGAATGAAATAGCTCAGGAACAGGGCCCACAACTGAAAGAAAGAAAAAAAAAAAAAAGATGTTCTAAAAGACATAATTTTGCCACATAGTTCATTAACTTATGAAAACTTAGCCATTGAACAAGTTAGGTATAGAATGGAAAATGTATGTGGCTCAAGTATGAGTCCTGTAGTGTTATTTATTGCTTAGCAAATGTATGTAACTACCACCAAGATATCTAAATGCATTAGAAATTACTAATAATATTTGTCATGGCACATCTAAACATATTCTACTTGAGGTGGACTACTAAGATTTACTAAAAAATTTTTATGAAATATTCAACATGCTCTGGAAAATGTATACTGTTTATTACAATAAGGTACTGATTTTCCTTCAAGCGGAGGCATAAAGTAGCTTTAAGTTTTTTTTATTTTAGCAACTGCAGAATATGAATATCTTTAATATAGAAGAGGTTCTTCCAAAGAAATTCAATAAACACCTCATTAGAAAATTGGATACAAACATGGACACTTGATCCAAACACAAAAGAAGATACTATGAAACACTTAGGGTTTCTTTTTCTTTTTTAACATACCCCATGTTGCTGACAATGTGTGCATTACTGACATAAGAATAAGTTGGTAGGAACATTCCAAAGAGTAAATTGGCAACGTGTTTCAAAAAATTAATGCAAAAATTTAAGGAATTTATGTAAAAATTCATCTGTAAGAATTTTCTTTGCAACATTTCTAATGAAAGTGGAAAATAATGGACACTCTTAAATGTTACATTCATTATGTAAATTATGATACATCTATACAATAGAAAAGTAGGCTGCCATTAGTAATGACAATGTAAAAACTAATAACATTGGCCAGATGCCAGGTGCTCACATCTGTAATTCTAGCTACTCTGGAGGCTGAGATCTGAGGATTGTGGTTAAGAACCAGCCCAGGCAAGAAAGTCCAGTTAACCACAAAAAAGTCAGTTAACCATAAAAAGCCACAAGTGGCACTGGGGCTCAAGTGGTAGAGTGCTAGCCTTGAACACAAAAGCACAAGATGCCGCCAGGCCCTGAGTTCAAGGCCTAGGAGCTGCACAAAAAAGCATTTAACATTAAAAGTGTTAAATGAAAGTATATGTTATGAGATGTTCAGTATGGTTTCTTTCTAACCACATTGTTAATTCTGGAGATATCTATACACATACCATTGTAACTGAAGTGGATGAATCGGCCTTTGACCAAGAGGGAGGGTTCATAACCAATGAAAATTTAGGACTTTTTTTTAGCAGTTTTTATCAGCAAATTTTAGTGTTCCAAACATATCTATTTAAATTTAGTGCTATAATGATACTCCATTTTTAAAGAAAATCTAATTTTGAAATAAGATATTTTTCAGGGTCCTGAGTTGGGTTTTTTTGTGCCTGTATGGATAAGGAACCCATCATTTGTAGAAACTATTTTGATGACATGTACTCTTGGGAAACTAAAATGATAATTGAGCATTTATAATTTAAATGTAGGTTTAACAAAAATTCTTTATTCATGAGTTTATTTTAACCTTAAAATAAGTGGATTACAAATAGGAACAAGATGTAACTGATCACATTATTTCAGCCTAAACTTTTAAGTAACAGTGTTTGTTACGAAGTAATATACATTGTGAACTCACAATGAATACCCATTGTCTCACAACCAAAAGATAACCTCGTTAACCTTTGGAATAGCCATGCCATTTGTCCTTTGTCCTACAGTTACAGGATTTTTTTTCCTACAGGTTGAGGGTGAGAAAGGATCTTGCTATGTTGTTGGCCTCAAACTAAAGATACTCTTGCATGTGCCCCGTAAGTGCTAAGATTACAATCTTAAACTTCAAAGCCATACTGTGTGCATTGTACACGGGTGTTCCAGTTTGGAAATCAGCTGCACCATGAAGATAATTGTGGTCCTTTGGACCCAGACCACATCTGTGTGGTCTTCTAGGCCTCCTTCCTGGACTCAGGTCTGCACAGCATTCTAACCTTAGTTTTAATACTATTGTTCCTCTGTGCATAAACACTTTAATCATGCACAAAATTAAGAACAGACTCTTTCTGACATCTGACTGGAACCAACCACATCTCCCATTATGCCACAGGATAATGTGATTGTACCTTCAAATGTATTTTCTTTTTACCTGTAAACTTTTATACATACTGTTTGCCTTGCTGTCAATTTTATTCAAATTAGATTCTCTTTCATGTAGGTCAGCCCAGTCAGACTAGTCTAAATGTCATCTTCACTACTTTTGTCAGAGCCCATTTGTTAGTTGTTGCTACTCTCTGAGATGGGAGGCAGGAACTAGAAGCCTATTTCAGGTTTTAGGATTAAAGTTCATGTAAGGTCTTTATGTCACCCTTATATCTTTTAACTGTAAAAATGAGTGTTGGATGAGACCCTTCTATCATAATCAGGTGTGAAGATGTAGTGGGAAATTTTTTAATAATAAGGAATTCATTGTGAAATAAGTAGGAACTGATTCAAGATTATATATATTGGAGTTTTACTTGCTTTATTGAGTGGGCAAAAAGGGCACATCATAGTGATTCTATAACCCAGGGAGTAGGTTGTATATGTGAATGTCCTGCTAAGGTATTGCCCTGGAGAATCAGAGCAGAGAATTTCTCAGTTAAATGATTTCTCATCTCAAAACTTTCTCTTGGATTTTGTAATTTCTATAGTTTTAGTGTTTAAATGTTAGGCTATTAGTTTTGCATATTTTTTCTGATCTATTCAACAAGGTTATAAATAACTGAAGAAAACCTCATCCTTATACTTTACTGTGTTCTATATAGGGTCCCCAAGCATAATGCCCAATACATACTGACCTTAGAAAACATTTTATTAATGGTATACTGTCCTAACTCAATACTAAGTAGCTGTGGATTTATAGTTTCTTACTAGCTGTATTATATGTGAAAGTAAAGACGTTCATGAATACATCAGAACTATTCATGCGCATTTAAATGAAATACCTTAGTTAGATCAATCAAATGGAATAATTGGTAGGCACAAGAGTTGTTCTCAACTGGGAAAGAAGTCTTGAAATTTTAATACTGCTGCCTGAGTTGAAAAATTACTGACATCTAGCTAATATGTAGACACTGTTGCCTTAGGTAGCCAGAATGCACTGGGTTCTAATCCCAGATCTAATACTTATAGGATGATATTTTTGGACCCCTCTGAATCTTACTCATCTCAGCTATAAAAGGGAAATATAATAGTACTTAAGAGTATAGTTGTGACTACTAGATGAGTTAATATATTCGGCATACCATTATCCTGCCCATGTAATTGTAGCCCCTCTGTACAGTATGTTCTCAAATAAAATAAAATTAAATTTAAAAAAAAAAGTCTAGATGAAGGCCATCAGGCTTTTAATGTTCAGTACAGGCTTTTTCACAAATCCATTTCTACCCCTGTACCTAATGTTTCTGAATGTAGAGTTATTGTCGAAAGACTGCAGTCCCCTTCACGTTAGTATATCTGCAGTATGGTGAACACATTGAGATGGGCTCACTAAACAAGTACAGGTAATCATTAGGAAAGGTTACCAGTTTAGGAAGATATTAGTATCTTAGAAAGTGGGAAGAGATTGATTTGAGATTTATATGAAAACATTGAAAGATTGATTTTGAGATTCAGAGGAAAACATTACTTATCTGTCCATGCATATATTTTTACTGCTTACAATTCAATTATAGGCCTAAAGAGTAGACACTATGTCTGTCATTCCACAAAACCTGGTACCAGTCAAGATTCAGTGTTTATTGAGTGGTATTTAGTATGTTAATGTTAATAACATTTTTACCATCTTCACTGCTTAATATATCATTAAAAATCACATTTGTTTGAGAAAAAAATATATATTCAGCATACTTTTTATATTCTATTAGTATTGTACTTTTTTTTTTTTTTTTTTTTTTTTTTTTGTCGGTTGTGGGGCTTGAACTCTGGGCCGGGGTGCTGTCCCGCAGCTCATCAGCTCAAGGCGAGCGCTCTACCACTTGAGCTACAGTGCCACTTCCGGTTTTCTGGTGGTTTATTGGAGATAGGAGTCTCACGGTCTCTCCTGCCCGGGCTGGCTTTGAACTGAGATCCTCAGAACTCAGCCTCCTGAGTAGCTAGGATTACAGGCGTGAGTCACCAGCGCCCAGCTTAGTATTGTACTTTCTATCAGTTAATCATTGCCAGTTATTCAACAAACTACCCACATCAGTGTTCTGGGACTACTGTTAAAGACTACTAAAATTTTACTAGCTTAGGCATTGATGGCTTACACCTATAATTCTAGCTACTTAGGAGGCTGATATCCGAAGACTGAGAGTCAAAGCCAACCTGGGCAGTAAAGTCCGTGAGACTCTTTTTTTTTTTCTTTTTCTTTTTGGTCAGTCCTGGGGCCTGAATTCTCAGCCTAGGCGCTGTCCCTCAGCTCTTCAGCTTAAGGCTCGCACTCTACCACTTGAACCACAGTGCCACTTTCAGCTTTTTCTGCTTATGTGGTGCTGAGGAATAGAACCCAAGGCCTCATGCATACAAGGCAAGCACTCTACCACTGAGCCACCTTCCCAGCCCTGAAGCTCTTTAATAAACTTTCAAAAAATCATAAGTGGAGCTGAGGCTCAAGTGGTAGAGTGCTAGCTTTGAACAAAAAAGCTCAGGGACAGCATCAAGGCCCAGAGTTCAAGCCCCAGTACTGACAAGTGCACACATGCATGCACGTGTGTGCGCGTGCATGCACACACACCCACACACACTAGATACTCTTTTTTCTTTTTTTTTTGTTGGTCATAGGGCTTGAACTATGAGCCTGTGCACTGTCCCCAGCTCTTCAGCTCAAGGCAAACACTCTACCACTTGAGCCACAGCACTACTTCCTGGTTTCTGGTGGTTTATTGAAGATAAGAGTCTCATGGACTTTCCTGCCTGGGCTAGCTTTGAACTGCAATCCTCAGATCTCAGCCTCCTGAATAGCTAGGATTACAGGTGTGAGCCACTGGCACCCAGCCAGATATTCTTTCAGTGTTTTGGAAGAAAGTTTGAAATCTGTTTTACTAGGCAAGATCACTCAAAGGCAGAATCCATTCCTTACCTCTTCCAGCTTTTGATAGTTGCCAGCATTCCATGGTTTATGGCTGCATCACTACAGTCTCCATCTCTGCCATCTATCTCTATGGTCACAATGCCCTTCTACTCATCTGCTTTCATATCTTCAACCTCATTCTGATAAGAATACTGTATGTGACTACCTTTAGGGTCCAACTAGATAATCTAGGATAACTACCTGTCTCAAGACCCTTAATCATATATATCTGCAATTTTTTTTTTTTTTTTGGTTGTGGAGCTTGAACTCTGGGCTTGGGTGCTATCCCTCAGCTCTTCAGCTCAAGGCTAGCACTCTACCACTTGAGCCACAGCACCACTTCCAGTTTTTCTGGTGGTTTATTGGAGATAAGAGTCTCACAGATTTTCTGCTTGGGCTGGCTTTGAACCGAGATCCTCAGCTCTCAGCCTCCTGAGTAGGATTACAGGCGTGAGCCACCGGCACCTGGCATCCGCAAAATTTTTCCCACAACACTTATAAGTTTCAGTAACTGAGAGGTGGACATCTTTAGGAGGCCATTATTCAGCCTAGTACACTACCCTAAAATTTGGTTAATATAACACTCAAATTCTATTCTTTCCTTGTGCACCTGGGGTTTGGTCATTTTAACAAAGTATGAGTTAGTTTTGTGTGCTGGTCATTTTTCTGAAGTTGGTAGACCCCAGGCCACATGCTTTCTGTCATAATGGCATAAATTTAAGAGGGCAGAACAAGCAAATTTCAAGATTTTTGGGCCAGGTATATTTATATCCCATTGGTCAAAGCAAATTACATCAATGATGTAATAATCCATGAAGGTCAAGAGGGAAGAGGTGACTATTTGCTAGAACCCATCATAACCTAGCACAGGGTGCTTTGTAGATTAAAATAACAAAGCTATGTCAGCAACATACTTATGTGGGAGAGGAAGAAAATCCACAATTAAGTTATTTAGTAATAGAATAGTTTTCTATAGTTCTTATCAGAACATTCCTGAAATTGAAGTTCCTAGAAACCTTGTTTCCTGGCTCTTTATTTAGAGGGTAAACCTTCACAGACACAGGTACTCCTGAACAAGACTCCCTGAACACCCTGTTGCAGAATCTGTCCATGCAGGTGTGACAAAGCAGGAAGGGCTTTCTGTTGCTTTGGAAGGACAGATACCTGCTGGGCTGCCTCTGTAGAAGGGAAATGACCTGACAATTCCCCACGGCTAAGCAGCAGTAAGCCACTGCAGTATCACCTTTGCCTGTGGAATTGAGTAGCAAGGTCATCTAAGTAGTCATCTAACCCAAAGCTGTTTCCATACATATTAGTTGGAACCTGACTTTTGTTACTTTGAGAAACAGTGTACAATGTTTGTATTTTATAGAATTTCCCAGTCTGTTTTTTTCTCATAATTTCCTTTTCACATTTTTTTCTTTCTTTTTTCTTGTAATTAAAAGAGGAATTGTATCACTCTCAAACATCTAGTCAAAAGAAGCCTAAGATACAATAGGGCTTATGGGCTCCTTCTGCATCTTGTTCATATCAGTAAAGGGAATAAGGATTTGCACATTATTCTTGGTCACTTGATAAGTGACAGTGAGATAGTGACTTTTGAAGAAGGAGCTTTCCTTAAAATTGTAATTGGAACAGACAGGAAAGCAGAAATTTAAATTAGAATCTAACTGCATTTTTCTGTACTTAGAACCAGCTCAAGATGAAGATTTTACATTTGTAGTGAAGTTTCTTTAATATGAAAATAATATTCACTGAACCCAGACCACCTCGTGTGTTCACTTGCTCACTGGCCCATTGGCAGCAGCTTTCAAATTCATGCTTATTTGTGCTAGGCTGTCTAGAACCATCACTCATCAGCATTGCTTTTGAAGTTCTGCAAGTCTTAGAACTACATGACAGCTGCATATACTTTCTTCCTTGAACATTTCAGAATTTCTTGACTCATCTTACATCTGTGTGACAAGATGAGGCTATTTGTTTAGGTGAGCTCTGACACCCTACAGTTTCTGAGCCCCACTTGCATGTCAAACTTCATAGGGCCTTTCCACAGACATATAACTTTTCTTTTTAACTTATAACAAAGATCTTTATTTTATTCAAGCCAATAATTTATTAACAAATGTGTTTGTTACCAAGGTACTCTTTGGAAATACAGTGATGAATAGACTAGAAACAATCCTTACCTTCAAAGAACACACATTCTAGTCAAATAATGAAATAAAGCAGAAGCGAGTAATAGGGAAGAAAGAAAGGCTACTTGGGCAGTCATTCAGAGAACCTGGGCAATGTATTTTATAGATAAAATGGTAAGGAAGACCACTCTGAGGAGATTCTCTGGAATTAAGATTTACAGAAGAGAGAGGATTTAAGCCAGGATAATATACAAGCAAAGAGGCTGTGAAAAGGCAGAGCCTGACCATTTGAAGGCCTTTTAAACAACATCATATATATAATATATATGTTTTTCTACCACCTCTTGATGCTATTGCACATTTGTTTCCTATCAGTGTAGCAAGGTCTATGCAATGCCAGCTCTCAGCTGTAGATGGGTTTGGTTTTGAGGGTAGCTATAGAGTTCCATGAAATTTTGATCACAAGCCAGTTGAGATAAATGAACAAAGACCAAACAGGAGGGTAGACTTTGATGAACTTAAAATTATCTCCATTGTTTACATACAGAAATAACAGCTTCATGCTGGCATTCATTAGAAAAGCAATCTGAATTCAAGATGCACATTTCTGATTTTGCATGAAACCATTGTAACGTTTGCTCTAACTGGCATGTTAAAAATTATGACAGACTTGTTATCAAGTGATGTTTATGTGTGTGTACACACTTTCGTATCTGTCTGTATTTATCTTCTCTGCTTACTTTCCAGTTACTTCTTACATATCTTATTTCAAAAGCATTCTCTTAACGATTTCTACTATTAACACCTTGTACCAGACAGGAGGGAGCTGATTTAGATTCAGTCTGCTCACAAAAATATACATCCACTTATTACATTCATCAGCTTTAGCTTTTGCAGGCCCTTAATGTGTTAATTATGGATAATCTACTAGAATGAGCATAGTCCAGTATCATCCATGGAGTGATTATAAAATAAAGGCACTTTACCTTTTGTGGTTGAGTTCATGACCTCACCCCCCAATAGCTTATTATAGCTTACTTTGTATTTTATGGACACACTTGATTTTAATCTAGGAAAGAAGACCTTTTATAAGTATAGCAGCAAAAGGATTGAAATGGCCAAAGTTGGTAGCTGTTCCTGCATTTAGAACTTCTTATTTCTCATACACACCTCTGTGTCATATATGTTCAGCCTCAAAAACAGAAAATACCATTCACGCTGGCCTAGAGACTAACAGGGATTTACTTTGTATAATGGGAAGCTTCTCTACCGAGGCCTTCTGGTTGTCTTCATTCTAAGTCTGGTTCCCCCTTGTGGTTGCAAGACTGAAGCTAACAATTCCAGCCATTTTACCTCCTCTGTTCTAGAAGCATGTCTGCAAGTCCTTGGTCAGTCACTCAGAAAAGTGAAATTTTTCCCAGAAACACCAGTAAAGTTCTTTTCATGCTTTATTGGCCTAAGTCAATGACTATAGACAGGGAATAGTAAAAGGCAAAATGCTAAGAAATCTTTGGAAATTAATGAAAGGCTAGCTCATTTCACATACCAAAAAGCACTTAAGTCAGGTGCCAGTGGCTTACAACTATAATCCTAGCTACTCAGGAGGCTGAGATCTGAAGATCATGGTTTAAAGCCAGCCTGGATAGGAAACTCCATGAGACTCTTATCTCCAATAAACTACTCAAAAAAGCCAGAAGTGGTGCTGTGGCTCAAGTGGTAGAGCACTTGCCTTGAGCTGAAAATTTGAGGGACAGCACCCAGGCCCAGAGTTCAGGCCCCACGACCAACAAAAATTAATTAATTAATTAATTTAAATAACTGGGTTTTAATATTTGAATAACAATAAAATTGAAGCTGCTTGGTCATAGCAACAAAAAAGTTAATTCTTTATGTGTGTATACTGGTCCTAGCTTGAACTTAAGGCCTTGATGCTGTCCCTGAGCTGCTTTTGTTCAAGGCTAGCATTCTACCACTTATGCCACAGCTCCACTTCCAACTTGTTTTTTACTTAAGTAATTTTTGGAGATAAGGGTCTATGGACTTTCCTGACTGGATTGACTTCCAATTGTGATCCTCATATCCCAGCCTCCTGAGTAGCTACGATTAAAGGTGTGAGCCACTGGCACCCAGCAGCTAATTCTTTTTTTAACTGCATAGTAGATTTTGGAAGTGGGTACTTTTGACAATACAAATGGGTTAGATTAGCAATCTTAGTTCTAAAACTTCATTATAAACCTCCCGAAAAATAAACTATTTAGGAATTAACCTAACCAAAGATGTAAAAGAACTATTTAATGAGAACTATAAAAAGTTAAAGGAAGAAATTGCAGAAGACACTAGGAAATGGAAAGACCTCCCATGCTCTTGGATAGGCCGACTTAATATAGTAAAGATGGTAATACTTCCAAAACTAATATACAAATTCAACGCAATTCCTATTAAAATCCCAATGACGTACATCACTGAAATACAGAAAACAGTCCAAAAATTCATATGGAACAAAAAAGACCTAGAATAGCCAAAACAATTCTAGGGGATAAAGACAATATGGGAGGGCTATCCATGCCGAACTTCAAACTCTACTACAGAGCTATAATAACAAAGACAGCATGGTACTGGCACAAAAACAGACCCAAAGACCAACGGAACAGAATAGAAGATCCAGAAATAAATCCACAGGCCTACAGCCAGCTGATATTCGACAAAGGAGCCAAAGACATACAATGGAAGAAACACAGCCTCTTCAACCGCTGGTGCTGGGAAAACTGGGCAGCCACATGCAGAAAACTAAAAGTGGACCCCAGCCTATCACCATGCACCAACATCAACTCATTAAACCTGAATCTCTGAAACTACTGCAGGACAGAGTAGGAGAGACACTTGAACTAATAGGCACAGGAAGGAACTTCCTGAACAGAGTCCCAGGGTCACAACAAATTGGAGAGAGACTCGACAAATGGGACTACCTTAAAATAAAAAGCTTCTGCACAGATAAAGCTATCGCAACCAAGCTAGAAAGACAACCAACTAATTGGGAAAAAATATTTACCAGCAATATATCAGACAAGGGGTTAACATCCTGTATATACAAGGAACTCAAGAAACTAATCCCTCCCAAACTTAACAAACCAATTACTAAATGGGCAAGGGAACTAAAGAGGGACTTCTCAAATGAAGAAATAAAAATGGCAAAGAAACACATGAGGAAATGTTCATCATCCCTGGTAGTGAAGGAAATGCAAATAAAGACAACCCTGAGATACCACCTTACCCCAGTCAGAATGTCCCACATCCACAAATCAGCCAACGACAAATGCTGGAGGGGATGTGGAGAACGAGGAACGCTATTACACTGCTGGTGGGAATGTACACTCATACAACCACTTTGGAAAGCAGTCTGGAGGGTCCTTAGAAAGCTAAAGATTGACCTCCCTTACGACCCAGTCATACCACTTCTAGGCATCTACCCTGAACAACAGGAACCAATATACAAGGACACGTGCACCTCCATGTTTATTGCAGCACTGTTCGCAATAGCTAGGATATGGAAACAACCTAGATGCCCCACCACAGATGAATGGATCCAAAAATTGTGGTATCTATACACAATGGAATATTATGCAGCCATTAGAAATGACAAAATAATGGCATTTGCAGGGAAATGGATGGAGCTAGAAGGAATCATGTTGAGCGAGGTAAGCCAAGAACGAAGAGACAAACAGTACATGGTTTCCCTGATAAGTGGATGATAAATCCAAAATGTTAGGTGATATGACAAAACTAACAGGACTTAAGAAACAAAGAACTCCCACTCATCTGGTTGAACCACTACCAAATATCCCCATGCTGCTGATCACATATATGGTATATAACATGTGAGCACCGTTATATATTACAGACTGTGATAGACAATTTGCTCCAGGAAAGTTAGAATGAACTTGTGACTTTAAATGAGCATCATTATTCCACAATACTGTGAATTACCGGAAATTAAGTAATCACTTAATCACAATCAAAAAAAAAAAAAAAAAGAACCTTGGGGAAGGGAGGGAGGGAGGGGATGGTAGGGGGAAAACAATGGAGGGGGTAACAATGCTCAAGAGGAAGTGTACTCATTACTCATGTAACTGTAACCCTCTGTATAGTATCTTTACAATAAAAAAATTAAAAAAAACTTCATTATAACTCACTTGTATACTAATTTGTATATAAATGATTATTGTGTGTTACTTACAATTTCAGAAATTAGAAACCACCAATAAAATCTCACAGTAAGAGATTGGTTAACTTGTATCAGATGTATGTGCCTGACTGAGTACCCTGAAGCCATTTAGGATCACATTGCATAAGGATTTTAGAGCATATGGAGAAATAAAAGTCATGGCAGAACATTTTATGATTATTGTGTGGCTTCAGTTTTATATAAAAGATAGATATATATCATATAACCAGCAAAAGACAGGGCTGGAAGCAAGACTCAGGTGGTAGAATACCAGCCAAGCAACTCAGTGAGTGATTTCAAACCCTAGTACCATCAGTAATAACAACAACAACTTCTCATGACAATCATCCTAACAACTTGGTAGTCTGAGATTGGGGCAATCATGATTCAAGGTAAATGATGGTAAAGGTAGAAGAATTATAGCCCCTGAGTTTAAGCCCCATGACTGACAAAAAAAGATTTAGCAATAATATGATTGATTATAAAATTATTCATATTTCTATTCACATTCTTTTTAAGTGTATTCTTGTTACATAATGAAAGAAATCTCAATTTTCAAATATTGTGTTACAAAATATTTGGGAAAAAATAGATGAGGTTATAGGAGTTCTCAGATTTACAAGAACAAGCTTATGTTCTGAAAGGACTTTCAGTAATAAAGGACAATGACAGCTGTGTGTGAAAACATAAAGCCTCAACATCACAGAGGAAAATCCAGTTTCCATTATCTACATTTTGTAGAGTAGGGACATTTCTTTATTACCATGTTATCCTAGCATGAGCTACTGATTGCTCCAATTACTTTAGTTACTTGTTTATACAATGAGCCATGTACACCAACTACAAAGTTGTGTTGCCCCCGAACAGCATCTTTATTGTTGTCTTGTAATTGAGTTCTGACCAGTGTTGGTCCTCATTGGATCTTGGTGGGTTCAACTATTGTGTAAACTTGCACTGTCAAAGTATCTGTTCATAATAAGAGTACATTTGCTTATCCTGTCATCCCCTTTTCTTTTTACAATCTAAGAAACAAAATGCAAAGAGAAGCAAATAAACAAGGAATCTTTTCTAGATTATTTCCTTCCCCCTAGATTCTGAAATCTGCTTCTAGGAATGCATGTTACCCTGCATTACTGTCATAGCCAGCACTAGTAACTGATGACATGCTTGAGTCTATGCTGGGGTACAGGGCTACACTGAGGAATATTGTGTCAACAAAAAACTTGTGGCTCAGTCTTCCATTGCCTACAGCCATAGCCAGGTTACTAACAACTGCAAGCGTGAATTGTGCCCTTCTGTAGGGCTCGTAGGGATGGAAAATGACTGTTTCCCAAACCAATCATTTGTCAGCAAAGATACATTGTGGTGTGATGTAAAGAAACTGTCTCATGTATTTCCTGCTTTTTATGATGAATTATCACTAAGAGAAATGTAACAGCACAGTACAAACATACGTCAAGAATAAGTGGTTATAAAGTACCCATTTATCATGTAGTCTCAGTTCTCTATCATGAGGTATGAAAGACAGTAGTAAAAAGCATTTGCTCTGCCTTCCCTTAGGAGTAATAACAGTCATCAAACAAACATCAGAGACAGTGCCTATCAAGTCCATATGCACTCTGCACATCAGAACCTAAACATTTCAGTCTCAGTAGTTAGTGTATTAGAATGCTGGCATTTATTCTTGTAAATCATCTTGTGTGACATCCTCAGTTTACAGGTGAAGAACCTGAAACCTTCAAAGTTCAGCTTGCCCAATTCCCCAGTAGTTGGTGGGAAATGACAGCCTCAGCCTGCATAGTAGTGCTAGGCAAGGAGCTGTTCTTCTGAGCAGTGCTGAGCAGTGCTGGACTTCCTTGCCATAGCCTTACTCTGGAGCCTGGGAATTCAGCCTACGAGGACATTTCATCTTGTAGCCTGTGACCAGATCTTTCATGTTAAGATATCAGTTATAGTTAGTTACATTTCCTATCCCATAGGCATTGGGGATTTCTTAGGATATTCACTGTATTCTCTACACAAATCATGTACAGTAGGCATTTGATGAATGCTTATAGAAAGAAAAAAATTTAGGTATATTCCTAATCATGCAATGATGTCTTATAGAAACAAAAGTGAAAAAAAAATTAATTCAAAGTACAAGGTTTTTTTTAAGTACAAAAAATACCTTAAAACTAAAAAAAATGATATAAAGCTAATGCTTAATGTAAATTTATGACAGGTCATGTCAAAAATGTTCTTACCAAAAAAAAATAGCCATGAATCGTGGTACACTCCTGTGATATAGTGCATGTATATGTATGTATGCATGTGTATATACATACATATATGTAGATGAATGTTTAAAGTATCATTGGGCCTCTGCAGTAATTAGCTCTTGTGTACTGAAATTATTTTATCATTCATTATTAACATTAGTTAACTTTTTTCATGGGCATGAAACAAAAATAGCTATCATAGAGTCTTAATTATTTTGTATTGTTGAGATTGAAATCATGCTTTCATCCATCAAAACTGTTTTCACCAAAGTGTGGTTTTACTCTCCTCTGGGAAATGTGACTGTGTTTCATGTTCATGTAATTTTTCACAACTGTCAATAAAAAAGATAATGAAGAAAGCCTTAACTAACCAGAAGAGATTTTTTTCTTTGTAACTGAGTAAGGTCAAATTTCTTGCAGTAGGTAGTTTGATGACAAAGTATGCTCTATTTTTTTATAAGAGCCATAGCTGCAGTATAGAAAAACCATTTCATCTCTGTAATCACATCTCTATCCCCTGTTAATGAGAGATCCACATAACTAAAATTATGTCATTGCTACTAGAAAGAGATAGTACTCAAAACTTGGTGATTTGGGTAATTGTCAGCCTTTACACGAATAATGTAGTAGAGGAACTGTGTTGTTAACCTCCTGTTAGAGGGGTTTTTTTGGTCAGTCTTAGGGCTTGAACTTGGGGCCTGGTCACTGTCCCTGAGCTCTTTTGCTCAAGGCTAGTGCTTCGCCATTTTGAGCCACAGCACTATTCCTACTGTTGATTATTATTGTAATCCTAGGTTTCTCATTCAGACAAAAAAAAAAAGCAACAAAGGAGGAGGCTGCAATGCTTGGTAAGAAATGTACGCATTATCCTGCCCACGTAATTGTAACTCCTCTGTACAGTATGTTCACAAATAAAATAAAATTAAATTTTAAAAAAAAAGCAAATAATATGCATTGCAGTATCTATAATAGGCTCCTTAAAACATGCGCCTTCAGGAGATACAATGATCAATTCAAACTAGTTGTGGCTGAGATTCAGTTTTTATTATTTGCTGTACGATCCAGAGTATATCATCCACTGAACTCCAGATTCTTCCTATGTAAAATGATCAAAACATCTGCCTAGCTGCACTGTCAAGAGAATTATATAAGCTAGGATGTACAGATCTCCTGGTACTCCCTCCCCTTTCTTTTCCAAATCTGTCAGCTACTGCACTTAAGATAGTTCTCTTTATGCAAAGCCAGGAGTAAGTAAGGAGAACATGGTGAGTCAGATACTCCAATATAAAAACTAAGGAGGTGCAAAAAAGGTAATCAAGGTAGATATTGTCATGTGATATTTAAAAAATAAAAATGATCAGGAGGCTGAGATCTGAGGATCGCGGTTCAAAGCCAGCCCGGGCAGGAGAGACTGTGAGACTCCTATCTCCAATAAACCACCAGAAAACCGGAAGTGGCGCTGTAGCTCAAGTGGTAGAGCGCTCGCCTTGAGCTAAAGAGCTGAGGGACAGCGTCCAGGCCCAGAGTTCAAGCCCCACGACCGACAAAAAAAAATAAAATAAAATAAAATAAAATAAAAATGAATGCAAAAAGAAAATCTATGATAGCCATACCTGTAATCCTAGCCCATACCTGTAATCCTAGCTATTCAAGAGACTGAGGTCAGAGAATCCCTGTTCAGAGCCAGCCAGGGCAGTAAAGTTGGTGAGACTCATCTCCAATTAACCAGTAAAAAGCTGGAAATGAATCTGTGGCTCATGTGATTGAGTACTGGGCTTGAGCAAAAAAAAAAACTCTCAAGGACAGCACCAGGCCCTAAGTTCAAACGCTAGTAACACACACACACACACACACAAACCTGTTACACACACACACACACACACACACACACACACACACACACACACCTGTTATGAAAAGGTCAGAACCATGTAATTGATTTTGATTTTTTTCTTTATTCATCAGGTTCTTGGCATTCTCTTTATATGTAACTCCAGAGTAGGTTAGCATTCTTTACCACGTTTCCAATTTGTTTAACTAGCATGGCTTACATGGCTTTACATGCTTAAAAAATGCCTTTATTTTCAACATATATACCCACTAATATGTATAAAGTACAAACAGAAGTAAAATAAATTCCTTACAGCAGTATTTCAATTTTTTAAAAAGAATAAGGATTAGTTTTTCTTGCATAAGATTTTTTGTTGTTGTTCAATTGTTAGTTTACCCATTCATTTAGTAAATAGTTAATTCTTATTCTTCTAGATGCTTGAGGATGAATATCTCTGCCTTTATGGAATATATGATAATAGGTAGTCAATATGATTAAATTAAATAGTATGTCAGAACTTAATCAAAGTAGCCTGGGATAAAGGGGAGTGCAAGTGTGGGTTTGCAATTTGACATACGGTGAATACTATGAAATGATGACATTTAATAGAGATGGGAAAGAGGTACTTGCATAAAATTGTTTAAAAAAATAAGAGTCAAGGGGCTGGGAAGGTGGCTCAGAGGTAGAGCGCTTGCCTTGCATGCTCAAGGCCCTGGGTTCGATTCCTCAGCACCACGTAAGCAAAAAGAAAAAGCCGGAAGTGGAGCTGTGGCTCAAGTGGTAGAGCGCTAGCCTTGAGCTGAAGAGCTCAGGGACAGCGCCCAGGCCCAGAGTTCAAGGCCCCACGACCGGACCCAAAAAAAAAAAAAAAAAAAAAATAAGAGTCAAGCACTAGTTGCTCATGCCTGTAATCCTAGCTACTCAGTAGGCTGAGATCCTAGGATCGCTGTTTAAAACTAGCCCAGGCAGGAAAGTTCATGAAACTTATTTCCCAATTAACAAAAAGCTGGAAGTGGAGCTATGGCTCAAGTGGTAGAATGCCAACCTTGAACAAAAAAAGCTAAGGGACAGTTCTTAGGCCCTAAATTCCAGCCTCAGTACTTGCACCAAAAGAAGGGGGTTGGGGGGTTAATTGTTATGTGTGTGTTTGCATGTATACATATGTATATGTGTATGCAAATTACATGTGTATGCAAATTAGACTTAATTAGCCTAGCATAAGTTTGATACCCAATGTTAGTTTCCCATAATTTTCTGATAAAATTACTTCATTACTTGAATAATTCTTTTATTTTTGCTTTAATTCAGTATTTTCTGAGAGGATAGAATCAAGTCATTTGGAAGTTGTTTAGGAGAAAAACCTTTTTTTCTCTACTCTTTTACATTTACTAATTTGGGACCTGTTTAGAATCAAACTGACAAAGAGAGATGAACAAGAGAAAAGATAAAAATTTTATTGATGCTAATTTTCTATATGCACAGGAATTTCACATAAAAGAACTTAGGTCTAACCTGGAGTGGTTATACTAAGAGCTTAGATGCCATATTCACAAAGGACAATAAAATACGGAGACATGACTAGACAAGAAAAGAGATTTTGTTCTATAGGATCAATGAATGATGGGAAAGTTATACAGATGTACAGAAGTATACAGAAGATAATGGAAGATAAAGCTCATTTTAGTAAGGCCTTTAAACAAACTCATCTCAGTATAGACTCTTCCTGACCAAAGAAGTCACCTTTCTCCTGGGAAAAAATGTTCAGCCTACTTTTAGGTCTGAAGATGGGGAGGATAGAAAATCTTCCTGTATCCACGGTTTCCAAGTTTCTGTCAGCTCAAAATAATCCCTAAACCAGAGTGGCCTGTATACAAAAAGTCATGTATATCTTTAAAATTCTGTTAATACCTGGCCAAGGTAGCTCAGGCCTGTAATCCCAACTACTCAGAAAGCAGATAATGGGAGGCTCAAGGCCACCCTAGGTGAAAACCTAATGAGACTCACCTCTTATCTCCGAATTAACAACTAAAAAGCTAAAAGAGAAGCTATGGCTCAAGTGGTAGAGCACTTGAGCAAGCCGGAGGAGGTAGTAGTAGGTGGGAATATCAAGTTCTGAGGCTAGTCCCAGACAAAAAGCAAAACACCAGCTAAAAGGGCTAGAGGTGTAGCTGAAGTGGTAGAGACTTGTTAAGGCCCTTTATGATCATCTAATATGAGGATTACTGGATTATTTTTAAAGAGACAAAGTTAAAACATGCTAGGTATCTCAGTGGATCTGCTCAAATGCTCAACCCTGTAGTTTAACCAAAAGCCTGTAGTTCTATACTTAAAAGCAGTTTAGAGATAGCCTTGACCTTAAAGATTGTGAAGGTGAATTATCAGTTTTGTGCCTTCTTTTTCAAAACAAAAGTGAGCAGGGGGAGGATGGGAAGGGATGGGAAGGGGAAACAAAGGAGGAGGCTACAATGCTTGATAAGAAATGTACTCATTATCTTGCCCATGTAATTGTAACCCCTCTGTACAGTATTTTCACAATTTAAAAAAAGTGAGCAATGTGTTCAGTACAGCTCCAGAATATTTACTTTTGAACGACTGAATCCTGAAAAAGGTCTATCAGAATTACTAAGCCTATTAGTTGGAGTGGTTTCATTCTCATTTTTCTGCAAAATAATTGCAGTTGGGTTTTGATAAAGTTAATGTCAAGATGGAAAAGTTCCATTGCTTCCTGAAATTACAATTATAAGGAGGTTGTTAGGTCTTGTCATCCTCATAGTGAAGAAATTATTAATGGGCAACAGTGATTACATATACAGTATAGAAAAGGCCATATATAAAATGTATATGTCCTGCTGGAGGCATGGCTCAAGTGGTAGAGCACTTGCCTGGCATGTGTGAGGCCTGGGGCTCAATCCCAGTACCACAAAAACAAAAGTAACATAAAATATATGTCCTACAAGAAAGTTTGTTAGCCAGCTAATGCAAGTTAGTCTCCCAGACTGAGTTAAGGCAGCTCAAGGTAATCATTTCTAAGTTACATCCTACTAGGTATATCCCTCACCCTGCCACAATAGTTAAGTTCCTTAGGAAAACTTGAAATAATTACATTGGCTTTTCACTGCTTTTCTTTTTTCTTTTTTTTTGGGGGGGGGGGGCTGGGAAGGTGTTTGTGCTGGTAATATGGCTTAAAGCCAGGACTTTATGCTTTTACTTAGCATCTTCACTCCAGTCTGGCTCTGTACCACTTGAGCCACTCAACCTCCAGCTTCTTGCTGGTTAGTTAATCCAATGTAAGATTCTCTCAGAGTTGTTTCACTAGACAGGTTTCAAGCCACAACCCTCATCAAATCCTAGCCTCCTGTGAGCACCAGCAGCTAGCTTTGTTTATCTCATTTTTAATACAGGGACATTTGCCTGTTGACTGAAGATTTGGTTATTTCATTGTTTCTTAGATTTTTTTTCTCTAGGTCATCTCACAATTTATTAATTTATCTACAAAAGTAAGGAATTTCGTTTCAGAGTTATGCTTAAAAAAAAAAACTATAGATTATATCCACTAGACCTTGTTTTTGCCATGGGCACTCACAGACTTTTAATCATTTGTCCCTCATAGAAATGCTTGAGAGGAAGAGGAATAACAGGAATATTTTTCTGTGTTTGAATCTTGCTTCAAAATAACTTTTGGAAGGGACCATTGCTTTATTAATCATTATAGACATCCCAAATTGGATGCAACTTTTATATTCTAAATTTGATGGAGTATGTGGATATCAAAGACAAAGTGTTTGTTTTATAATTTGCTTAGAATTCAGCCTCCTGTGTAAATAAACTCTTCCTTATCCACACCAGTATCATCTTTAACAAATATATGCTGTCAGAATGCTGCCAGAATAACTACATGGCAAATTTAAGGGTAGAAACCATTAAAGAGATACTTCTAAAAACCATCCAAAAACATGGATAGCCTAGGAAGCTGAAATTTTGAGGAATTCTAGTTGTTAAGAAAAGAATATCCAATTCTGAGGGACTACAGAGCTGTGAGGGGGTGATTTGTACTGACAAGTCAGCCAGAACCCAACACCAGTGACTACAAACAAAACCCCATGGGGATCAGTGGGGAGTAGAGGAAAAAGGAAAGCCAGCCTGTGTTTGATTCTGAAACTAAACTGAAGATTCACAGTGAATCAGTAATGACTGCCAGATGGTGCTTTGAAACTCCTGACCACTGAGGAAATATATACCAAAAGAAAAAAATACGGCAGAATTAAGATGGCATAAAACATCTGGCTAAACATGACAGTCATGTTTATATCTATTCTCAACACCCCCAAAAGAGCAGTAAAGGAACAAAAACTGGGGAAAGCCACAAGGACAAACAGAAGTGTAGTGCATACCACAGTGGACAGGAGGCATTAATGTATTTCTGGAAGTGAACAGTGCCAGCTCCCCCAAGCAGCTGGAGGCAGTACCTGACATCAAAGCACAAGACAGAGAGGCAAGCCAGTTCAGCCAACAACAGGACTGTGAAGATTCAGGCAAGAGAAGACCAGGAGCTTCTGTAGAGGGCGTACGGAGCGCAGCTGAAGGAAGAAGTAAATTAAAAATCTGTATAAAAAGGACTAAACTTCCAGGTTTCTTCTAAGATCTCACATAGCTGAATGACTACCGGAGTCTCATTCTGACAGATGGCACAGTTTACTCTCTGAAGAAAGTAAACTAGTGGCATTACTAGAGGCTTTACTCAAGTGGTAGAGCACCAGTCAAACAAACTGAGCAAGGGCAAGGTCCTGTGTTGGCACTCAAGTTAGGAAGGTGTTCAGTGTTCCTTCAATGCTCATTTCTACCTTGGTTATTCCATCTGAGCCATTTGCATCCTTTGTTCTACCTGAGAAAAGGCTCCTGGCCTTTCTTACATTGGTCTGCTCTCTACTATGTCCTGCGCTCAGCTTTACTAGGACATGTCCTCTAGCCTCCTGTATCAGTCCCAAGGCACATAGTACCCAGCTGACTCCATATCCAGTATTAACACAATTTTAACAAGGGCTCCTTTGGAATCCCTTGGTGTTTAATGAGCCCCTCAGTCATGTGCAAATAAGTATTAAGTATTTGTTTATGGAATGGGACCTTTACTACTTTCTGGAGTTCTTTTATCAGCCAAAGTCCTCTGAAGAGCTAAGCTTTGTATGGCTCTTGAAAAAAAAAAAAAAAACAGTTTAAAGCAGTTTTGAGCAAAACGGAAATTGGAAAACTGTCATTCTCCTTCAAGTCCCATCAAGACCCTTGGTGGGATAATCAGCAGAACCCTTCCCTCACACAGACACACAATCTTTCATAGGAATATAATCTATTTTCCTTTCAATCTCTTATAAGGAAAAATACACAACCCATCTTTTTCCCATTTTCCTCTGTAGTTTTTTTGATGCTGGTTTTTTCTCTGATGTTAAAAAATAAATGAAGCATGAGAGATTTCAATAAAGTTGGTGATATAACTGCAGAATCATGGAATTGATTTCCTGAAACTTTGGAGTGAGAGTAAAAGATATCAAACATTCAACAACAAAGAACATGCTATCTACTCTGAAACCAAGCAAAGGTTCAACTTCATGCTATAACTTTTGAAAAGGGTCATCTAGAAAATGGAAAATTGTACTAAATTGTCAAACAATACTGAAAATTCAATATATTCGAAGAAAAAAAATGGAACATGGGAAAGTACAAGGAAGGAATTCTGAAAAGACTTACTGCTTTTGAAGGGTTAGCATTTAGTATAGTAGTATCCAGAGGGAAAGCTCACAACACCCACTGCTTTGCTGGGGAACTTTTCTTCCATCAAGACAACTTCATCCCTAGGCAAGAAGGGTGAGCAAGGTTTACCATATCCCCTGCCTGTGATATATCTACAAATGAGCAAGAAATAATGCAAGCATTTGCTAACAAATGCATCTATGCCATGAAAAGGTCCACCATTAGGGGTTGGAGGAGTTGCTCAGTTGGTAGAGTGCTAGCCACTGAGTGTAAATGTCAGGCACTGAGTTGGAGTTAGGTCTCAGACCTAAAGAAAAGATCAGCCGGGCACTAGTGGTTCAGCCTGTATGCAGGAGGCTAAGATCTGAGGATCACAGTTCAAAGCCAGCCCAGGCAAAAAAAAAAAAAAAAAAGTCTGTGAAACTCTTACCTCCAATTAATCACAGAAAAAGCCAAAAGTGGTACTATGGCTCAAAGTGGTAGAGTTCTAGACTTGAGCAAAAGGAGCCCAGGGACAGCACCCAAAGTTCAAGCCCCAGGACTTAGCAAAAAAGAAAAGAAAAGGTCCACCTGATGTGGATAAAGAATACCAAACCAAAACAAAAAGTACTCCCAGACTTAATGAATTATTTCCATCATTAGAATTAAGGTAAAACCTAGCAGCAATGACACAAAGTCCCAGCTCCTTTACTTTCCTCTTGGGCAGCTGGAAGACTAGATACAACATTCAAACTATGGCTCATCAGTCCATCTTATAGATGGAAAAATAAAGTTAGGCCCTGTCTAGCACTTTTTGGGGGCAGATGGTAGGCTGAGAAAGAATGGTTCACATTCACTAAAGAATCTCTGGGGTTAGACTAAATCTAAAATTTGGCAAAAATTAGCATGAGATAGTCTAAAATAAAGCAGTTTTTTTTACCTTTACTGTTGTATTTGAATATAAGTAAGCGTGTACATGATAAATGAATACCAGTCCTACTTAGTATATGATGAGCCAAATGTACTTATAATAAATAAGACATATAATATAAATATAAAAGTATATGTAATACATAATATAAAATGTACATATAATGTATTGTAATATTATATAATATATGTACATATAATACATAATATATAAGTATAACAAAAGCAATATAGTATATACATGTGATATATACATGTATAGAATAGTATATACAAATCCAATATATATTACCACTGATATATGTAGTAATGTCTATAGTACTGACTTTTTTGGAATGATGATGAAACAGGGTTTCGTTGTGTGGCCAAACTGGCTACACAATTTTTCTCATTTTTTACCTGGGCCTTCCTGGACTGAAAATTTCCTATTTATGCCATATAAGCATGAGCCATCTGTGCCCAACAACTTAAACTTTCCTATGTGATTATTAGGATGATAGAAGTTAAAATGACAGTAAGAAAGATGAGTCTCCACTTTCTGTGATTTTGGTGGTTTTCTAAAGTTTCAACCAGGAAATAACAGTACATGTGCATTACTTATAAATATGACAGTAAATACCAGAAGATACACCTAAAATAGCTTGTACAGAATGAGACTGGGAGGGATGAGGTGGGGTTAAATGGGTGAACGAAGAGTACTGTCTGATTATGAGTATCTTTGTACTATTTGATTTTTTTTCAACAACACAAAACCTAAATAAACCAACAACACAGAAGAAATGTTAAAGACCATCCTTGAAAAGCACTTTAAAAATGTTTTGTGGAATCAGTAGAAGATTTTACCCAAGTGAGGCAGCAGTGGCTCACACCTATCATCCTAGCTAGTTACTCAGGAGACTAAGACCTAGAGAATTACATTTCAAAAGCAAAAATGTCCATGAGACACTATCTCTACTAGCAAAAAAGCCAGTCTAGAGGCATGGCTCATGTAGTAGAGCACCAGTTTTGAGCAAGAAAGCTGAGTTCAAGCCCCTGAGTTCAGCAGGGGGCGGGGGAGAATTTAGCCCCAAACCATAAGTGAGCCACAACCATAAATTTACCCTCCTATTTTATTCTTTCTGTTTTTCAAGATACTGAAAAGGGGGCCTTTATTTTATCCCTTGGGTGGGTACATAGTCCAGCCATCTGTACATTCAGATCCAGAGAAGAGCCACTGTGACCAAAAGGCTGCAGTGCTGATGCCACCTGAGGCAAGGAATCATTTCTGTAGTACTCACTGTCTTTTTGAGTGCTCTGTTTATACATCAGCTCTGAATGCCCATCACAAATTACTTGTATGCCATGTCTCCCTTCTGTGTTACAGTTTTTCTTGGAGGGGCTCCCTTGGGGACCTCTTCCCATGTCATTTGCAAACCTGTGGGCACTGTGTCACAGGCTTTAAGGACAAACATGGCAAGCACATGAGGTGCTTATGGAGTCTGAAGAAGACTAACCCCAAGCAACTGAACAAAAGAAGCAGTTCAAAAGTTCCTCAAAGGAAATTGATATGCACAGATGGGGATTTAAGGAGAAATATAGAAAGCCCTATGGCATCTGCAGAACTCATACTGTGGTCTTTGAACTAGAGGGTGGAAATCTTGGCTCTTTCAGGTCAGAGACAAGAGAGGAAGAGAATACAACAACCAAGCTGAGAAATTACATGGATATTTAAGCACAGCAATAACTAGATGCTGGAACATAATGAAGGTGCTGTTTATCAAAGAAATCAGAGTAGTTTGGGGTCACAGAGACTGTGCATCAGAAAGGACTCATATTGGAAATGTGGAAGGAATGCAGATTTAGGGATTAAGAGGCTGTGGGACCAGAGATGAACTAAAGGTCACATCAGATTTTATACACATACATACACACACACACACACACACACACACACACACATACATGTATGTATCTTGATTTGAAGCTTAAATTGAGACTTTTATATGTTGTCATCTATTTCTCAGCCCTGAAAATCTTAACAATCTATTCGTCTGATATTGATAATCTGTTTGGCACTTTTCCCAGGAATACCTCAATTCTTGGGCCATGTATATTGCCACTACAGAGAAGTGGTCCACAGGTTGTACATGAATCAGTTTGCAAATTCAGAGTGGCTAGTCTGGCAAATCTGCATAAGCAAGGTTTCACAAAGGAATGTGAAGTGCTTAATGGCATTTGGCTCTGACTCTTCTTGCTTCTCTTCAGCTTTCCTGAAATCTTTACCTGAAAATACTTACATTGTGGGCTCTCTCAATTTTGTGACAAGTTACTATAAGACCCTACATCAAAACCAGCATGCACTCCCAGGTAACAAGCAACTAGACACTTGGAAGAGGAGCAGGCACAGTCATGAATCCCAGCGCCCTCTGTTGGTGGCAGGGAGAATCAGCACACTTTGGCTCTGGCTGGTCCTGTTGGTTACACAGGAGCTTCTAGATCTGTAAACGTTTTCCTTTGTCGTCTTCTGTTGTGAAGGTATGGCGGGGTACCCTGGCTCGCATGCGATACAAGAGGACCAAGGCAGCTCTGACAATAATCAGGCACTACCGGCGCTACAAAGTGAAGTCATACATCCACGAGGTGGCCAGGCGTTTCCAGGGGGTCCAGACCATGAGAGACTACGGGAAGCATGTGAAGTGGCCAACTCCTCCAAAAGTTCTGCGCCGCTTTGAGGAGGCCCTCCAGGCAATTTTTAGTAGGTAAGAACTTGTTGGTAAGTGTCATGTTCATTTTTGGCAATACACTTGACATAAGAATTATAATTCCCGCACTATGAGGACAGACCCTGAGTTCAAATCCCAGGGAGAAAAAAAGTTATTCAGTATCTTTTTTTTTTTTTAAAGAACACTTGGAGACATGGTGGTATGCACCTGTAATTGCAGCACACAGGATGCTGAGGCAAGAAGATCAAGAGTTCAGGCCAGCCTGGCTACATAATGAGACCCTATCTTAAAAAAACAAAACAAAAAAACAAATATATCTTGAATATAAAACAATTAATTTGAGGCTGGTAAGGTGGCTCAGTGGTAGAGCTCTTGTCTTGCATGCATGAGGCCCTAGGTTCGATTCCTCAGGACCACATAAGCAGAAAAAGCCAGAAGTGGTATTGTGGCTCAAGTGGTAGAGTGCTAGCCTTGAGCTGAAGAGCTGAGGGACAGCACCCAGGCCCAGAGTTCAGGCCTCATAACCAACAAAAAATAATAATAATAATTAATTTTTATTTCTGTGCTAAATTAGATGTTACCCTTGTTAGGATTTGATCTCATATACATGGTAAAAGGTAAATAAAAAATAAGAAATGATTCCTCATAAAAAGAAGATAAGCTGGGCACTGGTGGCTACTCAGGAGGCTGAGATCTAATAGGATCACAATTCAAAGCCACTCCAGGCAGAAAAGTCCCCATGAGACTTGTATCTCCAATGAACCACTCAAAAACCAGTAGTGGAACTGTGGCTCAAAGTGGTAAAGTGTTAGCCTTGATCTGAAGAGCTCAGGGACAGCGCCCAGGCCTTGTCCAAGCCCCACAACCAACAATAACAACAACAAAAGGCTAATATAGAACTACTGAAAGCAGAAGTATCCCAACTCTCCATTTGCAGATATAATACCATAAGTGTTCGTTTTCAGTCTTGGCAAGCTTTTTATGTGCAGCTGAAAGTTTTTTCATGAATGGTATTGGCAATATACATTGTTACATAATTTAAATTACTTAAATGCATGCTCACTGATTTTTTAAGTGAGATATGTAGAATATAAAATTGAAACTCTCCACACAGCTCTGTCTTTCCCGAGATAACCACTCCTTAGCAATTAGCAAAAATTATTCTAAACCTTTTGCATGAGAAGCATGGTAGAATGGTCAAAAACACAGGTCCTGGAGTCTGGGTTCATATTCTGGCTTTGCCACTGGCCTAGCTATGTAATGTATGGCAGATTTCTTGGTGCCTCAGTTTCCTTCCCTGTAAAGAATCAAGTAAGCATCTGTCTCATGGATTGCTGAAAGGAGTATGAGTAAATACAACTAAGCATTTCACATAGTGCTAGATACAGGCTGCACTATGGGCAGGGTATATACACAGCCACATACCATGTGGGCTTTTTTCCCCCTCACTTTTGGCTTTACTTAAAAATAAGTCACGCCAAAAAATCAAGGGACAATGCTTGGTCCCTGAGTTCAAGCCCTTCCCTTCTTTCCTCCCTCCCTCTTTTCCTCCCTCCCTCCCCCCCCCCCTCTCTCTCTCTCTCTCTCTCACACACACACACACACACACACACACACACACACGAATAGGGAGTGGTTGGGTTGGGCTAGGTGGGAGTGGGGGGGGATGATTAAAGGGGTGATATCAATCCAGATGCATTGTACTGATAAACTGACTTGCTGAATGATAACGCCTTTGCACAACTAAAGTAATAAAAACATAATTTTTAAGTTATAGGGACAAGTCCATAGTGCATATTTTTAATAGCTACAGAAGACTAATTTGTTTTATTCTGTACTTTAGCCCAAATAGTCTTTTTTATTATTTATTTGTACTTTTTTAGTAGTTATAGGGATTGAATCGAAGGCCTTAAATGTGCCAGGCAGGAGCTCTACCATTTAAGCTATGCTTTCAAACCCTTTTTGCACTGACTATTCTTCAGACAAGGTCTTGCTTTATGCCTGGGCCAGTCTGGCTGCAGTCCTCCTACATGTGCCTCACCATGTCACTGGGGAGGACAAGCACATTCCACTTTGTCCAGCCATTGTGCTTTCCTAGTAGCAGGGATAATAGGCTCAGACCATGGGGCTCAGCCATTGGTTGAAACAGTACCTCAAAACTTTTTTGCCCGGGCTGGCTTCAAACTGCAATCCCCTGATCTCTACCTCCCAAGTAGTTAGAATTACATGCTTTAGCCACCACTTCTGGGTGAATAGGCTTCTTTTTAAGTTTTGAGATTTATTTGTGGCCTAGAATTGTTCAATTGGTATATTGTGTAAAACTCAATTTGCTCATTCAAAGAATATTTACTGAATGACTGCTATGTTGAATGTATTAGTTGGCTTCCAAGGATATGGTAACAGACAGGAAAGGATGGGAAAGGTAGCCCCAGCTTCCTCAGGGATCAGAGTTGATTAATATATGTATTCATCTGGTCAAGAGTTGGCAAGCTTTTCCTGTAAAAGGCTAGTAGTCAGTGTTTTAGGCTCTACTAGATATATATGTTCTCACATATTCTTGTTTTGGTTTGATTTTGGTTTGCAATTGGAAGACTTGGCACAAGCTATAATTTACTCCTAAACTTGATTTTTTTTCAATCAGAGTAACACCAAGAGAAGTGTGTTAAAGGATTCTACTGTTAACTGTGAATATTTTTTGTTTTTCTGGAACCTCTGTATATATCTAACTGTGTTTTAGGATTGTTCCTCTTCCTCACAGTAATTCCTTTGTAATTGAGCCTGCTTCAGTGTTGTCCCTCCTCATTTCATTGAAGCTGTTGGTCTTCTTTATGGCTGCAGCTGTTCTTAGAGGCACATTGTTAAAGTTGGTAGAAGGAGTGATAAGGTTGAGGAGCACCAGCAGCTCTTTCTGGTACTTAATTTCCCAATGTGCCTCTGTTATGGGGGGGGGGGGCCCACTCTGGAATCAGTCAGGTGTAGGCCTTATCCTAGGACACACCTGAAAGGATGATGAATCTATTATTTCTGTGCCCTTAAACTCAGGTTTGCATATTCTTTATCCAAAGTGCTTCAGAATTTTGAAATATTGACATAGACTTTTCAGTTGAACTGTGCTCAAGGAGTTTGGGGTTTTTGGATTAGGAATGCTCAATTTGTATTACAAGAGCTATGTATCACTAGTATCTCATTGCTTTCAAAACACACAAATAACAAAACAAGTATTACAAAATATTTGCATAAAACTATTGCAGCCAGGCACTGGTGGCTCACACCTGTAATCCTAGCTATTCAGGAGGCTGAGATCTGAGGACTGTTGTTCAAAGCCAGCCTGGGCAGGAAAGTTCGTGAGACTCTTATCTCACAGAAAACCAGAAGTGGCGCTGTGGCTCAAGTGGTAGCCAGCCTTGAGCTGAAGAGCTGAGGGACAACGCCCAGGCCCAGAGTTCAAGGCCCCCCCCCAAAAAAAAAAAACCTATTGCAATAACTTCTGTGTACATTTTGTAGGCATTTGACCTTTTTTTTTGTTAGCATAGTGTGCAATTACTTTGGTTTCATTTTATTTAAATTCAAGAATAAATGGGATCATCTTTCTAAAGCTTGTACCTTTTGTTTATTTGCTTACAGGTGGAGAGCAGCCAAGCTCATCAAGAGCATACCTGCTTCAGACCTGCCGCAGGTCAGGGCAAAGGTAGCAGCCATGGAAATGTTGAAAGGTCAAAGGGCTGACCTTGGACTCCAAAGGGCCTGGGAGGGCAACTATCTTGCTTCAGTAAGTCCAATGTGTAATCTACTACTCCTTTTACGAAGAAAGGAATTTTTTTTCTCCAGAATTTACAAAAAAAAACACTTTCTGAAAAAAGCTACATCATACCACATGTATTAAGCAACTCTGTAACATGGCCTTAGGCCATTTAAACCTTCCCTCGCATTATTCAGCAACTATTTTTAATTACCTCCTTTTATTATTCCCAAAGATCCATTCCATCCTCTCTCCCATTTCATAATTTTAAATTGTATAAGTCTTTGATGTTACAACCCTTTAGCAGCCTGACATCTGGGGTAAAGAGATAAAAGTATGCATCTGAAATATATAAGTGGAGTTCTAAAGCAGAATTCTGAAAGGTTCCCTCTGCACCTGAAATGCTGAGCATTCTCATTTCATTCTTTCCTTTCTCTTTCAGAAGCCAGATACACCTCAGACCTCAGGCACTTTTGTCCCAGTAGCTAATGAACTGAAAAGGAAAGACAAATACATGAATGTCCTCTTTTCCTGTCATGTCCGTAAGGTAAGGCAAGCTTGAAACAGACACTTGGGGGTGGGAGTGCGGGGGTTTAAAAAAAAAAAAGAACTGATTCAGATGAAACCCACTTTCTTAGACCTGCAGTAAAACATGATAGTGGTATATAACACACTACCCCATAAGTAAGCCACACTTTTCCATGCTGAATAGTGTCAGTGCTAGACGGCTGACAAGACTAGTTTTCGAGCTAGACTGTAATGACTTCCTGAGGAAGTAAATGTTTTGTTGTTGTTTTGTTTTGTTTTAATTTTATTTTTACCTTTAAGTAGTTGTGCAAAGGAGTTGCCATTCAACAAAGTAGTATATGGGAAAAAGGAATATTGATCAATACCCTCCCTTTCATCACTCTCTCTCATCCCTCCCAACCTAACCCTTTCCTTAATTTTCTCAATCTTGTTGGATATGCATTGAATTTTATGACTGTATTTTCGCCCCCTCCTCCATTTTCCACCTCCACTTTGGAGTACCTGATTCCTTGTATTTATTTTTTTATATTAGCCTTTCTAAGGTCAGTCCTGGAGCTTGAGTAATTAAGTCTCTTGTAATAACTATTTCTTTCAAAACAAGTTAGGAGGACATCCTTGAAGTCCAGTACTTCTGTCTAACTGCTGTGTGTCTTTTGTAGTACCTGTAGATCTTCTCTGTATTTACGTTCATTTAGTGCTTTTTTTTTTTTTTCTTTTTTTGGCCAGTTCTAGGGCTTGAACTCAGGCCTGGGCACTGTCCCTGAGCTTCATTTGCTCAAGGCTAGCACTCTACCACTTGAGCCACAGCACCACTTCCGGCTTTTTCTATTTATGTGGTACTAAGGAATTGAACCCAGGGCCTCATGCATGCTAGGCAAGCACTCTACCACTAGGCCACATTCCAAGCCCATCATTTAATGTTTTTAAAACAGGCATTATGGTTATTAGCATACTTCAATGTTCCTAACCTGGAGGTGACACAAAGTGGAGGCAGAGATGCTATGCAAAAACAGTTCGAGTACTTGTTAAAACAGACTGAAAGTAGGTTGTCCCTAAGGTGAGAACAACAGGTCTGAGTACTTATTGACATTGCCTATGAGAAGTTATTACCCTAGGCCCAGTCTATAATGCTGTGGTTGGTCACCAGTGAGTCAGGAAATTCAGTTACAATATTTTTTCTGAAACTTGTGATCTCATCCTCCATTTTAATTTTCCTTTGCATTTCCCCATCACTACTACTAGCTGCTACCAGTCAGTTACTACACTCCATAGTCTAGTCCTGCACTTTGAGAGCCAGAAACTGTATTTTATCACCTGTACCTAGAGCTAATCAAACAATCAAAAAAAAAGGCTTTTGCTAATCACATTTACCCATCCACACAAAAAAAGTATAAGGCACATTGCTTATGCAGTATGGTTGTAAACATAACAAAGCAGTGTGCCATTTTTGTAAGTCCTATGCCTAGTATCCAGTATCTGGTATTCCAGCTTTTTTTCTGGTTATACGGAGGTAATCTCTCAGACTTTGCTGACCAAGCTGGCTTCAAACCTCAATCCTTAGCCACCTCTTTTCTGGTATCTAGATAACTGGAAAGTCAAATTACTAATCAGAACAATTAAAGAGGGTTGCATGATTTTAAGAATTAGGTCATCAAACACAGAAAATCCTCGTATCTCTTATTCACTGAGAATTAATTTATATCTGACCATTTTATCCTGGGTTCCTATGGATAAAAATTGAAAATTTCATGCTCCTGTGGTTCAAAGTTGAATGCAAAATACTCTTTCTTCCCACTATAGCTTAGATAATATCCTCTTTAGAATCTTTTAATACCAAAGATACACAAGGCCAACTTAATGCACTTTCACAGAGCCCTGTTCTTTATGCTTTGATTCTTTTTAAAACGGCCACTTTCCATTAACCACAGTTAAAAAGTGTTCTTTAAGGTGAGAGACTTCTGCAAATAGCTCCTCTCACCCACACTGTTTTCTCTGTCTGACTTTCTGGGGAAGCTTTGTCTCTGACCCGCTGTGGCTCTGACTAAACCTATAAACAGATCATTTGAAGTGTTTAGAGAAAATACAGAATGGTAAGAATTTTTTCTTGTTGAGGGTTTTAGCTTTGGGTAGAAGAAACAGGATGAGATGTTATCTAATACTGAATACATAGTCCAGTTTTTCTATTACTTTATGAATTTAAATGAGAGATGGTGTTCTGTGTCTTACTCAAATGTGGGGTTTACATATGTCTATCAGATTTTTTTCCTTCTTTTTTTTTTGTTTAATTTGTTTTGTTTTTGTGACAGTCTTAGGCCATGAACTCATGGTCTGGGCACTGAGCTTTTTTGTTTAAGGATAGCATTCTTACCACTTGAGCCATAGCTGCACTTCCAGCTTTTTGGTGGTTAATTGGAGATAAGAGTCTCACAGACTTCCCTGTCCAGACTAGATTGAAACTACAGTCCTCATATCTCAGCCTCCTGAGTAGCTAGGATTACAAGCATGAGCACTGGCATCCAGCTCCTTAGCTGTTTTGATATAACTAAGTTCCACAACCTAAGACCTGATATCTTTCCTACTCATTTGATTCGTTTTAAGGATGATTTGAGTTTCTGAAGCAGAAAGTAAAGATTAGTGTTGTATTCTCTTTAGACATTGCATTTTCTGTATATAAAATAACATTTCTAAACAAAGCTTCAATATGATTGCTACTTTGAAGATTTTTTCATTTACATTTTATTTAAATGTATTCTTCATGCTACAATACAACCCTTTAAAATCAATCAAATACATAGCATTAAAATGATTTCTCAAAACTTACCCAATTTAAATGACAACCCACAATCACAGCTTCTAAACTTCTACAAAGCAGCTTCAATATCTAAAAGAACACAATAACAGAACTGGAATGAAATCCCATCTCAATGCAAATTTAAGAAAAGTGAAGAATATTATCAGACTTACCAAAATGTATTAAGATAATATTATTTAATATGCCTACTTTTTAACTCTCTAAACTTGTTCCCAACACCGAGAAGGTTTGTATTTCTAATACCTGAAAGATTTTTGTCATTGCTTTATAGATTAGCTTATGTTCATATCATAGACATATGGGCATTCCATTTTGACTCTAGAATGACCTTGAAATTTTGCAATAGGGTTTTGAAATCATTCTTTTGCACCATATTCATGCATTTCTCAATTTGCTGCCATAAAAGATGTGGCACATTGCTTTTTCTTAGTACACAGATTCTGTTAAATGGTCTCTGCTCTCTGTTCTCAGATTGATGCAAATGGTGGTTAGTATTCTACAACATGGCTTTCACAGAACCAGTGTTTTGTTGAATATTAATAACTGTTTGTTGAAAAAGTTTCCATAAACTAAATATGTTTGAGAAAGCTAGGTTTAAACATGCTGTTTAAGAGCCAGGAGGGCAAGAAAGTCTATGAGATGCTTATCTCCAATTAAGCACAGAAAAGCCAGAAGGTGAGCTGTGTCTCAAGTGATAGAATACTAGCCTTGAGCAAAAAAGCTCAGGGAAAGCCAGGCACTAGTGGCTCATGGCTGCAATCCTAGCTACTCAGGAGACTGAGATCTGATTATCCCAGTTTAAAGCCAGTCTCCCTAATTAACCACCAAAAAACTGGAAGTAGAGCTATGGCTGGCGTGGTAGAGTGATAGCCTTGAGCAAAAGAGCTCAGGCACTGTGTTCAAGCCCTAGGACTTGTATGCACGAATATATACACACTCATATACACCCCCCCCCTCAAACCAACTGAACCGCCTAACTTTTCTTTTATGAAGGCTAATGCTGTGCAAAATGATTTAGGGAAGCTCTTTTTTTTTTTCTTGTCAGTCATGGGGCTTGAACTCTGGGTTTGGGCACTGTCCTTCAGCTCTTCAGCTCAAGGCTAGCACTCCACCACTTGAGCCACAGTGCCACTTTCTAGTAGTTAATTGGAGATAAGAGTCTCACACTTTCCTGACCCTGTTGGCTTTGAACCACGATCCTCAAATCTCAGCGGTGCCCAGCTTAGGAAAGCTCTTTCACACACCATTTTTCCCGTCTTTTGAATAACACCAGGCCTCTGCTGTGGCCAAAGAGATGCTATGTGTACCTAGTCATCAAGAACAGTAATTCCCTGACACACAGGCTGTTTCATACTTCATTACTGACACCATTTTCTGTCAGGTTGAAGATTTGGAAAATAGGCTTTGGATATAAACTAAATGTGTAGAGAATTGGCTGACTTCTAAAACTGCAGAACAAAGAATTTGAATTTTAGTGTCTCCTACCTATAGCAATATATTCTGTTAAATCTCATCAAGCCTGTCCTAATTTACTTATCTGAGTAGCTTACTAAAGATAACAATGTTTTCAAGTTAATCTCTAGCTTCTTTTTTTGTGGTTGTTGTTGGTCGTGGGGCTTGAATTCTGGGCTGGGGTGCTGTCCCTCAGCTGTTCAGCTCAAAGCAAGTGTTCTACCATTTGAACCACAGCACCACTTCCAGTTTTCTGGTGATTTATTGGAGATAAGAGTCTCATGGACTTTTCCTGCTCAGGCTGGCTTTGAACCACGATCTTCAGATCTCAGCCTCCTGAGTAGCTAGGATTACAGGCATGAGCCACCAGTGCCCTAACTTCTTTTTTACACTTTGGGTTAGAACTAGGGAGAAAGGGCAGGGGTATATGTGTATATACAAATATGCACAAACACACACACCCTGTCATTCCTTTCTTTTATATATGTATTATCTGATATATAATTGTATATAAAATATATGATGTATATGAATGAATGAATATGTGTATATGTATATATACTGTGTATGTATATAGATATGTATAAACATATATATACATATTTATGTGTAAACATATATACACATTAGAGGTCTCTTCTAACTCTAGTTGGAGACTTGTTTTTTCCTTCTTGACAGTGATTTGAAAGTTTTTACTGATAGGTACATTGATTAAAATAGTACCTAAGTCTATGGTTGAAACATCCTAATTAACAAGTAGCTAGCTACTTGCTTCCCAAATGCCCTGTGATTAATTTTGTCTCTTAGAAAAAAGTTTATCTACAAACACAGAACATTCCCTACCCGCTCATAGCACTCTATACAAATACAAACCCATAGCTGCTCGGGGGGGGGGGGGGGGGGGGGGGGGGAGGGTGTGTGTGTGTGTGTGTGTGTGTGTGTGTGTGTGTGTGTGTGTGTGTGTGTGTGTGTGTGTGTGTGTGTGTGTGTGTGTGTGTGTGTGTGTGTGTGTGTGTGTGTGTGTGTGTGTGTGTGTGTGTGTGTGTGTGTGTGTGTGTGTGTGTGTGTGTTTTGCGCGCGCGCTCACACGCCAGTATGCTAATCCTGGGCTTGAATTCAAGGCCTGGGCACTGTCCCTGAGCTCCTGTGCTCAAGGCTAGCAACCTGCCACTTGAGTCACAGCTACACTTCAGCTTTTTGGTTGTTAATTGGAGATTAGAGTCTCTACAGTCAGACATCTCTTCCCCTAGGTGCTTCCAGACAGATAACTTGATTTCATTGTGCTGAATTGCTGTGGCTTCTTATCATGTTTTCTTACAGGTAAATCGGTTTAGTAAGGTGGAAGACCGAGCAATTTTTGTCACTGACCGTCATCTGTATAAAATGGACCCCACTAAGCAGTATAAGGTGATGAAGACTATCCCTCTATACAATGTAAGTTCTTTTGAAGTAAAAGAATCTGTACCTGGGTTTTAAGAAGCCTAAGCATTCCTGACATTTTATGCTTTTATTTTATTGTGTTTTATACAGATGTTTGATTTTCCCTGGGGAAGATCCAAAGTTTCCAATAGATTAATTACAACATTTTTTAAAGTATGAATATTATGGATTCTGTCTCATCTTCATTCATTAAGTGTTTAAATGGAATTTACTGGCATTTAAAAGGAAATGGAATATATTATGAAAAGATTATTGCTTTTTTAGATTATAAAATATATGCAACTTTCAGTTCTTTTCACCAATGTATTCTATACACATTTATTTGTTAGATTTCCAGTCTAAATCCACACCACTAATCATATGTTCAGAGTTTTCAAAAGTTTCTGTTCATTTTTTTATTTGAAACATGAAATTTTATGCATATATCCTTGAATCTCAGTATGAGATGATGATGTTGTTGAGGAGGAAGAAGAGGAGGTGGAGGAAGAAGAGGATACAGAGTCCCTCTGTTTTGTCCAGATTGGTCTTAAACTTGTAGGCTGAAGTGATCTCCCTGTGCCAGACTCCTGAGAAGCTGGGAATATAAGCACAAACTACCACATCTAACTCAGATTTTTTTTTTTCCTGTGTAGTAGTATCTGTTAAATGGCTATTCTGATTCTCCAGAAAGATTCTACTAGACAGCTAGATCATTTCATTTGCCAGTTGAGTTTTCTCTGCCTCCTATTTCTTAAAGAAGAAAGCCTGTGATTATCTAATACTAGGATATATGAAAAACACTAGTTAGAGTTTTACTTAAAATTATTTTTGTCACTGCAAAAGAGGTTGAGAAGAATAGTGTTTATTCATTTTATTTTGTAACATTAGGATCCTTTCGCTTTGTAAGGAACAAAGAAGGAAAACTGTTTCCTATCTCTTATTAATGATGTATGGACCTATGAATAATTGTGTTGAATAGGGAGTTGGGATTTGTTTTCACTACAGTGCCCATTACTCTCATTCCTCCCAACTACAAACTGTGTTCCTTTCAATCTACAGGTCAACAGATTGTAGGTAAGGAGAGATGATGTTCTAAGACACTTTTGATTGCATGTAGCTTTCTTAGCAAACAGTTGTAATCTTAATATGTCAGAGTTTAAGCCTAACAACCCTGTTGTCTTATAACTAGAAAACAAATCACATTTTGTCAGTCTAAGGGAATGTGGAACCAACAAAAGTTAATTATGATATGTAATTCCTTTCTTTATGTTAAAAGGAAACCCATCAAATGCATGATATAAATTCAATATTTTGACAATTCTTTGAACTAAAGCAATTTTCCCAAACTTCCCTTTTCATATTCAATGGCTTATATGTATAATCACCATTTCCCACCATCATTGCTAATGATTTTTAATGATACTGTGTAGTGTCATAAAATTTAATAATGCATACTTACTATAATAAGTTTCAACACCAAGCGATAAATACATACTGTGTTTTAAGTATTCCACCCATGTCCTTTTTATCCTCATGCCATCTTTGTGAGTACCACCCTATGTCCAGTATCCAATATCTTTGCCAAAAGGCTGTCAGCCAAAACCCAACCTGCACACCCATCCCATGGAGGGCTGGAGGTGTGAAGAGTAAAGGGCAAAGGAGTTAACACCCCAGCCTATTACTCCTTCCCAGTGTGGCTACCTTCCCTTCCCTGACCACTTCCTTCTACTTGCCACCATTCCCAAATCAACCTGTGTATTCATCAGCTTTGCTAGGGTCTGCTTCTAGGAGAAAGCAGGTTGGATGGAAAAGGGGACTTCCAACTGTATCTGTAATTTTTTAAAGTCTTAAGCAAATATGACAAAATATTAAGCCTGAGTGATAAGGATGTGGTTATATTCTGTATAATTAAAAACTTTTAAGAATTAAAAAAGACGCTCAGGCCCAGAGTTCAAGCCCCACGACCGACAAAAAAAAAAAAAAAAGAATTAAAAAGAAAGTTTAAGACTAGAAACTTTAATCCCAGACACCCATGGCTCACTCCTGTAATTCTAGCTATTAAGGAGACTGAGATCTGAGGATGGAGGTTTGAAGCCAGCCAGGACAGGAAAGTCCATGAGACTCTTAATTCCGATTAATCACAGAAAGAGCCAGAAGTTGAGCTCTGGCTTAAGTGGTAGAATGCTAGCCTTGAGCAAAAGAAGCTCAGGGACAATGCCCAGGCCCAAAGTTCAAGCTTCAAGACCATCACAGACACACACACTCTCAAAAAAAGTAATCTCTCTGTAGTCTTTCCTTTTCTCATCTCTTTTTTTAATGCACTAAGCAAGTTCTAATTTCCCTTCAGATCCAGGAGGTTATAAATTATTCTAAGGAAGAAAAGGATGATGGAAACACCAAATTTAGAATCAAACTGTAAGGTTTTCAGAAATGAGAGTAGTCTCATTTGTTTCTCATTTCTCCTTCCAAGAGGAAGCCGTCTATGGTTTTTATGGCTCCCAGGGAACAGATTGCAACCACATATTGTCCTAAGTAATGTTTTCTTCTTAATAAGATGCACGTGTGGTAAGGAAAAGAATCACTTGCAACCCTGGGGAGTGCTGCCATTGGTTGGGTTTCAGGGCAGCTCTGTGAGACCATGTTAGCCTGCATCCTCACCAGCAACAGGAGTTATGGACAATCCAAGTGGCAGCCTTTCTTTTAGTCTCTGCTATTCCTTGTGCCTTCTTGCTAAACAGCATGGGCTAGCTCTAGTCCCATTTTGGAAGCAGCTACCCAAGCCACCACTGGCATTTTCATCCTATATAGGCGGAGTCTTTCCATAGCAACCAGTTCTAGATGGTCCAAATATGTGCTTTTTTTTTTTTTTTTTTTTTTTTTGGTCAGTCCTGGGGCTTGAACTTTGGGCCTGGCCACTGTCCTTGGGCTCCTTTTGCTCGAGGCTAGCACTCTACCACTTGAGCTCCAGTGCCACTTCTGACTTTTTCTGTGCTTAGTTGGAGATAAGAGTCTCCTGGACTTTCCTACCCAGGCTGGGTTTGAATCCTCAGATCTCAGCCTCCTGAGTAGCTACGATTACAACATAACTACTGGCACCTAGCCAAATCCACATTTTTGTTCCTCATCCAATACTTCTAAATCTATTATTTGTTTTTCCTGACTTTTTCTGAAATGACATGGATAATTCTTTATTTGGGGCATGATTGATTTCTTCCCTCTAATATTTTTGACTATTATCCCACGGTCCATTCCCCATTGGACTTGGGTCACAGGTTCTGCTAAATTTTGGAGTATGTCCTTATGTGTCCCTGTGAGCAGGAACGATAGCAAGAAGTGTGGCAACTAGGCCAGATTCATCAGGCACACTTAGGTCATCTCACTCTTTCCAGCCATCCCATCCTAATTGCTAGGATCTAATCTTTGTTAAACAGGCCTTACTTAAAATTATGCTCTTAAGGCCAGATGCTGGTGGCTCATGCCTGCAATCCTAGCTACTCAGGAGGCTGAGATCTGAGGATCACAGTTCAAAGCCAGCCTGGGCAAGAAAGTCCATGAGATTCTTAGCTCCAATTAACCACCAGAAAACCAGAAGTGCCACTGGGGCTTAAGTGGTAGAGCACTTGCTTTGAGATGAAGACCTGAGGGACAGCATCCAGGCCCAAAGTTCAAGCCCCATGACCCACCCCTCCACACCCTGCCAAAAAAAAAAATGCTCTTTAATCCCTCACACAATGATTCTGTTTCCTTACCTGCCTCCAGTCCAGGCAATGTAGGTCTAATATTTGTTGCTTCCCTAATGCATCATAAAAAACAACACCCAAGTGGGCATTGGTGGCTCATACCTATAATCCTAACTACTTAGGAGGCTGACATCTGAGGATCTCGGTTCAAAGCCAACCCAGGCAGGAAAGTCCTTGAGACTCTTATTTCCAATAAATCACCAGAAAACCGGATGTGGCACAGTGGCTCAAGCAGTAGAGCGTTCACCTTGAGCTGAAGAGCGCAAGGATAATGCCCAAGCCCTGAGTTCAAGCCCCATGACCAACAAAAAAAAAAAAAAACCAGTCAGACAAAATTAAGTTCACACTGATTTTTCTAACTCTGATCTATTATCTTTTTTTTTTTTTTGGTCTGGTCGTGGGGCCTGAACTCTGGGCCTGGGCGCTGTCCCTCAGCTCTTCAGCTCAAGGCTAGCACTCTACCACGAGCCACAGCACCACTTCCGGCTTTTTTTTCTTATGTGGTGCTGAGGAATCGAACCCAGGGCCTCGAGCATGCAAGGCAAGCACTCTACCACTGAGCCACCTTCCCAGCCCACTCTGATCTATTATCAAATGGATTGTTCTAGCTCCCTTCCTCACCCCAGTTTATCTTTAAACTCCCAGTCCAAAGAGAAACCTGGTTCCCACAGTTTACCACCCACCTACCATCAGGGTTTATTCGCATATCTAGCTGTATTCATACTATCAGTCTATGCCCCTAGAGGCCCAGCTTCAGTTGGAGCACAGTGCTACGGTCCCTTTCATTGGCCATGCACTTCCACACTTGTCTGCATCAGCACTTTTCTTTCCTACTACCTTCAGTGACATTGTCTTGTAACTTTTAACATAATTAGGTTCTCTGGTCACATTCTATACTCCTTCTTAGAATCTGTCAATCTCCTAAATAATTTAAAGTGACCACATTAAGATTCATTCTTAGTGCTATAGACATCTGTGAGATTTGGCAAGTATATAGTGTTCTATGTTCACAATTACTCTTTCAGAATAGTTTTAGTTCTCTTAAAAATTTCCAGTGCTGTACATATATATATATATATATACATATATATATGTACATATATATATATATATATATATATATATATATATATATATATATATATATATATCAGTCCCGGGCGCTGGTGGCTCACCCCTGTAATCCTAGCTACTCAGGAGGCTGAGATCTGAGGATCATGGTTCAAAGCCAGTCCGGGCAGGAAAGTCCCTGGGACTCTTATCTCTAATAAATCACTAGAGAACCGGAAGTGGCACTGTGGCTCAAGTAGTAGAGCGCTCACCTTGAGCTGAAGAGCTGAGGGACAGCACCCAAGCCCAGAGTTCAAGCTCCATGACTGACAAAAAAAAATCTCCAGGGGCTGGGGAGGTGGCTCAGTGGTAGAGCGCTTGTCTTGCATGCTTGAAGCCCTGGGTTCGATTCCTCAGCACCACGTAAGCAGAAAAAAAAAAGCTAGAAGTGGTGTTGTGGCTCGAGTGGTAGAGCGCTAGCCTTGAGCTGAAGAGCTGAGGGACAGCGCCCAGGCCCAGAGTTCAGGCCCCACGACCAGACCCAAAAAAAAATAAAAATAAAAATAAAAATCTCCAGTGCCTGGGCCAGGTATAGTGATATATATCTACAATCCCAGCTATTTAGGAAAAAGAGATTAGAATGATCACAGTTAAGGCCACCTCAGGCAAAACATTAGCAAAATCTCTACCTCATCCAACAAGCCTGGTATGGTGGCACACAATTGTCATCTCAATTTGGCAGAGGAAAGGTGAAGATAGGAGGATTATAGTCTGAGGATGGTCCCAGGCAAAAACACAAAACCCTCTCCAAAGCATTACTAAAGCAAAGAAAGGCTTGGTAGTGTGACTCAAATGGTAGATCACCTGCCTAGGAAGTGTAAGGCCCAGAGTTCATATTTCCAGGCCTGCCTCCTCCAAAAAAATCCTCTTTTAATTCTTTCCTCTCCTCTCTCAACACTTGCAAACCACTGATCATCTTACTATCTCCACAGTTGCTTTCTAATCTTCTCCATCATAGAGTATGCAGTCTTTCCAGACTGGTTTCTGCACTCAGGAATAAGTACTTTGGCTTCATACTTATTTTTCTGTGGTCCAATCGCTCATGAGTTTATCAAACTAGTATATGAACTCTGGACTCCACACTTGATAAGCAGGCACTATACCCCTTGGCCTAGTACTTCCCACCGCCATAGCTGGGATGACGGGTACATGTCCACATACCCAGCTTTTTCTGTTGAGAAGTGTAGGGTGGTAGTCTCATGACTGGCCTAGAACTGTAATCTTTCTGATCTCAGCTGCCCATGTAGCTGGGATGATAGGCACATACCACCGTATCCAGCTATTGATTGAGAGGGTCTTAAAAATGTTTTCCTAGTCTCCACCTCCTGAGAAGCTAGGATTCTAGGCATGAGCCTAGCTAGCTCAAATTTTTTTAAGTCAATGAATAATCTAGAGGTACCACAGGTACCTTATTCTTTAAGGTTGCTTTCAGTTTGGGATTGTTATGAATAAAGCTTCAATAAACTTTTTTGTTGCTGTTAGTCATGGGGCTCGAACTCTGGGCCTGTATGCTGTCCCTCAACTCTTCAGCTCAAGGCTAGCACTCTACCTCTTGAGCCACAGCACCACTTCCAGTTTTCTGAGTGGTTTATTGGAGATAAGAGGCTCATGGACTTTCCTGCCCAAGCTGGCTTTGAATCATTGATCCTCAGATCTCAGCCTCCTGAGTAGCTAGGATTACAGGTGTGAGCCACCAGCACCTGGCACATTTAGGTTTCTTTGTATGGACACAGTTTTTAAAACAACTAGGTAAATATTGAGAAGTGAAATGCTGGATTGTATTATACTACTAAGTCATCCTTGGAGGAAGTCTCCATTTCCAGAGTCACTGTGCCTCTCTGCATGCCCACTACAATGAGAGTTCCTGTTGCTTCACATTCTCACCACTATTTGATATTGTCAGTGAATATAATGGATGTACTTTATCTATTTCCCTAAAATACATCTCAGTTCATCCAAGGTCTCTGTCTTTAACTACAGGAACCATCCAGTCTCTGTCAGTTTATGATCAGGAGATAAGGACCATGTTAACCTAAGTAAATAAAATTAAAAGATAAATTTGGCACTGCTTTTCCCCTGTGACTAGCAAGAATTATCCAATTAATTTATCATTTAATAATTGTTCCAGTCACTCTTCATGGGCAATACCAAAATAGGAAGTCATGGCAAATTTTTGAAGATATTTTCAGTAAACACTATTTTCACAAAGCACATGGTCACATAATTGCAAACAGTGATCAGAGAATGAAATGTTCAAGTCACAGGAGACCCCTGTTGTATTAAGTGAACTTCTATGTACAAATACTGTGTGTTTGGGCTAAGGTTTTTCAACCAGCTGGAATCATCCATGTTGTTGTCAGATTAGTATCTTCCCCTTTAACTCACTCTTTATGCTATCTTTGTATATTATAATATCAAATTGAAGCATTATTTCCAATACAGTTGTTGAGAAAAGTCAGAACTTTTGCAGGGGCAGTGGGGTTCAAATTTTAGTGCTTTTGTGAAACTGAGAGACATACAGTTGCCAGGGTTTGATTTGAAGAGCAAAAGCAAGACATTGCATACATAATTTACAGTATATCCAAAGCTTCCTCACAACCTCTGACAGGGCACCAACCTGGCACATCACTGAGTTGGTGGAAAAAGCTTGCTGTCCCTGCAGAGGCTTGTTGCTTGAATAAATGCCCTTCTGCCATCAGGGTTCATATGGACATTGGTGCTCACAAAGCAGAGTGCCAAGATTGAGTGTAATTTGCGTAAACATGAAATCTGTTCCTGCTTTCGAGGTAGTCTGCATGAACTGAAACATTTAACCTGACCGTGGCTAGAGTTTTTCTAGTCCTTTTGTTGGTGAATGTGTTAGTTTTGCCTAATGAATTGGCTTGAAGAATGTATGAATCTGCCCATTAATGTTGTTTTGATATAGTTCCTTTTATCAGTTTGGGCTGGATGGTTAAGGAGGTAGCCAATTAATTATCCACATCCCTTCTTTAGTTCTGTGGAAAATCCAAAGCAAGCATGGGGGAGAGGAAAGAGACAATTATCTGATGTGCCAGTTTCATAGAGGTAAATGGATTGTAATTATGCCAAGCTTCATGCTTTATTACTCTATTTGACGTGACTTGCTAGAAAGATACCATTCTGTTTGGAAGATGGATTGTCCTTGTAATGCGTATAGGGTGTGTTCTGTTGAAATCCATCCCCACCACCATTTCTAAAGCACTCTCCCCTCCTGGCTGCAGCCCAAGGGAAGGTGTTTCCATGGTAACCTCAACAGAGGCAATCAGCTGATGTCTGGCACTGCCTGAGTTGTGTGCACTAGCCCCCTCCCCTCTCAGTTCTCTCCTAGCCTTTAAAAAATATTTTTTAATGATTTTTAACAGAAAGTATATAATCCCTTGATGTCAGACCCTAAGTGGCACTGTGTGTGTGTGTGTGTGTGTGTGCGTGTGTGGTGTGTGTGTGTGTGTGTGTGTAATAAATTCACCTCCCTAATTAAATCTCAGCAGGTCTTGGGAGCTATATTATTTTGACCATCTTGTGCAAAAATATTTCTACATATAATAACAAAGATGTTGGCTAGCAAAATTAGATGATTAGAAATTCTTGTTCTTAGTTTTTTAAAAACTAAAATGCTGTCTGTATTTAAAAGAAATCTGGAGAGACAAAGGTGCTTTGGTTTCGATTTAGTTTTCCAAGAATTTTTTTCTTACTCTGGCTTTGCAATGAAGCAGTCTTTCTCCTGTAATTTTTTAGGATTCAATGATTTTATCATTGGATTTGAGTGAGCTATGTGGTTTTAAAATACTTCTTTAAAATGTGATACCTAAAGCATGCACTCTCTTCTTTTTAATTAATATGAGAGAGATATCAAAATATCAACACTTTCCTGCTAATTATTATCCTGGCACGTGTCCAGAAGTAAATGCCTTTTGTTCTGCTGCTTTGAGACCACTGGTGCTTATGCAGAATAAGACTAAGCAAGCTAAATGCAGGCTCTTTCTGACACAATGTAGAGTATTTTCACTAATTCCTTACTTGGAAATTTAATTTCAGATTTAAAAGATCTATCAAAGTATTATTTCAAAAGCAAGTCATCAGGGCCAAAATAGGAATCCTATAAGAAGCTATTTCATTAAAGATATACAACAAAGCCCTTTAAAAAACTACAGTTTCAGAAAATATATATGTACCACCTTACTTATCCAGAAGTCAGATTGCTAAAAGCAACATCCTTGTAAACAAAGCCCTAAGGATGTGTATGTGTGTGTGCATAAATATGATCTCTGCATTTCAGAATAGATGTCACCATCATGCAGCAATAATAAGCTTTTTTATATAAATGCCTTATCAGGGGCTAAACATTTATCTTAGTGGTAGCACCCTCTTGTCTGGTATGCTTAAATCCCTGGGGTTTTATCCTTGGCTCTAGAAAAGAAGCAATAATCCGGGCACTTGTAGTACATTCCTGTAATCCTACGAAGGAGGCTGAGATCTGTGGACCACAATTTAATGCCATCCCAAGGCAGGGAAGACTCCTATCTCCAGCTAACCACCAAAAAGCCAAAAGTAGAGCTGTGGCTCTGGTGATAGAGTTTTATACTTGAGCAAAAGGGAAACTGGGTGCTGGTGGCTCACATCTGTAATCCTAGCTACTCAGGAGGCTAAGATTTGAGGATCATGGTTCAAACCCAGCCAGGGCAGGAAAATCTGTGAGCCTCTTAGCTCCAATTAACTACCAGTAAACTGGAAGTGGAGCTATGGCTCCATGTGGTAGAGCACTAGCCTTGAGCAGAAAGTACTCAGGAACAGTATCCAGCCCATGACTGCCAGAAAGAAAGGGGGAGAGGGGAGAAGAAGAGAGGAAGAAGGAGAAAGCAAGGAAGGAAGCTCAGGGACAGTGCCCAGGCCTGGAGTTCAATCCCCAGATCCAGTCATACATACTCTCCTCCCCGCCCTTCACACACACATACAAACACACAGAAAGCAATAATTGTCTTATCAGAACTCTCTTCTGTTCATTGTTTTTGAGCAGCTACTCTGTGCTGTGTTTGGCAGACACTTGCAGTTCTATACCACACAGTCTGACCTTGACACCTTGCAGGCCTGTTGGAGAGACAGGGACAAGCACCATTTGACACAGTACAGTGCCAAGGATATGTGCCATGGCAGCCTTGTGTGATCACTAGGATGCCTTGCTCCCCAGAGGAAACAGGCATTTGGAAAGGGGAAACAGTCTACCCAAAGCCACTAAGATCACAGACAATGGAGCTTGGCTTCATACTGTTGTCTATATGACCTCCTATGCAATTCAAATAACTTCTGATTTAAAATTTTATTTTAGCAAGAAGAAAATGATAACAAAACTAACATCTGTCTAAAACCAGCATTTTAAGGTGATTTAATCCTTCTATATTAATAGAAAAATCCTGACCAGGTGCCGGTGGCTCATACCTGTAATCCTCAGTATTCTGAAAGCTGAGACCTGGAAGATTACGGTTTCTGCCAACCCAGGCAGAAAAGACTCCATCTCTAATTAACTAGAAAATGCCAGACTGGAGGTGTGACTTAAGTGGTGTAGCACAAGAGCACGAGGCACTGGTACACACACACACAAAAATGTATCTATATATAGACAGAGAAAAGAGATTAAAACCTGCATAGCAAGACTTTTCTCTCTAAAGGAATAATATAAGACAAAAAGGCCAGGTGTAGCAGCTATTTGTGGAAGATTGTGGTTCTATACCAGTCCAGGGAAAAAGTTAGCATGACTCCTGTCTCAACTAACAAGACAGGCATAGTGGTTCACATCTGTATTCCCATCTACATAACAAGAAGAGGTAGGAGGATTATTGTCTGAGCCAGCCCTCATCAAAAATGTGAGACTCTGACCAAAAAAAAATAACTAAAGCTAAAGGACTGAGAGTATAATTCAAGTGGTAGAACAGACCTGCCTAGCATTTAAATGCAAGGCTCTGAATTCAAATCTCAATACTGCCAAAAAAAAATGATCTTCTTCCTTTACAATGGAGTGTGAATATATTATCTCACTTGTCTCCCAACCCATCCCTATCACAGGAGAAGACCGAGGCTGCACAGTAGGCATCAGATAAATTTGGTTTTTTGTTATTGATTAGTCCAGAACAAACTTTGCTTATGCAGGATTGTTATAATGCTCACCACACTACAAGAGAACCTGACTTTCTAAGTATAGATGTTCAAGGGTAAACATGGACATGCAGTGTGCCATAGGGTGAGCAGTTGGGATCCTCCCAACCTGCTAAATTTCTTGTTTGGCTTGGGATGGGAGGGGGCGGGGGAGAACAGACATTACTTCATAGGAAGCTACCTCAGCATCTGCCTGCCCTCCCCCGCTGTCGTGCATCCCCGCCATTCCATCTCACAGCCTTTCATGATGCTAGTGGAATTTTAGACATACCCTGTATTGGATCCAGAGGTCATTACACTCCATCTGGTAAAGAAGAGAAGCACATCCCAGTAGAGTAGGGACATGGTGTATATGTATGCATCTGGGTCTGAATTCATGCCCCATTTTAACAATAACACCCCACCATGGAATGTTGAAGCCTGAAATAAAACAAGCATATAGCACATGTGAAGTCCTAGCATAGGTCTCATCACTGTTGAGTCTCTCTGCTCCTTACTGTTGGTTCTACCTGAGTGTTCTCCCAGACAACAGGATGGCTCCCTTGAATCACCCAGATCTCTGCTCATCTATAACCTGAATGGGGTTGTCTACAACGATGCCTTCTGCTCTATCCTATCCTTCTCTCTGCCTTTTTCCTATGACTGTGGTCTTCTTTACCACCTGTGACATCATGTAGTTTTCATCATTAGATAATCTTGAATGAGGCTTATTCCTCATAGATTCCATGAGGCAAGGGTCATGCCTGGACCCCCTCTTCTGTCCCCAGAGCACTTCCTCTCATACAGCAGGTTTTCAACAAATGGGTATTGAAGGACAAGTTGGAAGTCCATACTGGAGACAGGAAAACAGTTAAAAGGCTGATGCTGTGATCTGGTAAGAAATCACAAGGTCCTAAACTAAAGCAAGGACAAGAAAGAGAGAAAATTGGAACTCAAGAACTACTTAAGTAACAGAAACAAGGCCCTGGAGTAAAGAAAAGAGGCTACAATCATAGATTCCTTTCTAGACACTTGAGTAGATGACAGAGCTGGTTTCTTACCAATGTGGAAGTACAGGAAAAGAATCAGATATATTACAGGAGTGTAGAAATAATTTCAGTCTTAAGCAGGTTTTGTGTGTTGTGGCTGGGGAATCTAAAATGGAGAGGCCTAATCAACAGTTGGCTTTCCAGAGAACCATCTAGTGTGGACACTTAGAGTCTGCTCATGCTCCTATATCAACATACCATAGACTGAATGCTTAAGGCAGGAGTTTATATGTCATAGTCTTAGAGGGGAAACAATGTTATCACCACACAGCTTTTTCTATGTTCAAGCAAAAGTATTCAGGAAATACCACAAGAAAGCACAGAGTGGGTTGGAAAGGCTTTCAAGACAAGGAAGGTTTTTAAGAGTCTGTAAGTGTACACTTGTGTGTTTTTCTGCACTGGACTTTGGTGAGCATTTTTCCTGAAAATTTTTGTTGCTATTCTGGTTGGGAGTTTGTATTGTTTGCAGTAGTGAGTTTGAACTCAAGACCTCCCACTTGCTAGACTGGTACCTTACCACTGAGCCATACCTCCAAGTTGTTTTTCACTGGTTCTTTTTAGGATAGCATCTCTCTTCCTGCTTAGACATGATTCACCTATTATAGGCTTCCCAATGTCACTGAGATCACAGCTATGTGCAACCGCATCCAACTTTTCTTCCACAGTGTATCAAGGACTTTTCTGCCCTGACTATCCTGACACAATCCTCCCAGTCTCAGCCTCCTATGTGGCTTGGGATAATGGGCACACACCATCATGCCCAGTTATGGCTTGAAAAGGGTCTCCTTAACCTTTCTGCTTAGGCAGGACTCAAGCTATGATCTTTTCATTTTTAGCTTTCCAGGATGTTAGTGAGGATTACAAACATAAGCCCCTGATGCTCAGTTTCCAAATTCTTATGGTTGTTGTTGTTATAAAGATTTGTACAGAGGGGTTACAATTACATAAGTCAGGTAATGAGTATATTTGTTGGATAATGTCACCCCTTCCCTTACTTTCTCCCATTTTTTGCCTCCTAGCCCTACCCACAAGTTGTATAGTTCATTTTCAACATAGTGTCTAATGAGTACCAATGCTGCATTTGTTCTTCCTTCGTCCTTCCATTTCTGTGTCCAAATTCTTAAAGTAGTGTTCCACTACTTTTGGCAATGCAAAGTAGCAAGACTGAAATGGGAAGAGGTGGTAAAATATAGTTTCAGAGACTTGAAATAATCTTAGTAGATACAGAAATGGAAAGAAGAGACAAGAGATTTCTGAGTCATCCTTAATTCAAGGTAACATTCTTTTGACTATTTTCTGTGTGCACTAATTTAGTTTCCTCATGTAGTAATCTAGATCATTTTGTCATTACTCCTATGAGATAAACAGTATTAGACGCCCACTTGCAATTGAATAAACTGAGGAACGAGCCTCATTCAGGATTATCCAACGACAAAATTAAGGAGAAGCAGTGCCAGGTTCAGAGCCCAGCAAGATAGCCACAGCCTGTGACCTTTCATGGCTGTATACTTGTGGTCACTTTGGGGCTTGGGAGATGGTGTGGCTTGTTGCACACCATTGAGAAAGCCCTGAGAAGGAAGAGTAGTTAGGCTAAGGTGATAAGTTTCTTTTGTCCAGATCAAGTATGTGGTCCTCATGGGCCCTCCAGGAGACTCTATGTGGTACTTTCCCTGGGCAAGTGCCTATTCCCAGAGGGAAGTTTGAGCTTGACATTGGCATTTGACAATTTTAAAGAGAAAGTTGCAGTTAGCTTCTTCTCCCCAGCTGAGCCTCAAGCCTCCAACCACTATGAATAGCTTATCCACTACATTATAAACTCCCCTGGGAAATAAGAAGGTTTTTCTAGTCTATATGCACGCATAATCTAGAGCAAAGACCTGGGCCTTCCAGTTCAAATAGATGTATCTCTTCCTGTTCAACTCACTAGCTAGCTACAGCTAAATCCCCTGGACATCATATTATAAAAAACAAACACAAGATGATCTGAAAGCTGTAGAGAAGAGGTAGACCAACTAGTGTTCTTGGTACTCAAAACCTAATATACAGTGAAGTGCCTGGGATTTAGGTAGCTCTTTCCAAATCTTTTTTAAAAAATTTACCACCTATATATCCTGGAATGGAACACCAGGAGCAAAAACAAACAGAAGAAAAACTTATTTCCTCTCACCACAGAACAAGGAAGCAGCAAGGTAAGAGAAGAAGAAACCTCCAGCTCCCATCATCAAAAATTGAATGAAAGGGCTGGGAAGGTGGCTCAGTGGTAGAGCGCTTGCCTTGCATGCCTGAGGCCCTGGGTTCGATTCCTCAGCACCACATAAGCAAAAAGAAAAAAGCCGGAAGTGGCGCTGTGGCTCAAGTGGTAGTGTGCTAGCCTTGAGCTGAAGAGCTCAGGGACACCGTCCAGGGCCAGAGTTCAGACCCCACAACCGGACCCTCACAAAAAAAAAAAAAAATTGAATGAAAAAACAGTAAAAAGTACCTTCTCCAAGACCCCTGCTGAGAGTGTGCAGGACTCCCAGGTGGATTCTAGGGTTCTGATACTACCCATTCCATTGACCAGTGGAGACTGAGCAAGACATCCAGATTCCCTTCCCCTCCTGGAGATTGTGAAGTTCCTCAGGAACCCACCAGGGCAGGCAGTGGAAGCCAAATTGGGAGTCTGGACTTGCACCAGCAGTAAAACAGTGCCTACCACTTTCCCTACTGACCCATTTTTAACAGAGAACTGCTAAAATAGAAGTTTTAATATGATACAGTTTCATACTACAATATGATCAAAATGAAACTCATAATGCAATATGACCAAGATGCAATGAAAAAAAAAATCACACTTCACACCTAAATAAACAGGAGCCAGGGTACACAGAGTCAATTTGTTGGCAAATATAGGATAAGGACAGTGAAGCTAAAACAATGAGTGAATAATCTTTTTGCATTGAAAGTCATTACTTTGTAATGTTAGAAAAAAAGTCAATTAGAAGACCAATAAGAAAAGCAGCTTAATTAAGTTGGTATTTTAAGAGAGAAAAAAATAAATTTAAAATCGAGATAAAACTGGATTCAATTAGTAAAACAATTATCTTTGCAAAATAGTAATTTGACTATCTAGGATCCAATTACCTCATAGTTTCATCTAAATCAATGGCTTTATACAATTAGAATCACTCAAGAAGCTTTTATAAACTGTATATACCTAGGCCAGTCCCAAAGCAAATAAAGTAAATACCCAAGTGACTCTAATATGTAGCCATGGCTGAGAGCCACTGGCCCAAATGAGCCACTATCAGAATATAAGTAGAAGGATGTGTACACTTTCTCAGTAGTCAGAGTAGATGTGACAGGGTTTAAGCACTAAACTTTGTGTGCTTTTTCTAAAGGAACACCCTCTTGGGCCATCTGTCTTATTCATGTACCCTGGTGATGAATTTGATTATCCGGTTCTCAAGCTTACAACAATAAATCTGAAGCAGTAATTAAAAGGGAAGCTCTCTGCCACAGGCAGGCACATTGGTGGTTGCATTATAATGGAAGCTGAAAGTGCCGGAGACTCAGAGATTTACTTCAATTCCAAGATGACTTGGTCTCAAAATCTAGTGTTTTCTTGAGCTATTTTCCTCAGAGCAGACTTTTTGCAATTAAAATTCAGTTTTTCACAAAACCATTGTACTGAATTGCAAGTCGTAAGGCAAATCCCCAATCCTAAACTACCTGATATTCTACTAAAAAGACCTACAGTAGGCCTATCTAAGGTGTTCATTAAAAAGAAGACAATTTTCCATGCGCTAGTAGATTCTAACCCCCTTTCTAGTAGACAAATTTAGTCTAAATATGGAAAAGCTAAATTTGCTTACTCCAAAGGAAGTACTTGCCATATAAGGAAAGATTCAAGCATTTAAACTAATAGACAAGGTTATAGCAGACCAAGCTTCCGGCACCGCTCTTTAGAGGAATTTCTCTTTAATTTCATAAAATACAAAGTTCATTTGCAGTGAGAACATTATCTCAATTGTAAATTTTCTTGATGGTGCCCTTGATTCCTGCAAGAATGTGCAATGTTTAGAGGAAATTGAAGATGGGCGTGAAGATGTTATTTATTCAGTACAGTGAGATTGGACTCAGAAACTTACTAAAGGGCTTTACTGAGTGGCTTTCATAAATTTGTTGAAATCAAGGGTTGAAAGGCCTTGTCAATCGACAATGTAAATTTAGCCCTTTAATCAGTTGATTACAATTACTTTCATTGACCTGAGTAATATTGATCTATATTACTAGACCCTTAACACACATTTATGTATAAAGTCGATTATGTTGGGTCAGAGGCAATATTTTCAATATTGCTCATGGCCCTATGTTTTGTGCAGTAGGATTTTATTTCACCATTAAGATGCCACATGCTTCAGACATAGTGTTCATCTGGGAGTATGTGGTCCAGAGTGTGGTCTTTGGACTCCAGTGGCCCTGAAGACACACTGTTTTAAAGCATTTTTATGGATTACTGTTCATCATAGTATTTTTGAGTCCCTAAGAAAGTAAAATAATAACTTTATTCTGTTTAATTAAGTTGGAAAATAGTTCCAAAATATAGGAAGTTGGTTTGTTTGTGCTGGTCCTGGAGCTTGGACTCAGGGCCTGGGTGCTGTCCCAGAACTTCTTTGCTGAAGGCCAGCACTCTACTACTTGAGCCACAGCTACACTTCCAGCTTTTTGGGTGTTTAGAGATAAGTCTTGTGGACTTTCCTGCCTGTGCTGTCTTCAAACCACAAGCCACAGATATCAGATATCAGACTCCTCTAAGTATCTAGGATTACAGGCATGAGCTACTGGTGCCTGGCCCAAAATACAGTTTTTAAAAGTGTTAACCTGGCATGTTAAAAAAAAAAATGGTGCTGGCAATGTGGCTTAGTGGTAGAGTGCTTGCCTACCATGCATGAAGCCCTGGGTTCCATTCCTCAGTACCACATTAACAGAAAAGCCGGAAGTGGTGCTGTGGCAAGTGGTAGAATGCTACACTTGAGCAAAAGAAGCTCAGGGACAGTGCCCAGGCCCTGAGTTCAAGCCCCAGGACTGGCAAAAAAAGTATTGAATGTAGTATTTGTATGAATACTTAGTTGTCTCAAAGTGTTCATTCTTTCTATCATATATTTTTAAAATTAGGAGTACTCTTGGGCTGGGAAGGTGACTCAGTGGTAGAGTGCTTGCCTCGCATGCATGAGGCCCTGGGTTTGATTCCTCAGCACCACATAAACAGAAAAAGCCAGAAGTGGTGCTGTGGCTCAAGAGGTAGAGCACTAGCCTTGAGCTAAAGAGCCTGAGGGACAGTGCCCAGGCCCAGAGTTCAAGCCCCATGACCAATAAAAATAAATAAATAAAATAAAACTAGGAGTTCTCTATTGAGGCTGGGGTATAGATCACTGGTAGAGCATGTGCCTAGCATGTGTAAGTCTCTGGTTTCAGTCCCCAGCACTAAGAAAGTAAAATTTCTCTGTGATCTGGTCACTGTTACTGCACAAGAGACTATCCCAAACTTATAAACACAAGCATTTTAGTGTGGCCATGGGGTCTTATTCTAGAAATTTGGAAAGAGACAAGCAGATGGGTTTCTGCTTCCATATCTAAGGACTCATCTTGGGAGACATGAGAATGGGGGCTCAAGGGCTGGAGGCCAGATTCACTGGGAAGCTCACTCCCTTCAGTAGCAGACACTGGGCTGAAGGGCATAAAGACTGCAACTGGAATTTTCCTAAGGCTCTTAAAGATGCTTCCTCAGACATAGAGACCTCTGAAAAGGCCCACTTTTTCCTTTTATTTTTTTGAGATAGATTCTCAATCTGTAGCCACAGCTGGCCTTGAACTTGAGATCCTCCTGCTTCTACCTCCCAAGTACTAGAATTACAGGTGTGTACCTCCTGTACTTAGTATTTAGGTATTTAGTATCCTGTTGAAGTAAGTGGGTGTTGCTTTGCTTTATGAACTAACATTAGAATTTACATGGCTTCATTTCTGTTGTATGTTATTGGATTAAAGCAAATATTTAGTCAGCCCAAATAAAATGGGGAGGACATAGGTCCTGTTCTTCAATGGGAGGAATGTCAGAATGTCAATTTGTGAACATGTTATAATTCCTCTACAGTGTACCCTGTGGTAGGTGGTTATTGGTAGGTAGGTGGTTATTGGTAGGTAGGTAAGAGTGGCTTTGGTGGTAGAGCACCTGCCTAGCAAGCAAAAAAAACAACAACAACAAAAAAAAAACCCTGCAATTGCTCCACAGTGCCACTAATTTTTTTAAATTTACATTTCTCTGATATTTAGAATGCATTCCCCCAGGTTAGAACTTAGTGCTGAAGGAGGGAGGGAAGCATGGGGCTGGGACTTTAGTTCAGGGTAGAGCATTTTCAACCCCCCTTTTTAAGGGTTAAAGTCATTTTTAAGTAACAGGTAAATTCAATTTGAGGTGTGTCATGCACATTCACACATGCTCATAATTCCAGCACTCAGGAGGCTGAGGCAGGAGGATCTGACAGGGCTACATACTGAAACCCTATCTCAAGGGCTGGGAAGGTGGCTCAGTGGTAGAGTGTTTGTCTTGCATGCATGAGGACCTGGGTTCGATTCCTCAGCACCACATAAGCAAAAAGAAAAAAGCCAGAAGTGGCGCTGTGGCTCAAGTGGTAGAGCGCTAGCCTTGAGCTGAAGAGCTGAGGGACAGTGCCCAGGCCCAGAGTTCAGGCCCCACAACTGGACCCAAAAAAAAAAAAAAAAAAAAACCCGATCTCAAAAAAAAAAAAATGTAATCCCTGCTCCCAAGATGCTCTCCAAAAGTCTGATTCCCTGATCATATCAGATTCATAGCTGAGGGCCAGAGTCTCATCATCTAATTTAGCCCAGGTGCCCCTCCTCAAGTAGAGCTCTTTAGTATGAAGACCTGTGAACTAAACTGACAAGTTGTCTCCCCCATAGACTGGGGGTGGGGAGGAGGGACATTCACAGTGGACAGCCCTGCTCACAGAGGGGAGAAATGGAAGACACATCACAGTGGCTGGCCATCTGTGTTTGTGATCAGCCTTCCTGATCTGTGTCCTGCTCACAGGACCTGAATCCAGATTCCTCTCTGCATTCTGCAATATCTCTGTCCTTTTCACTCTGATCTAAAGTCTTTGGTCCGCTCCTTTGAAACCCTGTGTATTTATAACCCGTTTCATTCCAAAAAATACACAACTCAAAATATGCTCCTATTCCTTAAATTCCTTGTGAGCTACATTGGACAAGACCCTCAAGACTGTGGAGCACTGTTGTCCATGGAGAAAACTCATAAAGCATACCCTGAAGATTTTTAGAGAGCCTTTCATCTTTCTGGAAGATTCTTTGAAGCAATGCTTTAGATCTTTCTGAGGGTGTAACAAAGGATCTTACAGTCCTACTCTGGATTTGATCCATTGCCCTGAAACCATTTCTTAATTTGAGAATCATTTGCCATCTGGAGAAGCTGGGAATAAGAAACAGCTTTATTTTCAAGCCCTGCAATTGCGGGCTTCTTTATATTTCCTCTAAATTTTGCATGAAAGACGAACAGTTCTTTATTAGCATCATCTCTTCCCTCTAATTTTTTTTTCATAGACAGCAAGAAGCCAGATGGTACTTCCATTATTCTGGCTAGAAATCTCCTTATCTGGATCATCACACTTGTTTAGTTCATTTCTTCTCTACCTTCTGTCAACAACAGTGCTGTCAAATTTTCTGGCCTTTCATAACCAGGGTACCATTTCCTCCAGCCTGAAATCACATTTTCCTCCCCTTCCTTGTGGCCTCCACATAACCCTCCTGGGAACCTGTTAGATTCCCCCTGCAGACACAATACTCTTCCAGCTCCTACTCACTTCCCAAAGACAAAGTAGTCCATGTTTTCATTATGGTTCCTATTGCTGTGTAACAAACCACTCCTGACTCATTGACATAAACAACCACCATTTTCTTGTGGTCACAGATTCTATGGGGCAAGAATGTAGAAAGGGCACAATAGGTCCAGTTTGCTTCTCAATGTCCTAGATGTCAGCTGAAAAGAGGCTAAGCCTACTGCTCAGCAATTGAGGGTTACTCAGTACTATGCTTTGAATCCATTTACCCACCTCTGAAACTCACATGGGAATCTAATCCCCATTGTGAGTGTTTTAGAGGATGAAAGCATAATTGAGTATGATGGTTAAAAGCAGAGACTTTGGGAGATGATTATGACTAGACAAAGGTACCAGCATGGAGCCCATGTTGCAGACTGGTGCTTTTTCAGAAGAGAGAAAGACCAAAATTATGCTCACATACGCATGTACTTTCTTACCATGATAACACTGTGCTGTCTCAGACTCTGCCTGCAGGAAGGCCAACACCAGATGCAGCCCCAAAACTTTGGACCAGAACTATTAGAATAAACCTCTTATTTTTAACTTTCCCTATGATGTGTTATTAACAACAGAAAGAAGATTAGAATCATTGGAACCTCCTAACACTTGTCTGACATGAGAGCTGGTAGGGCTAGAACCAGACACTGACTAGAGTGTCTGTACATGTCCTCTCTAGGATGCTTATAGTGGAGACACTTTAGGCCAGTCAGCCTGCTTAATGGTGACCCAAGGCACTGGTTGCTCCTGAGTGCTGGTAGTAAAGAGATAGACTGTTATCCCAAACCCTGAGTTATTTTCATAATGACCCAGCACGGTTAAGTTTTCTGATTTATATCAAGTTGAAGCAGGGAATAATGAAGGAACATTTGGATGGAGAGAAAAGAAGGAAGCTGGAATGAGTCAAATGGATAGAGAACAGAAAGACAAAGAGAAATAGTCACTGAACATCTTACAAAAAACCAGTACAAGAAGATTCCAAGTTTCTGTATGGAAAACAGAATGAACAGAATATTTTCCTTTGAAAAGTGGCCAAATCAATTTGTTAATTAAGATCAAAAGAGCCCAAATATAACTCTGGAGTCAAACCAAAGAACTGAAGAAGAGGGCTGGGAATATGGCTTAGTAGTAGAATGCTTGCCTAGCATGCATAAAGCCCTAGGTTCGATTCCTCACTACCACATAAACAGAAAAGGCCAGAAATGGCACTGTGGTTCAATTGGTAGAGTGCTAACCTTGAGCAAAAGCAAGAGGGAGGAGGAAGAAGAGGAAGAGGAGGAGGAGGAGGAACTGAAATAGACACTAGAAAATCTAAAACGGTAGTGTATATATCAAAACACACGTAAGTTACCTGGAGAAATTAAATGACACTGCAGTATCATGAAAGCCCATTGTGGTTCAGACATAGCTCTAGTCAGGGAGAAACCCCCAACTTACTGAAGGACCTTAGACATGCAGCCAAAAGAGAGAGATGAGATCTTCTGACTAGAACACAGAGTAAAACCAGACCAATGATGCCCCAAAATGGGAAGGAAACACACAGCATTGCGAAAGAGACAGAGCTCTCATCCTGGGCCATCCTTGATGGCTTTAACGAAGCTGTTAATCACTTGAGGGATTAATTTAAAGCAACAAGAGCACATGGCCTATTCTATTATTAGAATCTTGTGTCAAACTGTCAAAAGCTTTTTCCTGTGGTTCACACTCTCCAGAAATCCATGGCTTCTTGAAACTAATTTTGAGGATTGAGGATTTGCAGCTGTCATTTTCTAGGCCCTGTTTTCATTGAAAGTGTGCCTATGGATACACAAAGACAGAAATGTAAAGGGGTGAAGGGGAACATGAGGCAATAAAAGACAAGCAATGAGACATGCAGTTTCAATGGACTCTGTCAATCTATCATCCTAGCCCTGACCTTCTGTGACAGTGTACCTAAACACATAGTTTTGCAGCAATAGATAGGAACTAAGGATATGAATCAAGTAGTCTTGTTCTTTAAGTAGCATAAGAATTAAAGTACCTACCTAGGCTTTGAGAGTTTGCCTATGACAATATAATCTGTGCCTGGTGGTATGCTGAAAAGTGGTTTTTATTTTTTTGTTGTTGTTTTTTAACTTTTCTGTAAGCTTCCTTTTTGATCTATAACATTAAATTTATGGGTTTGCCTTGTGTTTTCCTTGATAACACTCTTGCCCAGGGCTTGTTTTGTTTGTTGGGTTTTTTTTCTAAGAACCAGATCTTTATCAATGTATTTTTGTCTTTTTCATTTTATTAACTTCTTTCCTGCTTGATGTGTTGGGAGCTGCAAATATAACTGAATGGCAGGTAGAGTGCTAGCATAGTATGTGCAAGGTCTTAAGTTCAATCCTCAGAATTAGCAAAAAAAAAAAAAACCCAAGTGGGTGGATTTCTTTTTCAGGCCATATATATTTTCTGGATTTAGCTTTGGCTGTATCTTATAAGTATTGATCTATAAAATCTCTTTCTTATTAATATCTTCAATATCTATATTTGCTTGAGGAAGCAGGAGTTGCTTACAGAAGCAAGTTAGTTGTGTTTTCTTCTTTGTGCTGGTCCTGGGGCTTGAAGTCAGGGTCTGAACACATTCCCTGTGATTTTTTTGCTCAAAGATAATACTCTACCACTTGAGCCACAACTCGATTTCTGGCCTTTTTCGATAATTTATTGGAGATAAGAGTCTCACCAACTTTCCTGCGTAGACTGGCTTGGAACTTTGATCCTCAGATCTCAGCCTCCTGAGTAGGTAGGATTACAGGTATAAGCTACCAGAACCAGGCCTCATTTTTGTTTTAATTGTCAATAATAAAGTTGTTAACCCTTTGTTGTAGATTTAAACTTGTACTGCACTATGGTTGTAGAATATAAGTGACGTATTACTTACTTGTAATTGGCAGGAAAGTGTTCTTTCCTACATAAATGTCTCAGAGACCATAGTAAATGTGAGCAGAATTCCATAACTCACACAACTATTGGTTATTCAGACTCACTGCCCTCATACCTTTTTATCCACTTGGACAACCAAAGGCTGGTAGTTCACTAAATAGTGAGCACAAAATGATCCAGTCTGTTTCTTGTTTTCTCACCATTTTTGCCTTATATATTAATATTATGGCATTTAATAAAGACTAGTGGCTTATAAAGTTATATTTTTGATAGTATAAAACAAGAAAGCATTATGTCTTTTGACTTAGATTTTACTTTTTTTGTCAGTTGTGGGGCTTGAACTCAGGGCCTGGGTACTGCCCAGAGCTATTTTATTCAAGACTAGCCCTCTACCACTTTGAGCCCCAACTCCACTTCCATTTCTCTAGTGGGTAATTGGAGATAAGAGTCTCACAGACTTTCTTACCAGAGCTGGCTTCAAAACTATGATCCTCAGATCTCAGCCTCCTGAGTAGCTAGGATTACAAGTGTGAGCCACTAGGGCCTGACTGGATTTTACATTTTTTGTTACTATTCCCATCCCCCTTTTGAATGGCTGGTTGGTTTGCTTGCTTGATTATTTGTTTGTGACAAGGGTTCCATATGGTGCCCAGATTGGGTCTCAAACTCCAGGGTTTGAGGAATCTTCCTACCTCAGCTTCCCAACTTATCCAACCATCTTTTTATTTATTTTTTTATCTTTCATACCTTTTTGTTTTGACTACATTGTATTTTACAGAGAAGAGTGGAATTTTTTTGTTAAGCTCATCTGTGTCTTCCTTCTATTTACATCTCAAAGAAACAGTATTTTTCTTAAATTTAATCATGTTTTTTAAATTTTATTTTTAATGTTATTTTTCATATTCCCACATTGCTTCCTAATTTTTCTAGGTATTAAATCAATTAAATTTTATTTATTTTCCTTTTACTATAGAGGGTTATATATTCTTAATTTAATATTGGTTCTGTTAGGCATTTAAATTGATATTTCTTTATCAGCGCCTACAAAAAAAATGGATTTACTTAGCTCTTTCTGTAAATGATGGCAAAATTAATGTTTCCTTTATCTCCCCTTCCTCATTCTTCCTTACAATTTCAGATAGAAGAAACATTTTTTTAAGGAAGCAAGTAAGGCTGGATGTGGTGGTCCTTATCTATAATCTCAGCCATTCAGGAGACTAAGGAGGATTGAGGGTTCCAGATCAGTCTGGGCTACATTGCTAGACCCTGTCTCAAAAAGTAAAAAAGTAAACGAATTTTATTTTCCTATGTAAATAACTTCTTGTGCTAGATGTTTAAATATTTTTTTCCTGTCATTCTAGAAATTTGGGGGTTTCTTCTAGATGCAATTGAGGGCCTTTTATCTTAAAAGTCAAATCTTTCTGACATCAAGCAATCTAATTTCTTTAATTTTCTGTAGTATCTTATTCTATTACTACTTCCAGAGATATATTCAGTTTATCACAATTATATCTTTCAGAATCACTTCTTTTTTCTGATGGTGGCCTGTTATGTGCTCATTTCATAAATGTGAATGCAATTTAGAGATTTTTCTCTAGTGCACTCTGCTCCCTCACATGTACCCCCACATAATCTGCTACAAAGGTGGACACTATCACTCCTCAGACTTGTCCACTTGTATGGGATTTCTGTCCTCCTTTTTGGGAGAACCAAGATGGGTTATAGTCAGAGACTGTATACCCTGAACAAATCTTCAAAGGCAAAGAAGGAGGTTCAGATGGATCCTCACATAGCCCCCATTCCATAGACTGAAAAACAAGGAGGTGACTATTAGCAGTGGGTAGTTTTCTTTGTTCAGCAGAACTGTGTGTTGGAGCTGCCCAGAGATGTTGAGCAGCGTCCCTTCCCATTCAGTATTTCCAAGTTTCTAAACACTAACTTGTAAAGCTTGCTGTCCGGTATCTTCACTTAGAATGTAAACTCCTTGTAGGTCCAGGGGGTGGGGGAGGATTTTGCTCTTTTTTTCCTTTTTAGAACCTGAGCTACTACCATCTGACTCACACCACAATCCTGTGGGTAGTGAAGGCACCTGCTATTATCCTTCCTTAACAGAAGACAAGACAGAAGTGTCAGGATATTATACTTGACCTCATGTGGACTGAACTGGGCGTCAAACCTAGGTTGCCTTTAACCCACCACTCTCCCTACTCACCATCTGCTCCAGAACAAAAGGAGACTTCCCTGGCTCTGTGTGTCCTGCCTCAGGACAAAGGCGACCTTCCATTTTTGTGTAGGAGAGCAAATGTGGTATTGCTCTTTCTGGATTTGACGTGTCCAGAGATCTGGGTTACACATGAATTAAATCCTATCCACCACAGGAAAAGACTCCCTGACAGGAATAGAGAAAGGAAGGAGGAGGAGCCCACACCCTGGGGCTAGGTAGTGGCTGAGGAAGGGCTGTCTCGGCAGTAATCCTCTGGTTTCAGGTTCATACCGCCTCTCATACCACCTCCACTCCTCTCCCAGGCCCCACAACTAACACTCCTGGGAGGCACTGGCAGTTACTGCTAGTATAATTCTCATTTTATTAGGCTTTAATCAAGCTTTCCCATGAAGTGCTGCATAAATTCAATTTTGGATTTCACAAATAAAGTAATCAAGTGAGAGTGAAGCAGCTTAGGCATAAAATGTTTTTTTAAATGAAAATGATATTTTTAATTTAATCATAAAAATCATCTGGATGCAATACATCTAAGTGGCAGAAAAATTGCTATATTGTCTTACCAATGGCCTCAGAAAGCCCATGATATACAGTGTTGATTTCCAATTTTTTTTAATTTATTCCATTCTCTCCATTAAGCACTGACCTTGACATTCATTAAAAGCAACCTAAGAACTCACTTCATATGGAAATCTATTCATATGAGTACTTATGTATGCAGCTTATATTCATTTACACATGATATTTGAAATCGAAAAAGGCAGTATGATAGGACAGGACTATAACTCAGTAGTAGCATGCTTACCTAGCTTGCATGAGGCCCTAACTTCAGTCCCCTATACCAAAGGTACACATGTATACACAGAAAGAGAGAGAGAGAGAGAGAGAGAGAGAGAGAGAGAGAAAGAGAGAGAGAGTCTAGAGTAATAGAACATAGGTTAGTCCACAGCCTGATTTCTAGTTTCAAGGTAATTTGCCAATTAGCTAACCTTGAGCTGCAGTGTCTTTACCTGCAAAATGTGTGGCCTTCCAGATATATAACAGTTTAAGTGTTCTTCTGTGGTTTGATGTTTTCTCTGCCACAAATCCAGCTGGATATGGATCCTTAAGAGCAAGATTTATATCGTGAATATCTTTGCTAGGTCCAGCCCCAACCCAGGTGCTGCACTGTGCCATTACCCAGTAGATACTTTGTCTGCATGTATTGCCTACCCTTCTGATGGCACCAGTAACAGGAGCTGGCACTTTGGTATTTAATGTAACAGAACATAAAACTAAGATAAAGCTCTCCAGCTTTTGTCTTCTGAGCCAAAGTATAATGTCTTGGGGCCAAAACAACTAGAGAACCATATCTTTTAAGGCTGGGAAGTTGGCTTAGTGGTAGAGTGCTTGCCTAGCATGCATAAAATCCTGGGTTTTCCTTGGTACTACATACATAGAAAAAGCCAGAAGTGGCGCTGCAGCTCAGGTGGTAGAGTGCTAGCCTTGAACAAAAAAGCACAGGAACAGTGCCTAGGCCCTGAGTTCAAGTCCCATGACTGGAAAAAAAAAAAGAAAGGAGAACCATATCTTTTAAATTTATATATATAAAGCCGGAAGTGGCGCTGTGGTTCAAGTGGTAGAGTGCTCGCCTTGAGCTGAAGAGCTGAGGGACAGCGCCCAGGCCCAGAGTTCAGGCCCCACGATTGGGCCCCCCCCAAAAAAATAATAATTAATATTTTAAATTTATATATAATAAATACAATTGACTTTGTGAATGATGGTAGTATGCAAGTCTATGAGTCTTAACACATTGATTTGTAATAACCAGTGGCCACCAACAGGATACAAAGTAGCTCCAACATCTTAGAAGGCTTTCAGAGAAATTAAATCATAAAGTATGTCACCTTCTAAGCTGATCTGCTTTTACTCAACATAATGTCTTTGAGATTTATACATGTTGCATATTGATAATTTGTATTGTTAAGTTCCTTTCTATTGCTGAACACCATTATCTTTCTAGATGTATCAGTTTATCCATTCACCTATTGATGACATTCAGATTGCTTCCATTTGGGAGCAGTTATAAATTAAGATTTGCTATATATATCCATGTATAACTTTTATGTCAGTATGCTTTGGGTTATTGGGGCAGGGGTTGGTTGGTTGGTTGGTTGGTTGGTTGGTTGGTTGGTTGGTTGAGACAGTCTCGCTGTCCTGAACTTGCTATGTAGTCCAACTTGACCTTGAACTCAAGATACTCCTGCTAGAAATTGATGGAAAAATTATGTTAAATGAAATAAGTCAGGTTCAGAGAGACAAATGGCACAGGTTTTATCTCATATGTGGAAGTTAGAGCTAACTTATAAACATATATGAAAACACACACACACAAAAGATACTTGTGCTTCAGTATCCCAAGTGCTGGGATTTCAGGTGTGTACCACCGTGTCCAGCTTTGAGCTTAAGTTTCTATTTCCCTAAGATAAATACCTAATGGGGAAATTGCTGGGTCAAATGGTAATCCTGCAGTTAACTTTGTGAATTAAATACCATACCATTTTCACAGTATCTGTGCCATTTTCCATTCCCACCCTTAATATTTGAGTTCCATTTGTTCAACATCATTGCCTCATTATTGTGATTATTGTGGGGATGGTCTTACTTGTTCTGTTTTGTTTTTAGCCATTCTGATGGGTTTATGGTAGCATCTTACTATAGCTTTAATTTTAATTTGCATTTCTTTTCACGTGCTCATTTGCCACTTATAGTCCTTCTTTGGTGAAGTAAGGTTAAATATTTATGTTTTCTTCTACAGGTTTTATAGCTTTACATTTTATATTTAGATCTATGGTCTGTTTTGAAATACATATTTGTTTTGGTTTTTTGAGGTATTATTATTAATAATGGAAACAAAACATCTAAAGCTAGAGCATCTATACTAACCACTTGTTCTGTGTGTATGTGTATATGTGTATTGGTGGTGTATGTATGTGTTGGTAATGGGGCTTGAACTCAGGGCCTGGGCGCTGTCCTTGAACTCTTTCACTTAAGGCTAGCACTCTACCACTTTGAGCCACAGCTCCACTTCCAGGTTTTCTGGTGGTTAACTGGAGATAGTTTCAAAGACTTTCTTGCCTGAGTTGGCTTTGAACCACGATCCTCAGATCTCAGCCTCCTGAGTAGCTAGGATTACAGGCATGAGCCACCAGTGCACAACCAGAACCACTTGTTCTTGTTGATCTTGTATCTCTAATTTGACTCTGGTCTCCCATTGGTCCTTGTGAAAAATAGAACACTTCACAAATTTTCATGTCATCCTTGCATAGGGGACATGCCAATCCTCTCTATATTGTTCCAATTTTAGTATATGTGATGCCACAAAGTAAGTACTTTTTATTTGTATTATATTTTAGTTTTGGAAGTGCTGGGGTTTGAACTCAGGGCCTTTCTCTTGCTAGCACTCTATCACTTGAGCCATGCATCCAGCCCAGTTTTTTGCTGGTTATTTTGAAGATGGAGTCTAGTGAACATTTCTGTCTGTACAAACCATGACCCTCTAGCTACTGAGTAGCTAAGATTGCAAGCATGAGCAACTTGTACCCAATAGTTTTTTTGTCAGTCATGGGGCTTGAACCCAGTGCCTGGGCACTGTCCCTGAGCAATTTTGCTCAAGGCCAGCACTCTGCCACTTAGAGCCACAGTTCCACATGGTTTTTGAGTGAATAATTGGAGATTAGAGTGTCACAGGGACTTTTTTTCCCAGGCTGGCTTTGAACCACAGTCCTCGGATCTTAGCTTCCTGAGTAGCTAGGATTACAGGTGTGAGCCATTGGCACCTGGCTAAATTGATTTTTTTTTTGGGGGGGGGGGGAGGGTCTGGTTGTGGGGCCTGAACTCTGGGCCTGGGTGCTGTCCCTCAGCTCTTCAGCTCAAGGCTAGCACTCTACCACTTGAGCCACAGCGCCACTTCCGGCTTTTTTCTTTTTGCTTATGTGGTGCTGGGGAATCGAACCCAGGGCCTCATGCATTGCAAGGCAAGCGCTCTACCACTGAGCCACCTTCCCAGCCCCTAAATTGATTTTTTAATGGGTGTGACTTATACTTTTTTTTTCTGTTGGAATGTGGATGTCTAACTTCTCAAGTTGTCCAAATTATCATTTCTCCACTAAATTCTTGTTGTGCATTTTTAGGAAAGCCATTGATCATATTTGTGTTGATCTATTTTTATCTATGATTTTATTCCTTTACCAATTACTGATTGTGAAACATTATGTAAAGGTAAAGGAACAAGAATAGCCACAGCAACTGAAAAAGAAAAATAAGATTTGAAGAAAAGAGTAAGAAAAACATCAGTATCTTAAGACTAACCTAAACCTGTAGTTATCAAAAAAACATAATTAGTTGAGAGTATTTTAAAATTTTGTGGAAAATTACCACCTTAACATTGACTTTCCCAACTTATTTTCTCTTCATTTTTAGGGATTTTCCCCCCTTTCAGCAGCATGTTTTTTATTTGTTTTTGTCAATCGTGGGGCTTAAACTCTGGGCTTGGGCACTGTCCCTCAGCTCTTCAGCTCAAGGCTAGTGCTCTACCACTTGAGCCACAGTGCCACATTCAATTTCTGAGTAGTTTAATTGGAGATAAAAGTCTCACAGACTTTCCTGCCTGGGCTGGCTTTGAACTGCAATCCTCAGATCTCAGCCTCCTGAGTAGCTAGGATTACAGGCGTGAGCCACCGGCACCTGGCCCTTTCATCAGCATTTAGGTCCTACACATATTCTTTTTTTTTTAATTTAATTTAATTTTATTTGTGAACATACTGTACAGAGGAGTTACAATTACATGGGCAGGATAATGCATACATTTCTTACCAAGCATTGCAGCCTCCTCCTTTGTTTACCCTTCACATCCCTTCCCAGCCTCCCCCCCCCCAATCTCAATCCTTCCCCTTCCCCCCCCTCCCCCCCGCACCGACGTTGTAAAGCTCGTTTTGGACATGACAACTTGTACTTCTCATTGTTGCAACAGGTCCACCTGTATCCTTAAACAACTGGTTTTTCCCCATCTCCTCCACAAGTTATACTGATATCAAATATAGTGAAAGCAGGGGTTATACTGTGGGGGAGGGGCATACAAAGCAACAAAGAGATAATCTTATAAATGCGTTAGAAACACATGCATGAAAAAAAAATTAAAATACATATCTAAGGGTTCATTTTCCTGACATCACATTATCTGACCTTTTCCTCTTGACTCATACATATACTAGATATTACAAATAAGGGAAACCATGGGACCTATGTTTCTTTGGGCCTGGATTACTTCACTTAATATAATTTTTTCCAAGTTTTTCCATTTCCTAACAAATGGGGCAATGTCATTCTTTCTGATGGAGGCATAGAATTCCATTGTGTATATATACCACATTTTCTTGATCCATTCATCTACTGAGGGGCATCTGGGTTGGTTCCATATCTTAGCTATGGTAAATAATGCTGCAATAAACATAGTTGTGCTGGTAGCTTTAGTGTGGTCTTGTTTGTAAAATTTGGGTAAATGCCCAAAAGTGGGATTGCTGGGTCATAGGGGAAATCTATGTGAAGTCTTTTGAGGAACCTCCATACTGCTTTCCAAAGTGGTTGAACAAGTTTACATTCCCACCAGCAATGAAGTAAGGTTCCTTTCTGTCCACATCCCCTCCAGCATCTGTTGTTGTTAGAGTTCTTGATTTTTGCCATTCTAACTGGAGTGAGGTGGGTCCTACACATATTCTGTTACGTTTATATCTAAGTATTTTACAGATGGTTTTACTTTAAAATTTCTATTTCCAGTTGTTCTTTGAGCGTACATAGAAATATGTTTTATATTGACATTATATTCTTTGACTTTACTAAGCTTTATTATTTGTTCTGGGAACTATTTTTTTATTCCTTAGGAATCTTTAAATGTTTGGTACAGTTCACTTATGAAATCATCTGGGCCTGGAGTTTTCTTTTTTGAAAGGTTTTTATCTACAAATTTAGCCTCCTCATCAGATATAGAACTAGTCAGTCTGTTTCTTTTAGATGGGTTTTGGTACTTTGTGGCTTTTGATTTCACTTAAGTTGTTTAATAAGTTGAAGTATATGGAGTTTAAAATAATCCCTTTGCATCTACTTAAGTGTCTATGTGCTCTCTGGTAATAGAAATCTTCTATTCATGACATTGATAATAAAGTCTTCAGTGCATGTTCCTCTTTTAGGCCAAGGGCTTATCAATTTTATTCATCTTCTCAAAGGATCATCTTTTTGTTTTATTGATTTTCTATATTGTTTATGTTCCCAGTCGTGTTCATTTCTGCTCCTATCTTTATTATTTCCTTTTATCTGCTTGTTCCATGAAACTTGATAAACATTAAGGTCACCATTAGTGAGCCAAAATCATTACAAAATGTATTTTTTAATTCATCCTTTTGAGAACTATTCTAACAAGTTTTCATGTTTGTCTCTTTGCAGTTGACTGGTCTGAGTGTTTCCAATGGAAAGGACCAACTTGTAGTGTTCCATACAAAAGACAACAAAGATCTTATTGTCTGCCTTTTCAGCAAACAGCCTACTCATGAGAGTCGAATTGGAGAACTTGTTGGAGTCCTGGTGAATCATTTTAAAAGGTAAAGTTTTAAGTATACAAACATTTTTTGAATAGTTTTAGAAAAGGATTACAATTCCATAAGTCAGGTTATAAGTATAGTGCTTCTTGGTCAGTGTCACCCCTTCCTTCATTCTCCTTCTTCTCCCTTTCCCATTCTCAAGTTACATAGTTCATTTTTTACATAATGTACATGGAATATAATGACTACATTGCTCACCCCTCCCTCCAATTCCTGTACCCCCATTACCCATCCCCTAAAACACATTTCCACTTCCTGGGATTCATTTTGATAAGCAGTTGTTCAGAGGAGTTACACGTTTGGATTCCTCCAAGTATACCCTCCTTTAGTCAGTTTGTTTGTGTATAAATGCTTTGAGCCCTATATAGGCTACCATGAATAGTTGTATTTTAGATTTAGCTTCCACATCTGAGAGAAAATATGTACCTTTTGTCTCGTTGAGCCTAGCTACTTCATTTAACATGATTTGTTCTAGGTCCATCCATTTTGCTACAAATGACATATTATTATTCTAAAGGGCAAGTAAAATTCCATGATGTACATTACTACATTTGTATCATTCTTGATCCACTCATTTGTTGTAGGGCATTTGGCTGTTTCCATAACTTGCCTATCATGAATAGTGCTGCAGTGAACATGGATATGCAAGTATCTTTATTCTGACTTGTAATGCTCTGGGTAGATGCCCAAGAGTGGTATTACTAGGTCATATAAATACATGAAATTTTAAATCATACTACTAAACTTGTGTTATGCCAACTTGTCCTCCAAAGGACATATTAAATCATTTTCTCACAGAAGGTACAATTAGCATCCAGCCCTGGATGATTTCTACTTTTCCAGCCTCTAGCTGAACCAGCAACAGATTTCCCTAATGGCTATTTCTTTACTGCCAATCCAAATGTAATTAAATCCAAACAATAGAAAACATTACTTTATATTCTTCTTGTCACAGCTTCTCATTTACCCCAAACATAATCAGTATGTCTACTATGACTATAAACAAATTAGAAGGCAAATTTAAGATAACATGTAGGTCTATGAAAAGTAAAGAAATTCCCAAGGCAAGAAGTTTTTGCTGCCGAAACTTGGAAGTCGTGATGGAAAATGGCATATTCTGAGAATGTCACAGAAAGCCTAGAAAATGTGTGGGGTGAATGTGTGGGGTGTGATGACCAGTCACAGATATACAAATGGAATTTTGAGGATGGTGGAAACCAATGAATGAATCACTTTAAGCAGAAAAGTGGTTTGTCTGGCTATTTTAGAGATGCAGTTATCCTTCCCATAAGAGATCATGGAGTCTTTAGGATAAGTGTGTCCCCAGTGTTAAATATTGTTGTTTTTTATTTTGATTTATTAAACTTATTACGTGTTTGCTAGTCCTGGGGCTTGTACACAGGGCACGGCCATTGTCCTTGAGCTTCTTTTGGTCAAGGCTAGTACTCTAATACTTGAGCCCCAGCACCGCTTCTGGCTTTTTCTGTATATGTGGTACTGAGGGATCGAACACAGGGTTTCATGAATGCTAGGCAAGCACTCTACCACTAAGCCACCTTCCCAGCCCATTAAATATTGTTCTTATTGTAGCATATAGTCTTTGCCATCCCCACTCCGTTTTGATGGTAGGACAGGACCACTCCTCAAAACCAGTGACTGAGAAAGAACACAAGTAGTGACAGCTGCTCCTTTTCTTCCTGAAAGAAATGTATGCTAAAGCTGGGCGCTGGTGGCTCACGCCTGTAATCCTAGCTACTCAGGAGGCTGAGATCTGAGGATCGCGGTTCAAAGCCAGCCCGGGCAGGAAAGTCCGTGAAACTCTTATCTCCAATAAACTCCCAGAAAACCGGAAGTGGCACTGTGGCTCAAGTGGTAGAGCGCTCGCCTTGAGCTGAAGAGCTGAGGGTTAGCACCCAGGCCCAGAGTTCAAGCCCCATGACTGACAAAAAAAAAAAAAATGTATGCTAGTACTAATAATAAAAGCAAAGTTGCAGCTGCCAACCAAAGTTTGTTGAGCAAAAATGCTTACATAGCTACCGCCCAGAGGACCTGTGGCTAAGGAAATTTCTTCTTGGTCCTGCTGACCCAAGTGAAGATGAAATATAGGCAAGCTGAGGGAAGAAATGGCCTTGAGCAGAGGACCAGGCAGTTTTGAGAAAGGATGATGTCAGGCTACAATCCAGACTGAACATATAGGACAACTCTAGCTGGATAACCTCATCTCTTCATAAAGTAGCTTTTCCCACAAGAGCAATGAAATTATGGAGAGAGAGAGAAGAGGGGGGAAGAGAAAGGGGGGAGGGAGGGAGAGGAGGAGAGAGGAGGAAAGGGGAGGAGAGGGGGGGAAAGGGGAAAAGAAAGGAAAAACAGTATCCAGGTGCTGGTGGTTCATGCCTGTAATCCTAGCTACTCAAGAGGCTAAGATCTGAGAATCATAGTTCAAAACCAATAGGTCAGGAAAGCCCATGAGACTTGTATCTCCAATTAACCACTAAAAAGCCTAAAGTGGAGCTGTGGCTCAAAGTGATAGAGCACTAGCCTTGAGCAAAAAGCTCAGGGACAGAGCCCAGGCTTGAGTTCAAGCTTCACAACTGAAAAGAAAATAGCAAGAGAACTATATTCTTCCAAAATAAGAAGTAAAGAAATAAGCAAAGGTAGATAAAGAAATATAGGGCAATAGATTTTATGTTTAAAAAAAATAGGCTAGATATAGAAGCACACATCTTTAATCTCAGCACATGGGAGGATAAAACATCAGCATTTGAGTTCAAGGCCATCCTGGGCTACATAGAAAAACCCTGTCTCAAAAAAAGGGGAGAAGGGAAATAAAGTGAGCCATGCAATTATTCTATATCCTGCCTTTCAGGCTGTTGTATACTTAGGAGACTCCAGAGGAACATGGTGGATTCCCTGAGCCAAGGCAGTTATGAAGAGTGTGGGAAGAGCCTAAGTCTGTAGATCAGAGTACCAGAGAGGAGAGAAAACTCTAGGGATCTGTGTAGAACCTCACCCCTCCAGCATTCCACAAAGTATCAATTAGTACATGAGGAAGGGAAAACTACACATGCCTGGGGAAGAAGGATCCAGCTAAGATCTTGGACCGGAGGGAACAATGTCCAGCTCTTACACAACAGTATTAGCCTGGGCTCTAATTCACAGGGCATCTGGGTGAAGGACTCAAAAGCATTTTCACTCAGCTGGAGGAAAACTTCACCATAAAATAAATTCTATAGTAAATGCTATCTAATAAATCTTAAAAGCAAGACTCAAAGGATAGCATGGCTTTCAAGTAATTTATGTCCTGAGCAATGCTCATGAATATAAAAATAAAAAGATGTCCAGACCTAACAAGATAGAATTTATAATGCCTGACATCCTGTCAAAGATATACAGTTAGGCAAGAATACACAATCTATTATGAGGGAGAAAAATCATAGAAAACCAACCCACAACTGACAAAGATGTTAGAATTAGCAGACACAGACATTAAAAGCTATTGTGAATAAATTTCAAATGTTTATAAGTGAACTAGAGACATGGAAGATATTTTCCTTAAAAAAATCCATTTCAAACTTCTAGATTAAAAAAATGCATCAAACTTTGAAATAATTTTATGATTTAAAGCAAAAAAGCCTATTGCTTTTCATGTTACCAAGTAAATTTCTCCTTATCACTACTGTTTCTTTCATGAACTACAACTAGGCCTTCCTGGTGATTCCTTCCATGTAAATCAACTATGTATAAATTAGTATCTTTCTCTTAACTTCCTGCAGACTTTACTCAACCTGCATCTATTTTTCTGCCTCCCAAAACACCCACCCATATGTTTAGTGTATTCTTAAACATCTGAAAACAGCCTTGTTTTCCTCCCTGGTACCAGCATGAAAGTAGTTTTTAATAGATGACTCTCAGGGCCTCACACATGCTAAGCACATGTTCAGTACATGTTCTACCACTGAGTTATACCCCCATCCCTGAAGATTGTCTTTATATTCCGAAGGGTATGTGTGTATACACACATATATGCACATGTGTGTGCTTGCTTAAATGTTCATACATGTATGAATGTTAATGTGTATATACATATTAATAGAAATATATACGCACAAGTATATGTGAAGAAAATAATTGTATGTTACTTTTTTTGTTTTTGTTTTTGTTTTGTTTTTTGTCGATCATGGGGCTTGAACTCTGGGCATGGGTGCTGTCCCACAGCTCTTCAGCTCAAGGCTAGCACTCTACCACTTGAGCCACAGCGCCACTTTGGGTTTTCTGAATGGTTTATTGGAGATAAGAGTCTCATAGGCTTTCCATGCCCATGCTGGCTTTGAACTGGGATCCTCACATCTCAGATTCCTTAGTAGCTAGGGTTACAGGCATGAGCCACCAGCATATGGCATATATATATATATATATATATATATATATGTTAATAGATGGAAAGAATGATCTATTTTGTACATATATGGAAAGAGCTATCTAAATTATAGATCACCTGTATTACACATCTCTCATTGCAATTTTTGTATAAATGACAATATGCTACGTACACCACTTTATATCTTTTTCCCCTACTTAACAATATATAAAGGCAGACAGAAAAGTCTGTGAGATTCTTCAATTAATCACCAAAAAGCCCTAAGTAGAGCTGTGGCTCAAATGGTAGAGCACTACCTTTGAGCACAAACACTCAGGGACAGCACCAGGCCCCTGAGTTCAAGCTCCAGAACACACACACACACACACACACACACACACACACACACACACACACACACACACACACACACACACACACACACACACACACACACACACACACACACACACACACACACACACACACACACACACACACACACACACACACACACACACACACACACACACACACACACACACACACACACACACACACACACACACGAATAAAAAAAACAAACTGGGGTTGGGAAGGTGGCTCAGTGTTAGAGCACTTGCCTTGCATGCATGAGGCCCTGGGTTCGATTCCTCAGCACCACATAAGCAAAAAGAAGCTGGAAGTGGCGCTGTGGCTCAAGTGGTAGAGTGCTAGCCTTGAGCTGAAGAGCTGAGGGACAGCGCCCAGGCCCAGGGTCCAGGCCCCATGACTGGACCAAAAAAAAAAAAAAAAACTTTATAAGTGCATGTTCTGTTTTATACACTAATCATACAATTGTGTCAAATAAAATCTCTTGGAATATCACAGCTCTGTTTGGCTGCCTATCCATCACTTCCCATGTTGTAGAGACTGTAGTAGCCAGGCTGTTCTGCTTACAGAGGTTACAAAGATAGAAAACTTGATTCTTCGATTTTATTTCACTTTCTGCAGTGCTACCTGCTATAGTGAACTTTTTGGCCATCAGTAAACAGATAGTCTCACATTAGCTACTCTAACCATGGAGTTATCGGCAACTTCGCAATATTAAACTCTCAAAGGACCCATCTGCCCTCAGCAGCTGTCCAAGCATCTGCCTGTTTGGATTCTAAAAACCTCAGTATAACCTCAATCTCGGGCATTGAGATTTTCTTGTTTTTCCTGTTCTATATCTGTGAGTGGAAGCCAATAAGTCAATGCCACCTGCGTCTTGTTTCTCATAAGTTGTATATTAATATCTGCTTAACAAAAGGAACATTGTTACTGAATTTGAACATTTGACCCTCTCCAGTGTAGCTTGTTTAAGTTCCCTTGTCTCTCTCTCTCTCTCTTAAAGCCATGGGCAGACTCATATCAATTGCAGGCCATTGGTGGATGTCTACACTTAGTTATTGCTGCCTGGAAAGTACAGATGAAGGGCTAGGAGAGATAAGGTTCCAAGACAAGGGGTGAAGGAAGCAGAGGAGGGAGGCCACCTCCCTGATATCTCAGCTTTTGACCAATGTAGCTGCTGTGCCTTCCCCCCTCTCATCTGTGTCTCCCCACTCCTCAGTACATGTTTTCATGGTCCTTGACTTGTGTTCCCAAGCTGTTTTCCTCAAATGCCTGGCTACTAGGCGTAATAATTTATTCTAACTAAAAATAAATAAATAGGGTTGAAAATAACCTAAATTCCCAAGCATGGAGGGTTGATTGATTAAATTTTGTTGCATATCATTGGAGTACTTGGGGATTTTTTTTCTTTTTTTCAGTGTTTTTTTGTTTTCAGTGTTGTTTTGTATGGTTGGGGTTGGGGGGAGTGATGCTGTTTCTGTAGCCCAGGCTAACCTTAAACTTGCAATCCTCTTACCTCAGCTTTCTAAGGGCTATGATTACAGACATTCACTATAACCTCCAGCCTGGGCTATTTAAAATTGTAATTATTGAAGACATCTAATTTTTAATGACAGAAAAGTCAATGGCCACTGTTCACCCTCTTCCATTTTCCAGTAGATATACATGAAAACATAGAGAGAAATGCAACCTCATAATGTTGAAACTAGAAATACTATTCAATGGACCTATTGACAGGGATGTCTTAAGCTCTGTGCTCAAGTATCACCCAATCAGCTCTTCCCTGACCATCCTACAAAGATGGTCAATACCCCCCTCTTCTCCAGCCCCATGGCTCTCATCTCCATCTGAGACCATACCTTTACTTGTGAATTTGCATGAATGCCAGCTGAAATAAGCTTCATGTAAGCACAGACTATTTCTACTCTTCACAGACATTTTCTGGTGTTTTTAACAGTGCCTGGCACACAGAAAGTTCTTTATAAATACTGGCTGAATGTTGGCTGTTCAATGGATAATTGCTGGCTGATAAAGGCCTATTAGTAGTAGGATGCTTAGGACCCTTCACTAATATAGGCAACTTGCCTTCCAGAATATGAAATCTCACCTTCCTCCCATATGAAAGAAAGATAGAACCCTTGTATGGGGTCCTTCTATTAATGAACACCTCTTTTCTTTTACTGATTCCAGAATTACAGCTTTAAGCAATATAATGCAAGCGAGGACAGAATGATTATATATATCCAAGATAGTATGTCAGAAACTAAAAGGCTTGTAGGCTGGAAGAGTCATGGGCATGTAGGCTGGAAGAGTCATGGGCATGTTATATGCTGAGATTTGCAGCTTTTCATTCACTTTTTCTTTAACAACTAAAGAACTGAAAATCATTTCAGACTCTCCTTGTCAGGGGGCTAATGAAGAAGCAGGATGTTGGGATTCCTGCTCAGATCAGCAGTTTCTTAATAAGTAAAAGACTTTGAAACCACAATTGGAGGCTGTGCACATAAGCCAGCTCTCCAACTTAAAAGCTGAGAAAGGGTTTCTAACTGCACACAGGTGGGCTGACTGGAAAAAGGCACCCCAAAGTCTCCATATGCCTCTCTTCTGTGAGAACCTTAGGACTGAAAAGATGTCTTCTTATTATAGGGCCTATAAGGAAAGATAATAACAGTAAGAAAGATGTAAATAATAAGATTTAAAGGAAAAAGGAAAAGCCTATTTCTGTTTATTCATATAGTTCTGAGGTTTGAATTCAGGGCCTTGCACTTGCTAGGCAAGCGCCCTACCACTTTGCTATATCTCAGCCACGTTTACTTTAGTTGTTTTTCAAATAGAGTTTCACATTTATATCTGGGCCAGCCTAGACCAAAATCCTCTTATTTATACTTCACTTCTCTTTACCAACTTCACTCCCAGAGTCATTCCTCCCCTGTGGCTGGATGTCTGCTAATAGCACTTCCCAGCCTTGTCAGGAAGTAAAAGCCACAACTGTTGGGATGTTGTCCAAAAATGTAAGAGAAGAATTCCCACTAACCCAATAACCATAGCCAGAGCAATTAGATTGTCGAAACATGGCTAACACATCTGCCCCACTCACAGTTGCCTTAGCTTCCCAGAACAGTTTCCTGTAAGGCCAAGGGATGAGCATTGTTTGGAAGAAGGTAAGGCAAAGCTATGTGGGAATACCTCGGGGTGAAATGTATAAAGCCAAAACTTCCCCCAAGAAGCATAAGTGATGCTAGCGAGGGGAAACTAATATTATGAAATTGTTTAAAATTGTGAACACATTGAAACTCTGTGTAAAAATCAATGGAAATAGAAATGGTTAAATGTACTGTAGAATTTTCATACAATGAAATAGCATAGTGCCATGAGGGGAAAAAAACCAACGATAATCTTTCTGTGTCAGGGATCTTTAAATTGCACATTGCCTCTACATTGACATCCTCTGAGATAATTATTCAAGAAGCAAATTCTAAGCCCTATTCCCAGGAATGGAAGCATTACCTCCTGAAATCTAGACCCTTTGTAAGTAGCAAAGCAATCCCTACACACACACAAGTTTGAGAATCATTGGCGTCATGAGCACGCCAGGTTTAGATATGGCAAATTTGCTGAACCCACTGGAACCAAAGTCAAAAAAGTAAAACTACTAAAGGTTTATTACCAAATAAAGTGCAGAATAGATGATCTCCTATTGCTCCAGTGAACAAAAGTTAGGGTGAGGGGAGGACTGGGAGCAGGAAGAAAAGGAGTAAAGGAGCAATAGAGATTAGAAATTAGATGAGAACTGGCAGAGGAGCTGCTCAGTTGCAGAACTGGTCACAACATCATCCCATCCCAGGAGGGGTCATCAGTCATCCAGAGCAGTGGGTTGTAGTTGTGCTGGCACTGGGGCTTGAAGTTAACAGTCTCATGCTTTCATTTGGCTTTTTTGCTCAAGGCTGGTGCTCTATCATTTGAGCCACATCTCTACTTCTGACTTTTTTGCTAGTTAATTGGAGATAGGAGTCTCACAGACTTTTCTGTTTGGGCTGGTTTTGAACTGTGATTCTCAGATGTCAGCCTCCTGAGAAACTAGGATTGTAGTCATGAGCCACCAGCATCTGTCTTGTGCAGTAGTTTTTAATTACCCTGAGAAGTCTGCAGTGAGACATACCTGTTCACTCCCAGATAAGAAAACCTGTCTGCAAATGGCAGCCTTTCACAAAACAAGTTTGACCTATATGGGCATATGCTTAGACCATTGTGCACAAAGGAAGACAGAGAGAAAGGTTTTCAGAGAGACTAAGCCAGGACCAAAATCAAACAGTGGTGAGATGTAGCAGCTGCTGTCTACTGTGAACAGTGTACTGGCTCCTTTTCTCTCCCTCTGCCCTGTGTCCATCAGCGCTGAGAAGCTGCTGCCCAGAACAGAGCTCCCCTAGGGGATATGCAGAACACACAGACATCCTCCACTTTACCTGCTTTTAGGATGGAGGCTTTCAGGGGGAGGTTTGTGCAGATCAAAGGTACTAATTTGCTCTATGACGTGTCTCAATGCCTTTCATGTTGAAAGAGCAAATCCAGAAAGTACTAGAAAACTGATCTTTTCACCATCTCCCCAGGTATACAATGTACATTTAGAATAGTCATATTACTTTTTATAAAGACCAGAGAACTAAACTTTATAATATAGGTTAAAATGGAGCCACTTGAATTGTTCATAAATTCACAATACACTGGTTTGTGCTATTAGTTGGATTTTTTTCTAAATTGAATATCAGATACAGCTCTCTAGTGAGATTTTTTAGTTTTCTTTGTTTTAGTTATTTAACTTTTTTCTGGTGGTATTGAACTTAGGGTTTTGTGCTTGCTAGATGCATGCTTTAACACTTGAGCAACATCCCTAGCTCTAAAAGCTTCCATAATGAGTTTATTTGGGGCCTATCAGCTATATTGAAATCGGATTTGGGGTAACCACATCATACTTAACCAAATCCATTTTCATGGCATCATTCATCCTGAGTTCATGAAGTATCTCCTACATTTCATGCCTTGGGTATAGGCAGAAAATAAAGATGAATTATTCAGACCTTGCTCTTTGGACAGCTCTTAGTCCCATGAGAAAGACTATATGGAGGTCACCAGATGGGAAATGAGGCAAGACTTCCATGGGAGAAGGAAGCAGAAGATGCAAAAGGTTGGTAGAGAGAAATATTCTGGTACATGTGGAGAACTGGGTAATCACTGGGAGCCAGACAGACTGTAGCAAACAATGAGACTGAAATGAGTAAGAGATTGTATAACCTCATGTTGGCACATTTGAACTTTATGTAAGTAATAGGAAGAAAATACATACAAAGCATAAAACTACTCGATGAGACAAAGCCTAACAACATAGATATCAGTCTTCCCAAACATACTTGAGAATACCAAACATCTGTTCACTTAAAGGAAGTGGAGTTCGCTTGTCATGTACACATCAGGAAGAGAAAAGCAGTACCTGTCATCAACACTCAAGTTACCTGTGGGTCTCTCAGTCACATTCAGCACTGGGGTACAGTGAAGAGAGTGAGAGATCATTGTTTCACATTAACTTCTCTCCTCTGAATTTTCAGAGGATGAGGAGCATAGTATTTTCTAGAACATTAGATCACTGACACAGGCTCAATTATTTCTATATAGTATGTGTTCTTGGCCAACCCTTCTGTAGATTGCAGACTTCTCTAGTTCTTAAATTTAAGGACCATCCTTTGGCCTTTAAAAAATAAAATGAAAGTAATTCTCACCTTTAGCTCTGTTTAACACATAGAAAAATTATTCCTAGTCTCTTTTTCTTCAATATCTGAAACCAAAAGAATTGATATTAAAAGAATTAATATTGTTTTTGGTCTTTTATCTTTAAAAATACATGCAATGTTAAAGTTTCTGTAGTTGTCATACATTTTGTAACCAGAAAAAAAATCAAATGTTATGAGATTACTTTAGACAGTCTTTTCTTCCAGAAACAAAGTAACTAGTTAATCAGTAAATTCACATAGTTCTCATAGTGGAAAGAAGTCAACTTGATCCACGGTAAGAGAGAATCTTACTAAATGAAGTAAAGTTATGCCCTGATGTTAGAGAGAGAGATGCCAGAACTAGAATATTATTTAAGAAAAAGCGAGGCTGGGTGCCATTGGCTGAGATCTGAGGATCACGGTTCAAAGCAAGCCAGGGCAGGAAAGTCTGTGAGACTCTTATCTCCAATTAACCACCAGAAAACCCGAAGTGTCCCTGAGGCTCAAAGTGGTAGAGAGCTAGCCTTGAGCAAAAGAGCTCAAGGACAGCACCCAGGCCCTGAGTTCAAACCCCACATTCAACAAAAAAAAAAAAAAAAGGAAAAAGAGGGCTGGGAAGGTGGCTCAGTGGTAGAGTGCTTGCCTTGCATGCATGAGGCCCTGGGTTCAATTCCTCAGCACCACATAAGCAGAAAAAAAAAAAGCTGGAAGTGGCACTGTGGCTCAAGTGGTAGAGTGCTAGCCTTGAGCTAAAGAACTGAGGGACAGCGCCCAGGTCCAGAGTTCAGGCCCCATGACTGAACCAAAAAAAAAAAAAAAAAAGGAAAAAGGAAAAGAATCTGACTAAGGATATAAGGAGAAAAGAAATTTAGGTGTAAAATAGGAAAAGGCAGCAGTCTGACAGTACCAGATGATTCAGACAACTCCTTGTCAGATAACAAAAAGAAAAGATCAGGGAACAATTTGTTAAGGGCTATTATATTGCCTTTATGAAAAAAAAATCCTAAGCCCAGCCTCGCTAAATTGTGCTTTTCAAAATTAGTAACTTTCCACATTTAAACCTTCCCTGATACATGGCATCTCTTTGTCTTCTGTGGTTATCATGTGCACTGAATTAACAGACTGCATAGGAATGAGTATTTGACAGGAAAACTGGCAGTGTGGCTTATGGTACCCCCAAACTACATTTAAGCTTTTGAGCACATCAAAATTTTTTGTTTCATGATTTATCTGAAACCATGATTTAAGAGTGAGATTCATTCCTGGTAAAACCATAAAATAAAGTATATGAACTAGTGGTTTCTAAGACACTTGGGTATCAGGTAGTAAAAGAGCAATCCCAAGGAGCAAGCAAATGAAAGGAGCCCTAAATTTACCCCATATTACAGCCTTGAAACAGTTTCTAGACCATGGAATGGGAAGGAAGAACCATAGCGTGGAGCCTGGTAAGCATGACAGACCAGGATAGTTTATAGTTTTCAGGACAGTATCAGAAAGCATAGCTGCACAGAAACAGAACCCTGGACATTTGAAAGGGTTTTCCTATATGTTTGCAAGTATGTATATAGGAAAGCACATGTGCATAAGAAAACTACTCATAATTGCCACTCAGGGAGCTAAGATCAGGAGGATTGTTGTTCCAGGCCAACTCAAACAAAAAAGTCTACAAGACATCATCTCAACCAATAAAAGACCTGAGTATGGTGGCCCATATCAGTCATCCCAACAATGTGGGAAGTATAAATACTACAATTGTTGTCCAGGGTAGCCCTGAGTATAAACACAAGACCCTATTTGAAACATAATGTAAAAAGGGCTAGAGTCATAGCTCTAGTGGCCTATTTACCAAGTAAAGAAAAAGAAGGGGAGGGGCAGAGGGAGAGGATGGAAGAAGAGGAGAGGACTCAGTGTGTCATAGCATACTCAGAATCCAAACTACTTGAGAGGCAGATGATTCCAACTATGGGGCTGGCCTGGGTGAAAAGTTAGCAAGACTTCTCAAAGACAAAAGGCTTAGGACAGGGCTGGGAATGTGGCTTAGTGGTAAAGTGCTTGCATAGCATGTATGAAGCCCTGGGTTTGATTCCACAGTACCACATAAACAGAAAAAGCCAGAAGTGGCACTGTGACTTAAGTGGTAGAGCACTAGTCTTGAGCACAGAGAGGCTCAAGGACAGTGCCCAGGCCCTGAGTTCAAGCTCCAGGACTGGCAAAAAAAAAAAAAAAAGGCTTAAGACATAGCTCAAGTGGTACAATACTTTCCTGTCATGAGCACAGTCATGGGATTAGCCTCCAGTACCCTGAAAAAAGAAAGGAAAGGAGGGAGAGAGGAAGAGAGGAAGAAAGGAGGGAAAGTAAAACAAAACCACCCAAGGAAGAAGAAAGAGCAATTCAAGCCAGGCATTGGTGGCTAGTGCCTATAATCCTAGCTATTCAGAAGGCTGAAATCTGAAGATCACAGTTCAAAGCCAGCCCAGTTAATCAGCAGAAAACTAGAAGTGTCTCAAAGTGGTTTGGGCCTCACAACTGACAGGAAAAAAAAAAAAGCAATCCAAAAAGATTAGGGGTATCAATGTGTGACAGCCCTAGGAAGTGAGAAATAATACCCATTCCAGTGGATAGACTAGAAATGATTGATGGATCATGAAGTTTAACACACAGAAAGGGCTTGTTTAGTATTGGGAAATTATTGGCCTTAGACTGAACACTGCTCTCTGACAAATCTTAACATCAAGGCTACAAAGAACTAAATCATTTCCAAGTACCTATAACCCAGAAAATGCTAAAAATATTTATAGGAATACAAATTTGTCCATATCCAGATAGAGAAAATTCAGCATCTAGCATTTACCAAAACTTAATGGTCCTGCAAAGATACAGGAAACATGATAACTAAAATAGTTATCATGACTATGTTTTAGCAAAAAGTTAAATATGCAAAACATTTTTTAAAAAATCTAATATGGCTTAGTGCTAGAGTGCTTGCCTAGCATGCAGGAAGCACTGGGTTCAACTCCTCAGTACTACATATACAGAAAAAGCTGGAAGTAGCGCAGTGGCTCACGCAATAGAGTGCTAACCTTGAGCAAAAAGAAGCTCAGGAACAGTGCCCAGGACCTGAGTTCAAGCCCCAGGACTGGAAAAAAAAATCCAATTTTTAGAAGTGAAAACTGACATGAGAAACAATGGCAGATGTTAATAGCATTTTAGACCTGTGGAAGTAAAGATTAATGAATTCAAAGTCATTGCAATAGAATCTATTTAAAATGTGGTAGAGAAAAGAGAAGTTTGGGGGTGGGGGGGAGGGAATGAACGGATCATCTTCTGTGAGACATCAAATTGCATAATACTCCATTCATTGAAGCCCCTAATGGGGGGACAGAAAAAAATTTCTGAAGAAATAATGGCTAGAAATTTCCTAGATTTGGTGAAACTTTATAAACCCACAGATCAAGGAAGTTTAGTGAAACATAGACAGGCAAAAAATGATGAAATCTACACAAGCATATCATAATTAAATTGTTCTAAGCCAGTAATTAAAGTAGTTTAAAAAGTAGCCAGAGCTATTTAAAAGCACATTATATACAGAGGAATAAAGATAAGGGTGAATCAGGGTATAATAATCTGTAATCTTAGCTACTTAGGAAGCACAAATCAGGAGGATCATGGTTCAAGGCTAGCTTCAGCAAAAAGTTCATGAGACTCCCCCCCCCCCCCCATCTCAGCCAATAGAAAAAAAATCTGAGCATGGTGGTATTTACCTGTGATCCTGTGTGAGAAGTATAAATAGGATCATGGTTCAGGCTAGCCTGGACAAGAATGTGAGACTCTATTTTAAAAATAAAAGCAAAAGTATCTGGAGGTATGGTTTAGGTAGTAGAGCACCTGCCTAGTAAGAAAATCCTGAGTTTGGATCCCAGTACCACCCAAATGAATTGGAGATAAGGATAGTAACAAGTTCTTACTGGGAACTACAAGGAATAAAATGGAGCAGCATCTATTAAAGTGCTAAAGGAAATATACTTGTCAACCTTCTATTCCAGACCAAGCAGAAATAAATACTTAAAAATAAATACTTAGACACAGCAGCCGGGCGCTGGTGGCTCACGGCTGTAATCCTAGCTACTCAGGAGGCTGAGATCTGAGGATCACGGTTCAAAGCCAGCCCGGGCAGGAGAGACCGTGAGACTCCTATCTCCAATAAAACCACCAGAAAACCGGAAGTGGCGCTGTAGCTCAAGTGGTAGAGCGCTCGCCTTGAGCTGAAGAGCTAAGGGACAACGCCCAGGCCCAGAGTTCAAGCCCCACGACCGACAAAAAAATAAAATAAAATAAAAAAATAAATACTTACACACAGCAGTCTGTGAGCTCTTCAGCTCAAGGCAAACACTCAAGTCACTTGAGCCACAGCGTCACTTCCTGTTTTCTGAGTGGTTTATGGACTTTCCTGCCCTGGCTAGCTTTGAACCTTGATACTCAGATCTCAGCCTCCTTAGTAGCTAGGATTACAGGCGTGAGCCCCTGGTGCCTGGCTATGAATGCTATTTTTAGATACACAAAAAATGAAAGGTAATTTATTCTCAGAAAACTCATATAAAAAATGTTGAAGGGGGGCTGGGAAGGTGGCTCAGTGGTAGAGCGCTTGCCCTGCATGCATGAGGCCCTGAGTTCGATTCCCCAGCACCACATAAGCAAAAAGAAAAAAAGCCAGAAGTGGCGCTGTGGCTCAAGTGGCAGAGTGTTAGCCTTGAGCTGAAGAGCTGAGGGACAGCACCCAGGCCCAGAGTTCAGGCCCCACGACTGGACCCAAAAAAAAAAAAATGTTGAAGGGGGGGTGGGAGATGGGAAGGGATGGGAAGGCGAAACAAAGGAGGAGGCAACAATGCTTGATAAGAAATGTACTCATGGGGCTGGGAAGGTGGCTCAGTGGTAGAGCGCTTGCCTTGCATGCCTGAGGCCCTGGGTTCAATTCCTCAGCACCACATAAGCAAAAAGAAAAAAGCCGGAAGTGGCGCTGTGGCTCAAGTGGTAGAGCGCTAGCTTTGAGCTGAAGAGCTGAGGGACAGCGCCCAGGCCCAGAGGTCAGGCCCCATGACCGGACCCATGACCGGACCAAAAAAAAAAAAAAAAGAAATGTACTCATACCTTGCCCATGCAATTGTAACCCCTATGTATGGTATTTTCACAAAAAAAAAAAAAAAAAAAAGTTGAAGTCCTAGGCTAGGGGTGGAAGTCACACTGTAATCCTAGCTTCTCAGAGACTGCAATTCAGAGGATTACATTTTGAGGCTAGCCCACACAAAAGAGATTCTACAAAATAACCAGCAAAAAGCTAACCTGGAGGCATTGTTCAAGTAATCCAGTGACCACAAAGCCCTGAGTTCAAACTACAGTATAGGAAGGAAGGGAGAGACAGAGGAATACAACATGGAAATATAGATTTCCAAAAAAGTGAGTTGTATACAACATGAAAATATAGATCTCTAAAAATGAAGAATACTAGTTACATAAATACAATTATAACATTTGTCCTTGTTTATATCTTTAAAAAAAATTTAAACCATAGTAACAGAAGTCCTTAACTCCCCATTTCCTGTATGTGGAGCAGGAAATTTTCCGCTTTTCTAGTTTTCCCTAATTCATCCTGTTACACTAAAATAAATCCTTACTAAACTTCAAGACAAAATAATATTAAAGAGGGTCAGTTCATAAAGAGAACATAAACATAAATACTCATGCCCTTAGTAAGAGAATTTCATTACAGTCAGCAAAATATGATAGGACTACAGGAAAAATGAACAAATCTATGATTACAGCTGGAAATTCACTACTTCGATCTTAATAACTGATAGAACAAGTCAACAGAAAATAATTACCCATACACAGGACCTGAACACATAATAAACTGAACTGAGTTCACATACTTTAAAAAAACATCTACCAGCTGAGCACTGGTGGCTCATGGCCTATAAGCTGGTAGCTACTCAGGAGTTTGAGATATGAGGATTGAGACTCAAAGCCAGTTCAGACAAGAAAATCTGTGAGACTCATGTCCAATTAACCAGTAAAAAGACTGAAGGGGCCTGGCGCCTGTGGCCCATGCTTGTAATGCTTAGCCACTCAGGAAGCTGAGATCTGGGGATCGTGGTTCAAAGCCAACCGGGGCAGGAAAAAGTCCCTAAGACTCTTATCTCCAATAAACTACTCAAAAAACCAGATGTGTGGTGCTGTGGCTCAAGTGGTAGAGTGCTCACCTTGAGCTGAAGAGTAGCACCAAAGCCCAGAGTTCAAGCCCCATGACCGACAAAAAAAAAAGCCTGAAGTGGAGCTGTGGCTGCCTTGAGTGGAAAAAATGCAGGGACAGTACCTAGGTCCTGATTTCAAAGCTCCAGCCCAGCATTAAAAAAAATCCAAGGGGCTGGGAAGTTGGCTCAGTGGTAGAGCACTTGCCTTGCATGCTCGAGGCCCTGGGTTCAATTCCTCAGCACCACATAAGAAAAAAAGCTGGAAGTGGCGCTGTGGCTCAAGTGGTAGAGTGCTAGCCTTGAGCTGAAGAGCTGAGGGATAGCACCCAGGCCCAGAGTTCAGGCCCCACGACCGGACCCAAAAAAAAATAATAATAACACAAATAAAAATTTACTTAACAACAACAGAATATACATTCTTTTCTAGTGCATTTCGCCAAAGATCTGGGCCATTTCACAGATACAATGCCTCTGCCATAATGTAATCAAATTAGAAATCAATAACAAAGATCTTGCAGTGGTGATTCCCTGATAAATGGAGTCCTGAAGCTCCACTGTTGGGTAACAGTGGTAGGTGATCACACACAGGGGCATTCTAACCTCTTATCTTTCGAAGTTTCACTTCCTGTGTGACTGCTTGGCTCAGCTGCAGCTTATTGCACCTCTGGTTTGGGATTTTTAAAAGAAAAAATTAGGGCTACTCACAAAGGGAAAGGTTTTTCATCAAATAATTTGTTTTATAGAAACAAGGTTCCAGAGCCATGTAATGCTATCTTCTTTTATACAGTTTCTGCCAACCATTGTTTATGTTCCGAAACCAGCCGCTCTAATGGCTACCTTTAGGGTCTCTTTGAAACCTGTTTTTGAATCTTGACAGTCCCATCTGTTGGATTCTTATTTAGGCTGTATTTTCAACTGTCACTAGTGGAAGCTAAATCACCCGCACTGTTTTGTGTGACTGTCCTCAGCAATCCTGGTAAATAAATGCAGCACTGTTGTTAGTTAAACCACAGCCATCTGTTCAGAAGAGCACTAAGCCAAAAGTATACCTTCAGCAAGAGGAAAGGTATAAAAATAAACATCTGAACTTCTGACAAACCTTGGTGAACTGTTAAATATCACATATTATCTCTGTTGTGAATCACGTCTCCTTTTTTAAAGAGAGGCAAAGCTGATAATTATACTGAGAAAATATGAATGCTTCCAGGTGTGGTGATGTGTGCCTGTAATCCTGGCACTTGCGGGCTCAGGCAGAAAGACTACATAGCAGGACTCTGTAAAGGAAGGAAAGATGGAAGGAATGGAGGGGAGGGGAGAGAACAGAGGGAAAGGAAGTAAACTGGGCAGAAAAAAATACATTACCACAAAGCATGTTTCTTAGGCACATGAACTACCACCATGTCCTTTAGTCCAGTTTCGTATTCTGAATAGCATGTGATATGCATTTGATAAGTATTACAGATTTTTCTTTAAAGTTTCATACAGCTCCAAAGCCTTTTTCACGTTTTTATTACAGATAAGAGCTAGAAAGTCACAATTGTCCTCAGAATACCTTAGCAGGTAACACTAATGAAGATTCCTAAATATGCCTCTCTCCTAGAGAGAGAATTAAAAAAGTCAGGAGACACAGGTTCCTTTAAATATAAAACCTGGTGGTTTTACAGCCTGCCATCAGTCATGGTGCTAGAAACCTAAATAGCAAATGGGGCAGAGGAGCAGGTTTGCCAGTTCTGCAGAGTTCTTGGAGAAGATAGATATTTTGACATCCTTCCTCTTCCTTCTCCCTGACTCACCCTGATCTACCTAGTGATGAGCTAATTTTATTGCAATTTAATTCCCAGCTTCTGTCAGTGGATTCTGTTTAGTAAGTAAAAAAGGACTATGTGGAAGGCTTCTTGTGGCTTTGAGGTTTCTGTGTGCCCTGTTTCTTCAGCCTCACTCTGGTTACATCCCCCTGTAAGTGTATCGATTCCCTATAAACCAAAACAAAAAGCTACTCAGATAGGAACCCACCTTTCAAAGCATCCTCCTTGGTTTTCCATTACAGAGTATGCTAACCACTTCACATTGATTGCTATTGGAGGTGGCTTTGCAGGAAACCATCCTGGAGATCCTGGAGCCTACATGATGAGTTTATTCCTAACCCCCTCCACTTAGCAGGCATTTCTCTGAAAGGCAGAATCCAGTCAAACCTAAAGAGAGCAAGAGGGGGAAGAGAGAGGGGGGAGGGGGAGGGGGAGGAAAAGAGAAGGGGGGGGAGAGAATGGAGAGGAAACTGTTAGGAGAAGTCAACCCCAGAGGAAATGATAGGAGCAGACCATGGTAGTCGGAGAGAGCCCCTGAGCTGAGAGGACTGCCTGAGCTGCTGACAGCAGGGAAATATTGAGGTCAATTTCTATAAGACACCTCCTTTGTATATAATCCTGCTGCATATGTATTTAATATTTTACTTAGCTAAACAAAGTGTATTATAAATGGAATAAACTTACAATGAAACCTCATTCTATTTATGCTGGATCTTTCTACTTACATCATCGGTAAGTAGAAAAATCCAGCATAAATAGAATGGAAGAATTTGTAGCTTGAGGTTTCTGCCTGGTGATGTTTTTTTAATGAATTGAACGACACAGATGTGGTCAGTCAAGGGTCCTGGGATTGGAGCTACAGGAAGTATAAAGGCTATCTGACTGAGCCAAAAGGAGCCTCAGAGTTAGAGACTTGCTAATTAAGTACAGATGACAAGAGGTAAAGGTTGAGGAGGGGAATGCAAATGCTGAGGGCCTCTGGGTTTGTAGTCCAGTGCTGGAACACTTGCCTGGCATACACAAGGCCCTTGGTCCATGCCAAGCACCACCAAGGGGGGAAGAAAAAGGATTGGAGAGAAATTAAGGATATTAATGTCCTCACTTAAGAAAATGGGGAATGGAAAAATATAGTTTCTTAACATTCTTGTTAATGGAGCAACAATTAAAGATTACAGGTATGATGTGATATAATCAAGGTACTCAGAGGTAGTATGACTGTTAGATTAAGTTATGGGTGAGGAGAAAGGAAGGTCATTGTGCTAGAAGGTCAGATCTGTCATAAAAGGAACTCAAGGGATAACATCAAAAAATGGTAAGTTAAGCAAAGGAAGTTATAAGCATGTTAGTGTTTAGAGCTAACCATAAAAGGGAGTAAAAATAGATGTAATTTAAACAAGCATGGTAGAAGGCAGCAGTGGGTCAAGGACTGATATTTGTATACTGCAGTCCTGTGTGTGGGTTGCTTTGCTGAGGAGTAAAGGGTAATGTTTTTAATTGCCTTGACAAAATCACATATTCTGAATGTCAAAAGGAAGTACTTTTTTTATTTTTCCAAAAGTAATTGAACAGGGAGGAAGAGAGTCTGAAAGTCTTATTTTTTTCAACATTACCAAGAAATTTGTTTTAAAATATTCTGGAAGGTGCTAGTGGGTATGTTATCAACTGTCAGAAGAAAAGGTTAATTCCTTTCTTGACTTAAAGATGTTTCAGCATTTCTAATTTAAATCTTGCTCCCTCTCCTGCCACCTTCTAGAAATGAGGGAATTACCATCTCAGCCCTGACCAAATGCACAGTTTTCTAGGTCACTGGGCAAACTTAATGGGAGAAAAGCTTGAAACAGGAAGGTGGGTCAAAAAGAACTGAAGATCCGCAGAAAAGGAACATTTAGAAAGTTCCATCTGAGAGCAGGCCTTATGGAAAGTTGACTAGAACTTTGTGGTCCATTTATTGACCTCTTAGCTACCAAAGACATTTTCTTTCTACCTCCCAGTTGCTATACACACATACCTCCCTTTCTCCACTGGGTGGGTCCTCTGCACACCTGTCCTGGAAAACCTACTTCTACCGCTTCAGCAGTAGAAAGAACCCATGAAGAGCCAGGTGTGATGGTGTACACTTATATACAGCACTTGGGAAGCTAAGGCAGAAAGTTCTTGGTTTAAGGACGTAGGCTAGGCTAGGCTACATAGCAAGACTTGTCTCAAAAACAAAAGCAAAAAACTCTTAAGGGGGCTGGGAAGGTGGCTCAGTGGTAGAGCGTTTGCCTTGCATGCCTGAGGCCCTGGGTTTGATTCCTCAGCACCACATAAGCAAAAAGAAAAAAGCCAGAAGTGGTGCTGTGGCTCAAGTGGTAGAGCACTAGCCTTGAGCTGAAGAGCTGAGGGACAGCGCCCAAGCCCAGAGTTCAGGCCCCACGACCGGACCAAAAAAAAAAAAAAAAAAAAAGCCTTAATGACCCATTGTAACAATGAGATATATAAGACACTATATAGAAAAAAAAACTTTAGGGCTGGGAAGGTGGCTCAGTAGTAGAGCGCTTGCCTTGCATGCATGAGGCCCTGGGTTCGATTCCTCAGTACCACATAAGCAAAAAGAAAAAAGCCGGAAGTGGCGCTGTGGCTCAAGTGGTAGAGCACTAGCCTTGAGCTGAAGAGCTGAGGGACAGCGCCCAGGCCCAGAGTTCAGGCCCCACAACTGGATCCAAAAAGAAAAAGAAAAGAAAACAAACTTTACAACTTGGCAGGGGAGGGGGAAGTTGGAGAGGTGGAGAGGAAAGGGATGGCAGGGGAAAAACAAAGGAGGAGGTAACAGTATACTCATTACCTTACTCATGTGACTGTAACCCCTCTGTACACTATTTTTACCAGAAAAAAAACATTAAAAATAATTCCTTAATATTTAGCTTAATACCTCAAACCCTAAATCTTGACATTATGGAATCTATCCCTGAACAGATTAATCATATCAAACTAGGATTTTAGACAATCTTAAATCTGCTTGAATGTGACAGGATATGCCATTGAAAGGAGACCAGAGAGCCAAGCACAGTAGCTCACTCCTGTAATCCTAGCATCAAGCAAAGTTCAGGACCAGCTTGAGCAAAGTTATTAAGACATTATGTGGGTCAATAAAACTGGGTGCCATAGAGTCCATCTGTAATCCTAGCCAGACATAGGTTGGAGTATCATGATTCAAGTCTTATTACCCCAGGTAAAAATATGAGACATTATCTGAAAAAATAACCTATAACATAAAAGGCCATGAGTATAGCTCAAGTAGCAGAATACCTGTGTAGCAAACAAGCGTTACTAAATTCAAAACCCCAATACTCCCCAAAAATGGCTTTGAAAACATGAAGATTATTGCAAGAGTCTTAAGATATGTGGTGACCTCAGAGTAATATGTAAAGATTGATGGGAAGAAGCTACCTCATTCCTTATCTCATAACCAGTTAATTTTGGTTACATGTAAGGACAAGCTTTTGACTGTCAGACTGATTAAATGATGGGTTCAGATATTTCTGCTTTGTATCATTAGCAATCCATAAAATTAGAAGTGTTACATAGTTGATGGGTAACAGATCAAGTACTCCTTGAGGGCCCCCTAGTACTAGATTCTGCTCAGCTTTCTCTGGCAGAGAGGCAAAGGTATCTTAAAGATTCCCATCAACTTAGGACAGGGGTCAGAATTAAATAGAATTCATCTTCACTGTTTAATTACTGCTGAGTTTCTAAAGACCACCAGAGGAATGTTTTCCACAATTCCCTTAGTGGTTTATTAAATGGCTTTAAACATCCTGCTCAGGAAATCTGGTCTTATTTCTAACCAAAATTCCATGTGTTGTAGTTTTCTTCTGGTTCTCAGGAACTGAGGGAAATAGCTGTCCCCATCTAGTGACTCACCCCCATACACTCATCCTCTGACCTTTTATCTCCTCTTTATCCCCAGTGTTGTTTTCTGGTTGCTTAATAGATTCAAATTACGAATGCTATAGCTGAGAGGCTGTTGTGGTAAAATGACTACTGAATGCAGAGTCATCTGGATTATGAGAGTTTCCCAGTCATGGCTCACCTTCCCAGATTAATGCTTTGGGAAAGGACAATACTGAGAAAGGGAACTCAGTTTCCTGGGTGGCACCATTGCTCATCCAGTGGGAGGTGATGTTCGCTACTCAGTCTGGGGCACGGCCTTTCACTCCCCTGGGAGTCACCACTATAAGAAACAGGTTAGGTCGGATGAGCTGCACAGGAATTTCCCATGGTCTTCTCTGAAGTAGGTACTAATATAGAATTGGTGGTGCTTGTCTGATAGACCATATTTAAGTTAAAGTCTAGGAGGCCTGTGGCCCTTGAGCTGGGTAAGATTCAGAATCTTTGAGAGGAGTCACTGTTTAGCAGGGTCTGAGTTTTGGCCTAAAGCAAAACTATCCAAGGTAAACAATGGAACTGAAGTTTACCTGGGCTCTCTTCACCTCATGAGAGCAGAATGTGTTGTATCTTCCATATGATGGCTTATGTGAAAGCCAACAGAATTTTCCGTGATACCAGGACAGTTAGAGGCTATGTCATGAAACATTTGTTTACAACACAGACCTTGGTGTCATTGCTTAGAAAGTGCCAAGTCATCTAGTCATGGAATTGTTTGTTCTTTACCAACTTACATTTACTGGGCTCTTCTGCATATTTATATTTTATATTTACATATGCTCTTCTTGTTGAAAATAGCCATCAGGATGATTTAATGCTCCCAACCCTGAGAAACTCACAATTGAGATAGGGTAGCATGCATTTAAAAAGTAAAGATAACTGGGCACTGGTGACTCACGCCTATAATCCTAGCTACTCAGGAGGCTGACATCTGTGGATTGAGGGTCAAAGCCAGCACAGGCAGGAAAGTCCCTTGAGACTCTTATCTCTAATTAACCACCAAAAAGCTGGAACTGGAGCTGTGGCTCAAGTGGTATAGCACTAACCTTAAGCAAAAAAGCTCAGGGACAGCACTCAGAATTGACACCAAAAACAGTTAAGAAAAAGAAGAAGAATGTCCCAGTAAAGTATATGAGAGTAGAGAAGCTGGATCCCAGCTCTGCCTTGGAACTGTCCAGGAAAATGAGTTCTTGCCCATCCAGCATGGGAACCCGGGAAGGATAGGGCCCCTGATCCAGGCTGCCAGGTACTTTCTGTTCAGGTGACCAAGATCCTAGACTGCCAAGGATAGTCCTGGTTTCTGACTGATGTCCCAACATAATTAATAAAGCTGCTTCCTTAATCTCTTAAGAGTATTCCAGACAGATGACAAATCCCATGGCCACCTAACCTATACATTATTCAAAGGGGACTGGTAGGCTATTTAAGGTGAGTGAAATAATAAGATTTATGTTCTAGAAAGAAGACTCCAGCAGCCTGGAGAAAGACAATTTGCAGGTTGACAAGACTAGAAACAAAATCTCCCCAGCAATTACATATCAATTGTCTTGAAAATTAACCATATTCTAAACCCAAACTTGTCTAAATGCTGGTTATAAGAATGTTTCCAATTATAATTAACTGCATCAACGTGCATAGCTATTCTGAGTGCATCTTGGCCTTTTAAGTTCTTAGTAAGTTTCTGAAATAGTACTAGCTGCCTGCTACCTATTTACCAACCTGACATTTTCCTTTTAAGATCACAGAAGAATAAAGAAGATTCTAAAGAATACTTGGTGGGGGGCATCTCAAAGCTTTCTGAGAAAAGGTCTTAACAATACAGAGGCACTTCAATCACCCAGGTTTGGATTGGAAATTTGTATGATCTTTTTCTAGGACACATTGCTGGCCATTATTGTGACATACCTTTTGAATCATTTTGCTAGTCTGGCAAACTGGTTTTCTAAGCCACCCACACTTCTCATCCATCCTTTCTGAAACAAGTGAATGCATTTCTGAAACAGATGGCGTGAATCAGGGTGTAGTCTCTGAGGCCCAAAGCCTTCATTGGACATGGAAATGGAACTGGTTTACACAGGCACACTATAAAACACAACTTCTGTGTTCACCCTGTCTGACCCACTTGTGCCTGCTTTGGGGGGCTGCTTGAACTTGATTGCTAAGAAAACCCCATAGTGGCCATGTCATTTTGAAATGGCTGACCATGGCTAGACCCCAAGTTACTGTCGTGTTCATGCTTGGGAAACAGTGTGTCATGAAAGCGGAGAGACAGGGCTGGCCTGCATCTGTCCATTCTTGCTACATACTGGATACAGGGCCTTGGACATCCTACTCAGGCTTTATAAGGACAATAAACAGTTTTACATGGTTACTGTATTTGAGTTAAGGTAGACAAGCAGCTAACTCCAGTATGGCACATAGTAGATATTCAGAGGATGGGTTCCTTTTGTCGTCATTATTACAGAATAAGTTCTGACCTCACACATTCACTCATTCACTCAACATACTTATTTCTTTTTTTAAACAATCACTTGCTCAGTGGTATTCTGTGCCCACAGGCTCAGCCATAAGCAAGAGCACCAAGATTCCTGTCTCAGGCTGCTTAAACAAATCCCCAGACTCAGCTCTTTCTTTTCATTTTCTTCTCACCACCACCTGCCCTGTGGTCCATTCTCAGAGTTACCTTACCCTGTCAGAAACTGCTGTTTCCTCATAGGTTTTACCCATTAAGAGCCTTAAAGGCCAACAATCCAATCATCAGCTACTTTTACATTTCCTATGGCAAAGGTGTCTGGGTACTAGCTTTGGAGTCCAGCCCAGTTCTGTCACTTCCTGCTTCAGACATGGAACCTCACAGTCTTTGACAGCATTATTGGAAAGATAAGGCAAATGTTCATCTGGTACTTGCCACAGTGTCTTCCTGGTTTGCTTTAAAAGTTTTAAAGGACAGCAGCCTAAAAAGTGCAGCTTGTTTGTTTGTTACTTTGAGACAAGGCTCCTTATGTAACCCAGGCTGGCCTTGAACATCCTCCTGCCTGTACCTCTCAAGTGTTGGGACTATAGGTGTGTAGGTGTGCTTCATGCCCAACCTAAAAGCTACTTTGGGGGGGGAGGGGCACTCCTGGGGCTTAAACTCAGGGCCTGGGCAATGTCCCTGAGTCTCCCTATGCTTAACACAAGAAATCTACCACTTGAACCACTTCTGGCTTTTTCTGGGTCATTCATTGGAGATCAGAGTCTCATGAACTTTCCTGCCCAGGCTGGATTCAAACCGTAATTCTCAGATCTCAGCCTCCTGAGTAGCTAGGATTACAGGCATGAGCCACCAGCCCCCAGCTAAGAGCTACTTTTTAAAGCACTTTTCAGAAGTTTGTATTTGAGGCTCCAAATAGGTAACTAATAGAAATTCTTCCTGTAATTAAGATGATAACCATAACTGTGTTCTTGTTACTACTGTGTACTGGTTCAATTTTTTGTCCCAATTTAATGGGTCAAAAAATACTTTGCTCTCTATGACTAGGCCTCATTGAATTTCAAATCTTATCACTCACTGCTTCTTCAATGACTTAAGAGAATGTCTGAAATCATTCTCATGACCTACATGGTGTATCTCCATCTGTTCACCTTGGTTTTACCACTTCACCTGAGTGCTTCAGACGAGCCATGTCCCTCACTGCCTACTTCAGAGTAAGGACTGAACACAGAACTATGTAGATGGGCCTCCATGGCTCTTTGCTACTACCGTGGTCACTGTTACTTTTGCTTGTTGTATGATCATCTGCCTCTCGACAGATAAACAAGTTCATCAACATTTCATTTATATTTGAATGATTTATGTCATCTAGCACCAGTAGGCAGCCAAGGGCAGCCATCCTGGTCAGAGAGACGGAAGATATGGAATTCACCATAGACATCCCCCTAACCACACTACTGATTGGATAGCCACTTAGCAAGAACTGCTAAGTACAGGGTGTTGACTTAGAGAAAAAAAGGAGCTGTGTGCTGGCCAGGATCTTTTTGGGTGACCCTGGGAGGAAGCTTATGTCATCCTCATTTCCAGATTTTTGTGAGCAATTAAAAACTTCCTTGGAAGGGCAAGAAAAATGTGCTGACAGCCCTCTACTCAGCCCATTTTGAGCAACTCATAAAGACAAAACAGGTGAGAGGTGTGAAGAGCCACATGGTGAGTCCCTTGGGCAACAGCAGAATGCCTGTAGCAAAAGCACCTGTCAGTCATCAGGTCACAGGCAAGCAGTATTGCAGCATGGGAAATGCTCCTCCACATCATCTCCTGATGGCCAGCAGGCAGGCTAGAGGCAGTAAACCCAAGCCTAAGCCCCACAGCTGAAACTAAGACAGATTTTAATCCATTGTGGATATCACCTTGAAAGTTGCCCACTGATTGCTTAACCTAGCAAGAATTATTGTAAACCAAAATATTCGCAATCAAAAAAGGTGTAAGTGACCACATACATTAAGCTCATTACTCAGTAGCTTATCTTAATAGAAACATAGCAGTTTGAGGTGCAATCAAATGTCACATGTGGGCTGGGAAGGTGGCTCAGTGGTAGAGTGCTTGTCTTGCATGCCTGAGGCCCTGGGTTCAATTCCTCAGCACCACATAAGAAAAAAGCTGGAAGTGGTGCTGTGGCTCAAGTGGTAGAGCACTGGCCTTGAGCTGAAGAACTGAGGGACAGTGCTCAGGCCCAGAGTTCAGGCCCCACGACCGGATCCCCCCCAAAAAAAAAACAAATCAAATGTCACATGTTCAGTGGAGGGACAGTAAAGAGAGAGTTAATGTTATATGACCATTTAGCAGCTCCTGAGTAAAGCAGCCTTCAGTGAATTGCTTCTGAGAGTTTGAAGTGGTTCCTCCTGGTACACATACTGGGAGCACACATCTGCACTTTCAGTCAACCTCACTGTGCACATTTGTTATTTATAGATTTAGAAATACCCACTGTTGAAAAGAAAATGGGCAGTTGGGTTGGAAGATGGCTTAGTGGGTAGAGGGTTTGCCTTGCATGCATGAGACCCTGGGTTCAATTCCTCAGCACCACATAAGCAGAAGAAGTCAGAAGTGGTGCTGTAGCTCAAGTGGTAGAGTGCTAGCCTTGAGCTGAAGAGCTGAGAGACAGCGCCCAGGCCCAGAGTTCAGGCCCCATGACACACACACACACACACACACACACACACACACACACACACACACACACACACACACACACACACACACACACACACACACACACACACACACACACACACACACACACACACACACACACACACACACACACACACACACACACACACACACACACACACACCCCACACACACACACCCCCACACACACACACACACACACACACACACACACACACACGAAGGAAGGAAAGAATGAATGAACGAACGAAAGGAAGAAAGAAAGGAAAGAAAGAGAAAGAAAGATAGATAGATAATAGGCAATTAACTACCACAAAAAAGAGAGACACAGATGGCTAATAACCATTTGGGGGGGAGGGGAGATTAACTTCTTAAGGAAACAATAAGGAACTTTTTTCCTCAAGGCTACTACTTTACCACTTGAGCCACAACTCCACTTCCAACTTTTTTGGTGGTTAATTGAAGACAAGAGTCTCATGGCTTTTCCTGCTCAGGTGGGCTTTGAGCCACAATCCTCAAGTGTCCACCTCCTGAGTAGCTAAGATTACAGGCATGAGCTACCAGCACCCAGTTACGGAAATATTTTGTCTTTCTTTTTTGTCAGTGTAGTTTATTTCAGTGATCATAGTCTATATTCATGAGGATGCAGTAAAGTGGTAATAGTATTTGACCAACCTGAAGATCTAATATAAATTGTGAGTGTATGCCTATACACACACATTTTGAGGCACATGGTGAACACGTGCAGATGGTAGTAAAAATTGCTAGCACTCAGTTTTTGCTCCCTCTGCTCAAAGCACTGTACCTGCCTTGATTCATACAAACCTTTCAGCTCTCAAAAGAGCATCTTATCCCCATTTTATGGTTGTAGAATCTGAGGCATAGAGAAATTAAAGTCAAGATCACTACTGATCAGTAACAGACAGGACCCAGGAGGTCTGGCTCTAGCACCCCTGTCCCTGTGTCCTGTGTCCTAGACTGTGCTGCCTCTCAGATGATTCTGGTATTACTCAAAGCTGGAGGAGTTAAATACTTTGAGGGGAGGCACATTTTAACATAGAAAATGAGAAGGGATGGGCTGGGAAGGTGGCTCAGTGGTAGAGCACTTGCCTTGCATACATGAGGCCCTGGGTTCAATTCCCCAGCACCACATAAGCAAAAAGAAAAAAGCCAGAAGTAGTGCTATGGCTCAAGTGGTAGAGCGCTAGCCTTGAGCTGAAGAGCTGAGGGACAGCTCCCAGGCCCAGAGCAGACCCCACAACCGGACCCAAAAAAAAAAAAAAGAAAAGAAAAGAAAATGAGAAGGGAAGAAGAGACAGGCCTCAGAAATGGCTTCTAGTTCCTCTCATCTCCTGGGAATCATCACAGAGGAGCCCTTTTCTCTTGGAAAGGAAATACTTTTCTGCATTTTCTCATTGTTGGCAGCTGTGGTATTTGACAGAGCCCTTGAATGGGAAGCAGTTTGTTTGCTGTGAGCATGTGATGATAGCCCTGCATTGTTTGCTTTCTCTTTATCCTCACTAAGAAAGCACTAATATAATGTGTGAAATAAAACATTTTTAACCAAAGAATACTCTGCTTCTGAGGCTGCTCCATCATAAGTTAGATGCTGTCTTGTATCCATCATTCCTCCAGAACTTACTCTTAAACTCAGTGACACTGTGCCCAGGCCCTGAGTTCAAGCCCCAGGACTGGAAAAAAAAGAAGGACATAAGTCATTTAAAGTTGAAAATTGTCAAGTTGAGAAATTGAATGAGGACCCAGCTACTTATCTTTCAGGCACTATCTGAGATGTTATCCCCATATATGAGCAATCCATCCCTTCCCAAAATTGTATGATTCAGACATTTCCAAGGAGACTTCCCTAGCAACAGAGAAATTACTAGTTCAATATTTACTGGGACCATAAAGAGCCTATAGTATGCTTCTTTTAAAGTCTTGCAGGTTTTTTGAACAAATCATGCTGTTTTTCTTTCTACCATTCTGAATGTTAACTTTGATTAATTTGAGTGTTAAATGTTTCTAATTGCATTTCATAAAGCCTGGTTCTCTAGCAAGCTTCTTCATCTTTTTCCCATCACTTACCAGAGCATTTTGCTGAGCAATCAAGGGAATTTGAGCCCCAAGCTTAAGTTTGTATACATGTATCTCCCACCAAATCATACCTCCACTGCAGAGGCCTCATCTCCAGTTCCCCATCCCTAGTGCCCATCATAGTACTTAGGATGTAGTAGGCATCTTTGTACACAAAAGGAGGGGTTGGAATAACAGATTAAATAGATAAAGGAGGGGCTGGGAAGGTGGCTCAGTGGTAGAGTGCTTGCCTTGCAAACATGAGGTCCTGGGTTCGATTCCTCAGCACCACATAAGCAGAAAAAGCCAGAAGTGGCACTGTGGCTCAAGTGGTAGAGTGCTAGCCTTGAGCTGAAGAGCTGAGGGACAGTGCCCAGTCCCAGACTTCAGGCCCCACGACCGACAAAAAAAAAAAAAAAAAAGCCAGATGCTCATGCCTGTAATCCTAGCTACTCCTGAGGCTGAGATCTGGGAATCGCAGTTTAAAGCCAGCCCTGGCAGGAAAGTTAGACTCTTATCTCCAGTTAACCACCAGAACACCAGAAGTGGCAGTTGCCTTGAACTGAAGAGCTCAGGGATAGGGCCCAGGACCAGAAGTCAAGCCCCATGACCAACCAAAATAATAGATCCATAGATAGATAGATAGATAGATAGATAGATAGATAGATAGATAGATAGATAGATAGATAGATAGATAGATAGATAGATAGATAGATAGATAGATAAAGGAAGAAGGGAAAAGGTAATTGATTAGATGGATGGATGGGACTGAGAGCTGTAGGGATTACAAAGGTTAAAGAATAGCAGGAAAGAAAGTCGGTGTGTATAAACTACCCTTAAGAAACTTGTATGTTAAGGTATGATGAGAGACTTGGGATAACTATGGGTACTTTATTTTCATTTGAATTGTATATGATTTCAACGTGACAATAGTATAGAAGGATGATATAGGCTTTTCAGTATACTATTTAATGGAAGAGATTTGGACATGATTCAAAGTTTAAAAAAAAACAGTGGAAAAGAGTTTAAAAATATGTATGCCTTTAATTCCCTCAAGAAATATTTGTTGGGTAGCAGGCACTCTACCAGAGAGTTAGCAAGACGTACTTAAGTTTCAGTGGCAAGTAGCTTTCATTCTAATGGAAAACACAGAAGGTAAGGAAGGAAATGACTATCATCTGAAATACTGGTACTTTCTCAGTAAAAAAAGAAGTATTTTAATGTTAGGCCAAGTCATACAGTTATGGAGGTGAGATTGCTGAAGAAAACCTACATGTGTGCCAGATCCTGGAAGTGTGCATGTATGTGTATGGGGTGTATGTATATGTGCATATGTGACATGGAGAACAAGCCAAGTGAACTTGCCAGAAGCATTTCTCTCCCATGATTCAAACAAGGTGGTGCTTTCAGGATACAGAAGCTAGACTGGCAGAAAAAGACAGGGTTGAGCCTTCGTCTAGCCAGCTAGCTCTTTCTGGTCCTTATATAGGTGAGTCATTATCTTTTTGTATGGTTTTCTTAATGTACTCTGCATAAAACTGGCTGTTACATCTAATAACAACAAAATGTGTGATCTGCTCATGCTCTACAAATTTATTTAACCCACTTATTAACTGTATTTATCCAAATTTTCTTTGAGTCCCATAGTTAGGGCTCATTTTCCACAAACCCTCCTACCTCTGGAGGTATTTATTACCACATACCACAGCTGTTCCATGTTTAGTGATGGCAAAGAAAATATTTTTAGTGTCAGAAACTATAGCAATCATTTCCAATCCCAGATTATTTTGTAGATGATACTAAGAAGAAATGGCTGTGAATTGGATGAGACAATTATTTTAAATTACTTATTTCTATTTATTTTATTATAGGTAATTCCCTAAAACCTTTTTTTGTTTGTTTGTTTGTTTTGGTTTTTTTTTTTGCCAGTCATGGGGCCTGAGCTCTGGGCCTTGGCACTGTCCCTCAGCTCTTCAGCTCAAGGTTAGTACTCTACCACTTGAGCCACAGCGCCACTTCTGGCTTTTTCTGCTTATGTGGTGCTGAGGAATCGAACCCAGGGCCTCATGCATGCAAGGCAAGCACTCTACCACTGAGCCACCTTCCCAGCCCAAACCTTTTATCATTTAAAACAGTACATTCACAAGAACATTTTAAAATTACCTACAAAATAAATCTGCAAAGTATACAGACATTGGACTTTAAATAAATAACAAGCATTTTTTGTATGTTTGTTTTTTTGTCAGTCATGGGGCTTAAACTTGGGATCTGGGCACTGTCCCTGTACTCTTTTTGCTCAAGGCTAGCACTCTTCTACTTTAAGCCTCAGTTCCACTTGCAGTGGTTTTCTGTTGGTTAATTGGAGGTCAGAGACTCATGAACTTTCCCTGCCCAGGCTGGCTTTGAACTATGATCCTCAAATCTCAGCCACCTGACTAGATTACAGGCATGAGCCACCAGAGCCTGGCTACTTAAACTTTTTTTTTGGTCAGTCATGGGGCTTGAACTCTGGGCCTGGGCCCTGTCCCTCAGCTCTTCAGCTCAAGGCTAGCGCTCTACCACGTGAGCCTCAGCTCCACTTTTGTTTTTCTGGTGGTTTATTGGAGATAAGAGTCTCAGGAACTTTCCTGCCCTGGCTGGCTTTGAACCGAGATCCTCAGATTTCAGCCTCCTGAGTAACTAGGATTACAGGCATGAGCCACCAGTACCCAGCCTGCTTAAACATTTTTAATGGTATAGTACTACAAGGATCTTCCTAATCCTTTGTGATTACTGTAGAAATTTTTGCTTTAATTTTTACAACTGGTTAGATCATGAGACAGTGAACACTAATTTAAAAAAATAAAACTACACTGTACCACTGAAATATTACTTAAATCATTGCTTAAAGCCTGAAAATTATTACCTGATAACACTCATTATAAAAAGAGATTTGGCCTAATATATTAGCAATATTGAACTCTTTATTAAATTGGTTATACTTATGAATTTCAAGTCAGGTACCAATGGCTCATGCCATTGTAATCCTAGCTCCTCATGAGGCTGAGATCTGAGGATTGCAGTTCAAAGCTAGCCTGGGCAGAAAAGTCCCCTAAGACTCTTATTTCCAATTAGCCACTCAAAAACCAGAAGTGGCACTGTGGCTCAAAGTGGCAGAGCACTAGCCTTGAGCAAAACAGCTTAGAGATAGTGCCCAGGCTCTGAGTTCAAGCACCACTACTGACAAAGAATTTGAGTTGATAGAACAATTATATTAGGCCCATTTCCATAGAACTTATTTTTCAGAGGGTTTTAAACTTTACATTCTATTCCCCCTTCACAATCCTTCTGAAAGTAGGTAATGTAGAAAGTACAGTTAACATGTCCTTCATTTGATGGAGGGAGGAAATAAGGCACTTGGATTGAAAAAAATGTGTTAAGAGTCATTGACACCTTGCCACCAAAGAATTCATAGTCTAAAGCTGGACATAAGACATTTATGAGAAATCTCCTAGCATTGCATCTTACTCATGGAAAACCCTCTCCAAATGTTAGTCATGTATATTTAAAATTGCAATTCCCAAGCTAGACATAATGACACATACTTGTAATTCTAGCACTTGGTAGGCTGAGACAAAAGAATCTCAAGTTAGAAAATAACCTGGGCTATATAACAGATCTTGTTTAAAAAATAAAAATAAGTTGGGCTTCAGTGGTTCACACCTGTAATTCTCAGGAGGCTGAGATCTGAGGATCGTTCCAAGCCAGCCCAGGCAGGAAAGCCCATGAGGGTCTTATCTTTAATTTACTACCAAAAAGCTGGAAGCAAAGCTGTAAAAGTGGAGTGCTAACTTTGAGCAAAACAGCTCTCATAAACATCATCCATGCCCTTAGTTCAAGCCCCTGAACTAGCACCAAAAAATAAAAGCCTAAAATTATAATTATCTTAAACAGACTGAAGTAACATTAACACCTTAAAAAAAATTGAGCTTTATAAATTAGAAAGCCAGTGTATGCCCCTCATCTGACCTTCCTAACATTTTCAGAAGGTAGCCAGGAATCACTGCTCTCTACCACTCCTTAATTTTTTTTTATTTTTATTTTTTGGTCAGTCATGGGGCTTTAACTGTGGACTTGGGCACTGTCCCTGTGCTCTTCAGCTCAAGGCAAGTGCTCTACTGCTTGAGCCATAGCACCACTTCCAGTTTTCTGGTGGTTAATTAGAGATGAGTCTCATGAACTTTCCTGTCCAAGCCGGTTTTGAACTGTGATCCTCAGTTCTTAGCCTCCTGAGTAGCTAGGATTACAGGCGTGAGCCACTAGTGCCAGCCAGTCCTTAAAATTTTAAGCTGAAAAGGTTATATGTATAGCATATCATAATGAAACTCCTTTGTACAATCAATATATGCTTATTTTAGAGGTTATGCATTTTTGTCTGTGTGTGTGTTACAAGGTGATACCAAATTTTTAAACCCTGCATCTCTTGGGGTTTTTGTTTGTTCGTTTTCTTGGGGTTTTTTTGGTTTGGGGTTTTGGGTGTTTTGTTTTGTTTTTTGGTCAATCATGGGGCTATGAATTCAGAGCCTGGACACTATCCCTAAGCTCTTTTGCTGAAGGCTAGCATTCTACCACTTTGAGCCACAGTCCCACTTCCGATTTTTGAGTGGGTAGTTGGAGTTAAGAATGTCACAGGGACTTTTCTGCCTGGGCTGGCTTCAAACTGCAATCGTCAGATCTCAGCCTCCTGAGTAGCTAGGATTATAGACATGAGCCACCAGCGCCCCCCTCAAAATCTTGCATCTCTTATTCGGAGTCTCTCCCATCTGCAGCAGTAACCTCCCACCCCACCCCTGTACTAGGGAACAGGAACTTTTTGCACATGGGCAAATAATGATAGAGACAATGGTCTGTTGAGATGATCCAGCTCTCACAAGCCTCTTTTGTCTTCCCTTTCTCCCTTCCATACCTAGGTAGTCTAGATGATAAACTCAAAGCCATACTTCTCCAATAGCCACCTTAATGATGCTGTCTCTTCGTTCACCATAGCAGTGATCTATGGAGCTTGTGAACTGCGCCACAATGCTCTTGACAGTGAATTCTCTGTCACTGGAGATATTCAAGCTGAGACCAGAAAGTCCCTTGAGGATGTTGTAGAAGGTGTTAATTGGCCAGACAAGATAATCAGGAGAGACCTTTCCTAATCAGTGCTTTTATCATTTCAAAGCTGAAGAAGTCACCTTTATCCTGGTGGTCACAGCAGGCAGAACATGTTAACAGCTATGTAAACTCTCGGGTGCAGTCTCATACTGTGTTGAGCAACTGATGTTATGTTTGGTAATTCACAGTATATCATGTGTTGTAACATAAACTGAAAAGGCCTGGGTGCTGCTTTGAGCAAGGCAAGTTCTCTCTCTTTCTGGTCATGTGGTCGGTCTTCAGTGATAGAGCAGAACTCAGTGAAACCTAGATGCACAGAATACAGTAATCTTACTCTGCTTTTTGGGTTGCATCTCTCAACTTGCTTTGTAGCATGACTGGTCTGTCCACACTTACTTTGGGCTTTAGAAGCTGTGAACTAATGAAATTTTGGATTCATTTCTTGGGGTCTCTCCTATATGGAACTCATTTTTTCCATATTTGGAAGCACAAAGATTTAAGGAAGCTATAGATTCTCTTTAAAGGAATATTCTCCTCAGAAAGTTCCTTTGTCTGCTGCTTAGGAAAAGTGCTGGGAAGAAGCCAACATGTAGGAATTTAAAAGACAACTGGTACAGAACAGAAATGTGTGCTAAAAATACTAAAACCAACAAGTATTAATCATCTGAAAGCAAAATAGACTCTGTATGCCCCTGCTTCTGGACCTGCCTGCACCATGATGGTTCTGCACTATTCAGGGGTGACAGTAATTATGGAGCTGGAGTGCTCCTTGGCACAGACAAAGCTTGGAGCACTGGGATGGTTTCCATGGCAATGGCATCAGCATCTGAATGACTTCCTGTCACAACAAGTTGGTGATTTAATGAGTTCATCACTTAATTCCAAAGGAAAGCCAGGGAGTGGATGCAGTGCGGTTGAGCCTTCAGTTGGGGACCCTTTTCTCCTAAGTGCAGCATCAGTTAGATAAAGGGCTCAGGGCTGGCACACAGGCAGCCAAGCAGACACAAAGGGGAAGAATCCAGACTGAATATGTAATCTCACGGTCTAAGAGGACTCAAGGGCTGTTACTCTGAGAGTGTAAAAATATCATGAGTCCCCATTAGAAGCTTACTCTGACTCAAACATAAGGAAATACCTTGAATGAGTCACAGGAGTTGAGTTTGGGGTGTTAGGTAAACATTCCTGAGTACCCCCAGGACATTTAGAAAATAACCTAAGAGAGTCAAGCACTGGTGGCTCACGCCTGTAATCCTAGTTACTCAGGAGGCTGAGATCTGAGGATCACAGTTCAAAGCCAGCCCAGGCAGGAAAGTCCATGAGACTCTTATCTCCAGTTAACTACTAAAAAACGAGGTGCCGCTGTGGCTCAAGCAGTAGAACACTCACCTTGAGCTGAAGAGCTGAGGGACAGTGCCCAAGCCCAGAGTTCAAGCCCCATGACCAACAGAGAGAGAGAGAGAGAGAGAGAGAGAGAGAGAGAGAGAGAGAGAGAGAGAGAGAGAGAGAGAGAGAAATAGACATTAAGTTCTAATCATGTACAAACATAAGGAAAAGAAGGCATGTCAGCTTACTTTTATTTTTCTTTTTTTGTATATATTTTTTATTGTTAAAAATACTGTACAGAGGGGTTACAATTACATGAGTAAGGTAATGAGTACATTTCCTATCAAGCATTGTTACCTCCTCCTTTGTTTTTCCCCTACCGTCCCCCCTCCCCAACTGCACCTTCCCTTCCCCCCCCAAGTTGTAAACATAGTGTCTTGTACGTCTCATTGTTACAATGGGTTAACCTATATCCTTATTTCAGTATTTTGTTATTTCCCTTCCTCTCCCCAAATTAGAAAAATGTATATACAAGAGGCAGGGCACCATAATCAAATACAGTGAAAACAGGGCTTATACCATGGGGGAAGAGCATACAAAAGAAACAAAAAAGTCACATGATATATAAATACATTATAAATACATTACTTGCCTTGCATGCTTGAGGCCCTGGGTTCGATTCCTCAGCACCCATAAGCAAAAAAAAAAAAAGCTGGACGTGGCGCTGTAGCTCAAGTGGTAGAGCACTAGCCTTGAGCTGAAGAGCGGAGGGGTAGCGCCCAGGCTCAGAGTTTAGGCCCACGACCGGACCCAAAACAAAAACAAAACAAAATACATTTAAAACAACAGCAAGAAAGATAACACCACTTGTATCTCTATCTTGGGATTCATTTTGCTTAGTATCATCTTATATGGTCATATGTACATAGCTTTTGAGCTTTTCTACTTGTCCTAGGCATATACTAGTTATTGCAAATATTATTTTTCAACATAGTATAGAACGAAACTTTATATGGAATCATGTGAATACCTTCTGAAATGGTGAAGTACATGTAAAATTTGAGGTGAGAGGTAATATATCATAATAGGAATACATCACACTTTACCTTTCTTGCTTTCCTTTTTTTCCTAATGGAGATCTACCATCAGTCTGGTAGAACTATATAGCCATAGCTTGATGGATTAGCTTGGTGTGTGAGGTGGTATTCCTTTCCCAGGAGCTCTTGTTAGCAAGAATTGGAGTGGCATTCCACTTCTCTCAATACTAGATCCCTCAAAGAATTTACTAATAATGAGGACAGCAGATTCTGAAGGACACCTCAAATAGAATAATAATGAATAGAAATTAATTCGCTGCTTCCTGGGTGCTGCCAGGAAGCTGCATGCTTTATGCACATCTCTATCATTTAACCTTGTGAAACACTACAAGATGAGTAGTGCTCACCTTTTCCAGATAAAAGACCAGGTCCTAAAGTGACTGTGTTGCTTGCTGGAGGTGCCCATGTCTGGAAAATAGCACAATCAGGATTTCAGCCCTATTCTCCTTAAGTCTCTTCAGCCCATATTCTTTCCCACCAAAGGTGCATGCGTGCGGTGGAGCCTGGGAATGTGGGGAAATGCCCCTCCTCACCTCCTCCACACCAAGCAATGACCCCTGGCCATTGACTCTCGATTATTATTTATAAGGCAGGTGGATCAGAGAAAATTTAGAAAGGAGAAAAATCATAGGCTACTGAAAACATTCGTTTTATCTTCTGTCAAATATTTTACCAAGGTTTGATGTTTGTTTTTTTTTTTTGGTCAGTCATGGGGCTTGAACTCTGGGCCTGGGCGCTGTCCCTAAGCTCTTCAGCTCAAGTCTAGAGCTCTACCACTTGAGCTATAGCACTTCTTCCGGCTTTTACTGTTTATGTGGTGCTGAGGAATCAAACCCAGGGCCTCATGCATGTGAGGCAAGCACTCTACCACTGAGCCATCTTCCCAACCCTAGGTGTGACTTATGTTAAGCATGTATTTTTATGCCTACAACAACATAGAAGGGAAAGGTGTAGGGGTAGGGTATGTGTACAGATGTGTGCTCAGTGACCAGTGTCCTTTTCTGTTGTTTTATATTTCTTTGTTTTGGGGTTTTGGTTTTGGTTTGGTTTGATACCAAGACTTGAATTCTGGGCCTACTGCTAGCTTGGCTTGCTCGTTCGAACTAGTGCTCTGACACTTGAGCGACACCTCCAGCCCTCTTTTTGTTGCTGGTTTGAGAGCAAGGAGGTTGTCTTGTTTTGTTATTTATTTTTTCAGAAATGGAATTTCTCATACTTTTCTGTCTGGACTGGCTTTGAACTGCAAATTCCCCAATCTCAGCCTCCTGCATAGCTAGGATTACAAGTGTGAGGCACTGGTACAGACTCTGCTTTTAATAAAGATAAGGAAAAGCAGTCACCTGGTTGATGTGGCATTTGCAATGAACATGAATTTAGTTTCATTTGTCTGTATGCAAATGTGCTGACCTTCAAAACTGGCTTCAGACATATTTTCCTGGGATTCCAGAGTTATTGGCCTATCCTTCTTTTCAAACCCTGACAGTAGGGGACAAGAAAAGGTTAACAGTATTTTCTAAAAGTACTTCCTAAGAAATAAAGTAATTTCTGTTCTCTGCAGTATAGTATCACATACATTCACATTATCACACATACAGGACTTGAGAAGTGGATAGAGAAACAAAGACAGCATAAGCAGTTTTGTTTTGTTTTTAACAAAGTCCAGAGTAGATTATGTACTCTTTAGTCATTACACAGTGTACCAACATGAACTATCAAGTGATTTATGCTCCCAACTGGTTAAGCAATGACTCTCTACTAAAGACAAGACATAAAAACTTCTAGAGGCAGAGTACTGTTTCCTGAAAATGGATAATTGGATGGATGGATGAATTGATGATGGATGGATGACCAATGATGGATGGAGAGAAAACTGAGGATCAAGGTTCAAAGCCAGCCCAGGCAGAAAAGTTTATGAGACTCTCATCTTCAGTTAATCACCAAAAATCCAAAAGTGGAGGAGGAGTTGTGGCTCAAATGCTAGAGTGCCAGCTTTGAGTGACAAACCTCAGAGACAGCACCCAGGCCCTGAGTTTAAGCCCCAGTAATAGAATATACATGCATGCATGCATGTGTGTGTGTGCATAAACACATGCATACAACCTTAGGAATATATTTGTGTTTATCTATATTCCTTGAGGCATTACTTTTTTCTTTGTGGTGCTGGGATTTGACCTCAGGACTCATGCTTGCAGTAACCTTATAGCTGAGCCATGCCTCCAGCCATTATATTTCCTGAGAATGCCAGTGCACAAATTGTTTCTGTAAAAAGACCCAAAAAGTGATTTTTCAAGAGACTCTGTACATTATGCTTTTAGGTGAAAATCCTAAGACAAAAGGTTGGTTGCTATGACAATAATAGATAAGACTGCATATGTATGTTAGAGGTCAGGAGAGGCCATGAAAAATGTAAGTCATTCTACTTAGGGTTTTAGTTTTTGGTAAAGTTTTAATAAATCTTTAAAACATCTCAGTGACTGATACAAAATAAACATAGGTATCAAGGGTTTTCTATACTTGGTTTAGAATTCAGATGTGAAAAACCATCTTCACATAAACCAAAATAGTATCAGATCCTACTGGTTGGGCAAGCACAGTCCAGTAGGCAAGGGGTTTGGAAGTAGACACAGTGATTTCATTATCTATGAAGACTTAGTGGGCCACCTCTTATGGCTCTACCATCTAGACTCTGTACCACTCACCTCTCACCTAGATCTAACATTAAGTCAGTCCTCATATTTTATTTTTTTAGGGGGGGGGTCCGGTCGTGGGTCCTGAACTCTGGGCCTGGGCGCTGTCCCTCAGCTCTTCAGCTCAAGGCTAGCACTCTACCACTTGAGCCACAGCGCCACTTCCAGCTTTTTTCTTATGTGGTGCTAAGGAATCGAACCCAGGGCCTCAGGCATGCAAGGCAAGCACTCTACCACTGAGCCAACTTCCCAGCCCAGTCCTCATATTTTAAATAACTCTTACCAGATTATCAACAAACTACTTCATAATCATAGATCCCAGGACTGGAGTGAAGCTAAAGATATGGGACCCAGTTTCCTCCAGGCTGAACTCCCCAGAGAGTCCCACTCTTGATAGCAATGGTGTTTACGGGTTTACTGCTCCTAGGCTTGAGTGTGTCTATGTTACAAGGCCTCATTGGATTAGACTGTGCTTAAGACATGGGGGATATTTATAAGTTATTCATTACTTTGCTTTTTGTTCCCAAACTGTTGGCTTACCTTGTGTGTTGCCTCCTACAGAGTCTGCCAGTGCATTGTCTATGAGCCACAAGGTGTAAACAATCATACTGATTTTGCTCCTAGATGTCCCTTCCCTTTAAGTCTACATGCCTGGACATGAGGATCAATAAAGTGTTAATAAGCTGATGAGGACACAGCTGAAATAGGGCTTGCCTGGTGTCACAAGAGAGTCAGTGCCTCACCTCCTTGTCATGCTATGGGAAGCAGGCAGTGGGCAGGTCAGCACATGTGTGCATGTAAGACAAGACATAGCAACAGCTGTCCCAGCTCCCCAGGAGAGAACCAAAGGACATTAGTCTGGACAATGAGAGCAAAGTGTTTGCTTCCTTTTCCTAAGAGTGAGTTTCCTGTACTTCTGGCACCACAGCCATTCTCCTAAGGCCCACTGATTACTTACTACCTCCATTTCTTCCCTCTTTTTCTTTGTGAGGCCCAAAGCATGTACAAATGAAGGAGACAGGAGGCAGACAAGGCAATGCCATGAGCATATCAACAGCATGTGTTTCCAGAGCTCAGGGTCCTCCCACGAAGAACTGGAAGGGAAGGACTGTCTTCCGAGCTGTCAAGGAAGAAAAGAAAAATTAGCCAGGTTGAAGGCCAAGAAGGAAGTGTTCAAATAAGAGAGAGTGTGCTGGAACCACTTCAGGGGAAGATAAGAGTTAAGGATCTGTCTGTAAGAGAAGGGAAGGATAAGAGTAATGAAAAGTGTCAGAGATGGGGGGAGAGGGAGAGGGCAAGTAAATGATAATATGTAATGTGGAATACTGTGCACAGGATTTGTAAGCAGATTCTTTTACATGCATCAGAACATTCTCTTGGAGGTAGAATTGGACTAAACACTGTCTACCTCTATGTCTTTTCAACCTAGCTAACTATATAAAGAGCTTTACTGAGACAGAATCCATGTACAGGTCACCCATTTAAAGCACACAACTCAGTGGGCTTAATATATTCAGAGTTGTGCAACCATCATGATCAATCTGGACGTTAGCAGTTATCCCTGACCCCCATCAGGGGACTTTAACTCCCATTTCCTGCTCCATTTCTTCCTACTTTATACCAGTTATGCTAAAATAAATACTTGCTGAAACATTCAAAAATAAAATGTAAAAGTAAACCCCTACCAACCTCCATGGAACTATAAAATTTATTTTCTGTCCCTATAGATTTGTCTACTCTGAATATTTTCTGTGAATGAATGATATCAAATATGGTCCCTATAACTGAGCACTTTAATTTGCACAATGTTTTCAAGTTTATCCATGTTAGAGCATATATCAGAACTTTATTCTTTTTGATTGTCAGGTAATTTTTTTTTTTTGGGTCCGGTCATGGGGCCTGAACGCTGTCCCTCAGCTCTTCAGCTCAAGGCTAGCATTCTACCACTTGAGCCACAGCGCCACTTCCAGCTTTTTTTCTTTTTGCTTATGTGGTGCTGAGGAATTGAACCCAGGGCCTCATGCATGCAAGGCAAGCGCTCTACCACTGAGCCACCTTCCCAGCCCTCAAGTAATATTTTATTGAACAGATAATACCACATTTTGTTTGTGTTTGTCAGTGAATATCTGCAGTGTTTCTTTTTGGCTATTATGAGTAATGTTGTTACAAACATGTATGTGTAAATTTTTGTGTGGCCATGTTTTTATTTTTCTTGAGCTAAATTATTGGGACATAGCAACTGAATCTTTAACTTTTGGAGAAACTGCCCGATGATTTTTCAAAGCAGGTGCATCATTTTTTATATTTCCACTGACAATATAAGAGGGTTCTAATTTCTGCATTCCTTGCTAACATGTGTTACTATCTGTCATTTTGATTCTTGCCATCTTAATTGCTTAGAGCATTTCTCACTGTGGTTTTGTGTTACATTTCTCTGATGACTGTGTATAGCATCTTTCCCTGGGTTTATTGGCCATTTGTATATCCTCAAAAAGATAGATAGATAGATAGATAGATAGATAGATAGATAGATAGATAGATAGATAGATAGATAGATAGATTCTCTGTCCTTCTTAAGAAATTTTATTAGCACATGTTAACTGTGTAAAAGTTTCATTATGCTATTTACATACCTACATATAATGTAGTTTCATCAAATTCACTCCATCTATGTTACCCTTTCTTCTTCTTTTTTTTTGGGGGGGGGGTCCGGTCATGGGGCCTGGGCGCTGTCCCTCAGCTCTTCAGCTCAAGGCTAGCGCTCTACCTCTTGAGCCACAGCGCCACTTCCGGCTTTTTTCTTTTTGCTTATGTGGTGCTGAGGAATCGAACCCAGGGCCTCATGCACGCAAGGCAAGCGCTCTACCACTGAGCCACCTTCCCAGCCCCCTATGTTACCCTTTCTATATTATTCCTTCTCCCTCCATTTTTAACAGGTTTTTTTGGTTTTGTTTTTTGAGTTTTTTTGTGTTTTGCTTTGTCATTGTTTTTTTGTGTGTGTGGTCGTGGGGCCTGAACTCTGGGCCTAGGCGCTGTCCCTCAGCTTTTCAGCTCAAAGCTAGCTCTCTACCACTTCTGACTTTTTCTGCTTATGTAGTGCTAAGGCATCGAACCCAGGGCCTCATGCATGCAAGGCAAGCACTCTATCACTGAGCCACCTTCCCAGCCCCTTTAACAGTTTTTAATAGGTTTCATGAAGCCGTTTGCATACATGCATATAATGTATTTCTATCATATTCTTCCCATTATCATCTCTTTTCCTTCCCTTCCTGTAGATTCCTCCAAAACATTTCCCCTGGAACAGTCATGTCACAGTGTTGGGTTTTTTAGATCTACATTCCATATATGAGTGGAAACCTGCAATGTTTGTCTTTCTGAGATTTCTCTGACTGTTTCTTAGAGCATTTGTCTTTTTATTATTGAGCTCTTAAAGTTTTTTTGGGAGGGAGGGGGGTTGGCCAGTCTTGGGGCTTGAACTTGGGGCCTGGGTGCTCTCTCTGAGCTTCTTTTGTTCAAGGCTAGCACTCTACCACTTGAGCCACAGTACCACTTCTGTTTTGTTTTGTTTTGTTTTTTCTGGTTTATTAGAGATCAGCATCTCACAGACTTTCCTGCCCAGACTGGCTTAGAACTGCAGTCCTCAGATCTCAGCCTCCTGAGTAGCTAGGATTACAGGCATGAGCCCTCAGTGCCCAGCTTCTTAAAGTTCTTTATATATTCTAGATACAAGTTTTTTTTTATCAGAAATAAGATTTATAAGCATTTTCCTCTTTGTACTGAGGAGTTTCATTTGAGATTTGAGATACATACTTTTTTTATTTTAGTGATGTTCCATTTATCTGGGGTTTTCTTCTTTGTGCTTTTGGTTTAAGACCATTTTTAGTCAGTGTTAAATTATGCATACATAATGTATGGTAGAGCGATAATGGCTTCCAAAGGTATGTCCATGACCCAGTCCTCAGAACCTGTGAGTGTATGCTTATTTGAAAAAGAGGGTCTTTCCCATTGCAACAATGAGATGTACAAGTCGTTAATTGAAAAACGAACTTTACAACTTTGGTGGGGGGGCATGGGGGGAGAGGGGGAGGATACGAAGGGATAGGGGAAACAAAGCAGGAGGCTACAATGCTTGATAAGAAATGTGTTCATTATCTTACCCATGTAATTGTAACCCCTCTGTACAGTATTTTCACAATAAAAATATATTTTAAAAAAAGAAAGAAAAAGAGGGTCTTTGCAGTTGTTAGTAGGTAAAAGATATTGAGATGAAGAGACTATCTTGGATTATTCAGCTGGGCCTTAAGTACCATTTAAAAATGTCCTTATAAAAGAAATGCAGCCAAGCAAGGTTGGAGAGCAGGAGGATTACAGTTTAAAACTAACCCAGACAAAAGTTAATAAGATCTCTCATCTCAGTCATGCTCTGGACATGCTTATTTGTACATGTACCTACAGTAGGATGGTGGTTTGAGCCTGGCCCTGGATAAAAACATGGAACCCTACCTAAAAAATAACTAAAGAAATTACATTGGGACGGATTTTTCTTTTTGTTGTGTGTTTTTGTTTTTTTCAAAATCATTTGTTTATTTAGTTAGCTTTGCAACACAAAATACTGTGTCATAAACTGGTTGTAGTAATATGTGCCTATAGTCCCCACTGAGGCAGGAGGAGGATCTAGGCCCTGGACTTTCAAGACCAGTCTGGGCAATTTAGTATCCATTCCCCCAAAATAAAATACTACATAGAGGGCTGGGTAGGTGGCTCAGTGGTAGAGCACTTGTCTTGCATGCCTGAGGCCCTGGGTTCGATTCCTCAGCACCACATAAGCAAAAAGAAAAAAGCTGGAAGTGGCACTGTGGCTCAAGTGGTAGAGCACTAGCCTTGAGCTGAAGAGCTGAGGGACAGTGCCCAGGCCCAGAGTTCAGGCCCCACAACCGGACCCAAAAAAAAAAAAATTACTACATAGAATCCATGAAGCCATCTATTATAAATGTACCATGATTTTGTCTTGCACTAAAGAAAACTCTGCTGGTTATACTTTTAAGGTATTTTCCACAGTAAGTAGCATTCTGATTCAAAGAGATTGAAAAATGAAACAATATCGGCCTCAAAACAGGGAAACACAGCAATACATGGAATCTTTTCCCTGCTAACTCCATTTCAAACGTCTTCAGACTCACTACAGGAAGACTGAGGGTGGACATGGCTGCTTTCCCCCTCACTGGTCCTTTTCTCTCACACAGCTTTTGACATCTATTGCTTTACTTTTACGTTATTAGTAATAATATTTACATCATTTTCTACTTTGACATTAATTCTAAAGCCCAACCCCATTTCTTTTTTTGGGGGGGGGGGTCCGGTCCTGGGGCCTGAACTCTGGGCGTGGGCGCTGTCCTCAGCTCTTCAGCTCAAGGCTAGCGCTCTACCACTTGAGCCACAGAGCCATTTCTGGCTTTTTTCTTTTTGCTTATGTGGTGCTGAGGAATCAAACCCAGGGCTTCATGCATGCAAGGCAACCACTCTACCACTGAGCCACCTTCCCAGCCCCCCTCCCCAACCCCATTTCTATTACTGTAATTTTACAAGCATTGCGTCTTTCAGAGCCATTGGGGTACTAGGATCACGTTGCCTTTTTAGGAATTGCTTCTTTTCTCTGTGGATCCTGACATACTTAATGGCCAACCCTCAGTCCAAATCATTTATTTCATACTTGAGTCGGAGTTTTTGAGACAGGGTCTCACTATGTGGCCTAGGCTAACCTTGAACTTACTATGTTGCCCAGGCTGGTTTCTCAGTTCTCCTGTTACAGCCTCAGGAAATCTGGGATGGCAGACCCTCTCTTTAGTTCATCAATCTCTCTTCTAGACTTGAGGTCAACAATTTGTTGTTGTTGTTGGTGGTGGTGGTGGTGGTGGTAATGGTAATGGTAGCTCTACCACTTTGAACCATAACACCACTTCTGGTTTTTGTAATAACTCGTGGGGCCCAGATAATCATCGGGGGGCCCAATAGTCAGCGAGGCCCCGTGGCCCGGCCTGCTGGAGGGGGCGGGGCATCAAGAGGGGCGCCTCATGGCTCCACAGACCTGGCCATTGGACAGAGCAGGGCTTTGAAAGGCTAACGTCACCACCACACGAGGGGGGGGGGCCGGAGCGCCGCCGGAGGGGCGTGCCATGCCACAGAAGGGGGCGGGGCGGGGTGTTGGAGGGGGGGGGCTTCGAGCCCCACATGGTGAGCTGTCATTTGGGATTGGAGAGGGGGCAGCTTGGGGGAGGAGCATGAATGGTGGTTTGAAACCATTAGTGGCGGCGGGACACCGCCTATCTGGATATGTGTAGGCTGCTCGGAGGCGGGAGTAGGAGAAAAACCAGAGGCCCAAGGAGAGATTCGAGGGAGGTTAGGGCAAAACAGACTGTCCGGAGGGAGGAGAGAGGAGTCTGGAGGACACATGGACTCCTGAGGAGAGGGTAGTCCGGAGGAGACCAGGAGTCCGAGGAGAGGAGAGGTCAGAGGGAGATTAGGGGGAAAACCATTAGTGCGGAGTGAGTGAGTTACTGGGGGGGAGGGGGGGGAGAGTGGAGGTGGGGGGGGAGGGGTTGGGGGGGGCAGTAGCAGGAGTGGAGGAGAGACCGCAGGAGGGGAAAGCTTACGGGAACAGGGCAGGCCTCGGGAAGTCATTTGGGACCTTCCTCTAGAGAGGCCTGTGGAGAGGCACCTCCCAGAGCAGAGCAGGGCAGATCTGTGCAGAGTGGAGAGGCCTGCAGAGAAGGAGGAAGGGAAGAAAGGGAAAAGCCTTTCCCTTTGGAGCTTTGGAAGTGTGAGGTTTGGAGGTTTGCAGACCGACTAATAAAGGTCGGGGGGTCAGGACTGCCTATTGGAGGTTTGGTGGTTGAGGCTGCTCTTGGTTCTGGGAATCTAGCACAGGACAAGATAGTCTTAAGATCCCTTTCTGGTGTAAATAAACTTATTTTGTCCACCTTTCACTGTCTGTGCCTCAATGGATTGTCTCACTCTCCGTAGATCGTTAAGTTTTTCTGGTGGTTAATTGTAGTCTAGGCTGGTTTCAAACTGTAATATTCAGATCTCAGCCTCCTGAGTAGTTAGAATTAGAGGCTTGAGCCACTGGCACCCGGCTCACAATTTTTTTGTTAAGGACAGATAATAGTTTAGAGATTGTAGATTGCAAGTCTCTATTATAAGTACTCAGCTCTTTCATTGTGGGACCAAAGTAACCATAAACAATATGTAAACAAATAGATATGGCCATGTTCCAATAAGCTTCATTTTTGAAAACATACAGACACCTATAAACCATGTGCCTAGATTTGCCAGTCTCTAATCTAGAAGAATAAATCTTGTATCTCATTCTGGCAAGACTATGAAGATTTCAGTTAGGAAGGTTGTTTTATTGTTGTTTTGTTTTTGCTAATCCTGGGGCTTGAACTCAGAGCCTGGGCACTGTCCCTAAGCTGCTTTTTGCTCAAGGCTAGCATTCTACCACTTGAGTCACAGCACCACTTTCATATGTGGTACTAAGGAATCAAACCCAGGGCTTCAAGCATGGGAGGTAAGCACTCTACCACTAATCCACATTCCCAGCCCTCAGTTTGGAAGGATTTTAATCATCTAAACTGAAATGACTGTGACATGGGTCCCATAGAAGAAAAAAGCCCCTAAACTTCTTAAGATGTGGTTAATATGGGTCATCTTAGAGCCTTGGGAGGAAACACGCCTACTGAGATTGAACCCTTCACATTTCTCCATTTCATGAGCAAATCAAATAAGACAGAGCAGAGAAGCATCTTTCACCAATTACACATTTCTAGGTCAAAGGTGACCTTTCAACTCCAAAAATAGAATTTCTTCACCAAATCCACTTCCTGCTGACAAGAAGTGTGAACTCTTGGATTTCTAACTGTGAAAGACTGCAATTCATGGGACTTTTTTTTTCAAAGTACCAAAATAAAGTCATAGGCAATAAACTTAGAAGGAGTCAGTAACAATTGTTGGACAGTTGCCAGTGTTTGAGGGTATCAAATGGAAAACTCCAGATTTACCACCCAACTCAGATTCCAAGAGATAAGCAAACTTTAAAGTGAAATAAATACTGCATAACATTTTCTTGTGGTCAATTTTTCCCTAGTCTCAAATCAAATTTCAAGAAACTAATCAATTGGCCTTGCCTGTGGAAGATCTACTTACAAACCTGAAAATTAAACCATCTCAATAAGAGCCATCGTTCATGTAACCTAAACTTTGGCCATATGTAGGATTTATTTTAATATCCAAACTAATAAGAACCCACTCACTTTAGTCAACCATATTCATAAAAGCTAGTTTGTAATTTAAAATGGCTGACATAATAGGGTCTTGTTTTCCCTTATCAATAAATGACTGTGGTTCACACTGGGTTTTTCCCCCAGACCTGAAAAATTGTAGAATCAAGTGTGTAGCTTAAGGACACTCATAACTATCTTCTGTCCCCTAAGCCTCTCTGTCCAACTATGTTCTACCTCTCTTCAAAAACAGAATTCAGCCTAAAAAAGAAATTTACTCTTCTTCCTCAAGTTACTGCAATAGTGTTTCTGCAGGGAAAATACTCAGAGACCTTCAAAAATAGTATATAAATGTTCATGTGTTTTATATAAAGATTATATAAGCACGGTATAGTTTTTCTCCCTTATCAAAGATATTGAAATCTGTTTTAAATGAATTTTTAAGTTATTTACTGATGTGCTTTGCAACAAGTACTATATACTTGACTACAAAATGAAAACTTTGCAATTATACCTTAGTGAGTTAGAGACTCTGTTTTCAGTTGTGTTATACATTTTTGCATACACTAAAATATTGGTCTCATTTTCCAAAAATATGCCATTCAAATTGCTTATGGATTAAACTCTCAATTAAACTAGAAAGAATTTCTAGTGGAAAATAGCACACGTTTGGTTTGATGAGTTCTCTTGTATGTGATATTCTCATCTCAGGTCTCACTAAAATGTCTGTATCACTTTGCAAAGACTAACAAATCACAGACAGCCATGGGATGCAGCTGGATGATTAGCTGAATGATTTTCATTTTTCAAAAGAAAAAAAGTGTGTTAACTTTGCATTCTCTGTTCATACTTGGGAATGCAGCATGAGTGAGTTTAACACCTGTTGCTCACTGCTGACTGAAGCACAGCAGCTGTGGGGTCTTGAGATTACCCCATACTGTGTTCACTCAGTTAGACTCCTTGTAACCCTCCAGCTGGCCCTCAGTGCCAATCATGGGCCCTTCTCCACAGGGGGTAGAAAGGGATTGATTCAGTAAGAAAAACCACATATCCCTGAAGTGAGGAGTTAATATTAGCCCTAGCATTTGTCAGGAGAGCAATAACAGAAACTTCCTCCACCCTCCTCAGCTGTTCTTCATACTTTACCCTTTGCAAGAGATTGCTACAGCACTCACACCTAGGTATTGTCCCTGTTATGGATGTATATGTCGATCCAAAGCACTCCTCCCTAAGAAACAGAACCTTTGCTTCTTGCCTACATTTACCCTCTTACTACCTTGTTCAGGAACTGTCTTCTTAAAAAAAAAAAAAAAAAAAAAAAAAAACTATGAAAGTCATTGTGTTCATGGGGAAATTTTGAAGAACATAAGCAAAAAAAGAAAAAAAATTACCTGTAATCGTGCTGTACAGAAATAACTACTGTCCCTACCTTGAAATCTATGAACTTGTGACAGAAAGCAATTTTTATACCTTGTGTCATTTAATATACCATGAGGAATTTCTCATAGAAATTTCTGTAGTCACTGAAAAATCTGTTAGGACATCTTAATAATTCAAAAAAGAATTTTTGGTCAGTCATAAGGCTTGAACGCCAGGTGTAAACATTTTGTTTGCTCGAGGTTAGCACTCTACCACTTTGAGCCACAAACTTCACTTCTGGCTTTCTGGTGGTTAATTGTAGACAAAAGTCTCAGACTTTTCTGCCCAGGCTGGTTTGAACCATAATCCTCAGATCTCAGCCTCTTGAGTAGCTAGGATTACAGGGATGAGCCACTAACACTCAGCTAATTTTCTTGTCTTTTTCTCTCTCTTTTTTTTTTTTTTTGGTCAGTCATAGTGCTTGAACTCTCAGCCTAGACACTGTCCCTCAGGTCTTCAACTCAAGGCAAGCAGCGCTACTTGAGCCAAGAGCCGCTTCCAGTTTTCTGGTGGTTAATTGGAGATAAGAGTCTGACAGAATTCCTGCCCAGGCTGGCTTTGAACCATGAATCTCAGATCTCAGCCTCCAGAGTAGCTAGGGTTACAGGCGTGAGCTACCTGCACCTGGCATAACTTTCAAATTTTTATTGTAACTTATGTTATAATGAGCATCCTACAATTGAATGCGTTTCATTTCAGATTATTTCATTTAGATTAATTTGAAGTGTGAAATCCAGAGGTTTGTGGAGAGCATGGCACAGACTAAACTTCAGTGAGGAAGGGCAGGGCCAAGGGGATTGGCAAGTAACCAGAAACCTGGGAACTGGAGGATAAACAGAGCACAGACATCAAAACAAGCTTAGACTTTTCCCTGAGGGCACTGAGAAGTTAAAACAAACCGTTTAAGACAGAGATGAGACTTACACCTTAAAGATGAGTATCCATGGGGGGAGGGGGGAGGCTGGGAAGGGAGGTGAAGGGTAAACAAAGGAGGAGGCTGCAATGCTTGGTAAGAAATGTATGCATTATCCTGCCCATGTAATTGTAGCCCCTCTGTACAGTATGTTCTCAAATAAAATAAAATAAAATTTAAAAAAAAAAAAAAAAGATGAGTATCCAGAGGAGCACTACTTTGAATACATCTTGAAGAATACATGGCAGTAAGGGAGACTAAAGAGGAAACTATTGTCAAAATGTTTCAGATGAGGGGGCTGGGAAGGTGGCTCAGTGGCAGAGCGCTTGCCTTGCATGCATGAGGCCCTGGGTTCGATTCCTCAGCATCACATAAGCACAAAGAAAAAAGCCGGAAGTGGTGCTGTGGCTCAAGTGGTAGAGTGCTAGCCTTGAGCTGAAGAGCTGAGGGACAGTGCCCAGGCCCAGAGTTCAGGCCCCACAACCGGACCCAAAAAAAAAAAAAAAGTTTCAGCTGAGAGGAAGAGATTGCCTTCCTGGCAGAAAAGAGGAAAAGAAGTGGGGGGGGGGGGAGCATTAATTTAGGAGATACAGTCTCCAGGACTTGGTGATGGATCACCACAAGTGAAAGGAAGAAATTAATGTGCCATCATAAAGGATCCTTAGGCTTCTGGCTTGAGCTGGTAGGCAGGTGGATGGATAGTAAACCCAGCTGCTTCCCTTACTAGGTAGAGATGCCAGGAGGCAGCTCAACCTAAATTTGGAGATTTAGATCTGGAGGTACTGGACAGAACTAGGAGATACTAGAAAACAAGATTATCTGAAGCCATAAAAACAGAAGAAGAGGCAAGAGTAGAAGACAACAGGAATAGTGGAGGAGGAGGAAGGGAAGAACATGTGCCATGGGAGCCATCAGAGAGAATGTTCTAAGTGCTTCAGGGAGGTTAAAGAACAAGAATGAAGACAGAAAACCAGTTACTGTCGGAATTTAGTGATTTGAAAAGCCCAAGCAAGCAAAGTGAAAGAATGAAGTGTGATGGTTCAGCTTGACCTCAACTTGATTAAATTAAGAAATGTCTGCCTAAGCCAGGTGCCAGTGGCTCACACCTGTAACCTAACTACTCAGGAGGCTGAGATCTGAGGATCAAGGTTCAAAGCCAGTCCAGGCAGAAACATCCATGAGAATTGTAACTCCAATTAACCACCAGAAAGCCAAAAGTGGCACTGTGGCTCAAGTGGTAGAATGCTAGCCTTGAGCTGAAGAGCTCAGGGATTGCACCCAGGCTCAGATTCAAGCCCCAACAAAGACAGAAAAAGAAAAAGATCTGCCTAGAAAATGTAAAGGTATAAAACACACTTCCAGGTGTGTCTATGAGGGCATTCCAGAGGCAACCAAGAAGGCTCTGACCCAGTGAATGGATTCATCCCATCATGGGTTATTTGTGGCTTTTTAGGGAAGTGGAGAAAGGTAGGAAGGAGGTGGGGCCTAGTGAGAGGATTTTAGTCACTGGAGGCATGTCCTTGGTGGTGTATCTGTGTCTGGGCCCTTCTTATGAGACATTCCCCCCACTATACCACCCATCACCACACAGTCGAGCACATTACATGCTGACAAAACCCCATCATGTTATTAGCCCAAGCATATGTGGCTAGGAAACCACGGGCTGGACCCGTTGGTAACCATGAGCCAAAATGAGGAATTTCTCTTTAATGTTATGTTAGATATTATTGCTTTGGTGCCTTCTCAAAAATGATAGCTCTCATTCATGGTAACCACCAGGCAAAATTAACTTCATGTAGAGAAATCCAAATACAGTTGTTTTACAATTAGTAATAACAGTGGAGGGCCTCAGTTCTGCTGCAGCCACATGGGCAAGTTGGTGTCTAAACACTCCGAAGACCAACAGAATTTTTAGTAAGCCTGTCTCCCTAATGTTGGTTCTCTGCTACTACCTTTTTTTTTTCTTTTTTCTTTTTTTTTAGCTTTTGGAGACAGGGTCTTGCTATATTACCCAGACTAGCCTGGAACTTGTGATCCTCATTTTCTCAGCCTCCTAAGGACTGAGATTACCAGTTCTCTGCTACTTTTAATATCCTTCCTCGCCACCCTCCCCCCATCTGTGCTTCTTAGCACGTAAGTCATCATAAGATAATGGATACTGTTAAATCTCCTATAGTCTTAATTTCTGAATTGGTAGTGTTAAATCAAACCTCCTTACCTTGCAGATATGAATTTGTATAGAGGTTCAAAAGGAAGCAACTTGTATATAGTTGAAAGATAAAAGGAGGATGGAGATCTTCTGACTCATAGGGCATTTTTATCCTCTTTTTTGGTCTGGTGCTTGATTCAGACTTCACCACTTCAGCTAGAAGTTGTCGTAGATTTCTTGGCAACTAATCTGGAGCCATGAATGGAGCCAGTGCAGTACTTTAAGAATGTCTTAATCTTGTTGCACAATGGGTAAGATTCCCTTCTCATCAGGTTGCTGCTTTGTAGATGGTGATATAGCCATGAAGAATGAGTGCTGTTTTGTGATTCCTGATACTAGTGTTCCTGTTCAGTAAGCAAATAATGTAATACTCTAGAAGCTTACATGTCAGCATCTCTCCATCTCAGCATCATTGTCTGTGTATGTTTTGAACTCCCCTGTGCTGATCATGCTTGTAACAGAATAATCTAGACAAACATTTATTGACTGTTTCTCCAGTATTCTAGTATTCATCACTATGCATGCCCATTTGTGTTTGATTCACACAAGAGGCTAATAATGCTTTGAACCAGGTTTAGAAAATTGGGAAGTAATGTATCTACATGCTGAGCCATTGCCCTTTTTTTTTTTTTTTTTTTTCACGAACAAGAGTAGCCTTTATGGAATCTTTCCAACAAAACTTTTTTTTTGCCCTCCTTCAAGTTTTATTTGGTATTGCAGAATAAATTTAATATGTAAATCAGCATGTTTCTGATAACATGACCTGGTAAATTCAAAATTAAATGTCTTGGAAGGAGCTCCAAGTTGTAGGCCTCAACTATAAGCACTATAAGGATTCAATCACTACTGCATTACCGACACCCTTTTGCTCCTTCCATCTGTCTCTCTTCTCACTTTTTCTATGTATTGACTTCACCTTTCCCTACTATATGCTCTGCCCAGGGGAAACCTTGGTCCCAGGCAGCCTCAGGCCTACGTGTATTCAAATGTAATACCAAGTTAGCAGCCTAGAACCTTTTCACTTCAAATATGTAAACCCCAAATAAAGTAGCTGTCCCTGTGTGGATCACATGCCATCCACCCAACCTTGAATGTACAAGCTTAGGGATTAGAGAGGGTCCTCGGATTGGTAGACCCAGATCAGGTTCATCCATAAGGCCAGGAAACAAGATCCTGCGATGGGCAACACCCCCTACAGTTGGAAAGGGAAGATCAAACTTCCATAGGGAATGACTGAATATAGAAAATTGCAGAGAGAGAGTCAACAGTGATGTCAATATTGAGATGTTCTTTTCTCTTGAATCATATTTTTCATTCTTGTCCTAGAGTCTCCTGATGAGTCACCTTACATTATATAACATTCTCTCGTTTAATTTTACAACATCTAAGCCATTTGTTATTCTAAACATACTTTAAAGATAGCCAAGAAAGGGCTGGGAAAGTGGCTCAGTGGTAGAGTGCTTGCCTAGCATGCCTGAGGCCCTGGGTTCGATTCCTCAGCACCATATAAACAAAAAGAAAAAAGCCGGAAGTGGCGCTGTGGCTCAAGTGGTAGAATGCTAGCCTTGAGCTGAATAGCTGAGGGACAGCGCCCAAGCCCAGAGTTCAGGCCCCACGACCGGACCCCCAAAAAAAAAAAAAAAAAAAAAAAGATAGCCAAGAAAGGTTCTATGACTTACCATCACACACAGAATATATCTAAGAGGCTAGGTCTGAACAAATCTGGCTCCCTTTTCTCTTCCCCTGGTGTCAGTACCTTGAGTACTGGTTGCCTGTGGTTTATATTTGCATTTGTCTGGTTGTCCTGGATTATATTTACTGCAAAACTCTGTAGATCTCCTCTAGAGCCTTGGACCCTGAAAATCTCATAGGAGCACAAAGCCACATAGCATCTACACGAAGACTCCAACAGGAGGCAGCAGGGGCTTTCTTACTGTAGGGAGAAGTGTCTGGTGAGCACCTAGCATTGTTCCATAGCTTCCAGTCTCATTTAGGGGCTCACTTGCTCCCTGTGCCCCTTTCTCTCTCTTTTCTCAGAGACCTTAAAACCAGTGAAGGAAGCTTAAGCCTGAAGCCCTCCCTTAAGCCAAAGGCTCCACTCCACCACAAAATGCTGTAGAGGCCCATGCCTACCATCCACTGTCAGTGCCTCCTGAGCCCTGTCCTGTTCACATCCACAAAACGCCCCAGTAGTTCATTGTCCACTGTAGTCTTCTTGCTTAAATCCTACACACATGTACACATGCACAAGCAAGATGGTGACATCCATTCTGAGGAGTTCTAAAAAGAACAGAAAGTGGGTCAGGCATCCTTCATGCCCTGTGCTTCAGGGGCAGCAGCTTCTCCCAGTTGCAGAATGCTCTCAACCCCTTGCCCATCCATGGCAATCTTGCCCTTCCTTCTGCCAGGACTCCTGCTCCTCTGGAGCACCTCTTCATGCCCTTTGGGACCTGTCTGACGGGCAGGTCCCTTGTGGTTTTTTTGTTTGTTGGTCATTGGGCTTGAATTCTGGACCTGGGCACTGTCAGCTCAAGGCAAGTGCTCTACCACTTGAGCCACAGCGCTACTTCCGGTTTTCTGGTGGTTAATTGGAGATAAGAGTCTCACAGACTTTCCTTCCCCAGGCTGGCTTTGAACCATGATCCTCAGATCTCAGCCTCCTGAGTAGCTAGGATGACAGGCGTGAGCCACTGGCACCCAGCAGGTCCCTTGTTTGATGGTCCTTTATCCCGGCTCACATCTAGCTCCCTGTCCCGAGGTACCACTCTTAGTGGTTCAAATCCAGAGGCAGGGTAAATGCAGACATGTCCAAATGTGTAGGCAGACCTTAGACATTAGCTTTCCATCTTATACATAATGATATGAAATGTTTGTTTTTTGGGACTGAACTGGAAGTATTACCATCTAACTATCTGGGTTAGTTTCCTATTGCCACAGATTTGGTAGCTTAAAACCACAGAAACTGTTCTCTCACTATTCTAAAGGGCAACAGTCCCAAGTTGGTGTCACTGGGCTGATTTTAAAGTGTGGCCCCTGCAGAGGTTTTAGGGAGGAACCTGTTTCTCACCTCCTCTGGCTTTCGCTGTCTCCCTGATCCTAGGCCTCCTGCTCTGCTGCTCTGGTCAAACCTCCCTCCACTCTCTGTAGAGATACCTGTGATGGTATCTAGAGTCTACCTGGGTAATCTAGAGCCATCTCTCCACCTCAAAGACCATACATAGTCATATCTACAGGCCTTTTTGCTATTCTTAGATCCTAGGGTTTAAAATGTAGACGTCTCTGGGGCCATTAGTCAGCCACACATAGCTCCTTTCCCATAGTCTCCCCTCTGCACTTCAGGGCCAGCTCCTCATACCCTCAACTTCCTCACCAAGAAACCAGCTTCCTCATACTGCCCTTCTGCTCCCACCTCAGTGTCTTGCTTCAGTTCCCCAGAGGCTGAGAAAAGCTAGACATTTCCTCCAACTAGGCTTCCTTCCTCCCTAAGGCCACTGGCCCAATGAGGCAAGAGGATAGATGTCACAGGAAATAACTTTGCTACCATCACAAATTGTTGTTGTTGTTTTTTAATAGCTTTGATTAGTATGGCAAATGTCTTGCCTCTGTCTTTTAGTCAGAATATAAGTCAGTAAGACCAGAGAGTTTGATCTTGGCTAGTTCACAGGGCCACCGTGGCCGGGTGGCACCTCAGTATTGTCCTCTGGTAGACTTTTCATAGACTTTTCACTGGAGGTGAAAAGTCTATCACCATCACCTCAGCACCCAGGGCAGACTTGGCTACACCAAGCATAGCTTTGGACACCCTTAGATTGTTTCTGAAGCTCTTGCTTGGATGGAGGCTTTATGTGTCCATTATCATAGCTGAAAGTTATATCAGAAACTATGATGGTAAAGGGCAAGGGAGAAATTCCCATTGTGGTCTCAGTGAAACAGAGAATGTAGCCGTACTGTACATGTCAGCCCATCACTGCTAGCCCTTTGGCTTTGGCTCCTATCTGGCATGGCAGAGGCTAAGGTGGGAAAGTTAAGAAACAGGGTGAAGGCTGTCTATAACTATAAATCTCCTCCCTACTATAAGAATTCTGTTTTTATAAAGTACCTTTAAGTAGTGATACAAAGGAGTTTCAGCATATATGTTTGGGAAAACAAGGCATATTGATCAGTTTCACAGAAGAATTCTCTTGAAAGGGAATAAAAGATGTCAGAGAGTCAGGGATCTGACCCAGGGATCACCTGAAGAAACAAGAATCTTAGCAACTGCCTGCCAAGAAATGCCAAGTAATACCAACTAGAAATCAAACCATAGCAGCTGCTTCCCACAGCTGCACTCCATGTGGTAGTCTCACTCAAGAAGTTAGTGGGGACTAAAAATAATCAGAAACTAAAGCTCTGTGAGCCACAGAAATCCATGTGGGGGAGAAAAGAGGAGACGAGTGTCCTGGAGCTGCTGTGTTAGTGGTCAGAGAAATACCAGTAATAATAGCACCCTTCAGCCCTTCTAATATGTGGCTGCATCAACATCATGCTGTCTCCCCACCAAAAAGAAAAAGAAAAGCATGCTGGCTTTGCCTTCTTGAGGTGCTGGGGATGGAACTCAACGCCTTGTGCATACGAGGCAAGTGTTCTACCATTGAAGTTACAGTGTAAGAATTCCTTACACACGCTGAGGATTCCTAATCTCAGCTACAATCCAAGACCAAATGACTGCCTAAGGAAACCAGTTGTGAAATGCAGAAAGGATGAACTTCCATTTCCATCCCATATCCGGACCAGTGAGCCAAGCCAGTGAGTGTGAAGCATCTGCAATGTTCTGCAAGAAGCAACTCTGTTTTCAGTTGTGAAACCCAGATTGGGGCTTTCTCATATATAAAGAAAAAAGGTGAAGTAGCACCAGAAGGAAGCATGCTCCACCAAAGACAAAAGCAAGAGGACGCTTTTTATATTGTGGGAAATACATACTCATTTGGCCCCCAGGGAAGACAGATCCACTTTCCCATGCATGTAAAAGTATCAACACATTTTTGCTGCATTTTTCTACTAAGAAAACCTAATTGACCCTGATGTAGCAGCTCTGTGGTTATCATGGTAATCCTTAAGGAGTTCTTTATACTCCACACACCACGCTGTCAGAGTGGCTGCCCTCAATGGTTCTTTTTTGATCTTCACAAGATCTGCATTCTGTCATCCCCAGATCATTGTCCAGGAAACTGAGGTTAGGAAACTGGTTCTGGTTCTTACAGCTTATAAGCCTCCAGGGGCAGGTAGGATTCTCCCCGCCCCCAGCCATTCTCACTCTGAAACTGGTCCCCTTGAGCTGAAATACCTCAGGTACTTTTTGTCATAAAGACAGAATGGAATTAATTGTTTTTTGGCCGCCTGAGTTTCCTGTGAAAAGTTTTTGTTTCTGATTTGCATTATGTTCTTGCAATACATAGACTTTTTTCTTGTGTGTGTGTGTTACTGGAGTTTGAATTCAAGGCCTTGTGCTTTCTAGTTATGCTATCTATTGAGTTATGCCCTCGTCCCTTTTATTATTGTTTTCTTTGTTTTATTTGGGGGATTTTTTTTTCTTTTTGCCATTTGTGGGGCTTGAACTCAGGACCTGGGCATTGTCCCTGAGCTTTTTTGCTCAAGGCTAATGCTTTACCACTTTGAACCACAGTGCCACTCCCAATTTTCAGGTGGTTAATTGGAGATAAGTGTTCACAGCTGGGTGTCTGTGGCTCACACCTGTAATCCTAGCTACTCAGGAAGCTGAGATCTGAGGATCATGGTTCAAAGCCAGCCCCGGCAGGAAACTCCATGAGACTCTTACCTCCAATAAACCACTCAGAAAACAGGAAGTGGTGCTGTGGCTCAAGTGGTAGAGTGCTCGCTTTGAGCTGAAGAGCTGAGGGATAGCGCCCAGGCCCAGAGTTCAAGCCCCACGACCAACAACAACAACAAAAAAAGAGTTTCACGGACTTTCCTGCCAGGGCTGGCTTCAAACCATGATCCTCAGATCTTAGCCTCCTGAGTAGCTAGGATTACAGCCATGAGCCACCAATACCCGGCTTGAGGGATTTTTTGAGACAAAGTCTGTGTAGCCCAGATTGGTCTCAAACTCAGGATCCTCTTGCTTTAGCTTCCTGAATGCTGGAACTGCTAACAAGTTTACTATACCTTGCTCAAGTCATAATTTCTTTAGGTCTGGGTTCTCATCTGTGAGAGGAAGATAAGCAGTACATAGGACTCCCAGAATCAGCCTACTATGCTAAATACTTGTTCTTTTTCCTACTTCCTTCCAGGCCACTAGTAAGCACTAGCCCTTCCTGATCTTTGTGTATGGCAGGCAGACTGGCAATAGTGCCACCACTGTACTGCTAAGTGGCTGCAGGACACTCTAAGGTAGTAAGGACATAGGCTATAGATCACAGCTCTGCAGCCTTCCTACCTGTGCTTCCGTTCTTCCTTGTCCTCCCCGTCACTGGGTAGGACATATTGTCCCTTTGTTTCATTCCCCCCTCCCTTTGTGCCAGGCCATCCTAACCTCTCCAATCCCCCATCTTAGAATCACTTTTCACCATCCCCCATCCCATTCTCAGAACTCTGCTTGACCGTATGTCCTGTCCACCAAATATCTTTGCCAAGTGTCTTCCAGGAACCATGATGCATTAACTTATTTTAAGTCAACATCCAACCTTTAAGAGAGCCTTCAAGAAACCAGGATGGTTTGAGACAAAATTCTCTTACTCTGACCACGTGAGGGACCTATTTTTTGGGAAAAGACTCCTTGTCTCTAAGCTTAGTGTTTCTTCTCAGCATTAAGAGACATACCAGGCTCTAGTGGAGACATAGATAGGGAAGGTAAGAGGGGTGATAGCTCATTCCTTGATTATCATTTCTAGTTAATTCTTCCTTTAATTGCAGAACATACAATTACTTGCTCCTGGAGTATATGAAATTTTATTAGGCATGGATATTTAAAATAAGTGAGAGGACCGGGCGCCAGTGGCTCATGCCTGTAATCCTAGATACCCAGGAGGCTGAGATCTGAGGATCATGGTTCAAAACCAGCCTGGGCAGGAAAGTCCATGAGACTCTTATCTCCAATAAACCACCAGAAAACAGGAAGTGGTGCTGTGGATCAAGTGGTAGAGCTCTTGCCTTGAGCTGAAGAGCTGAGGGACAGCGCCCAGGCCCAGAATTCAAGCCCCAGGACCGACCAAAAAAAAAAAAAAAGTGAGAGGAACTGAAGTTGGCTAGTTAGGGTTGTGTGAACCCATAGGTGATCACGCAGATCTCAGCAAATCAGTGTTTGCTTACATCTGGTAAGTCATTGATCATTATCTTTTGTATTTAGATATTCCCTAACCCTTTAGCTACCAAATATTGGAGGAATTTATATGAGGAATTAAAATCTCCTTTTTTTTCTTTTGTAAGAGTGATCTTGTTAGGCTGGCCTGGAATTTACAGTTCTTCTGCCTCAACCTACCAAGTTCTGGGATTATAGATATACAGCCATACCTACCTCAAAGTTCTTCTTCCTTAGAGATTTCTGTCTGTACATGATCATGTGGATCTTTGTCCCACACAGTCTGCCTCTAAAAGAAGATTGCTTCACTATCATAGCATTCATTGTATGCTACACAAACGACATGCTGGGGCCTTCCGAACCCTATTTTAGGTGTGTTTCTAAGGAGTAGGTGGGTTGTCATGGTTTATGAAGACTGTCTTCACTGTCAGGCTTTAAGAACACTTCAGTAGGCAGCTGAGGGAGGCACAGGCCATCTGTCCCCAAAGAAGGGTCTTTAGGAAATAAATAGCCACTGACCTCAAAGTTGTTGCTATGTCTTTTCTCAAGGCTCTGCTCTAAAATCTGAAGTCTCCAAATTGAGATTTGGTCCTTTAGGGTAGATTCATTGAATGGAAAGATGGTGTTGCCTCTCTGCCTTGCTGATCAAAGGTGCTTAAGTTCCCTGGTCATGTTTCAGCCTTTCCATTCCCTATTCATTGCCTATCCACTGCCATTCCAAACACCACCTGCAAAAAAGGTAAACTTTTCCCAATCTCTCTTGTAGGGCTGGGTTCAAGAATACAGTACTCACCGAGTGCTAGTGGCTCATGCCTGTAATCCTAGCTACTCAGGAGGCTGAGATCTGAGGATTGCAGTTCAAAGCCAGCCCAGGCAGGAAAGGCCATGAGATACTTATCTCCAATAAACCACTCAGAAAACAGGAAGTGATGCTGTGGCTCAAGTTGTAGTGTGCTAGCCTTGAGCTGAAGAGCTGAGGGACAGCATTCAGGTCCAGAGTTCAAGCCCCATGACGGACAAAAAAAAAATGCAGGACTCATAACAGTGCATGCATGTTATTCATACCCCCTGGTTTTTCTGTTCCCATGGCAAGGCCTAGGTGAAAAGGATACTCCTCTACTATGGGTGACCAGAGTGGCTTCCAAGATGGGCCAGGAGCACATAGGACAGCCTCTGTCTTCATAGAGCCAATGCTAGTGGTTAGGAAATGGCACTGCTGGCAGACCCAGTCTCCTCTTATTCCTGGGAATCCCACAGCAGCTGAAAGCAGAGCAGCCAGGAGCCAGCTCCAACAGCCCACACCAGCCTGTCATACGCCTGTTACTCATCAATGTGCCTCTTTATAATCTGACAAACCATGATACTCTAGGCCCTGGAGACATGTGTCATAAAGGAAGACTTTGCCTGGTGGGGAAAAGGCATATGCTTTCCTGCTCACTATTTGATGTGCTGAGTTTTGAAAAACTCCCCAGCCACACCCATTGGTCCTTTTGTCTGACTTCACAGAAAGGATTCTGGGCTAGGTCCTCTGCACCAGAGAGGCTGACCCTGGAGGCCCAGGTGGACTGCACCTGTGCCCACTGGCAAGGCTGTGCGCCAGCCTGTGCCTGACTGGCACCACCGTGGATGGGCAGAGACCTGCTTCCACCTTCCAGTTTCACAATCCTTTCCTTACTCATGCTGAAAGTGTCTGAGGGAAAACCATGAAGTTGGGCTTCATGTCAAAAAAAAAAAAAAAAAACAGATTGCTTTTCTTTTTCTGGAGCAGTAAAATCGTCCTATGAATCTGCTACCACAGGACGGTCCCCCGTGGGCCGCCAGCCTCCAGGGTTTCCACTAATCCTGCTGCACGTGTCTGCCTTTCCTGTGCGCCTCCGCTATTTATAGCGAAGACGCAGCTCTGGTCTAAAAAAGCAGCAGCAGCAGCCAGCCTGCATTTGCCCAAATCTCCCCAGCCCTCACACCAACCGTACACCCCAAGAACAGGCCCCAACCCCTACTCCCCCTTCGCTTCCGAGAGGACCCAGCCCCAGCTCAGCGCCTCCCGAAAGACAAAGCCGGCCGGAAGGAGGGGGCGGCGGGGAGAGGCGCGGGGAGCCCTGCGGCCGGGCGCGCTCGGCGCAGCCCCCGCGGTGGGCGTGCGTGTGTGTGTGTGTGTGTGTGTGTGTGTGTGCGTGCGTGCGTGTGTGTGTGCGCGCACGCGCGGGCTCCGCACATTGCCCACCCACGGCCAGCAGCATTTTAATGTCAGAGGGAAGTGCCGGGCCCGTGTTGCCATGGCGACCACGGAGCGGCGGAGCTAAAAGCAGCAGCCCGGCGTCGCGCTCGCTTTCCGCAGCAGCCCACCCTCCACCCTCGGCAGCCCCGCCGCCCGCAGATTCCCTTTGTCTCCCCTTCCCCGCCACGCGCCATCCTCTCCCTGCCCCCCCCCGCCCGCCCGCCCCTTTTCCTTTGTGGCTCCCCAGTGGCAGGGCTCCGCTGCCGCCTGCAGGTGCGGGGGCCACAGGGCCAGCGCCCTGGGTCCACCCCCCACCGCCTGCCCGACCTGGCAGCGCCCTGTGATGCTTTGGGGACCCAACCTCTCACTTGAGACCAGTCTTTTAAGGGGATTAAAGGTTGAAGCCGCTGGCAGGAACTCTTCTTCCCTCACCTGAACATCTGCCTCTGTGCTCAGTGTCTGGCTCTGGTTGGCTGTGGTCTTCCCGGTGTGAAAGCCTGGGCATGAATACCCACCTGTCCCCCGTCTGGACTGCCACCTTGCCCTGGGCTGTTTCACACTGGGAACTAGAGCTGCAAGTCAGAACAACTATACAGGATCCAAAAAGATTCCCTGAGGATGTCCCTTCCCTTCCCTTTTCACTTGGTGAGAATCAGCAGGGCAGAGGAGAGGGAAGGGGTTTATGGTAGGCAGAATCTGTGCCTGGCAGTGCTTGGGGGAAGGGGAGCTTGGTTTTGCCCAGTCCTGCTCATCAGAGGTCACCTACCTTATATGGTTTCAGAACTCAGGCCCCTACCTAAGCTTTTTTCTTTTTCTTTTTTTCTATTTTTTGCCAGTCCTGAGATTAGGACTCAAGTCCTGGGCACTGTTCCTGAGCTTTTTCTGATCAAGACTAGTGCTCTACCACTTGAGCCACAGCACCATTTCCAGCTTTTTCTGTTCATGGGTACCGAGGAACCAAACCCAGGGCTTCATGCATGCTAGGCAAGCACTTTACCACTAATCCATGTTCCCGGGCCTGCAAGCTTTTCATCTAGCTTTTTCATCTAGTCCAGGGTAGAATTCTTAGGTCCACCAAAATGCAAATTCTTGATTGTTCTATTCTGTTGCTGTTAATCTCTTATTGTACCTAATTTATAAGTCAAACTTGATTGTAAGAATATACATATAGGAACAATGTGTATTATAGGATTCAGTGCTGTTGGTTTTAGGCATCTGCTGGGGGTCTTGAAACATGTTCGCAGTGGATAAAGAGGGACTACTGTACAGGTACCCCGTCTTTTGCTAAACTAGTTCCCAGGCAGGTAATTGGGGCATTTACCTGAGGCAAAACTGGCCAGGTATCCTCTGTCCTTCCCAGGGAAGGTGATGCTTTGGCAGTCTCCTGCGGAGTTGCTGTGAGCACACCACTTGCAGACCCAGCCCCTGGGGAGTGGTGGCCTGCTGTTTTTAGGGCCACTGCTTCAAATGCTTCTCAAGTAATTTTGAATGAGTAATTGAGGTAGAGGATTGTTGCCTTGTAGCCTCCCAGAAACAGAGACAAGAGGAACTGGGTGCACTCACATCCACCAAACCCAGAGATTTGATTCTAGCTGCAAAGCTATTGCCAGTTCACTGCAGGCAGGACAGCAGAGATTATTTACGGCAGCCCCCTTCACGTTGCTTCTGGAGAGCTCAGAGCTCTTTGTCTTCAAAGCCTGGGGGTCCCCTCCTGTGACAACTGCTGAGCATAAACATGGGACTGTCTGATCAGACTCACCCCGGCAGCATGGCCTAAATATTACGTAGGGTGTCTGACGTCCAACCCCAGAGGAACAGTGGATTTGGTTTGATTGTTTTCATGCTAATGAAGTTAGGCCAGTAATTCAAAGTCACCACCAGGATGATTGTGTCCTTTGGTACTCTCAGTTAGCTCTTTAGACAGCAGCAATGTAGGATTTTTATTATATTCACTTTCCAACAGACCCACTTGTATACCCACTCACATTTGTTGTACATTTTTTAATTGAGAGAGATTAAGTGAGCAGGAATGGAGGGGTTGGTGGAAGTGGCTCCACCCATTTATGCCAGCCAGCTATATACCAAGTAAATCACTGGAAAATATGACTAATCCACTTAATAGGTAAGGGCATATAGCTAGTGTGGGGGGCAGTTGTTCTGCTCACCCTCCCAGATGACCCTGCAGGCAGTCAATAGGCTTGCATTAAAAGGCACTAAAGGCTATGAGCACGCAGCAGAGAAATGGACCTAAATTGCCCACTGAGATGTCAGATGCAAGTGGCTGTGGACCAGAAGTGTGCACTCAAGGTCACACTAAATTTGGCGAGGAGCCACACTTCGCATTGAAGTCTCTTGGGAGACTCTGGGCAGGTAAATGAAGGGCACTCTCAGACCTTTAAATCAAGCTAGTGACCATGGAGAAAATGGAAACTATTCCTGGCAGACAGGAAAAGTGAAAATGTGGCCTGAGAGAACCCACACACTGATTTCTTGGCCAGCAAGCTTCAGCCCAGAGCTAAACAACCCATTTCTGGGAAGTTAAAAAAAAAAAAAAGTAAGAGTGCAATCAGATGGACTTGTGTCCCTGTGGGGCCTTTGATGTGTCCACCATAAGCAGCATGGTGAGTGGCTTCTGTGATGTGGGATTCCCAAGCAAGAATGACTGGACCCCTGCCACCAGCCCTATCCCTCATTAGAGGGCCAGAAATAGATGCCCTAACCCAGGAAAAAGGAAGTAAGGCTATGTGGAATGTTTCATCTGTCGGAATATTGTTCTGCTCTGCCTGACAAGATTACTGAGTTCTCAGTTCTGCAGCAGAGGCATTAAGTAAGAATCTGAAAATTGATGCATTATGTACTTGCTTAAAATAGCAAATGCAGAATAGAAAAAGCAGAGCTGCTAGGCAGTGTGCAGAATATACTGATAGAAAGGCGTGCCTTGCCTCTGTTTTTACCAGCATGGAAGTGTGTGTTGAGGCATTTACAGTGAAAAGCCTTGGTGTGGTACAGGCTCATTTGCCACAAGGAGAGGAGGTTGCATTTTGTAGCTAGCCTAACTGAGTGTAAATCCTTCTGACCTCAAACAGGTGGTAGGAAGTACGCAGTTTATCCCAGAGGTTGGTTTAGGAGATGGTCACCTCTGTTCAAACTTCCAGTTGCTGGCTACCTTATCAGGTACTCTCTGTGAGTTACAGTTGTCTGGATAGGTAGCAAAGTTTAGTGACAGTAAAATGGAGATGAATTTAAAACACATATACAGTCATCCTATGTCCACTGAAAGAAATTTCAGAATACTATAGAACAAGGGCCTTTTGGAATCCACAAGTGTTCCTAAAGCAGCCCTAGAAAATGGCAGAGTTGTTGTTAGGAGGCCATATGTGGTTGAGGAGGAGGCCTGAGAGGGAGCGCAGGGGCCTTCCAGCCAGCATTCCACACCTGAGCGCCTCCTGCATCAAAGCGCTCTACTCCATTAACAAAGCCAAACTAGGACATTCGTTGGGTGCCAGGCTCTGTAAAAACTACTGTGCATGCATTTTCTGCTTTAGTTCTCACCAGAACTCTTTGGATAAGAGGTTCACCCTAATTCCTGCAGTTAAAGAAACTGAGTTGAAAAGATTTTGCGCACTGCTGCCCGTAGCCATGCCACTGCATGTGAGCCCTGGAGTAGCTAACTCCAAACCTCAGGTTCTGCCAGCCGAGCCCCGGGGCTCCTCTGATAAAGCCACATTCCTAGAAATATACAGAACCTGGAAGCCCCCATCCCTATCGCTTCCGCTCTCAGCTGAGTTATGACTGAAGTTCCAGAAGTTCACACCTGAGAGAAAAAATATCTTTTCCAGTCTTAGCAATTCTGATGCGATAATAACCATAGATAGTGACTCAAACTAATGTTTTGGCAACCCATAATTGGCAGATTGCCACTGGACATTGGCCAGTTTCCAAATGCATATTAGTTACCACAACTCAAGATAGCTGAAAAGCAAGCTTCTTCCTGGTGCACTGTGGTGCTAGGAATGGTGCATACCTCCCCACCCCTCCCCACCCCCACTCCTGCCAATTTGACTGTCCTTGCCCTGGTAAGAGCCACAGCCCTTCTTCCAAGGCTTAGCCGCCTAGCTCGTCTTCCTGCTTCCAAATGCCTCCATTTGTTTTTGACGCTACCTGCATCTTCTCTTTCAGTTCTTCATGCTAGCTCTTTTATTAAGTGTCTATTGTATGCCAGATACTCTTTCATCACAAGAGATGCATACAGGCTCCCCTCCTCGCACGGAGCTTCCTTTGGAGAGGCAGTAGGAGTCTCAGATAGTGGTGAGTGAAGTGTAGGAAACAAGGTGTTCTTTCTTCTCACCTCAAGAATACTCCCGGCTTCCCCACTGCCTACAGAATTCAGCCTGGACTCCTTCCTTGACGTCTACCAGTCACCTACTGTCCAATTCTGCTTCCACCACACTCTCCCAAACACATTGGAATTCTACTATCTGCCATTTGAGACCGCACTCATCTTGTCCAAGTCCTCATCTTCCGGCCGGCAGTTCATCTTCCTTACCTACAGGGTCTTGGTGATGTGTGGGGGGGAGACTAGTCAGACTCCAGGGAGGAAGGACAATTAGAACTTGAGGGGCATTATTAACAGAAAGATAGACACTGGCTAAGTGGGTGAGTCACTGCGGGCCCTGGTCACCAGGCTTGCTCTGTTCAATGCTGTTTCCATGGTTCTGGCCTTGGGTCCATGCCTGTGGGGAACAGGTAAAGCAGACTTCACAACCCATTCTGTACCAGAGTGCTGAGAGCCTACATTGTTGGGAAGATACATCTGCCACCAAAGCCATAGGCAGCATCAGAGCAGAAGTCCTAAGCCTCCGTTAGCATACTTTTTTTTTTTTTTTTGAAACTGGTACCTGGGTTTAAACTTGGGGCTTCAGGATTGTTTGGCTTGCTCTACTCTCTTAGACCTGCTTTTTTCTCATTATTTTGTGATGGAGTTTCACAGACTTTTCTGCCCAGGTCAGCTTCCAGTCTAGATCTTCTGCTTACTGAGATCTTCCACACTCCTGGAAGAGTGTGGAAGATCCATCTGCTTCCCTCCTCAGACTGAGCTTCTGGAAAACAGAGGCTGTTTTGTTACTGTGAATCCCATTGCTTCCCTTGTGGATGCTCCACATATAATATATGTAAAGGCCAAGGCAGGAATTCCCAACCAACAAGGCATGGTGGTGAGCACCCATAATCTCAGTTACATGGGAGGCATAGAGAGGAGGATCTCAGCTTGAAGTTACCCTGAGCAAAACAAACAAGACTTTACCAGAAAAATAGCTAGAGCAAAAGAGGACTGGAGATGTGGCTCAAGTAGTAGAACATCAGGTCCTGTTGGCAGAGACCAGGATCCTGTTAGCTCCTGTATCCTGTGATCTCCAGCCACTTGGCACATGCAAGCCCTGATGCTTCTGGACAATGGTGAGCTGCATATGCGGACCCCTCACCGTGCTCCTGACAATCCTCTGAGTCATCTGTTCAGAGGAAGGTGTGGGTGCCCGTCATGTTTCACTCAGTCTTATTTAGCACCTTCATTAACAATGTGAACAGAAAATAAACACCAGTGTGCACAGATGGTACTAGCTGTGGAGGTGCTGTGAACAGAAGTGTCAAGAGAGGAGAAATAGAAACGCAAGCAGGAAACAGCAAAGATGTTTTTAAAAAAAAATACAGCAAGAGGGGGAAAAAAATCAAACAGATACAAAATAAGGCCCTGACGACATGAGAGCAAAAAGCATAAAAAGATGAGAAGTGAGAGGAGGGAAGAAAAGGTTTCTGCTCAATGCTCATGGACAGGAGGGCTCCGAGCCCACCGCTGCACCTTGTGAGTGAGAATGAGTAGCATCACACCCTGCTCTGAGCCGTACTGCTCTGCTGCTGTCCCATTTGTCAGTGGAAGAGGTTTTGTTTTCTTTGTGGTGTGTTCTGTCTTCATATTTGAGAGAGATGGTTTTGTTTAGTTTGGTTTTGGAAGGTTTCATTATCCCTGGTATAAAGCATTCATTTGGACATTTCGGGAGAGGCAGAGGAATGAGCCTTTGGTCTCCAGATTCCAAATATATAAGGCAAAGGGGTGTTCCAACCACTCTCCTTTCTGATGTTGGTGGCAGGGAAGTCAGAAAGCCACGTGGCAGCCCTCAGGCCTCTCACCTCCAATACACAGAGTCCCTGCCCTCAAGCACCCTTACCAGGCAAGAGCTGCTTAGGCACAAAGGATGGGAAACAGCAACCCATGGCTCATACTTGTAATCCTAACTGTTTGGGCAGCTGAGAGCAGGAGTATCAAGTTTCAGGCCAACCTAGACACAAAAGTGTGCAAGAACTGGTGGCTCATGCCTGTAATCCTAGCTACTCAGGAGGCTGAGCTCTAAGGATCACAGTTCAAAGCCAGTCTGGCAGGAAAGTCCATGCAACTCTTATCTCCAGTTAACTACCAAAAAACAGGAAATGGTGTTGTGGCTCAAGTGATACAGCACTCACCTTGAGCTGAAGAGCTCAGGGACAGCGACCAGGCCCAGAGTTCAAGCCCCCCATCCAACCAAAAAAAAAAAAAAAAAAAGTGTGCAAGACCCCTTCTCAACGAATAGCTAGGTATGGAGGCATACCTACCATCCCAGCTACATAGGAGCAGAGATCAGAAGCATATTGGCATGTTCCTCTCAGCTATGGTAGGAAGTAAAAAATAAGAGGTCCAGTTGTATAGTCCTGGCAGGAAACAAGAACATATCTCAAAAATAACCAGTGCACGAGCCAGGCATCAGTGGCTCACACCTATAATCCTAGCTACTTAGGAAGCTGAGATCTGAAGATCCTGGTTCAAAGACAGCTCAGGCAGAAAAATCCACGAGACTCTTCTCTCTACTACTAAAAAAGCTAGAGGTAGAGGGCTGGCTCAAGTGGTAGAATACCAGCCTTGAGCAAAAGAAGCTCAGGAACAGTGCCTAGGCACTAAGTTCAAGCCCCAGGGCTGGCACCAAAATTTTTGGAAGCATGGCTCAGCAGTAGGGTGCCTGAGTAATTACAAGGCCCTGAATTCAAACTTCAATACAGGGAGGAAAAGAAGGAAGGAAGGAAGGAAGGAGAAAGAAGAGAGGGAGGGAGGGAAGGAAGGAAGGAAGGAAGGAAGAAAGAAAGAAAGAAAAATAGTGACCAGGAGGCTCCATGGAGCAATGGCTTCATTCCTTGGGGACCCCACTTAGAACATCAAGACAAAATGTACCTTGGGGCATAATCAGGATTGCACAAGTTCTGCAAACAGCTTCAAAAGATGCCCCTCTCTGACAGCCCAGCATCACTGTGCCTGCAGACCTCGGGGTCTTCTGGCTGGATGGAGGCCAAGGCTAGAAGGAGCAAACCTCAGGAAGAACAAGGAGTGAGTGGTGGAGTCAAGGCTGTGCCCAGGATGTGTAGCATCAGCAAGAGATGTCAAGTACTTTTTCCTATGACTGAAGCAGTGCTCGGGGTAACAAATTCCATGTTCCACACTAGGCTAGAACAATATTTCAGTATGGGGACCCAGTGGAGAGGAGGTAACATGAGGTAGACACTCGGAAGCCGGCCCAAGCCTCGCCATGTTCTATCTGTGAAATTATTTGGCCTTTCCCCTCACCAAAGGAGCATAATTACAGTTGTGGAAAGGATTCGATAATATGACACATGGAAAATGTTTGGTACAGGTCCTACTATATGGTACATTTTCAATAAATAGCTACTGATTTGCAACTCTCAGCACAGTCCAGGACCCCTTAACCAGCCACACAAGGCATGCTGGCAAGCAGCCCAGCCAGCTGAGTGAGCTCCAAATCACTCAGGAATTTGCATAGAACCAATATCAGCTTCTAGTGTTGTATTATTCTAGTTTTTACTTATATTTTTTACTACACTTCAGAGACAGAAGATAATTTCTATATGATGCTAATTGCTAGTTTCTTATTGAACTTTCTTTTATGGTCTATCTAGTCCATGTTCTCTATGTCCTATAAAAAGAACTCAAACACACACATGCTTATTACTTGGGTTTCCAAATTTATGTTCATTTAATGTTATAGTCTGTGAGTCTACATTTTTGAGAAAGGTGTGCTTTGCATATATGCAGTGTGTGTGTATATATAACATATATAATATAGTTTGATATTACATAAATATATGAATGACAGATGAGAGGATCTTCCTGTTGAACTACTATACAATAATTATGTAATGGCCTTTTGTTCTAGCAATGCTTTTTGCCAATTGTCTTTTACTTAGTATTTGACTCATATCTTATTCCATCTCTCTTAACTTTCTTGTGGCCTGTCATTGCATTTAACAATTTGTACATTTAAGTTTATGGCACTGATTGATATCTAAGCTTCAGGGTATATATTTTCTCCATGATGGTCTCCACTTTCTGGCTCTCACATTCTGCTTTGCTTCTGTCACTCCCCTTCCCACTGCCCATCAGACAGGGCAGCTCAGTGTCTTTCTCTACCTCTTTAGAAACTGTACATTACAGCCTGCTGTTCTTATGTCCAGTAAGGTTTTCTTTTCCCCTCCACATCTGTACTTGTCTGAAGGAAGCCCATCCGATTCCCTTTCTTCCTCCTAGATGGGACAAGGACAGTCATGTGTTCACTGGGACACCACTTGTCTTCCCCCTGCCATCCTAACAGTCATGGTGACACATCATTGCCTGTGGTGAAGGTGAATGACTTCTCTGTGTGTGCAGTTTACCTGCTTACTTGCTCTGTTACACCTTCCTTCTGAATCCAGTTTTGTCCCTAATGCTGTGTCCCATAACGGTTGTCCATGAGAGCCAATCCCAGTCCACTTTCAGAGCCCGTGGCTAGAGTCTTTGCTTTGTCCTCGCTCTCAGACGACTGACTGGGCGTGGAAGTCTCTGCTGATGGTTCTCCTCCCCATCCTTTGGAGTGTATTTTCATTATCTCTGCGCTTGACCAGGCCACAGTTCCTTTGCAGGGAGCCCTTCCGTCCGTGTCCCTGAGTGATCTGCAGTAGATTTGCTTTTCACGAGGTCAGGGATGAGGAGAGATGAGAGTTTATGGTTTTCACAGCAAATTGCTTGTGTTCCCACCTGGTTATTCTTTGCCAGGCTGGAGGTCAGACTTCTTTAATGGTGTCCTAGTTACAGACCGGACAGCTTGGAGAGGACTAGTCATCTGCAGAGCCCAGTCCTGTTCCCTTACATGTGGCCCTGACTCCACTCAAGTGAGCACTTCCGCTGACCTGCTGCCGGCTTTGGTCCCCTGTCCTCCATCCTCCTGCCACCTGGAGGTTATCCTTTCTTTTCTTTAATGTCCCTGAGTTTTTTTTTTACCAGTCCTGGGGCTTGAACTCGGGGCCTGGGCACTGTCCCTGAGCTTTTTTTGCTCAAGGCTAGCACTCTACCACTAAGCCCCATTCCCAGCCCTCCACTGAGGTTTTTTTTTAATATTCTTTATGAGTAAAGCTCATCTGTCCTTCACCGGGACCAGAGGCCATGGTGGGGTGAACACTGCTTCCCTGGGGCCAGGCACTTGGGGATCTGGAGGTGACAGGGGGAACAGCATAGGAGCAGTAGGCCTCTGGGCACCTGTCCCGGAATCTGGTGACAACACGAGGGTGCTGGGTGTGGGCAGAGGGAAGGAAGAAATCAGTTTAGCTACAGCAGTAGGGGATGGCTGGGGAAGAGGAGGAGCAAACTGCACCAAGTCCAGGCCTGGTGGCCGCCATGAGCATGCGCCTCAGCTGTCACAGGCTTGCCAAGAGGACACGTGAAGACTCTGCTGTCTCGTCTAAGAGGCGGCCAGGAGCATGCCCTTGGGTCTCATGCTCGGGTGAGGACAGTGACTGGGCCTGTGTGGCACCCCTGTGGGATAACACAAATGAAAAGAACTGAACGCACAGCTACACGGAAGGGAGAAAGAAAACAAAGACAAATGCTCCTGCAAGATTCATCCTCATTTGGAGATCTGAGTCTGGATGTCACTTCCTCAGCCGCTGGCAGGGCTCCCCTCCAGAGCCTGGGTGCAGCATGGGACAAGAGCACTCACCACCGCGGCGGGCATGCAAGTGCCGGGATTGGGTCTGCGCACTACTCAGGTATGCTCTGAGGATTACGCCTGGCCTGCGGGGCGCCCCGTGAGGAGCTGCCAAGAGAAAGCCAGTGGGCAGAGAGGGGTGGCACTCGATGGCCTGAGGACAGGGTCTCCCACGGGAGGCTTCCACACAAGTGTCACAGACACAAATGGAGTGGGTACAGATCCACCACCTGGCCTAGGCCCCAGGGCGTCCCTGTTGCTACTGCACACCTCAGTGTTCTCATGATAGGAAAAAAGAAAATTTTGAACTAGCGGTGTGGCTCAAGTGGTAGAGCACCAGCAGCGCACAAAAACACTGAGCCAGAGCATGAGGCCCAGAGTTCAAGAAGAAAAAGAAAGAAAATTAGTTTTTCTAAGTCAAAAATTGTTTGCCTCATCTCCTACCAGCTGCAGGCCCAAAAAGGGCTCAGTAGACAGGAAGTGCAGCCGACCACTCCTGGGCCCTGACCCTGCGCTCTCACTTAAATTGGCTGTGGTACAAGTGTCCATTCAACCCTGACAAAAACAGACGTAGCATTCCCCACAGCGGACTTTTGAAAGCGATGGCTCTGCGGTCCACGTCACCAGAGGGACTGGCCTCAGCGGAGGTGAAAGAGAAAGGATCCGAAGATAGGATGCTGGACCCCTCAGCCTGGGGCTTGTCCCCACACACGGGCCCAAGTGACAGCCAGGTAGACAGCCCAGGCTTGGCTCCAGCTTGCCACGACACACCGAGGACATGTTCACAGCGTTGCAAGCATGTGTTTATTGCACACCCATGCGGGTGCTAGGCCAGCTTCTCCTGTTGTATCCTGTGAGCAAACACAACAGCATGTTGCGCCAGCCACAGAGTTCTCAGGAGGCCCTCACCATACCCCGAGTGATGCGCTTATTGAGCCCCCAGGCTGCACCCCACCTCCACCACACTTTCCTTCAAGGGGAGCCAAAATCAACCCTATGACCATTGGCCTGCTACTGAGAACAGCAAGTGCCCCATCTACGGCAGCTGCTGGCAGAGCCAGGGCTGCCTGCAGTATCGCAGGCTGCTTGCTTGGTTGGCGTTGGTCTACAGACCTGTGCTGCCCAGCTGATCCAGCCCAGACTCAGGCAGGCTGTCCAGGGAGCAGGGCTTGTCCGTGCATGCCTGGCACAGGGACCTGAGGCTGTCACACTGGTCTCATTTACCCACACGCTCGAAGGAAAGTGATTTGACAAAGGCTGCTTGCCTACAGTGATTGCCGGGGACAGATGACAGGAGACTGAAGTCTCTGAATTCCACAGTTGGCCGAGCTACTAGATCCTGTAACAGAAGATGGCAGGGCAAGACCCTCCCCGTGCAGCCAGCCTCCACCAGCAGCTGCCGTCTGGCCTGGCGCACCATCAGAGGGAAGCACTCGGCTCTCTAAAGACTCCCATGCATTGTGAAGTTCAAGCCAGAGCCAAGTCACCAAGCACCTAGAATCCAGCTGGAGCCGCACTCCACTTCCAGAACAGCCACCTAAACCTCCCACAGCTCCAAAAGCCACTTTGAACTTGAAATGGGAGACAAAAATACGCTTTCAGGTCAAGTTCCTACTTCTTTCCTCTAAATCAACCCACTCTAAAAAAACAAACAAGGACTACAGTAGCCAGGCGCAGGTGGCACACACCTGGAATCCTTGCTACTTGGGAGGATAATGACTAGAGCTGGGGGCCATGGCACGTGCCCGGCTTCCTAGCCACCATGGGATAAAGTAGACCCTGTCTCAAAATCCACACAACACTGAATGACATATTAATTAGGACATTACATTGTGTGACCATTACCTCTCTCTCGTTCTAGAATATGCTCATCATCCCAAAGGAAAGCTATAACCCCTAAGCCATCCCTCCACGCCCCGCTCCCTGCAGCCCTTTGCAACAACTACCTGTTTTCTGCCTGTAGATTTTCCCAGTTGAGATATTTTATACAATTGGAATCGTAATACGTGGCCTTGTAGCTGTCTTCTTCCAGGAAACAGTGTTTTCAAGGTTCATTCTGTTGTAGAATGCATCATGTCCCTTCCTTAATCAATCACTCAGGGAAACTGAATGGTAACATTGCAATGAATGGACATACCACAGCTCACTTACCAAGGAACCACCAAGCCGAATCCACATTTTCTTCTCTTGTCTGTGGATGGTGTATAGGTGGCACCGCTGGACATTGCTTAGTTGATCCCTTCACAACAGATTGGCCATCCTCCTGCCTAAACCCCCAGCAGCGCCATGCATCTGGGCTGGACACCAGCTCAGCACTATACCAAGGAGAAGAGCGGGAAACCAGGGTGGCTGGTCACTGAAGGTGACAGTGTAGCATGGTTCTTTGCCACACCCTCCTGGGACCCTCCCCTTTCAAAGACAATGTGGCCACTTTGCCTTTAGAATAACTGTCATGCATGGACCTAGAAAATGTGTCCTCCTCATTTAGGATGCTTCCTTACCCCATGGTGGTCACCCAGCCCTCAGGGGCCCACTCTGACCCTAGGAGAGCCTCCTAGCCCTCCTGAAATGTGGCTTGTAACAGTAGAAAGCAATGCATATGGTGCGGACTCTGTGTGCTTGTCTGATGGGAATAGCAGTACAGACTGCCTGCAGGAGGCCAGACTTCCAGGAAGGGGCTGTGCCAACTGGGCATGCCCATTTAGTCCATGAACTGTGGGGAAACAAGGAAGGAACATAAACGGAGTCTGTAATAACAGCTCTCCGGAGCCATCTCTTTTGGAAGTTCTTAGCACTTAACTGAGAAAGAACGACATTTCCTCTATGAAGCAACTGACCACATTTCACACTGCTGGCGCTTCTAGCCTCCCGCCCCGGGCCACATCCACTCCCCACCCCGCTGAGCCGGAGCGGCAGGCTGGACACTGGCGTTTCCTGTCCTCTGGGGCCCAGCACAGTGCTGATGACAGGCTGAAGGCAGGTGGCTGCGTTGCTGATGGGTGAAATAACCCACTCCATTTGTCTTCACCATAAAGTAGACAAAGCAAATATTTCTTATGTGCACTTGACAATTGTAAAGGACTTGCAGGGGCCTGAGAGGGACTTGAACAGGTTATGACGACTGTGAGCCGACAAGGCCAGAACACAAATCCAGCCCTCCCGGGCCCCTCCCCATCACAACACCTCAAAAAAGCCCCAACTCTGCAAGGAGAGAGAAAGCAAGACCACATAGCAACCAGGAGAGATCGCACATGGATGGAGAGGGAACGCAGGACGCCACTCAATCTCCCCTTCCCTTTCCTTCTCTGCTGAGGGCCGTGCTGGGACGTGGGAGTTCCGTGCTTGCTACAGACCCAGAACTGGGAGGGGAAGGGAGGGGAGGGGAGGGGAGGTTGAGCCCCTGTGATATGTCTGCACAACCTCCCAGCTCTCTGCTGGCCTGGGGCTCCTCCACACAGGAGGGCAGGAGGCAGAATCACTCTAGCAAGCCTATTGAGTGGGCACTGGGCCAGCCATCCTCTCCTTCCCACAGCCACCAGGAGAGCCAGCCTGGAACCTCCCCCCACCCCCAAGACCAGAGCAGCCACAGTGACACCGGAGAGGAGGGAAGGGGAGCAGCCCAGAGCCACCTGCAGTGCTTTCTTCCTGCTGTTCCTGGAAGACCTGCATTCAGCTGGGGGCCTCAGGGAAAGAGGGGAAAGGAGAGAGCCCAGCCCAGCCACTGTTTATGCCGGCTGCTTGGACTGGAAGCTCCCTGAGCAGGGACTGTCCCCTCCTTCCGCCGGTACTTCCTCCACGTGCCCACTGGCTGGGACAAACTAGAAGGAGAAGAGCCACGGAGCAGGGCTCTGCGTCGTTCCCCTGGGGTGCTTGATACCCCTTCCATGTTCCCACCAACCTATACTCCAACAACAAGACTGCAGATAAGACCCTGGAGCTGCACAGCCTAAAAGGAGGGAAGGCCAGAGGCAGTGGACAGGGCCCAATCTGTTGACTCTCAGGCTGGGACGGGGGTGTATAACTACACAAGCACAGGAACGTGGGAGGTTGGACTCTCTCGGAACTCATTGTGTGCACATTGTGTCCCGCACTCCACAGGAGGCAAGGGAAGGGAGGCTGTGGGGCTCAGGGAAGGAGAGGGTCAGGAGGCCAACTGCTCCATGGAGGCTGGTCCCCAGAAGACCCTAGCCCAGTGGAGAGAGACCCAAAGACCATTCTAGGTCACAGTACATCCCCAGGGGTACACAGATACCTGCAGAGTGGCCCTGACTCCCAAGGGAATGAGAGAGGGCCTAAGTCATTGCCTCTGACAGGCTCTGCTATTTTTATGTCTAACTCTGGTTAAAAATAGCTGCCTAAGCCAAGGTTTTAGCAGCAGCTGACAAGATATTAAGTATTAGATACCTAATGCCCACAAGTGATCACCACAGGTCTCTGCCAGTGTCCGCATCCTGGCTAATGGGAAGCAGGTAGGAAATGGCTGGGAGAAGAGCCCCAGCAGCATCTCAAAGCACTTCCCAAATGTTGGGGCCTGCTGTGGGATGTGCTCGCTGAACACTCTTGGATGCAAGTCCCAGGGCTCCGAGGGAGCCTCTGGAGCTGACCTTTGGGGAGCCACTGCACATGCCGGCCCTTCTGTTGGCATGCATCTGAGCAGCTGTGTACCAGGCCAGCCAGTGCCTTACGTACAGCGGGCCCAGGAGTCACTGGTCCAGGCCTGGTGCAAACCAGAGGCTGCTGGCTTCACCCCTGTGCAGACTGGACAGCTTGGCGTTTGCCCTTCACCTCAGAGCTACCTGAATCCAGCAAAGTGTTCGAGGGGACTTGCTGTCCACACCCCCATAGGAGGTCCCGAGAACAACAAAGGAATCGCAGAGCAGAGCAGCCTTCCGCCCGCAAGCTCAGGCCAGCAGTCCAGTGCAGTGTAGGAGTGGGCCGCTGTGTGTGCGTGGACATTCGCTGCCAGCCCGTCTCCACAGTGCTTAGCTCTGCAGATAAGTTCCGCACCAAGCAAGAAGCTGGAGCACAGGGCATTCTCAGCGGGAAAAGCAAGGACATGCTGGCCCCTCTTGGGGCCTCCTCTGCTCCTGGCCCCTGGCTGGGAGCAAGGCCTGGCCGAGACCTCCCTCCGGGCCAGACAGGGAGACCCCACGTTCCCACTGCACGGCTTTCCTGGTGGCACCCAGATGGACACCCAGTCCCAGCTCCTCAGCCACCAGGACTGTGGGGACCGTCAGCAGAACCCCAACGCTAGCCCTAAGATGAGAGCAGCGCCACAGGGCTGTGGGTCAGTTCAGAGCCGCCCCCAACAGCCGGGCTTGGTGACAGACAGGGGCCAGCTGGGCTCATAGCTGACATTCCTCTCACTTGGGTCTCCTGACACAGTCAGAGCTGAGACATCATTGTGAGTCAGGACCCCCAAGGCCCAGGGGACTCTATCCTCAGCCACCACCACATCCACCCCCCCTCATCCAGCTGCAGACCCGGAGTCTCTGGCGCTAAGCACCAGCCCTCTGCTTTGCCAATGGCTGGAGGCTTTCCTCAGGTACCCCAATTCCACCTACTCCTCACCATCTGTCTGGGTCATCTGGACCCCCATAGGAACGCAGGCCAAACCCCGACCAGCCCAGGAGGCCTGGCGAACAGCAGAACCCTGGAACAGCCCCCAGTTCTAAGTCCGCCTGCTAACCGCCGGCCCGCTCTCTTTTTGGTTTCCAGTGAAAAGCGCCACCTCCAAGTGAACGTCACCAACCCTGTGCAGTGCAGCCTGCACGGGAAGAAGTGCACCGTTTCCGTGGAGACCCGCCTGAACCAGCCCCAGCCTGACTTCACCAAGAACCGCTCGGGCTTCATCCTCAGCGTGCCAGGGAACTGACACCCCACCCACAGGAGCCCCCCGGGCAGGCAGCCCGGCCCCCAGGTAGCCGCACCCTCGCTCAGCACCCAGGTTCCGGTCTGATCGCCGCAGCCCCACTAATGCCATGCCAATAGATCCACTCGCAAGACTCCACGCCCCGGAGGCCTCCAGGAGGTCTGCTTTCTGCCTTTGGCCTCCATCTACTATCTCAGCTTCCCACAGTCCCTGATGCCCATCACAGCCCCGCTGACATGCCTCTCCTCAGGGTGTTCCTTGAATGGCCAAGTCAGGGCAGTAGGCCTTGGCCAGCAACCAGCGGCTGACCACAGCATCGGGCGGGGGGGGGGGGGAGTTGGAGAGGGCCACAGTTTCCCTTGCCAAAGTCACACTACCCGAGGAGACTCGGGGAGGTCTCGTGGCTGTGAGCTAGGGACGCAGCCCTGCCTTGTGAACCCCCAAGGGGACCCCAGCCCCCAGGACCTGGCTTAGAATTCCAATACCCCAGCAGTCAGCCAAAGCCACAGGCAAAGCGTTTACCTGCAAACCCAGTCCCTCAGCCACACCCAGTCAGCGGCTCTCCTTCCCCCCGGAGGCTGCCCCTGGGACTCCCCTTGCCTCCAGGGCCCCGGGCTGGCCTCTGGCACATCTCTGGAGAGTGTGATGATGATGCTCCAAGAATTGTCTTTCCCATTGCTGGGGTGGAACTCGAGGCCCCAGACATGCTAGGCAAACCTTTTACCACTTAAGCTACACTCCTAGTCCTTTCGTTTGTATTTTTTGGATCTCGCTTCACTGTCCCAGGGCCAGCCTTGAACTCACAATTCTCCTGCCTCTGCTGGATTACAGACATGTGCTACCAAGCCTGGCCTCAAGGATCATTTTGGAAGTAACCTGCAACCTGTGTCCATCTTTCACTTGCTTTTGCAGTCTGCAAAAGCAGATATTACTTCTGCTATAACCATAATGTCTAGTAAGAAGATGCAGGTGCCAGCACACTAGGTTTGGCAGCTTTCTTCTTCTAACTCCCCTAGCTATGTTCCCTGCTTACCCAAGAACTAGGACAGGGGCGGGGGCCGAAACACAAAGGAACTGCAGGACGTAGAGCAAGGCAGCAGTAGAGAGAGGGATCCTGGCACTGCAGGCCAGGCCAGGGTGCCACCCTATGCTGTGAACCTGCCCTGCTGGAGCCTGGCCCTTGAACCTTCTGCCAGCCGAGTGCTGCCCACTTGCCAGTGTCTGCCCAGCAGAAAAAAAAACATGCTTCAGCAGCCTTCCAGAGACACCCTCCCTCCCCTGGCCTCAGCTGCTGAGAATCTGAAGACGTGGAAGCTGGGGTGCCCAGACAGGGCTGCTGGTGGGGAGTCTTACAAAGAGAATCCGAGAGCACACAGTGCAGGCAGCAAGGGCCAGGCCCCAGGAGGAGCTTGTAGCAAGGTTAAGAAGGAGGGCGGGGCTGAGGTGTGCTTCGCTTCCTGCCAGACGCCACCAGCAGAACCCCAGTGCCTGCGTGCCACCTCAGGTGCCTTCCAGGACCCCAGGGGGCTGCCTGGCCTCTCCCAGGGTCTCTCACATACACACCCTCCTCCCCTGACGAGGGCTCGCAAACATTTGCACCACGTGCAGTTCACAACCAGGAATCCTGACCACATCCTGTCCTCCAAGGCTGCTCAGCCAGCTGAGCCACGCAGAGCTGCGGCAGACCAGTCTCAAGGCGATAGTGGGCTTGCCAATCACCGGTGGACACTAGCAGAACCGTCTAACTGGAACTTCTCTCTCCTTTCCACCCATGCCCCAACCTGTTGCTTCACATTAAACATATGCAGGTTCACGTTTTAAGCACACCAAAACAGTTCATGCCAAATGGGCAGCCTGTCAGGCTGAAGTGGACAGAAGGGTTTGGACTCCACTCCCTTTCACATAGCCTGGGGCTCCTGCAGAGGACACAGACGGCCCCGTCCACAGACACTGACCTACACCTGCACGTGACAAATGAAGGGTCAGGAATGTAGGGTGACATGCCGAGGGGGAGGAGGATGCTGTAATTGTATGCAATGAAGTGAATTCCCCTTGATTTAATTAAACACGGTTCTACGGTTTGGTGCATATATTCCTATTTCCCATTAAATTAACTTTATTTCTAAAGCATATTTTGATTTACCTAAGAGCAATAAAGCATTAAATCTTATTTTTAAATGTGTTCCACTTATGTCGTTAATTTAAATCATGAAATCTTAACTCATCTCAAGTCAACTGTCATCCCACATGATGGGAGAATTATACACCAATGATATAAAATGGAGGCTCACTTGCCTGGGGCTTACGCACAGAAATACTGAATAGTGAAAAACAGGCTGTGGAAGTAGGGTGGGGGGAGGAGGCCACGGGGTTAAATCCAAACACGGTCATTTTGGCATCAGGAGCCATGTTCAGTGAAAGGAACACATGTGTATAAAGGACAGGCACAGAGCCCCTTGGCGGAAGTCCCAGGCCAGGACAGCCTCCTAGCAAGATGGCTGGTTGAAAAGGAGGGAGAAAGGGGGAGCCAGCTCTCAAAATCTGCAGGGGGGCCTTAGTAGGGAACCATAGGGCCCCCCCCTCACCCTAGCACCCAGGGCTCAGCGGCTATAGGGCACTGACCAGTCATGGGCAGGAAAGTGCACACAGCTGTGCCTTCTGTGACCCTGTGGACGCTGCTGTGATCACAGGGTGACAGCCCTGACTGTAGGGCCCAGGGCCAGCAGAGAAGCACATCCTCTCTAACCTTTCCCTGTGGCTGAAGTTGGTGGCAAGCAGACTTCTAGGACACAGATCCCCGATGAGCCAGCCTGGATGACCACACCTAGAAATACTCATGGGCTGGGTAGCCGCTTACCTGGGTCCCAGGGCTGGACCACATGGACATCAGTCCACCCTTGCTGGTCTAGGAGCTCCTAGCCAATGAGTGCTGAGCAGGGCCAGGCCCAGGGATACAGGAGAGCAGCAGCCTGGGCACTGAGCCTCAACACGGTAGGCCTGTAGTTGGGTTCCCATGCAGGACCCACTTGCCTGCTCCAGCCAGGCCAGGGCCTGACCCTCCTGGGTTCCAGATGCCCACCATTCGCCTCCATGAAGAGCCTTTGGGGAGCACCTATCCAGCCACTAAACCAAAGCCTGCTTAACCTCATTGCTTCCTAAACCACCTTAGTGTACTCGGCCTGCTCTCCAACTGTCCCCACAACACAAATCCAATTTGTTCTGAGTGTATGAACCGGGTATTAAAGATGCCTCCGGCCTGCTTACAAATGACAGACCCACAAAAAAAGCTCAATGTAATGGATGGTCAGTGCATTTTATTGAATCAGCACAGTACAAAAATAAATAAAAATAAGGGGCAGGGAATTAAATCACAGCCAAACTGAGCTTCATGACTGTCAGATTATAAACCACACATCCTCACAAACACACAACACATACATACAAAATGAGACAAGTATAAATTAATATTAACAATACCCACAGTTTGGTCAAAGAATAGCTACAGAAGAAATTGCACTAAAAAAAAAAACCAACATACACCACATGTGTATAATTAGCGCTTTCAAATACACAGCTATGAAGAGTTCTGAGGGAAGAAAATGGCACATTTTCTTTTCATTCCAAGTTGAACTGTTGGAACAAAACTAAATTCTAATAACTGCATGGAAAGAATATATCAACCCTTCTGGCTTACAAGAAAAAGAGAAAAACCAAATCCTGAACTATTATTCCTGTGGCTTGTTCTCTGCATGGGTGTAATTTTCACAGCCATCTGTTCTAAGATTATTTTTAAGACACAAAATGCTCCTGGTTTGCATGCACAGTATCACTGTAAAAGCAACGATTAAAGAATAAAAGGGTTTTTGTACGTTAGTTTTTTTTTTCCTTTTTTTTTTTTTTTTGTTGTTCTAAAAGTAGTCTTCGTAGCAGCATGTCCGATGGGTTCATTGCTTGGACACTCGAGTGTGTCAGCTGTTCCTTTACACAATACTGGTGGACCAGTGCGTGGGGAGGGACCCACAGGCCTCTCATGGCTGGAACGACGAAGTTGTTTCCTTGGTCCCCAGCCACTCTTGAAATGTGCACTTTCTCCAAAAAAAAATAAAAATAAGAAATAGAGAAGGAAACAGACCCCCAAACTGGATTCCTGCGGATGCAACCCAATGGCACAGTTCCAGGTCAGGTTCAGCCAAAGCTCCTCCCATGCCACCAGGGCCGGCTTTCCTGAGGAGCTCCTAGCTCAGGTCGCATATGGCAGCAGGATCTGACAACAGGCTGCGGTGAGTCTGCACCAGTGGCCACAGGCCTTCCAGCTCTGCGGAGGGTCATCTGACATCCCGGTTGGCTCAGCATGGGCCTCACAGCAGCTGGGGAAAGGCTCCAGCCTGGGCAGGACCTCTTCTCCATCCTGGGAACACTGGGCCAAAAGGCTCTGCTCCAGGCCAGGAGGGCCTCAATTTCACAGCTTTCTCTTTTTTTATGTGGATTTCAGTAGTGCTTGTAGAAAGTTGCTAGCCACCTAAAACCTACTCCTATGTAAAATGACCTCTGCCAACCCACCCGGATCCCCAGTTCCAGCAATCCCCAGGGACTGGACTGGAAGAGACTCCCCTGTAGCATCTTCACATTGTCCTTTGTTCCCCAAAGCTGGGTTGGGGCCCTTCTATTGAACCTCTCCAAGCCACCAGTCTGGGAGAAAGAAAATTGGGGGCTGGAGGTGTGGCTCAGCAGTAAAACACCTGCCTGGCAAGTGCAAGGCCCTGAATTCAAACCTTAGCACTGCCAATTAAAAATAATAATAATAACATAAAGAAAAAACAAAACAAAAACAAAGTCTGTAAAGTCCACATCATGTGTTCTGCAGCCACTAAGGTAAGCTGGGCACCAAAACCAGCAGCTATGAGTAGTGAAACTGCCACACTTCCAGAACAATCAGGAGTCACACTCCATCTTGTGATAGTCTCCAAGATTCAGCTGAGCCATGCCGAGCAAGGCTTCCTGTCCAGGAGAAACTGGACTGTTTGGGAACAGCTTTAAATTAACAAAGGTGGGGATGGAGTATACCATTACCACATCACCCCTCACGTGGTCTTATTTCCCCCAGCCCTGCCGGACAAATGTCCCGTGCACCAGCAAAAGGCCTTAGCACTTAGGTGGGCACTGGTTTGACTGCAGGCATAGATGCTCCCAGCCTGAAAAGCAGGCTGTGGCTAGCGGGCACCTGCTGCTGTCCTGGCTTTCCCCACAGTGACTAAGCTGCATTATTCAAATGACAAACTCACCCACGAAAGGAGCCATCCCAGCTTTACCCCACCTTTAGCTGGGACCCAAAATGATACAATCTAATGAGGCCAACCAGCTCATGGACCAACACTAACTAGCGTGGGAAGCTGGGAACAGTGGACGAGGAGAAAAGAGGTAGGCGATTCCAGTAAAGGAAAGCCTTTCTCCCTAAAAGAGGAGACCGCAAACTAGGGCCAAGCATGGTCAACAATGGAACATACGCTTTGCATGAGCCAGGCTCAGCCTTCCTGATCGAAGGTGCCCCAGGGCGGTGGACATCCTGCCTCCTAACCCACTTCAAGGCTTAGTCAGGGCAGCTGTCTCCAGAAGCCCCTGGGAGAATGAATCACCCAAAACAGTTGCCTTTCAGGAAAGGGCCGGCCTCCAACCAGAAATCCCAACTCCTCTCCTGGGCCCATGGGCCAGAGGCCCCTCTCTCCAGCCCAGCCCAGCCTGAGAGCAGTGGGCAGCCTCTCCCACCCTGGATCCTACAAGGCCCCAGGTGGTCAGGGGGTGGGACAGTCCCTCGAGCTCCCCAGAGTGAGAGGTCTGCGGCCAGGATGGCTCTGAATGCATCCTCTGGCTTTGCACAAGGTTCATGAGTTCAAAAGTCCCCAGACTCCTTGACAGGACTGGGGTGGGGGTGGGGGGGGAGGAAGGGATAAAACAACAACAACAACAACCAAAAACAAAACAAAAAACCCAAGGAGAAAACTATAGGAAGAGAGAGGCCCTCGGTGGCTTCGCTAGACACATACTGTACACAGAACTTGATTTGTCTCAGTTATAAATTTTTAAAAGTGAATGGAATCCTTGAGCCAGGCCGTGGGCTCCGGCGCTCACCGATCCAGCCCGAGGAGGAGGCGCTTCTTGTCCTCCTGGCCGCTCTCGTTCTTCAGGTCGGAGAACACCTGTGTGAAGTAGTGTGGGTCGGCGTTGATCTGCAGCATCTTGGCGCTCATGAGGTTGATGACGGAGAGGCAGCGGTCCCAAAAGGCCTCCTTGCAGCTCTCCACCAGGAAAGGCTTGAGCGGGTAGGAGATCTCGTTGCCCATGTAGGAGTAGGAGAGGTACAGGCAGGTCAGCAGGACGGCCTGGAGCTCGCGGTCCGAGCCCACCTCGGAGGAGATGACATCCCTGCAGAGCATGTAGAGGAAGACCACGTTGGCCGGCGTGATGAAGCCCTGGTCCTGCCAGCCCTGCAGCAGCAGCGAGCGGTCCACGCTGCGCAGCCAGATCACGGGGTCCGTGGGGGACAGGTGCTTCAGGCGGTAGCACCGGCGACAGAGGAACTCGCCCAGGCAGCGCAGCAGCTCGCTGGTGGACGCCTGGACGATGACCCGTTTGGGCGTCCCCGCGGAGCTGACCACGGGGTGCGGGGCCTTCTTGACGGAGGAGGAGGAGGAGGAGCCCCCGGTCTGGGAGCCCGAGAGCTGGCTGGCCGGGGGCGCGGGCGGCTGGGCCGGCGGGGGCTGGGCGAACGTGGACAGGTTGGCGCACGACAGCGACTTCTTCAGGTTCTCATTGTTGAGGTGCGTGATGTTGTTCTGGTAGCTGCTGTTGGGCTGCACCTTCTTGGAGTTCTTCTTCTTGGCCGACACGGCCACGATCCTCTTCCAGGGCAGCACGGAGATGATGGAGTGCCGCTTCAGGTTCTTGTCCTTGGCGTTCTTGCTGTTCTGCACCGCCGTGTAGTGGCCCACCGTGGCCGCGCCATCCTCAAACAGCGTGGCCTTGCGGTAGCTGGGGGACAGGGACAGCACCGTGCCCATGGTGCCCCTGCGCGCCCAGCCTGCCGGCCGGGGGCGGACGGCGGCTCACCGAGCCCGCGGCGGCCCGGGGAGAGGGGAGGGGGCGCTGCCCACGCGCGCGCGCGCGGCCCCTCCGGATCTGCGTGGAAAACAAGATGGTGCTCAGCCCCGGGCGGGGCCCCCGCGCGGCCCCGCGCCCCCTCCCGCGCCTCCGCGGCCCGACTCTCCCCCGGCAAAGCGCCGGGCCCTCCCCGGGGCTCCGCGCCCCCCGCCGCCTGGCCGTCCCCACCGCAGCACCCGAGCCTGGCGCAGCCGGGTGGGGCCCGGGCACCCGCAGAGGCGGCTGCGGAGCCCGCCTCGACCCCCCACCCCCACAACCCCCGGTCCGGCCCCGGCCCGAGGGACAGCGAGTGGCCGTCCAGCTCAAGCTTACCGGGCAGGCGACGGCTCCGGGCCCTCCGCAATGCGCGCCGCGTCTCGCTCGGCGGGGCTCGGCGGGGCTCGCGCGGCGGCGGCGGCGGCGGCGGCGGCGGCTCCGGAGCTTCTGTCCAAGGTTCTGCAGACGCCGCGGGCCCGCCCCCCGCCCGGCCGCCCGCGCCCGCGCTCCGCCGCCGCGCTCGTGCCCGCGCTCGCGCCCCCGCCCCGGCGGCTCGCTCCCGGGGGGGCGCGTGCGCCGTCCACGCGCGCCGGCCCCGGACGGCCTAGTGTCGCCGCGGAGCCACGGCCACGGCGTCCTCAGTCCCAGCCACGCACACGGTGCGGCAGACGCGGCCGCGAGCCGGAGGCGCCTTTACTCGCCGCACCCCATCTACGGGGCGGCTCGGGCGTTGGCGGGGCGCCCGCCCCCCCCCCCCCGGGTGCCGCCCTCTCCCGCACCGCCCGCGCCGGCGCCCGCACCGCCCGCACCGCCCGCGTCCGCACCGCGCCGCCGCCGCCGCCGCCCAGCAGCAGCCCAGCCGGGACACTGCTCCGCCGAGCTCTCCGGCAGGACGCGGCGGGGCGGGGCCGCTCCTCGACCCCGCCCCCGAGGAGCGGCCCCGCCCCGCCCAGACACGTGCCGCCTTTGTTCCCGCCGCGCCGCCCGCCCGCCCGCAGCTGGGGCCGCGGGGCGCTCGGGGCCGTCGCCCGCCCCACCCGAGAGAGCGTCGGCGAGGCGGCTGGGGGTCGACGCCCCCACACCAGCCCGGAAAGGAGGGCGGCCCGGGGCTCCCTCGCACCCCTGGGGCCGGCGGGGCGGCCCTGAACCCGTGCGACCTTGAAGGCTTCCCTGGCCCACACTCAAAGCCGCCGCGCTTCCCCGCAGCCCCCCGCCCTCAGGATCAAACACTGCCCCCCCTTAAGGACATGCAGTTGGAAAACGTCAGGCTGGTGACATTACTATGTAAAATTCGGTGTCCAAGCCAGGTCGGATTCCGGTTAGAGTCGTTGCGTGCACGGACACGAATCCAGCCGGATCCTTTGCAAAGGCCTCTGCTCGAGTATTTAGTTCGTTTTGGCATGATTCTGGAGATCAGTTCGAACCTAACCCAAACACGGGACAAGCAGCAAACCGAACCTTAATCCAGATGACCATTTTCGAACCAAAAGACTGGCCACGCCAATCCACCGGAATGTCCAGTTGCTCCAATCTGGCCAGGGGGACAGGAAAGGAGTCTGATGTCATTCAGGACTGCCACCAAGTCAGAAAATGCTAGTCTGTGTACACCAGAGATTTCTGGCAGCAGTGACAACAGAAAGCTTTGGAGACCTTCCTGACCACGGTGGAAAGTGCACTGCTCTGTTACCAAAGGGCTCTCTCCCATCAACAACCACAGGGCTGGCAAGGTCCTTCAGAGGGAGGCCAGGCAGTGACTGGTAAGGCCACTGCAGGCGGAGACCAGTTTAGCTCAATGTGCCCCTGCCTCAGATGTCCCTCACAGTACAGCTTTAATTTCGCAAACATAGCACTTTACACCAGATAATCTGTAAAGAGAATAGCTCTGTGTAGCTCACGGTTCTGGAGGTCCAAGATCCGGTGGCAGAGTATGCCTTCAGGCTTCAACTCAGGGTGGAAGATCCAGAGTAAACAAAAAGTCTGAGGCCAGGTGTCCACCCACTCATAACTACCCACCCAGGTGGGGATTACATTAAAGCATGAGGGTGGGGCTTCGTGACCTAATACTTAAAGGTCCCACCCCCTCTCGGCCCTGTGAGGGCCCAAGTGGTAGGGGGCCAACAATCAGCCACCATACCTCTTCTTCAAGTGGAGTTTCCTCACTCTTTCTTTCCCACAAAGGAGCAGGAAGTCATTTTAGGGTCCTTCAGGCAGAGCTGAAAGCCAACCTGTTCCTCCAGCCCCCTAATGGAGAGTCCAGCTCCTTTAATTGGCCTGATAAGTCACACATTGTCTTATGTATGCCTTTCAAGTCTAGTGCTAAGCAGAGGTTAAATGTTTCCCATTTCCTATATTACACATAAATTCCCAAGTTTTAAACTCCACTCCTTTAAAAAAGAAAAAATGTGGCTCAGTGGTAAAGCGCTTGCCTTGCATGCCTGAGGCCCCGGGGTTCGATTCCCCAGCACCACATAAGCAAAAAGAAAAAAAGCCAGAAATGGCGCTGTGGCTCAAGTGGTAGAGCGCTAGCCTTGAGCTGAAGAGCTGAGGGACAGCGCCCAGGCCCAGAGTTCAGGCCCCACTACCGGACCCCCCCCCCCAAAAAAAAAGCTTAAGCCTGTGGCACTCCCTCCAGTGGCTCCCGCCTGTAAATCCTATCTACTCAAGAAGCTGAGATCTAGGATCACAGTTCAAAGCCAGCCCATGAGACTCTTATCTCCAATAAACCACCACAAAACAGGAAGTGGCACTGTGGTTCAAGTGGTAGTGCTCACCCTGAGCTGAAGAGCCGAGGGACAGTGCCCAAGCCGCGTTCAAGCCCTACAACTGACCAAAAAAAAAAAAAAAAGGCTGAGATCTGAGGATCAAAGTTTGAAGCCAGCCCTAGCAGGGGCAGGAAAGTCCCTGAAACTCTTGTCTCCAATCAACTACTCAGAAAAAGCCTGTAGCAGCACTATGCCTCAAGTGGTAGAATGCTAGCCTTGAGCAAAAGCGCCTAGGCTCTGAGTTCAAGCCTCAAGACTGACCAAAAACAAACACAAGACCAAAACAAAAACCCCCAAGCCTGCTCTATTACTAGTAACTGAATTTCTTTTTTTGTTTTGTTTTTTCTGTGCCAGTCCTGGAGCTTAAACTCAGGGCCTAGGTGTTGTTCCTGAGCTTTTTTGCTCAAGGCTAGCATGCTACCACTTGAGAGCCAGTTCCACTAATGGCTTTTTGTTGGTTAAATGAACTTCCCACCCCAGGCTGGTTTTGAACCATAATCCTCAAATCTCAACCTCTTCAGTAGGACTGCAGATGTGAACCACTAGCACCTGGCTTGGTCACTAAATGTCTACTCTATTACACTTTGTTGTGGACAGTGGGTTCCATTTCATGATTCCCAACCCAAGGCAGCACAGCACATGTTTGCATGGGCCTTTCCCAGCCCATCTCTTCTTGTTTTGTCCTTATAATCAGCTATTCATAAGGCTGAGATCTGAGGATCACAGTTCAAAGCCAACCAGGGCAGGAAAGATGCGAGTCTCAAAGTGGTAGAGCACTAGCCTTGAGCAAAAGAGCTCAGAGACAGCATCCAGGCCCCATGACTGACCAAAAACAAAAACAAAAACAACCTTAACCGGTGACTCATGCCTGAAATCCTAGCTACTCAGGTGGCTGAAATTTGAGGATCACAGGCAAGCCAATTTGGACAAAAAAGTCCATGAGAGGGGCTGGGAAGGTGACTCAATGGTAGAGCACTTGCTTGCATGCTCAAGGCCCTGGGTTCAATTCTTCAGCACCACATAAGCAAAAAGAAAAAAGCCAGAAGTGGCACTGTGGCTCAAGTGGTAGAGTGCTAGCCTTGAGCTGAAGAGCTGAGGGACAGCACCAAGGCCGAGTTCAAGCCTCATGACCAACCAAAAAAAAGAATGAGAAGGGACTGCCGGCCTTTTATTGCTGAAAGAGGAGGCTGTGAAGGAACTGTACAAGAACACACTTGCTAAGCCTGGCTAAGGGCATCCATAGCTCTGCTGCACACACTCACCACTACCTCTGTATTCCCGTAACTGTTCCAACTGTCAAGCAAAGGGCAACAATCTGTCAAAAAAGGAAGAATCCAGAAGCCAGAAGGCAGATCCAGCTAAATGATGCAGGCTGTTTTCTTCCCCACTCTCTTCATCAGCTCTAGGGAAGGTGTCCAATCCCCACCCCATCAACTTCTGCTATAGCCCATCTCCAGCTGCCTCAAGGACCAGCATGCTAGTTAGCTGCCTTGATGGGCTCAGATGCTCCTGCAAAAATCTCCCACTCTGCACACCCCATTTCCCATGCTACCCTAAGGCAGGAAGGCCAAAGCAGCAACCAGTTCCAGCTTCTAGAAAGGGTTCCAAATACAGCCATGCTGAGCCTTTGTTCTTCTAGGGAACAGAGCAGCATCTAGTGGCCCATCTGGGTAGCACAGATTACATAACTCCAGCACACAGCAGGGCATCAGAGCACCAAAGCAAGCCCTGGCACCATGAAGATTAGTACCTAAAGGAGACCCTCAGAGAACCAGTTCATGCATGGCCAACTGGCTCAGTGATGCCTAGACTAGCTCTTTGAAGAGATACAATGACACAACTGCTGTTGTAATGGGATATTCCCAAACAACCACATTAAAATGGTAAAAGGGAGCCAGGCACTGGTGGCTCACACGAGTAATCCTAGCTACTCAGGAGGCTTGAGATCTGAAGATCGCAGTTTGAAGCCAGCCTGGATAAGAAAATTCCATGAAAGTCTTATCTCCAATGAATCACTAAAGCTGGAAGTGGAGCTGTGGCTCAAGTGGTAGAGTGCTAGCCTTCAGCACTTAGCCTTGAGCAAAATGGCTCAAGGATAGCACCCAAGCCCCCAAGTTCAAGCCCAAGAACCAGCACCCAAATAAAAGTGAAAGGAAAGAGGTAAATTTCATATTTTATTTAACCTTAAACTCAATATACCCCAAATATTTCAACATATATAAAAATTAAGATATTTTACACCTTCTTTCATACTAAACCTCCAAAGCCTGGTTTGTGAGTATGCTTAAAGCACGTGTGAACTAGTCACACAGGGCCTGCCAGCCGCGTGTGATGAGGGACAATGAGGTCTAGCTGAAGCTATCAGACAGACAAGGGCAGAGAAAAGAACTGATTACTGTTTGGCCCCTCAAGCTTGTCCTAAATGTAGGAAATCCTCTCCCCTCCACTCCAGCTCCAGGACACTATGAAGTTTGTTTTGTTTTTTTAATCCTTTGTAAAAGTAAAACTTCTGCAAGTAAAATTATATACAGAAACACAAGGCTAAAACTGAGTAGCAGAACTGCTTAAACTAAAGAGAGGTTTGGCAGGCCCCCAAAACACCCTCAGAAGACACATTCCTGGGGTCTGAGAGCAGCAGATTTGAAGATTCCAAAATGAGACCAAACTAAACCACAGCTGACTTGTCAGGAAGTGCAAATGTCTTCATCTGGCCCTCACATCACAATAACCTACCATAGGAACACCTTCCTTATTGTACAGCTGAGGAAGCTGACTTGTAGGATCACCACCCAAATCCACAGATCCTAACTGGCCCACACAGCACTGGAAAAAGATACCTTACAGACCAAGTTTCCTGCCAAAAGTCCTCCAAATTTGAACTCCAAATTCAGCTACTCCCTTAACACAAATGAGAGCGCTTTGGCCCACTGAGAGAGCTTCACATACTGTTGGGCCACAGAGAGCTATTTGAACTTTTTTAGAAACCCTCCAACAACACTCAAGAAAAGGACACCTTTTGAAAAAAAAATTATTTTTATTGGAACTCATCTGAACATCAGATATACCTGGTGTTGGTTAGCAAGAACCGTTTGTACATTTGATATTGATGGTGCCAAAACCAAAACAGTGACTGGACATGATGGGGAGAGATGTTGAGAACAAAAACCTGATTTTGGAGAGGAAAATTAAAGCCAGTCAGATTCAGAGAAGATGCAAAACCTGGTACAACAAAATCCTTTTACAAAATATAAATTTATTAGGAAAACCTGGAAAGATCATTAGAGAACAGTAAAGAAAGAGAAAAGGAGACCAGCAGGAAGAAGGCAGAAGGAATGGGAGAAAAAAAAGAGAAGACGAAGATGAGAGAAGAAAATATAGTGGAGCAAAAGTGCAGAAGCTTACCTGCCCAAGTGGCATCAAAGCCTTGCTATGTAATCGCATCAGGAAACAAAGCATGCTGAAATACAGTGCTCTACCTCCCATCCATTTGAGTTCTAAGAGGTAAATAAAGAAGTTCCCTGGGAGGGGAGTGGGGGACAAGAAGTTGCTCAAAACCCCAATGGGGGAGGAGCAAGGGTAGGAGAGGGAAGAACACCCCACAGTCTCATTTCCAATGTTCACTGTTTAAAAAAGGAATAACCCCATCTAACAGCGGGAGAGAAGGAGTGGGAGAGGGAGAGAAGCGGATGAAGACAGCCCGACTCCTCTGAAGGGGAAGAAGGAGGAGGAGATGGTGTCCTGGCTAAGAGGGAAAGAGGGGAGAGAAGAGCAGAAGAGGACAGGAAAGTAGAGAGAAGAGGGGCAGTTAAAACACTGACATCTAATCTAGTTACTATGTTTAAAAAAAAAAGCCACATGCACAGCAGGCCCCCTGGGGGCTGAGGGCCCACACTGCTCTCCGTGTGGCCGTGGTGGACACTAGCTCCTGGCCGTGTCCCTGTTCCTTCACAGGTTGGAGCAGAGCCGTGCAGGTACTGCTGTTGCTGCGGCGGCGATGGCGGCGGCGGCAGGACCTTCGGCTAGTCTGCTGGAACCAATGTCGGGGGGGAGGGTAGACAGGCCAAATGGCAGAGGAAAGAACACCAAAATGCCTCATTTCAAATAAAAAAGAAAACAGCAGTCTATACACAGTTGTTTGTTTTGGTTCAGTACAAACAGAATAAAAAGTCGTTGCCTTTGATGGTCAGCAAACACCCAATTCTGAAGAGGAGGAGAGGTGACACCAGCAGGTAGGTAAGGACCCCAGTGGTTGGCAGGGCTCCTGGCTTTGTGGCCCTCTCCCAGGAGGCAGAGAGCACAGCTTTAGGTAGTGTAAGCCTTTTTTCCTTTTATTTAGAATAATCTTTTTTTTTTCTTTTTCTTTTTTTTTTAAGCAATTTCCCCACTCCCAAGTTGGGCCAGTAAAGATTACATGAAAACTGGCACACCTATCGGCTGGAATACAGATGCACCAAATTAGGGTTTAAAAACTTTCCGAGCGAAAAGTAGAACAAAAAAAAGAAAATCTCCTAGCATTTCCCCCAAGGTTTCACTCTCCCGCCACACACACTCTCCAAAGGACCGCTACAGATCCAACTCTGCAAGAGAAGACAGAGCAGTGTCAATCGGCAAGCCAGGAGGACACCAGGAGGAGGTTTGTAGTCTTGACAGGCAGAAGACAAAGCTGCCGTGCCTGGGTCCCCGGGCCAGCACTCACCTATGTTAGTTTCTTGGCTTTGTTGTAGAGGGAGTCCACTACTTTACTCATGTTCTGAATTGTTTCCAAAGCAGCTTCATAAGTTTTATCTACTGGGGGTTCATCGAAAATAATCAGGACACCCTCCCCCTGGTCCAAAATCCCTGCAAGAAACACAAGGGCAATCCACACAAAGAAGAAATTAGGCATAAAAAAAAGCAATTATGAAGATTCCTAGCTGCCTCACTTTCTCCAGAAAAGGAAAATGGACTTTTCTCCCTGTCTCATTAGTACATTTATTTCACTTATCACAAGGAAGGAGGCCAGGATCCCAAATCAAAAGAAACAAAGGTTTATGTTAGGTACAGCTGCTTTTAAAGCTATACCTCTCCAACCATCACCACAGCCCACTTGCCAGTATGACTGTTACGACTCACCATGAAACTTCTTGTCAAGAATCATCTGTGATAATTTCCTTTCCACGTCGGCCTAAAACCAAAACACATGATTAAAGGGACCAGTATCCCTTAGTTAGAGATCACACTGAGACGAAAGCTTCATAGAAAAGGTGTTAGTGCAAATGAATTGGAAACAAAACAGCAATAATGCAACTCAGCTGAGCTCGCATTCCCCATTCTCTACCAGGAAGCCTGGAAACTTCCTAGTAAGTCTATCAGGAGCAAATGCCACACACACACCCTTCCCCCACCACCCAGATGGCCTGAAAACTACTTACCTTGGAGAGTTTGATGAGGCTAGATATGTGTTCAATCTAAAAGGAAAGGCAGAGAGACACTAACACTGAAAGTTTAACTTTTTTTAACCTCAAATAAGAGAAGCAGGGAACAGAATAATTTCTCTCTTGAACCTGATGAATGTTGTTAAAGGTCAAGATTTCCTTGCCCCATGCTTGGGATGATGCTCTCCACTTGCCAGGCCAGCACTATACACAATACACATTCCTGCCCCACATACCCAATACAGAAAAAGCTTACCGCACGTGCAATGAGTAAAAAGAGAATTCTCAGAACCCAAGCCAAAGGCTTTTTCACAAGCTTCTACCCATTGGCATCGACTCGTTTCCTATTAAAACTAGACCAAGCTTTGGCCTCTTGTCCACCAGGCATACCCTTGGAAGTCAATTCCTACTTCGGACAGATACAGAAAGGGAGGTGCCTACAATAAGAAGGCCATGCTAGAAAGAGTCCTTAGGAAGTCTTACCTGTACTCGGGAAAAAGGCTCAATGACTCGAATCAGATTCTGTTCCAGTAAGTTATCATACAACTTGGCCAAGTGTGTGCTGATGATTGGATCATCCCGAAGCTCTGCCCGGTAGTCTGTCAGAGCCTGCCAAAAGAGCCGGTAACAGAAACTGGTACACTTTAAAGTCACATTACACATTAAAGTCTTATCTTCCTGAACAATCTGCTGGCCCTTGTTAACTACATGGTTGAATGAAGTTCTAGGAAATTCAAGGAAATAAAAGCCACGACAGAAATTAGAAGAAAAAGACAAGAACTTAAGAGGGATTAGGCATAGCTCAAATGGTAAAGTGCCTGTCTAGCAAGCACGTGTGTGTGTGCACGCACACACACACACGCACACATGCACACACACACACACAAAATACCTCAAAAGGTTGAGTCACCATATTTTTGTCATGACAGAAATTAGAAGAAAAAGACAAGAACTTAGGAGGGATTAGGTATGGCTCAAATGGTAAAGTGCCTGTCTAGCAAGCACACTGACACACACACACACACGCACGCACGCACGCGCGCGCCCTCAAAAGCTTGAGCCACCATATTTTTGTCCAAAACATTCATATCAGGAGGGACGGCTTAGTAGTGATAGAATGCCTGCCTAGCTAGTATGATGCCAGAATTCAAACCCCAACAACACCAAAACTCTCATGTCAACAGTTCAAATCATGTAAATGCCAAGAACAGCTCCACTTCTAAGCCAAATTAATTATGCAAGCATTTTTCAGCATGTATTTTCAAGAATCCTGAGGTTACACAATGGGAAATGCTTACTTAACTATACAACTAGCTCTTGGAAAGTTTGGTTAAAAAAATAAAATAAGGGCTGGGAAGTGGCTCAGTGGTAGAGCGCTTGCCTTGCATGCATGAGGCCCTGAGTTCGATTCCTCAGCACCACATAAGCAGGGAAAAAAAAAAGCCGGAAGTGGCACTGTGGCTCACAAGTGGTAGAGCTGAGGGACAGCGCCCAGGCCAGAGTTCAGGCCCCACCACTGGACCCCCCCCCCAAAAAATAAATAATATAAAATATGGCTCTGGTAAAATAAAATACAGAATATTCCAAGTTTGTTTGCTATTAGTGTTACCTGAATTTCTGAACATAGAACTCTTTTCAAAAGAACCATTTAGAATAAAATTATTACATCAAACATCTCAGATTTTGGGATTAAATTACTTAAATTGCTTACACGTGTATGTGATGTATTTACCTTCAGTAATGGCTTGAATATCCTAGCCTCACATTAGCTGTAGACTAAGTTATTAAAAGAAGCAGACAGGCCAGGAGAGTGGCTTAGTGGTAGAGTGGCTTAGTGGTAGAGTGGTTGCATGCATGAAGCCCTGGGCTCGATTCCTCAGGACCACATACACAGAAAAGGTGGAAATGGTGCAGTGGTTCAAGTGGTGGAGCGCTAGCCTTGAGCACAGAGAGGCTCAGGGACAGAGCCCAGACAAGCCCCAGGACTGGCAAAAAAAAAAAAGAAGAAGAAGAAGACACTTCAGACCAAGTAGTTGAGTATTCCTGTTACGTCTTACTTGGAGGCAGGAATAGGCAAGAATGCTTCACAAAGACGGCAAAATCTTGACAACAAATCAGAGACCTAGTCTCAATTAAATCCATTTACACTGTTCTTGATAGATCATGTTTGTTTGTCTGTTTTGGGTGCCAGTTCTGGGGCTTGAACTGGCCCTGGGTACTGTCCCTCAACCTTTGTGCTCAAAGCTAGTGCTCTACCACTTGACATAGCTCCACTTCTTTTTTGGTGGTTAATTACAGATAAGAGTCTCATAGACTTTCCTGCCCAAGTTGGCTTCCAACTCTGTTCCTCATCTCAGCCTCCAGAGTAGCTAGGATCTAAGTTTCTTTCTTTTTTGTTTTATCTGTTTGTTTGTTTTGTCGTCATGAGGCTTGAACTCTGGGTCTGGGCGCTGTCCCTCAGCTCTTCATCTCAAGACTAGTGCTCTACCACTTAAGCCACAGCACCACTTCAGGTTTTCTGAGTGGTTTACTGGATATAAGAGTCTCATGGCGCATTTATAAGATTATTTCTTTGTTGCTTTGTATGTCCCTCCCCCACAGTGTAACCCCCGCTTTCACTATATTTGATGTCAGTATAACATGTGGAGGAGATGGGGACAAACAAGTCGTTTAAGGATTCAGGTGGACCTGTTGCAACAATGAGAAGTACAAAATGTCATGTCAAAACCAGCTTTACAATGTCGGTGTGGGGGGGGAGGGGGGTATAATTGGGTGGGGGGAGGGGGGAGGCAGGGAAGGGAGGTGAAGGGTAAACAAAGGAGGAGGCTGCAATGCTTGGTAAGAAATGTATGCATTATCCTGCCCATGTAATTGTAACCCCTCTGTACAGTATGTTCTCAAATAAAATAAAATAAAATTAAAAAAAAAAAAAAAAAGAGTCTCATGGACTTTGCTGCCTGGGCTGGCTTTGAACCACAATCCTCAGATCTCAGCCCCCTGAGAAGCTAGGATTACAGGCATGAGCTACCAGCACCCAGCCAGGATTTAAATTTTGATTTGAAGTTGGTTACTATATTCAGACTAAGAGTTTAGAAAATAGGGCTGGGATGTAGCTCAGTGGCAAAGCACTTGCCTAGCAAGTCCTGGGTTCGATCCCCAGTACCAAAAAAAGACAAAAAAAAAAAAGTTAAAAAAAAAAGTTTAGAAAATAATAACCCCTCTCAGGTTTAGAATAGTGTGTCTATCATTTTGAAATTTCCCAAAGCATAAGGCAGAGGTAACAAAGAAAATTTAGAACAGTATCACAGGCTGAATGCATACATCAAAACTTTCGTTTTAGGGCTGGGAAGATGGCTCAATGGTAGAGCGCTTGCCTTGCATGCATGAGGCCCTGGGTTCGATTCCTCAGCACCACATAAGCAAAAAGAAAAAAAAAAGCCAGAAGTGGTGCTGTGGCTCAAGTGGTAGTGTGCTAGACTTGAGCTGAAGAGCTGAGGGACAGCGCCCAGGCCCAGAGTTCAGGCCCAAAAATGAGACCTCCCCCCACCCAAAAAAAACCAAAAACAAACAAAAAAATAAACTGCCGGGCGCTGGTGGCTCACGCCTGTAATCCTAGCTACTCAGGAGGCTGAGATCTGAGGATCGCGGTTCAAAGCCAGCCCGGGCAGGAGAGACCGTGAGACTCCTATCTCCAATAAACCACCAGAAAACCAGAAGTGGCGCTGTAGCTCAAGTGGTAGAGCGCTCGCCTTGAGCTGAAGAGCTGAGGGACAGCACCCAGGCCCAGAGTTCAAGCCCCATGGCCAACCAAAATAAATAAATAAACTTTGGTTTTAGCCAGGTACTGGTGGCTCATGCCTGTAATCCTAACTACTAATCTCACCTAATCCAAGTGGTAGAGCACTAGCCTTGAGCAAAATAAGCTTAGGGACAGTTTGCAGGCCCTGAATTCAAGCTTCAGAACCAACATCAAGAAAAAAGACCTGTTTTGCCAAGTAACAATGATACTTGATGTCTATAATCCTACTCAGGAGAATGAGATTTGGAGGATTAAGGTTCAAAGCCAATGAACATAGAAGTCTTAACACTCCATTTTCAATTAACCAGCAAAAAACTGGCTGAAGGCAAGACTCAAATATTAGAGCACCAGTCAAACAAGCCGAGTAATACAAGGTCTTAAGTTCAAACCTCAGTACCAGCAAAACAAAACAACCACAGAAATGACTTTTTGAGAGGTGAAGAAATACCTACAGTTGTGCTGAGTGGAATAAGCAGTAGGCCTAGCATCAAATCACACTGTATTACTGGCTGCATGATTTACAACATACCCAGAATGAAGGTAATAGCTTTATTGTGGGAAAAAAAAAAAAAAAATGACAAAGAATTTTTTTTGGGGGGTCCAGTCATGGGGCCTGAACTCTGAGCCTGGGCGCTGTCCCTCAGCTCTTCAGCTCTACCACTTGAGCCACAGCGCCACTTCCGGCTTTTTTCTTTTTGTTTATGTGGTGCTGAGGAATCAAACTCAGGGCCTCAGGCATACAAGGCGAGCGCTCTACCACTGAGCCACCTTCCCAGCCCGACAAAGAATTTTTTGAACTGCAAAGTATTACATGTACACGATACTTACAAGATCATCTCACAACCTTCGTGTACAAAACTAATGACCTATCTCTTGGGTTTGATATTGTACTGGGTGAAGGATGTATGGGGTTGCCCTACATTATCTTTACTTACTTCAAAACTTAAAAGTCCCTCTCCTCCACCCATTCCCTACCAATCAATACCATACTCACCTTTTCAAAATCTGCCAGTGATCTGTTTTTGCTAGCCTGAGCCACACATTTTAATGCTTCTGTCTAAGAATAAAAAGATAAATCATGAAAGTGATCTATTCAGTGTACTCACATACACCCAAAACCTCCTAACAGTTTGGTATGTCCACACAAAATCTGCAATAAAGAATCCACCCCACCACCACTCTTTTTCAGAGACCTGAGAAGAAATGCAAGTATTGAATATGATTACATGCAAACCAGATTCTCTTTGAGACACGAAGTGACTTAAATGGAATATTTCCAAAAAGGCAGACCTTAATATAGCATTCTCCAGAAGTGACAAGCTAAGAGAAAATGGCAGGAGAACTGTGATTTTCTTCCCCTTCCTTCAAGAATCCTTATTTACATACACACCCAACTATTCCTACCCCAAGACGTACTTATACTTTATTTTTTTTTTTTGGAGGGGGGGGGGTCTGGTTGTGGGGCCTAAACTCTGGGCCTGGGCACTGTCCCTCAGCTCTTCAGCTCAAGGCTAGCACTCTACCACTTGAGCCACAGCGCTACTTCTGGCTCTTTTCTTTTTGCTTATGTGGTGCTGAAGAATCGAACCCAGGGCCTCATGCACGCAAGGCAAGCGCTCTACCACTGAGCCACCTTCCCAGCCCCAACGTACTTATACTTTAATCAAGATTCATTCTACTAGACCTGATATAAGGCACCATGAGGTCTATTTTTATTATATTGGAGGCATTAATATTCTATACATTACACTTGAATAGTATAACTCTGAAGTGTTAAGAAGTACATAAGGGCAATATCTAAGCTCATTATAAATAAGACACACAAGCTATGAAATCTCCACTCAGCAAGAAATGTTAACACCCATATTTCTAGATTAGTCTAGCTCCTGCTTAAAACCGGTCATTGAGGTACAAAGGAGTAGGAACTTCTCTGTGTTGGTCTACATACTTAAATAGAGCTGGTATGTAGCAACCCAAGTGGTAGAGTGCTAGCCTTGTGCAAAAAAGCTCAGGGACAGCACATAGACACTGAGTTCAAGCCCAGGACAGACACCAAAACATTTAAAAAAAAAAAAAAAAAAAAAAGCAATTAGGGCCAGCTCTAGAGAAGGAAGAAACCAAAAAGAAATCATCTTTTGTGGCATTCCTACAGAGTTATAGTAGGAAGGCCGATCTGTCAGGTTAGAGACAACAACATGTAAAATTCAGAAAGATCTTTTTTTTGTCAGTCATGGGGCTTGAACTTAAGAGCCTCGGTACTGTCCCTGAGTTCTTTGGCTCAAGGATAGTGCTCTACCACTTTGACCCACAGCACCAGTTCCAGTTTCCTGTTGGATAATTGCAGATAAGAGTCCTGAGGACTTTCCTGCCCAGGCTTTTACCCATGATCCTCAGATCTCAACCTCCTGAATAGCTATCATTACAGGTATGAGCCATGGGCACCTAGCCCCAGAAAGATTACTTAGCTAGTGTTCATCAAGCAAAAGGGGATAGTACAGACATCTGAGTCATTACCTTCACAACTGCTTTTTCTCACAAGTCATAATCATATACCTACCACAACAAGGACTGTAAATCATCAAGGGTCTCTTTTTGTACCATACTCAAAACTCAAAATATGAATAGAAGTATAGTGAGCTGAGAAAACACTGGAATGGGTCTCAAAATCTATTTTCTGCATCAAGTAATCTAACCTCTCTAAAGCAACTTGTGCATCAGATCTAATTAGGCTCCATACTCAAGAATCAAGATGTGGGTCTGGGAAGGTGGCTCAGTGGTAGAGCACTTGCCTTGCATGCATGAGGCCCTGGGTTCGATTCCTCAGCACCACATAAGCAAAAAGAAAAAACTCGGAAGTGGTGCTGTGGCTCAAGTGGTAGAGCACTAGCCTTGAGCTGAAGAGCTGAGGGACAGTGCCCAGGCCCAGAGTTCAGGCCCCACGACCAGACCAAAAAAAAAAAAAAAAAGAGGGTCTGGGAAGGTGGCTCAGTGGTAGAGCACTTGCCTTGCATGCATGAGGCCCTGGGTTCGATTCCTCAGCACCACATAAGCAGGAAAAAAAAAAGCCAGAAGTGGCACTGTGGCTCAAATGGTAGAGTGCTAGCCTTGAGTTGAAGAGCTGAGGGACAGCGCCCAGGCCCAGAGTTCAGGTCCCGCGACCGGACCCAAAAAAAAAAAAGATATCATATTCTTCACAGGTTAAATTTGCAAGACAAGTTCATGGAAGGTAAATAGATATTCTAGTCAAAGCTAAATGCTACCAGATTTATACCACAGTTCATTTCTATGCCATCCATAAGAGTGCCAACTAACTGTCTGGGACCAGCATCTAACAGTACAGGAAACACACTGGAGGGGTTCAGGGGAAGAAAGCAGGAAGGGGGAGAAGAGTAGAAGGGAGATCTGAAGAGCACTCAAATATGATTCTGACAAGTTGGTTGCAGAGTAGAACTCCATTTGTGGTATTCCATACCTGCCTCCCTGCATAACGAAGTGCAAGCTTTCCGCTCACCAAAGCCTGGACATCTTCTGGGCTAGAAGAAAAGAAACACTTGGTCAATGACTCCAGTTATAATCCTAAGCAAAGGTTTAGGTAAATTTCTTTTTACCAGAATTTCACTGTGAAGGCTGCCCATAGAGAAAATACTTGGTCAATGGCTCCAGTTATGATCCTAAGCAAAGGTTTAGGTAAATTTCTTTTTACCAGAATTTGACTGTGAAGGCTACCCATAGAGAAAATCAGCCCAAATCCAAAACCTATAATTGCAGAAGCGAGGCCTTTTTTTTTCCACTCTAGACCACAACTTAGCAATAAAAAGCAAAAAAAAAAAAAAGAACACTTAAAAGTTAAAAAGGAAGCCCAACCAAACCTACCAAAAGCAACAGATCCAATAAGACTTTAAGAACATTCAAGTCAAAAAAAAAAAAAAAAAAAAAAAACAACAAAAAAAGAACATTCAAGTCAAATCCCGGTCTAAAAAATCTTATTAAAACATACCTGGGTTGGGAGCATATTTCAGTTGATAGAATACCTGCCTATCCTGTGTAAGGCTCTGGGTTCAATCCTCAACACTGGGGGTGGTGAGGGAAACACAACCCCTAATCCAAAGATTTTAAGAGCCCCAGTCCATCAGATTTCATTTATCCCCAACCGAATTTGAATGAATCAATAGAACTCTTAATAATAAGACCTGTCGTATTTTTTGTCGCGTACTTTCTCCAATATCTTAGTTCTGTCCTCCCCACTGTTGGTGGCCCACTTGGCACTGGTCTATCAGCTTTTCCTGACCTGAAGAATGAGCAAATTCTCTAAGAGGGGCTAAGAAAGGAATTTCCAAAATGCATCTCCCAGATTCTGAAAGATTAGCAAATAAAAATGCTCTAGAATTCCTTTGAACCCCCCACTCTAACTCAGCCAGCTCCAACTATAAAACTGGCCAAATTTCTTTCCCAAGCCACCTCTGCCATAGCAGACAGACTTAATCGAAGGACTAGAGCTCATATATTCCAGAGTTAATGTGCACCTACGTGTTGAGCATGATTTTGCACAGCAACATGTACTTCAGAGATGTGATGGCCTTGGGGCTATCGATGGAATCATAGCCCTCAAATGCCTCATAGAAGTATGAGTATGCAGTTTTCCAGTCCTTCTCCTCTGCTGCATGGATAATACCTGGGCATTGAAAAGAAAGTAGTAAGAACCATATAAAATAACAGAACCATAAATGATCAGCGCTGGGAGCTGGGCACCAGTGCCTCATGCCTATAATTCTAACTACCTGGGAAGTTGAATTTAAGAGGATTGTGGCTCAAGGCCAGTCCAGGAAGAAAAGATCAAGAGACTCATCACTACCCAACTAATGGCTGGGAGCAATGATGCATACCTGGCATCCCAGCTACATAGGAGGCTGAGATTGAAGGACTGTGATTATACCTTAACTTAGACAGGAGTCTAATCAAACTCCATCTCCATAAAGAAGCTGGGTATGGAGGGAGGTAGCGAAGGGAAGGGACAGTAGGAGAAAAACAAAGGAGGGGGTAAAAATGCCCAACAAGAAATGTACTCATTACCTAGTGATGTAACTGTAACCTCTCTGTACAGCCCTATGCTATCATTTCAGCAACAAGAAAAAATACTAAAATAGGTGGATAATAGTTCAGGCATGTATATCCAGGCAGAAGCAAGACCATATCTCAAAAATAGCCAGCACAACAAAAAAGGACTGGAGGTAGGGCTCAGGAGTAAGAGACCTGCCTAACAAGCAGAAGACCCTGAGTTCAAGCTCCAAAACTATAAAGGAGGAAAAAAGAAAAAAGAAGAATTAAAAAAAAAGATCAGAGCTGAGAAGTACCTTAGAAATCTTCCCCAACTGATGAAGTCAAGTGAGGATAAAGGACCTGTCAAACTCATAGCCAGATAGTAGTAAGTGCTAAGATTAGAACCCTCTCACCTCAATGTTATACTCTAATATTAAATTCCCCAAAGGGTTAAGAGTCTCAAAGGGGATGCTAGAAATAATTATTACTATAATCCACAGTATAGCTGGGCATGATACCTAAAGCCTGTAATCCCAATTACTTCAGATGAAAATAAAAGACTGTTTCAATGCCAACACCAGAGAAAGAGCAGTTCTCAAGACTCCATCTCAACCAACAGCTGGGTGTAGTGGCACACTGGAACACAAAAGTTAACAGGATCATAGCCCAAGCCAGCTCTGGAATAAACCAAGACACTACCTTGAAAATAAACAATGCAGCCGGGTGCTGGTGGCTCACGCCTGTAATCCTAGCTACTCAGGGGGCTGAGATCTGAGGATTGAGGTTTAAAGCCAAGCCAGGCAGGAAAGTCCGTGAGACTCTTATCTCCAATAAACCAGCTCAAGCTGTAGAGTGCTTGCCTTGAGCTGAAGCGTGCCCAGGCCCAGAGTTCAAGCCCCACGACTGACCAAAAAAAAAAGAAAAGAAACAATGCAGAAAAATGGGTTGGAGGTGTGGTTCAGGGGTAGTAGGGTAGTGCCTGCTTAGCAAGCATAAGGCCCTGAAATATACCAAAAAACAAAACAAAACACCCAAAATGTAGTATAACACCCTTTCCTCATGCTTCTTCCCATAATCCTACTTTTTGCTATCATTGGAGCCATTGGAAAGGGTCATGTTTACCCTTAGACTGCTTGAATGACCTATTTTAATAACAATAAAAAAGTTTTTCTAAGTTTGGCATTTTAATGCTGAAGCAACCCTAACATCTTTTATTTTTACTTCAAATACTTAGCATTTATGGATATGCTTCTTTTTCTAGAAATAAACAGTGTACAGATCTCACATAATGCCAAATCCATAAACTTAATGATACATAGCTAAGTAGGGTTCTTTTGATTTTTTTTTGGTTTATGCCAGTCCTGGGACTTGAACTCAGGGCCTGGGTGCTATCCCTTAATTTCTTTTGCTCAAGGCTACTCTACACCTTGAGCCATAGATCCACTTACAGAGTTTTCTGGTGGTTTACTGGAGATAAGAGTCTCACAGACTTTCCTGCCCAGGCTGGCTCGGAACCTAGATCCTCAGATTTCAGGCTCCTGAGTATCTAGGATTATAGGCATGAGCCACTGGCACTTGGCCCAAATAGCATTCTTTTATTTTATTTTATGGCAGTGATGGGACTTGAATTCAAGGCCTAATGCTTTCACGTAGCTTTTATGCTCATGGCTAGCATTCTACCAGTTGAGCTACACCTTCAGTCAGGTACTTTGTTGGATAATTGGAGAAGGGGGTCTCAAAGATGTTTCTGCCTGGGCTGGCTTCAAACTGAAATCCTATAGGTCTCAGTCTCCTGAGTAGCTACTACTTAGTATTTCATTAGGATGGTACCATAATTCACCTCACTAATCCTCTCCTGTTTATAGACACTGCATTGCTCCCAATGAGTTAATTCTAAACGAACGTATTACCTGAGATAATATAAAAATGAACATTTCAGCTTGAGAGGCTAAGATTTAGTACATCTGGATTAAACTCTAACTCTGTCCTAGCTCCTTCTCAAATTAGACACATTGTTTCCCAATCTTCTTCACATCAAGGTACACACAGAAAGTACACAGCACACAATAGAACTAAGCTCCTCACCCATGATCCCAAGAAGTCAATATTTAATCCACCTGTAGCAAATTTGTGACAAATGGCATGCCAGTTGCGAACTTCTGAACCAATAACCACGTTAAGCCCTTTTACCCTACCTTTGCACAAGAGCTCTCACTTTGAGACTAATCAAATCCTTTTGTTGTACTACAGTCCTTAACTAAAGATGCCTGGTGGAAACTGTGCACCTTTCTATAATCAAGAAAAGTTCCTTTGGGCTGGGAAGGTGGCTCAGTGATAGAGTGCTTGCCTTGCATGCCTGAGGCTCTGGGTTCGATTCTTCAGCACCACATAAGCAAAAAGAAAAAAGCCGGAAGTGGCACTGTGGCTCAAGTGGTAGAGCACTAGCCTTGAGCTGAAGAGCTGAGGGACAGCGCCCAGGCCCAGAGTTCAGGCCCCACAACTGGACCCAAAAAAAAAAAAAAAAAAAAAAAGTTCCTTTAAGATCCTACAAACTGCCGGGCGCTTGTGGCTCACGCCTGTAATCCTAGCTACTCAGGAGGCTGAGATCTGAGGATCGCGGTTCAAAGCCAGCACAGGCAAGAAAGACCATGAGACTCCTATCTCCAATAAACCACCAGAAAACCAGAAGTGGCGCTGTAGCTCAAGCGGTAGAGTGCTCGCCTTGAGCTGAAGAGCTGAGGGACAGCACTCTGGCCCACAGTTCAAGTCCCATGACCGACCAAAAAAAAAAAAAAAAAAAAGATCCTACAAACTATTAATGTTGCCCAGCTAAATGAGACATAACTTTATTTTCCCATTTCTCCCAGCGAGGAAAGAATTGGCTACAACCAAAATAACCAGTTAGAAAAGGGTTAAAAAAAAAGTGAGCTGGAATTGGTATAGCTATTAGGAAGTTGAAGCAGAATTTAAAGTCTGAAGTGGTTCTACACTACATAGTGGGACTAGGAACTAAGTTTGTTGGGTGGATAGGTGGTGGGTTCAGCAGGCCCAAAGGCTGAGACAAAACTTTAATGGTTTTTTCAAATGCATTAGTAAATAAGCAATACAGCAGCACTAGGAATATCATGGTTGTTATATGAGGTTTATTTATTTTTTTTTTTTTTTGTTTTTTGTTTTTTTTTTGTTTTTTTTTTTTTTGTTTTTTTTTGGGGTCCGGTCATGGGGCCTGAACTCTGGGCCTGGGCGCTGTCCCTCAGCTCTTCAGCTCAAGGCTAGCGCTCTACCACTTGAGCCACAGCACCACTTCCGGCTTTTTTCTTTTTGCTTATGTGGTGCTGAGGAATCGAACCCAGGGCCTCAGGCATGCAAGGCAAGCGCTCTACCACTGAGCCAACTTCCCAGCCCTGAGGTTTATTTTTTAAAATAAAAACTAGAATGTCAGCTGACTGCCAGTGGCTCACACCTATAATTCTAGCAACTCAGGAGGCTAAGATCTGAGGATAGAGATTTTTATTTTTTTTTTTTTTATTTTTTTCCCATCCCAGGGCCTGGGCTTTGTTCCTAACTAAGCCTCTCTGTGCTCAAGGCTAGTGCTCTACTACTTGAGCCACAGTGCCACTTTTGGCTTCCGTTTAGGTGGTACTGAGGAATTGAACCCAGGGCCTCATGCATGCTAGGCAAGCACTCTACCACTAAGCCACATTCCCAGCCCTGAGGAAAGGGAATTTAAGCCAGCCAGGGCAGTAAAGTCCATGAGGCTCTTATCTCTAATAAACTTTAAAAAAAAAAAAAAAAAAAGCCGTAAGTGGAGCTGTGATAGTACCCCGGACCATCTCACACACATGCACATACACTAAACTGTCACTCATTCAATGCAAACATTAATGAGAGCCTGCCATGTGCTAAGCATGGAAATAACTACTATACAAAACAGACATGGCAATATCTCCAAGAGCACAGAGTTTGGGGGAAAAGATGGTCACTAAAGCAGAAGTAAAGAGATAAGTACCATAATGAGCATAAAAGAAAACATCTTTGGTTACTAAGTTCAAAAGCAAAACAGAAAGCAGAAAGAAAGGTGCTCAAAGGAGACACCTAAGCCAAATGCAGGATACACAGGAACTGGCTGAGGGAAAAGGGTGAATGCAGAATTTTAAGCAAAGAAGATAAAACATACAAAGAAACAGAAGTAGGGCATAACATAGAGCACCCAGAGCATAAAGTCAATTAATGACTAAGAATGAAAACCAGAGATGAAAAGGAAAAGGAAAGGACATACTCCATGTTAAATTATTAACATTTAGAATGGGAAACATGAAAACCATAGGAAATTTTTTAGGTGTTTTTTTTTTCATAGTGTTAAGGATTGAACCCAGAGCTAAGCAAAGTAGCTCTTGCTACTTTCTATGTTTAGTGTTGAATAAATTGGGAATTAAACCCATCAGTGGAGAATTTTAAGAGTTACAAGTTTATAGACTTTTGTCTCAAAAAAATGACACTGCGGGGCTGGGAAGGTGGCTCAGTGGTAGAGCGCTTGCCTTGCATGCCAGAGGCCCTGGGTTCGATTCCTCAGCACCACATAAGCAAAAAGAAAAAATCCGTAAGTGGCACTGTGGCTCAAGTGGTAGAGCACTAGCCTTGAGCTGAAGAGCTGAGGGACAGCGCCCAGGCCCAGAGTTCAGGCGCCATGACCGGACCCAAAAAAAAAAAAAAGACACTGGAAGCTAAATGTCAGTGGCTCAGCCCTGTAATCCTACCTACTCAGGAGGCTAAGATCTGAAGAGCACAGTTTGAAGGCAGCCTCAGAAGCAAAGGCCTTGAGACTCTTATCTCCAATTAGCCACCAAAAGGCCAGAAAGAGAGCTGTGGCTAAAGTAATAAAGCACTAGCTTTGAGCACAAAAAAGGTCAGGAATAGCGCTCAGGCCCTGAATTCAGGCCCCAGATCCTTATTTTTAAAAAAATAAAGCTGGGCACAGGTGGCTCATCCCCATAATCCTAGCTACTCAGGAGGTCTGAGGATCACAGTTCAAAGCCAGCCTGGGCAGGAAAGTCTGTGAGACTCTGATCTCCAATTAACCACCAGAAAACTGGAAATAGTGCTGTGACTCAAGTGGTAGAGAGCTTGCATTGAACTGAAGAGCTCAGGGACAGCACCCAGGCCCAGGGTTCAAGCCCCAGGACCAACCAAAAAAAAAAAAAAAAAACCACTGGAGTCCGAGAAAAGAATGGATTAAAAATGTGGTTAAGGACAGTTAAACCAATAAAAACAATTTCCAATGGGCCTTAATTAGAGTGATCTGTAGAGACTGATTGATATGAAACTGATCAGCTAGGTAGGAGGAATGACTGAGAGAAGTCAAAATTACTCCCCAAACAAAAAACTATCAATATTGCAGTAACTATCAATATATTTTACTGCAGTTAGGGATTTAGCTCAGTGGAAGAGCACTGAGTTTAGTCCTCAACTCTGGGGGGGAAAAAGCTATAAAATATATTTTACCATGTTCTGACAGAATAAGGATGATATATATGAGCTTTCCAGCAATATTTATAAACAATATAAAAATTGATTTTTAAAAAATAAAGAAATAGCTAGGCACCAGTGGGTCATGCTTGTAATCCTAGCTACTCATGAAGATGAGATCTGAGGATCACAGTTTGAAGCCAGCTTGGGCAGGGAAGTCCATGAGACTCTTATCTCCAATTAACCACCAAATAAAGCTGGAAGTGGAGCTTGACTCCAGTGGCAGAGGGCTAGCCTTGAACACAAGTTCGGGGACAGCACCCAGACCCCCCTCACTCCCCTCCTCCCCCCCAAAAAAAGCTTAAAAAAGCTTAAAAAAGCTCTCAAAGAGTTAACTGACTTGAATTATGTAATTCTGAAGAGAAATGCTACCATTCTAAGTGACTAAGAGGTAAATGAAGACAGACTTTTAAGCCTAAGGTAGACAGACCTCTCCAATAGTCAGGTTGCCTATCAAGCACTGATAAGCATATTCTTTTCCTTTTTTAATAAGCGTATTCTTAATATATTTTAGGAAATTAAAAAGAGAAGCTGAAGACAAGCACTTGTAGCTCACTCCTGTAATCCTAGCTACTCAGGATGCTGAGATCTGAGGATATTCAAAGCCATCCAGGCAAGAAAGAGACTCTATCTCCAATAAACTACCAAAAAGCTGAAGTATAGCTGTGGCTCAAGTGGTAGAATGCTAGCCTTGAGCAAAAGAAGCTTAAGCAGGCCCTGAGTTCAAGCTCCAGTAAGATAGCCACTACAAAAACATCCCAGGAATAATAGTATGAGAATACATATATCATATGCTATATCCTACATATATACGATTCTACATGATGTATGAAAGGAATAGCTATGATAGTTACCTGACTGCATGTCCAAAGTGGCTTGCAATTTAGGGGGGCAGTAGATGGCATTTGCTGTGGTTCGAGCAGAGGTTAAGGCAGCACGGGCTTTCGGCAGATTACTCAATGCATGGTATGTTTTGCTTTCTAAAAGCTGTACTTCCACCAAAAGGGCTTTGTCGTCCATCTTTTTCAACTCCCGAAGTAGTTGAGAGCCTGAAAAAGACACAGACATCTATGTTAGCCATAGTCTTTTATTGATGTATTTATTTTATTTTTAATTTTGGTTAGTCATGGAACCTGAACTCTGGGTCTGGGCGCTTCCCTGAGCTCTTCAGCTCAAGGCAAGCACTGTACCACTTGAGCCACAGCACCACTTCCAGTTTTCTGGTGGTTAATTGGAGATGAGTCTCATGGACCTTCCTGCAAAGGCTGGCTTTCAACCGTGATCCTCAGATCTCAGCCTTAGTAGCCAAGATTACAGGCAGGAGCCACTGGCACCCGGCGTTAGCCATAGTCTTAGTACTGTAATACTATAAAAATCTCATTTGTCCACCCTTAAAACACTCAGGATTATGAAACCTGCCTGAACTCAAAAAAGTTACCTTTAGGGACCTTGTAAGAAGTAAATATTCTTCTAATATGCTATCTTCCAAAAAAGAATCACATATTTTATTATTACTATTATCTTCAGTTGTACAATGGGGTTTTGTTTTTTTGTTTTTTTGGGGTCCGGTTGTGGGGCCTGAACTCTGGGCCTGGGCGCTGTCCCTCAGCTCTTCAGCTCAAGGCTAGCGCTCTACCACTTGAACCACAGTGCCACTTACGGATTTTTTCTTTTTGCTTATGTGGTGCTGAGGAATCGAACCCAGGGCCTCTGGCATGCAAGACATGCGCTCTACCACTGAGCCACCTTCCCAGCCCCTACAATGGGGTTTTAATTCAACAAGTCAGATTATGAGTACAAAGCAACTTGATCACTGTCACTCCTTCCATTCTCCTCCTCCATCCCTCCTAATCCCATCCATGCTCTTTAAGTTACATGGTTCCATTTTCACATATGTACATTATGAGTATTCACCTGTCCTTCCTCTCTCCATTCTTCTGCTCCCTTCCCTTGGACCTTCACACCCTTCCCCCACTCCTGCCAAATCATGAAATATAAATATTTAAGCTTTCCTTCTTTCTAAGGACAACATTAGCGCCAAGAACCCTATAAGCACATTCCTAAGATTTCTGCTGAAGGTGTGGATAGTGGTAGAGCACCAACCTAATAACTGAATCCCCAAGTTCAAACCATAGTATCTTGAAAAAAATAAGATCTTCTTGGCTGAGTGCCAGTGACTCACATACGTGATCTTAGATATTCAGGAGGCTGAGATCTGAGGATTGTGATTTGAAGGCAGCCCAGATCAGAAAAGATTCATTCCAATTAACCATCAAAAAAAAACCTGGAAGTAGAACAGTGGCTCAAGTGGTAAAGCACTACCCATAAGCACAAAAGCTCAAGGACAGTGCCCAGACACTGAATTCAAGCCCCATGACCAACCAAAAAAAAAAAAAAAAGAGGCTTGGAATGTGGCTTAGTGGTAGAGTGCTTGCCTAGCATGCATGAAGCCCTGGGCTCGATTCCTCAGTACCACAAAAACAGAAAAAGCCAGAAATGGCTCAAGTGGTAGAGTGCTAACCTTGAGCAACAATAGCTCAGGTAGCCAGGCCCTGGTGGCTCACTCCTGTAATCCTAGCTACTTGAGAGGCTGAGATCTGAGGACTGTGGGTCAAAGCCAGCCCAGGCAGGAAAGTCCATAAGACTCTTATCACCAATTAACCACCAGAAAACCAGAAGTGATACTGTAGCTCAAGTGGTAGAGCACTAGCCTTGAGCTGAAGAGCTGAGGGACAGCACTGAGGCCGAGTTCAAGCCTCAGGACTGTCAAAAAGAAAGAAAAAGGAAAAGAAAAGAGATTCTTGGGCTGGGAAGATGGCTCAGTGGTAGAACACTTGCCTTGCATGCATGAGGCCCTGGGTTCGATTCCTCAGCACCACGTAAGCAAAAAGAAAAAAGCCGGAAGTGGCGCTGTGGCTCAAGTGGTAGAGCGCTAGCCTTGAGCTGAAGAGCTAAGGGACAGTGCCCAGGCCCTAAGTTCAGGCCCCACAACCGGACCTCCCCAAAAAAAAAGAAAAGAAAAGAAAAGAGATTCTTCTAAGATCGGGCGGGCGGGGGAGGGGAGGTGGGAAGAAGGGGGGGGCGGTGTTGCGTACATGTGCATACCAGTACTGAGGCTAGAAGTCAGGATCTGGGTACTGTCCCTTAGTTTGTTTGTAATCCCCATGTGTCCTGGCACTTGGAGATAGAACCGGCAAACAAGAAGTTGCTAGCACCAAAGACATGACCCCAAGAAGGCTCAAGCCCTTTCCTTCTACACACCCAGTCCCTGCCAAGAAATGAAGGACTGTCCCTTAGTTTTTTCATTCAAAGATACCACTATACACTTGAACCACAACTCCAGTTCTGACTTTTTGGTGATTAGAGATAAGAATCTCACAAAGGGCCAAGTGCTGATGGCTCATGCCTATAATCCTAGCTACTCAAAACCATTCTAGATAGGAACCTGACCTTACTCTCTCCCTGTCTAGCAAACACAAGACTATAATAGAAACACTAAAGCCAGGCATGGTGGTATGTATTTATACCTATATTCCCAGCACTCTGCAGATGAAGGTAGAAAGAATATATATTTGAAGCCACCTGGACTGGATGTAAACAAGATCTTGTGTCAAAAAAAGTGAATAAGCTATGTGCCACTGGATCACACCTGTAATCCTAGCTGCTCAGGAGGCTGACATCTGAGAATCAAGGTTCAAAGCCATCGTAGGCAGAAAAGTCCCCAGGAGACTCTAATGTCCAATTAATCACTCAAAAAACAGAAGTAGGACTGTGGCTCAAACTGGGTGAGTACTAGCTTTGAGAGAGCTCAAGGACAGCATCCAGGCCCTGAGGTAAAGCTCCACAACAGACAAAAAAATAACAATAAAGAAATATTTAGAGGGCTGGGAAGGTGGCTCAGTGGTAGAGTGCTTGCCTTGCCTGCATGAGGCCCTGGGTTCGATTCCCCAACACCACATAAGCAAAAAAAAAAAAAAAAAAAAGCCAGAAGAAGCACTGTGGCTTAAGTGGTAGAGCACTAGCCTTGAGCTGACGAGTTAGTTGAGGGACAGCGCCCAGGCCCAGAGTTCAGGCCCCACGACTGGACCCAAAAAAAGAGAAATATTTAGAAAAACATCAACTATTTCAATAAAATAGATCTCTAAATTTAAGGGGATTTAAGAACAGATACTTTTGTTTTCTAAATTTAACAGATTTAACTGTAGGGTTTTTTGTTGTTTTTTGTGGGAAGATGTGAACCAAGGGATTCACACTTACTCAACAAATACTTTATGCCACTGAACTACACCCCATTTCTCAAAAGTTCAATTATCACTTTGCAATGACAAATTCTATAAAGGTAAACCATCTGAGATCTTTCTTAGAGGTAGGTAGACTACAAATGATTAATAGATAATTAGCAAGAATAGTCGTTTAGAATATATTCATTTAGCTGGCTAAGATGTCTTACTAATGTCTACCAGTTTACTTACCCAAATGCAATGCTTCCTGGTACCTCTTGGTATCAAAGTACAAAGACACCAGTCTTGCCTGGGAAAGAGAAAAGGCATTGAATACAGAAGACCAAAAAAAAAAAAAAATAACCAGAAAGAAATCAAAGAACAGTCACAGAACTGTTACTGTTGAATTTATGTTCTATGATAACCTCAAATTCAGCACAACAGGGGCTGGGAAGGTGGCTCAGTGGTAGAGTGCTTGCCTTGCATGTATGAGGCCCTGGGTTTGATTCCTTAGCACCACATAAGCAAAAAGAAAAAGGCCGGAAGTGGCGCTGTGGCTCAAGTGGTAGAGCACTAGCCTTGAGCTGAAGAGCTGAGGGACAGCGCTCAGGCCCCATGACCAGACCCCCCCCCAAAAAAAAAAAAATTCAGCACAACAAATGATTTAGTCCATAGTATTGTCTCCTACTACAGACAATAACTTGCTGTAAACTTTACCATGTTGCTGCTTATTTCTCTACCCAAAATAGCAAATCTGTCTCAAAACTTCAATCGAAGGCTAAGAAGATGGCTCAGTGGTAGAGTGCTTGCCTGCATGAATGAGGCCCTGGGTTCAATTCCTCAGCACTACATAAGCAGAAAAAGCCGGAAGTGGTGCTGTGGCTCAAGTGGTAGAGCACTAGCCTTGAGCTGAAGTGCTCAGGGACAGTGTCTAGGCCCAGAGTTCAGGCCCCACAATGGACCAAAAAAAACAAAAAAACAAAAAACATTCAATCAAACAATTCTCTAACTGGGAGCATTATCACAGTCTTTTAGTGACTGTATAATACAAAGTTGAAGGTACTTTTGATCAGGATGGCATTATTTACATTCACAATCTAACACCTAGATGCCTAAAATCAGTGCTAACGTGGGTACATACCTCCAAAGCTTGGCGTAAGAAAGTTCTTTTCTCTGATTTGGCCCATTCGATGCACTCTAAACACAGCTCAACCTAAAATAAGGAGAGACACCAGTTCATGTAACACATGTCATTACATTCTTCCAACCAACTAGGCCTTAGAGAATAAAAAAGTTTTACTGTTTTCCTTCCATATTATACATGTTGCTCTATTTGTTGCCAAGTATAACAATCTATAGTATCTCAGTAAGTAATCATTATATCATAATGAAAAATCAGCTCCTTTTTTACACTCCAAGTCTAGGTTAAAATTGTGTTCTTTTGGAAAAGATCTTCCTATTTGAGAGTCTACCTTTTCAAGAAACATGAATAAGTTCATGATATGAATGGAAATAAAAATACTTTGCTCAGTGTTTTTACCAAACAATATAATAGAAAACATGAGTCCCACATAATCTAAAAGGCTAAGAAATAATCATCAGTTTCTACCCAAGGGAAATTAAATATTGAAAGTTTAAGATGTTTTGTTGTTATTGTTGTTTTATTTTTAGAGAGAAAAATAGAGGCCTGCCAGGGAAGGCCCTGGACTGCAATCTTCCTCTTTATGCTTCCTACATAGCTAGGAAACAGGCAAAAGCCATTGTGCCTCATTTTTTATGGGTTGATATGGGGTCTCATGAACTTTTTTGCCCAGGCTGGCTTCAAACTACAATCATCCAGCAGCTAGGATAATAGGAATGAGCCATCAGTGCTGAGGTGTAAGGCTTCTGAAAGTGTGCTATTAAGATTTTCAGTTAAGGGGCTGGGAGGATGGCTCAGTGGTAGAGCGTTTGCCTTGCAATGCATGAGGCCCTGGATTCGATTCCCCAGCACCACATAAGCAAAAAGAAAAAAGCCGGAAGTGGCGCTGTGGCTCAAGTGGTAGAGCGCTAGCCTTGAGCTGAAGAGCTGAGGGACAGCGCCCAGGCCCAGAGTTCAGGCCCCACAACTGGACCCAAAAAAAAAAAAAAAAGATTTTCAGTTAAGCCAGGAACCAGTGGTTCACCTGTAATCCTAGCTACTCTGAAGATCGTGGTTCAAAGCCAGCCCAGGCAGTGTGACTCTTATCTCAAATTAACCACCAGAAAACTGGAAGTGACTCTGGGGCTTAAGTGGTAGAGTGCTTGCCTTGAGCTGAAGAGCTGAGGGACAGAGATCAGGTCCAGAGTTTAAGCCCCACAACCGAGACACACAAAAAAGCATTTCAGTTAAGCAGACCACAACAATGGCTTCTCATAGGCAATTCCTTGATGCCTAGAAGGAAAGGTTTACTATTTGTAAGGGTCTGGGTTCAATCTTCTTTCTCTTCTCTTTACCCTACATTTCCACCTCCCTTATATTACCAACCACTCCTCCCTAGCCCCACCACTGTCCACTCCCTTTCATCTCTGCTATCACTCTTTTTTTCCTTTTTCTTCTTTTAGTCAATACCAAGGCTTGAGTTCAAGACCTTTCTTTCACTTGTGGCACTCTACAACTTTGGTCACACCTGTGGTTCAGATTTGTGCTGGTTATTTTGGAGATGGAGTCTCACAAACTTTTCTGCCTGGGCTGACTTTGAACCACAATCCTCAGATCTCAGCCTCCTGAGTAGCTAGGATTATAGGTGTGAAGCACAGGTGCCTGGCATTGGCCTTCACTTTCTAAGCTCCAAGCCATAGAAATGAAGATCTTAATGGAAACTATACCATCTTTAGGACTATATCAAGTTGAAGATTTTTTTTTAATTTTATTTTTTTGTAGGTCATGGGTCTTGAACTCTGGGCCTGGGTGCTATCCCTCAGCTCTTCAGCTCAAGGTGAGAGCACTCTACCACTTTGAGCCACATCACCATTTCCGGTTTTTTTGTTTTTTGTTTTTCCATTTTTCTGGTGGTTAATTGGAGATAAGGGTCTCATGGACTTTCCTTCCCAGGCTGGATTTTAACCTCCATCCTCAGATCTCAGCCTCCTGAGTAGCTAGGATTACAAGAGTGAGCTACCTGTGCTCAACTAGCCTTAGATCTTTTTTTTTTTTTGCCAGTCATGGGGCCTGAACTCTGGGCCTGGGCGCTGTCCCTCAGCTCTTCAGCTAAAGGCTAGCGCTCTACCATTTGAACCACAGTGCCACTTCTGGGTTTTTTTGCTTATGTGGTGCTGAGGAATCGAATCCAGGGCCTCATGCATGCAAGACAAGCACTTTACCACTGAGCCACCTTCCCAGCCCTTTAAGATAACTCTTTTTTTTTTTAGGGGGGTCCAGTTGTGGGGCCTGAACTCTAGGCCTGGGCGCCGTCCCTCAGCTCTTCAGCTCAAGGCTAGCGCTCTACCACTTGAGCCACAGCACCACTTCAGGCTTTTTTCTTTTTGCTTATGTGGTACTGAGGAATGGAACCCAGGATCTCATTCATGCAAGGCAAGCGTTCTACCACTGAGCCACCTTCCCAGCTCTAACCTTAGATCTTTTTTTTTTGTTTGTTTTGTTTTGTTTTGTTTTTTGTCGGTCGTGGGGCTTGAACTCTGGGCCTGGGCGCTGTCCCTCAGCTCTTCAGCTCAAGGCGAGCGCTCTACCACTTGAGCTACAGCGCCACTTCCAGTTTTCTGGTGGTTTATTGGAGATAGGAGTCTCACGGTCATCTCTCCTGCCCGGGCTGGCTTTGAACCGTGATCCTCAGATCTCAGCCTCCTGAGTAGCTAGGATTACAGGCGTGAGCCACCAGCGCCCGGCTTAACCTTAGATCTTAAAAGTATTTTCTGAACATTTACCACAGAAAAGACATAATAAACTCCTTTAACAAGTATTAGTATGTAATTCCTGGGAGGCAAACTACTCTAAATGCCAGTGACTAAGCAGTAAGTAAGACAAAGTAGCTACCCTTATGGAACTTTTATCCTAACCAGGAACAGGTAGGTGCTAAACAAGTAAACAGTAAGAAAAGTAAAGCAGAGATTGGGTACTTTGGATAAGGTGATCAAAGATTTGAGATAATACAATGAGGGGCGGGGCAGGGGGGTGTCCCCCACCCCCCTTGGGCACCATGTTAAGATCAAACTGAAACCCTGTATCACTATTTATAGTGGTCTTGTAGTTCACCCTGGCAATAGGTGTGTTGCCCTTGTATTATTTTACTGTACAGTCAATCAGTATGTAAATTTGAACTTTACAACTTTGTAACATTTTATATTATACTTCATTGTATAAAATCAAAGAACTGTATTGAGTAAGTTCAGGATTAGAATGTAAGAAAAAAGATCAATCTGAACAACCGATGAAAAATGTCCCACTGCCAAAATACAAGAGTTATGACACACAGGCCAATATACCAACTATAAGGAAAGTGAAAAACAGCCAGGCAGCAATGGCTCACATTTGTGATTATAGCTACTCAAGTGGCTAATATATATCTCTTTCATGCCTGTAATCCTAGCTACTTAGGAGACGGAGATCTTAGGAGCATCCTGGGAAGAGTCCTGAGACTCTTATCTCCAACTAACCACCAAGAGCCAAAAGCGAAACTGTGTCTCAAGTGGTATAGCACAAGCCATGAGCAAAACACTCAATGGGTTCAAGTCCCAAGAGTGGCACCAAAAAAAAAAAAAAAAAAAAAGTAAAACTGGTAATAAAATAACAAAATACCTAATAATATTCCCTTTTTTCCAGGAAGATAGGAAAAAGAACAAAGTTCACTGGTTGACAAAAATACAACATTCAATGAACAATGGCAATGTACAAAGGTAGTAAAAGGGAGAGCCTACCAGACATGAGGCCATATAACAAAGGCCAATAAATCCCACTAATTTTTTTTTTGGGGGGGGGGGGGTCCGGTCGTGGGGCCTGAACTCTGGGCCTGGGTGCTGTCCCTCAGCTCTTCAGCTCAAGGCTAGTGCTCTACCACTTGAGCCACAGCACCACTTCCGGCTTTTTTCTTTTTGCTTATGTGGTGCTGAGGAATCGAACCCAGGGCCTCGAGCATGCAAGGCAAACGCTCTACCACTGAGCCACCTTCCTAGCCCTAATTTTTTTTTTTTTTTTTTTGTCAGTAGTGGGGCTTGAACTCTAGGCCTGGGCGCTGTCCCTCAGCTCTTCAGCTCAAGACAAGAGCTCTACTACTTGAGCCACAGCGCTATTTCCAGTTTTCTAGTGGATTATTGGTGATCAAAGGCTGGCTTTGAACCGTAATCCTCAGATCTCAGCCTCCAGAGTAGCTAGGTAGCTAGGATTACAGGCATGAGCGACCAATGCCCAGCTAAATCCCACTAATTTTAAGGCAGCATCAAATAAGAGTTGAGTATACTTCTACAAAAGAAGAGAATTTATCATTAGACAAATGAGGTTCTACCCAGGAAGCTTTATATTATAAGAAGGAGAAAATTCTGTGACTTCAGTGTACAAAAGATCACCTCAAATAATTACTTAAAAAAGCTCCAAGTTAGTTTGCAACTTTAGTCAGTTGCTCATGCCTGTTACATAACCCTAGCTACTAAGGAGGCTGAGATCTGAGGATCAAGGTTCAAAGCTAGCCTGGGCAGGAAACTCCATGAGACTCTTATCTACAATAAATCACCAGAAAACTGGAAGCAGTGCTGTGGCTCAAGTGGTAGAGGACGTGCCTTGAGCTGAAGAGCTGATCGACAGCACCCAAGCCCAGAGTTCAAGACCCATGACCGACAAAAAAATAGAAATAAAAAAATAAATAAGCAGTTGCTGTGTGTTTTTACAACTGTACCCTAGCATCCATACCAGTGCCTAATGCACAGCAAACAGCTTCAAATCACTACAGTATAACTTTCTTGAATCTGCCATTCTTTACTGAATAATTTTTAATTTTGTATGTCTCTTCCTGAATTAATAGAAAATACATCTATCTTTGAAAAAAAAAAAAGGAGGCAGTCATTCAAACAGTTCAAGATCTACTTTGAACTTGTAAATAACGTGAACAGAAATAGTCACTTCCGCACATAAGACAGAACAGATGGATGCTCACCCTTCAATAAAGGCATGTACACAATACAAAACATGCCAAGAAAGGATGCCATAAGACTTAATTAGTGCTCATAAGGAGCTCTGTGACACAAAATGAAAGGTACCACAGACACAGAAAACATTACAAAGGTGTGGCAATACAATACCTCAAAGACAAGAATCAGTTTGTGACCCTGATGTAATGAGGATTCCAGGGACCACTGACAATCTCCACTTACAAAGCAAAGCATGGAACAGACTCAAAGTATCAAATGCCCTGTAACAAAGAGAAACTGACATGATAAGTCCTGAGCTGTCCTCCCAGCTGTCTCTCCTCCATAGTACCACAGTGAAGCAGGCAACTGTGAAATAAACTTTGTTCCCTACTATCTACTTTCTGTCATTAACATAACTTACCTCCTGTCCAGTAGCTGCTTCCATATCAAGAAACAGATCAAGAAGAGATCGAACCAGACGAGCTGCTTTAGCCTTACTGATGGAATTCAAGAAAGGGCGTACATACTTCAGGAGTCCTCCAAGTTCTGTGAGGAAATTAATTCAGAAAAGAAAAGTAAACATTAATATTGGGACAAAAATATGGGTTTGAAAAACTGACCTACTACCATAAAAAAATCAGTATTAATATCACTGGAATCACTTTAAATAAAACTTAGAAGTGTTTATGGCATTCCAAGCAGATCAGAGAGTAGCAAAAATAAGTATCATATACCGTGCGTGCGTGCGTGCATGCGTGCGTGCGTGCGTGCGTGCGTGTGTGTGTGTGTTTTCCAGTACTGTCTTACAATCTTGCTTGGATATTTCTGCTCAAAACTGGCCTCACCTTCACTTCCAGCTTTTTGCTGGTTAATTGGAGATAAGAGTCTCTCAAATTTTGCAGGCTTTGAACACTGATCCTCAGATCTTAGCCTCACCAGTAGGTAGGATTAAAGGCATGAGTCACAAGTGCCAACCACCAAATTTATATTCTATTCCCCACTCAGCCCTGGACTGCTAGAGTATCAATGACCATGAAACACTCAAATCTATTCCTCATTATCCATCCTATTGAAAAATAAACAGCAAAGTAATTTCTAGAACATGCAACATGCTCTGCTCCTGCCCACTTCATAAACAACTATGATCTGGTTATAAAAGTTTATGAAAAACAAAACACTTTTTAGTCCCAAATCTGTCTTAGCAGTCAGTGTTCCTTAAACAGATTTTCAATTGAAGATTCTCTTCTTTCCTTTTCAAAGTACTCTCCAGTTCAGCCTTTAAAAAGTTACATTATTATTAGCCGGGCGCCGGTGGCTCACGCCTGTAATCCTAGCTACTCAGGAGGCTGAGATCTGAGAATCGCGGTTCAAAGCCAGCCCGGGCAGGAAAGACCGTGAGACTCCTATCTCCAATAAACCACTAGAAAACCGGAAGTGGCACTGTAGCTCAAGTGGTAGAGTGCTCGCCTTGAGCTGAAGAGCTGAGGGACAGCGCCCAGGCCCAGAGTTCAAGCCCCACGACCGACAAAAAAAAAAACCAAAACAAAAAAGTTACATTATTTTACCCTTCAGGCTTTACTACTGCCTTCAACAATTCCTCCTGTATCTGCAAAACCTAACCTTAAAACAATTAATGAAAAATATGTTCCCTTTTTTGTTGTTGTTGTTGTTGCTGTTGGTCATGGGGCTTGAACTCTGGGCCTCAGTGCTGTCCCTCAGCTCTTCAGCTCAAGGCAAGCGCCCTAACACTTAAGCTACAGCACCACTTCCGGTTTTCTAGTGGTTTATTGGAGATAGGAGTCTCACGGTCTTTCCTGCCCAGGCTAGCTTTGAACCGAGATCCTCAGATCTCAGCCTCCTGAGTGGCTAGGATTACAGGCATGAGCCACTGGCACCCAGCTCCCCTCTTTTTTTTTTTAACTGTATTTTTTTGGGGGGAAGGGGGGTACTGGGCAAGTGTTTTGCCACTAAGCTACATCCCAGCCCTGTTCCCTCTTTTAGAAGGATAACAAAACAAGAATTACAAGAAAGTCATATTAACAACAAACGAAAGATGTGTTTGTCAAATTAATAAAAATTGGAGGGCTTGGGGCTGGGAAGGTGGCTCAGTGGTAGAGCACTTGCCTTGAGCTGAAGAACTGAGGGACAGAGCCCAGGCCCAGAGTTCAGGCCCCACGACCGGACAAAAAAAAGAAATAAATAAAAATTGGAATGTTTCAACTAAACAACTAAGGAATTATTTTTGGAATTTAGGTTAAAATTACCTTTGTGCTATTATCCCTTCAATAATCTCCAATTGTAGACTCACTCTCCTGAGAACTCTAATTCAGGACAAGCAAATCTTGCCCTCCTGAGAACACCAATCCAGTATCCTAAAATGTTCAACTGCTCAAATAGTCGGAAGATCCAAGAAACTGTGTCAGGTACTAAAGGAACCTAAACAGAGGATAGAAGTTCATCTTTTGCCCTTCACTACTCAGTACTACCTTGGACTTCCTGTGTGTAAGACATTTTCCTATTCTGCCCTCTCATGTACTCTCACATAAAATACATTCCTAGCCTGGTGTCAGTGGCTCCCACCTGCAATCAAACTACATTCATGGTACAAAGCCCATATGTTTTCCCATCTACTTGACCCATGTAAATTTTATATATAGCCTTCTGAGACCCAGTTAATGTCCTATGTCAACTATCTCATGTCAACTTAAGTTTAAAGTGACTCTTCTCCTTAAATTCTTTTTCATATCTATACAAATTTCAATTATAGAATCATAAAACTCTTCTATGTATGTAAAGATGTGTGTATATGTGAATGTTTTGCTGGGACCAATGAGCTACACCCATCCTACCATAGCTACTGCTGCTTTTTTTTTTTTTTTAAACCAGTCCTGGAGCTTGAACTCAGGGTCTGGATACTGTCCCTCAGCTACTTTTGCTCAAGGCTAGCAATCTACTATTATGCCACATTCCCAGCCCCTACCACAGCTTCTCAATAGTCTGATGTAATGTCCCTTTTCACATGGCATTTCCTACTACGTTTGAAAATTTGTGACTTTTTTTTTTTTTTGGTCGGTCATGGGGCTTGAACTCTGGGCTTGGGTACTGTCCCTGCACTCTTCAGCTCAGGGTGAATGCTCTACCACTTGAGCCACAGAAACACTTCCCGTTTTCTAGTGGTTTATTGGAGATAAGCATCTCACGGAGTTTCCTGCCAGGGCTGGCTTTGAACCGTGATCCTCAGATCTCAGCCTCCTGAGTAGCTAGGATTACAGGCGTGAGCCATGGCATCCCGCTCAATTGTGATTTCTAGTAGCACAAATAACTCAGAAAACAGCCTATTCTAATGTCAGTCAAACCAAACAATTCTTTTTTTGAAATACAATCTATATCTCTTTCCACATGACTTCAAATATTTGAAAGAAATCTATCACTTATCTCTATAATTTTCCCTTACATCAGGCTAAACATCTCTAGCAACTTAAATTGTTCCTCCAACGTTCCTATTTCTAGATCATTGAACCCCTCTACATATGCTCTAGAGTTTATGAAAGTATATATGATATGTGATATCTAAGACTAAAGAAAATGCTCCAGGGCTGGGAAGGTGACTCAGTGGTAGAGCTCTTGCCTTGCATGCATGAGGCCCTGGGTTCGATTCCTCAGTACCACATAAGCAAAAAGAAAAAAACCAGAAGTGGCACTGTGGTTCAAGTGGTAAAGCACTAGCCTTGAGCTGAAGAGCTGAGGGACAGCGCCCAGGCCCAGAATTCAGGCCTCATGACCGGACCCCAAAAAAAAAAAAAAAAGAAAAAGCTCTAGGGGCTGGAAAGGTGGCTCAGTGGTAGAGTGCTTGCCTCTCATGCATGAGGCTTGGGTTCAACTCCTCAGCACCACATAAGCAGAAAAAGCCAGAAGTGGCGCTGTGGCTCAAGTGGTAGAGCGCTAGCCTTGAGCTGAAGAGCTGAGGGACAGTGCCCAGGCCCACAGTTCAGGAGCCACGACCAAAAAAAAAAAAAAAAAAAAAAAAGGAAAGGAAAGGAAAGGAAAGGGGAAAGGGGTAAAGGGGAAGGGGGAAGGGGGAAGGGGGAAGGGAAAAGGGGTAGAAAAGGCTCCAAGAAAGTTCTTAACAAGAAAGCAAGAAAGTTACATGTAATGTAAGATAGAATATATAGGGTTTTTGTTTTGAGACAAGGTCTCCAGATATAGCTCAGGCTGCCTGAAAATTCATGACCCCCTATCTCAGCCCCTTGAGCCCCTTGAGTGTTGAGATTATAGGCATGCACCCATGACTGGGTGATATGTTTCACTTTTTCCAGTAGCATCATGCTTTAGATTAAGTCCATTAAGGTCTTTTTTGCATAGACAGGTAATTCCTCATCTTCCTATTTTGATAAAGATTTCAATATAACCTTATACTTATCACAACTAATTTAATCTCCTGCTTTGGCAGTAACTGTGAATCTTAACTCTGTCCTCTACTGTACTGAGTCATCCACAAAAATAAGCATGCCTACTGAAATGGTTTTAATCATGATGCCAGATGCTGACCAGAAAAACAAGAACAGATTCCTATGATATGACAATACAAACTTGTCTTCAGGTTGACAAATGATAGATTCAGCATGCTTTGGAAATTATTCTACTTTTTGTAAATTAGCCAACTACACCTGTTTCAGCCTTGAGATAAAAAGCTAAATAAAGCCCGGTGCCGGTGGCTCACACCTGTAATCCTAGCTACTCAGGAGGCTGAGATCTGAGGATCAAGATTCAAAGCCAGCCTGGGCAGGAACATCCATGAGACTATTATCTCCAATAAACCACTAGAAAACCAGAAGTGGCACTGTGGCTCAAGCAGTAGAGCGCTTTCTTGCCTTGAGCTGAAGAACACAGGGACAGAGCCCAGGCCCAGAGTTCAAGCCTCACGACCAACAAAAACAAAACAAAAGACACACACACAAAAAAAGCTAAATAGAGCTCAAGGCCCGGAGTTCAAGTCCCATTGCTGGCATGCATGCATGTGCACAAATTACACACACACACACACACACACACACACACACACACACACACACACACACACACACACACACCATCCCACCCCACCCCACCCCACCCCACCCCACCCTCCCCCCCACACACACACACACCATCCCACCCCACCCCACCCCCACTGAAATCTACAGGTTTTTTGGAGGTCCGGTCATGGGCCTGAATTCTGGGCCTGGGTGCTGTCCCTCAGAGCCACTTTTTTTTTTTTTCTGCTTATGTGGTGTTGAGGAGTTGAACCCAGGGCCTCATGCATGCAAGGCAAGCGCTCTACCACTGAGCTACCTTCCCAGCCCACGAAATCTACAGGTTTTGAAGTGAGTTTGGAATAGTCTGTTCACAATAAATTAAAATCAAACAAAATTATCTGCCCTAGAACTTCAACATTTCAGTTAGTAATGTCTATATCTAATCTCTTCATTATGTTTTCATTACATTTTCATTACCTTTTGCCTATCCTCAGTTTCCTTATATTTTTCTACCCTCCATGATTCCATAATTATTCACAGAATAAGTGGCTAGGACTATTCTTTGGATATTAAAGGACAGAAATTGCCAGAGCCTAGAAAAATGAACTTATTGAAAGAGACTATCTGCTCTCTTCTCTCACCTACCTTGGCTTTAATTCTCTCTTTCTGATGTTATTTCTATCTTTTTCTCTTTGAAAATCATTTTCCTTCCTAGAAAAGGCAGAAGTGAAACATGAGCTAAGCAATCTGCCTTCCTCTCTAGTCTCTGCAAGCATTATATTTTCTCTAAACACTGAATATTCTTCTTCTTAACACAACAAATTATCTTATTGCTATTTTACAAAATAATTCATGTTTCATCTTAGTCTGTTTTATATTCATTCTTAAGATATATTCCATTTCTTTCCATTTTCACATGTTCTACATTTTTTAATTTCCATAAAATCATAGTGACATCTTTTTCCCATTCTCATTGGTACTCTACACAATTATATGACCACAATCCTTCTTAGAACCTAACAGACTTCACTAGATTTCTTTTAAGATTTTCAGGTTACATAAAATCTATAGATTCTGTGTCTAGACATCATTTCTGGAAAGCCATCACTTTCTTCTTTTTTTTTTTGCCAGTCCTGGGGCTTGGACTCAGGGCCTGGGCTCTGTCCCTGAGCTTCTCTGTGATAGAACACTAGCCACTTCTGGTTTTTCTGTTTATGTGGTACTCAGGAATCAAACCCAGGGCTCCATGCATGGTAAGCAAGCACTTTCCCATTAAGCCACATTCCCAGCCAGCACTATTTTCATCATTATCGCACATCAGACTACTGTCTTATTCATTAATCTCCAAGTGATCGATTTTAGTCAGAGACCCTTATTAATAATATTTTTGAGCACAATGCTGAGCATATATTAAAGGCATGATAATGCAAAATTGAAGATAAATACAATGGATGTGTTTTGTGATCTCAGAGTGCAAAAATCAACGAGAAAAAAACAATATGAACTTATCAATTATTAACAGCTAAAATAGATATACGAATACAAGGCCCCAATACTATGTTACACTACCTGTATTCATCAAACTATCTTAGAAAACAATGACAAATATGCTATAAAAGTTTTTAAAAACTTGGGCTGGGGGGGGGCTGGGAAGGTGGCTCAGTGGTAGAGTGCTTGCCTTGCATGCATGAGGCCCTGGGTTCGATTCCTCAGCACCACATAAACAAAAAGAAAAAAGCCAGAAGTGGCGCTGTGGCTCAAGTGGTAGAGTGCTAGCCTTGAGCTGAAGAGCTGAGGGACAGCGCCCAGGCTCAGAGTTCAGGCCCCACAACCGGACCCCAAAAAAAAAAAAAAGTTTTTAAAAACTAATTCACCTGTTAAATCCCAATAGGCTTATAGTATATTTCTCAACTAATCACATGCTGAGTCACAAAATAGTAAAGGCAAGGATTTGAGAAAATAAGCATGAAACAAGAATTACGAGCAACAAAGTAAATTTCTTTTTGCAGGGGGCCAGTCCTGGGACTTGAACTTGGGGCTGGAGCACTGTCTCTGAGCTGCTTTTGCTCAAGGCTAGTACTCTACCACTTGAGCTACAGCACCACTTCTGGCTTTTTCTGTTTATGTAGTACTGAGGAATTGAATCTAGGGGTTCATGCATGCTAGGTAAGCACTCTATCACTAAGCCACATTCCCAGCCCTGAATTAAATTACTGAAATATGTATGTATGTATGTATATATATATATATATATGTATGTATGTATGTATGTATGTATGTAAATACGCTATGGGTTTATTGTGTTGTTTTTTGTCAGTTGTGGGGCCTGTACTCTGGGCCTGGGTGTTGTCCCTCAGCTCTTCAGCTCAAGGCTAGTTCTCTACCACTTGAGCCAGTGTCACTTCCAGCTTTTTCTGCTTATGTGGTGCTGAGGAATAGAATCCAGGGCCTCAAGTGTTCAAGGCAAGCACTCTACCACTGAGCTACCTTCCCAGTCCTTAGCATGGTTTTTAATGATTCATTCTACTGGAAGGTAACAGAAAGTTAGATATTTCAATGACCCAAAAAAATCTTAAATCACCTGGTGCTGGTGGCTCATGCCTATAATCCTAGCTACTCAGGAGATGGAGATCTGAGGATCAGCTCAAAACCAGCCCTAGCAAGAACATCTGTGAGACTCTTATCTCAAGTTAAACACCAGAAAACTAGAAATGGCACTGTGGCTCAAGTGGTAGAGCGTTTGCCTTGAGCTGAAGAGTTCAGGGATGGCATCCAGGCCCAGAGTTCAAGATCCACAACAAACACCCCCCCCCAAAAAAAACAAAAAACAAAACCATAAGCATTGTTCCATTCATCCAGAAGCCTAAAGTGAAACTACAAAGATTCAAATCCACCAGAATTGGTTATTTGTGCTACGTTTCCTCATATGTAATATTGTTAACAGTACCTACTTTCAAGTTGCTTCAAGGACTCAACAAGCTTAACCACATGTACACTAATAAGAGTAACTAGTCTGTTAATACTCAAAACACATTAGGTATGTACAGTTCTTTTTTTTTCTTTGAAGTACTGGGTTTTTAATTCAAATCCACCAACTTGGCATTGCTTGCCCATTTGAGCCATGCCTCCAGCTCTGCTTTTCCTGATTATTTCAGAGATGGAGTCAGTCTAACAGACTTTTCTGCCAGGCTATCTTAAAACCACAGTTGTCTTTTAGTTATTTAAAAATCATATTTTAAGCTGGGTGTGAGTGGCTCACACCTGTAATTCTAACTCAGGAGGCTGAGCTGTAAGGATCATGGTTCAAAGCCAACCCAGGCAGAAAAGTCACTGAGACTCTTATCTCCAATTAACCACCAGAAAACCAAAAGTGGCACTGTGGCATACAGTGGTAGAACACTAGCCTTGAGCAAAAGAACTCAGTGACGGCACCCAGACCCCAAGTTCAAGCCCTATGACCAACAACAACACAAAAATAAAAAAACAAAACAAAACAAAAAAGAAAAGAAAGAAAAAACTCATATTTTAGCCAGCACCAGTGACTTATTCCTATAATCCTAGCTACTCAGGAAAATGAGAGCTGAGAATCACAGTTCAGTGCCAGCCTGGGCAGGAAAGTCTGTAAGACTCTTCTCTCCAATTAACCACCAGAGGGGCTGGGAAGGTGGCTCAAGTGGTAGAGTGCTTGCCTCACCTGCATGAGGTACTGGGTTTGATTCCTCAGCACCACATAAGCAGAAAAAGCCGGAAGTGGCGCTGTGACTCAAGTGGTAGAGCGCTAGCCTTGAGCTGAAGAGCCAAGGGGCAATACCCAGGCCCAGAGTTCAAGCCCCACAACCGACCAAAAAAAAAAAAAAAAAGAAAAATTAACCAGAAAACTAGAAGTGGCAGTGTGGCTTGAGCGAAAGGGACAGCACTCAAGTTCTGAGTTTAAGCCCCACAACAGACAAAAATAAAGACTCATGTAAATACATCCTTAGAATTTCATGCATATGTATTCAAATTTTATTGAGCTGGTGATTAATGTTAGTCTGAACTACAAAAGATTTTAACCTTCAAGTTCAAGAAGTTTTTCTAAGTTATCCATCATTCTCTTGGATAACTACATAATTTGAAGGAAAGTAATTCATGAGGTCATTTACCAGAACTTAATCCATTCTAACAAAATATACTCTAAATTTGTTTTGTTTTGTTTTGTTTTTTTGGGGGGGGTCCGGTCGTGGGGCCTGAACTCTGGGCCTGGGCGCTGTCCTTCAGCTCTTCAGCTCAAGGCTAGCGCTCTACCACTTGAGCCACAGCACCACTTCCGGCTTTTTTTCTTTTTGCTTACGTGGTGCTGAGGAATCGAATCCAGGGCCTCATGCATGCAAGGCAAGCACTCTACCACTGAGCCACCTTCCTAGCCCCATCTAAATTTGTTTTAAAGTTGACAAATATCACCCATTTTAACGTTAAGCCAACTTCTCCTGAATACTATTACTTTATTGGTCAAAGGTCCTTTCTGGTCAACAGTAGTCTCTCCTCATTCCAAGAACACACCCATCATCAGATTATCATGTCAAGCCTAGCTAGCCAATGTAATTAGACATTCAGTTACAATTAGAATGTCTAAGCAACCCCATGTACAATCATAGCTACCATTGGAACAATCTTGGGAAGTCACCATTTAATGTCTAACTCATTCTGTATCAGAAAAAAATAAAAGTGACTCACTTAGATATAAAAATCCAGTCATTAGGTAACGACCTAAAGTCATTACCCTTGAATACATCAAAGTACTTCCTAAATGATGGAAGATTACTGTCTTCTTATGCAAGGAAATATTGAGAATTCAAAAACCAGAAACAAATCATACTACTATATCCCAACAAAAACAGTATTTTTCCTCACTTTTAGAATAAAATTCTAAAGAACTATGTTTAGGTCTAGGAAGTTGGCTCAGTGGTAGAGTCCTTGCCTTACATGCATGAGGCCCTGGGTTGGATTCCTCAGCACCACATCAGCAGAAAAGTCCAGAAGTGGTGCTGTGGCTCAAGTGGTAGGGCACTAGCCTTGAGCTGAAGAGCTGAGGGGCAGTGCCCAGGCCCAGAGTTCAGGCCCACAACCAACAAAAAAAAACTATGTTTAGCCTGGTACTGGATAAGATCTAAAGGCTCTTGGTCTAAGGCCAGGGTAGTAGAAAATTTTCAAGATTCCAACTTAACCAAAAAAAAAAAAAAAAGGGCTGGAAACATGGCTCAATTAGAACATCAGGTTAGTAGCCACAAAGTCTTGAGTTCAAACCCAGCAGCACTCAAATTTTAAGAAAAGAACTAAGTTTAACCAGGCTCCAGTAGTTCATTTACCATTTTAACTACCTGGGAGGCTGAGATTGGAGGATAGCCCAGAATAAAAACTCAAGAGACCTCAGCCAAGAGCTGGACTCTCTGGTGAGTATCTAGACACAAAACCAGGAAGAAAGCAAGTCCCTTAACCAGTGAAAAGAAGTTCTTCAAGTATAGCATAGTGCTAGAGTGTTTGCAAAGAAGCATCTGGACCCAAGTTCAAACTCCAGTACAGCCAAAACAACAGCAACAGCAAAACAAAAACAAAAAATTTAAAGACCACTTAAATTTCTACTGAAAAAACTGAAGTTTAACAAGCTGCCAAGAAAATAAAACTGAATTATACCCAAATGAGTTGGTTGTATATATAAAATTCCATGTTCCTTTCCTCTAATAACAACAACAATAACAACAACAACAACAAAAAACCCACAAAAATTCCATATGTCATTTCAGGTGCAATCCTTTCATTGCACTTACCAGCAGCTTGTCCAGTCTTCGCCAGGAGAGACCCCAGTTCAAGGATACTCTGTTCTTTGACCTGTACTGCCTCCTCATCATTTTCCTGAATATCACGTTTCACTGTGGAAGGAAAATAAAAATTTTCTTAAAATTTTGATTAAAAAAAAACCTTAGGTGAGAGAAAATTCACCCTTACCTGCAAACAGACCATTATGAACTCAACCATGTTTACCAAAACGCAAATTCTAAATCCTAAAACCCAACACCCCCCACCAAAAAAAACCTCCAAATAAGAACAAAATTAAATGACCATATATGTTCCATGTAATTCAGATAAATGATAACCCAGGCCGCTGGCTCAGTGGTAGAGCGCTTGCCTTGCATGCATGAGGCCCTGGGTTCAATTCCTCAGCACCACATAAGCAGAAAAAGCTGGAAGTGACGCTGTGACTCAAGTGGTAGAGCACTATCCTTGAGCTGAAGAGCTGAGGGACAGTGCCCAGGCCCACAGTTCAGGCCCCACGACCAGCAAAAAAATAAATAAATAAATAAACAGATAAATGATAGATTCCTCTCTCTGATTTTAAGGATGCCTCATCATTCTATCCATTAGAATTTCCCTTACCCACAGACACTGAGGTTTCTGCTGTGGTCACTTGGTTAAAGCAAAATTAAAAATTCCCTCATACCTATGGTACATGTTGTTTATATGAAGATGCATAAAACATGCCTATGCTTTACCTGCCACAAACTAAAATCAAACGACCAAATTATTGAAAAATCGAAAAAGTCTTTTCAATAAGGTCAGTGGAAGCTAAACTTAAGCTGACTGTGTGCTAGAACTAAACGGTTCTATAAAGCCCCTACTAGAAAAACAACCCCATCAAAGTGTCAGTGATTCTAAGCAATTACACTTAAGAGAGACTGCTGCTTTTTAATGGACTCTGATTTGGCTAAAGTAACTTTCTGCTACCTGTCCCACTTTTAACTGTAAATAATTACTCAAACACTTGAACATCAAATAGCCTCTCCAAGTTTGTAGTGTTAATTTTAGTGATCATTACTAGTTGCCACTTCACTTACAAAAGCATCATGACTTGACAAAAACCAAGATTTTGAGATTCCATAATGGAGTCTGGAAAAAGTAAGACTGTCAAGCACCATGACTCAAGCTTGTTCTAACAGGAAAGCTTTCAGGAAACTCTCTGCTAGTATAGTGGACACGCAAGAAGTACTCTAATGGTAATGTTTGTCATAATGTCAACTTTTGTGGCACCGCCACAAAATAAAATTAATATGTTCTTCACATTAGTTCTAAATATTAGTGTATGTTCACAGAACACACATGTGTAATAGTGAACAGTTCTGTATAACTGACTTAAGATCAGCACTTCAAAGATAGACATCCTCTATCAATATCATTCCTTCACAGATGCATCTTAACCCTCACTGTATCCTCTCCTCTAGTATTCCCAAAGATAAGATTTTTCTCATTGTCCTTTCTCCATCCAAGTAAGTCTGAAGCACCAAGATCCAACAGCTTACAAAGTCAACATAAACATAACATCCTGGAAGTCGCACGCACACGTGCATTCTCATACTACTTGTTGATCCAATTCGAATCTTCTCAAGCTACATCTGAAAGATCACATTACGACACCTGCAAGGAAGAGAGAGGAAGCCCAATGCCCTAAGTAAAACTTCCACAAGTGAACATTAAAAGCCTCTCTGTCATAGAAAAATTATTTTCGTTCAAACCTGAATTCCACTAGAAAACAACTGGCTGGGGCTTCCACTTCCACTTTCCTGTCGAGTGCGTGTGTAAAGACAATCAAACCACGGGGTAATGAGAAGAAATTCTTCCACTCCAGCCCTGTGCAGCCGGCGGGTCCCGCAGAGTTCCCACAACTCCGTGGCTTGACAACCAACTCCCAGAACTTAACTTCCAACCCTCCAGGGGAGTCGGGGAGGCTTAGTCACCTCCTCCAGCCTGGCGGTCCCAACTCGATACTTCACCCTCACCCTCTACACGGGGCAGAGGGGCATCCCGGCCACCTCCTCAACCCGATGGCAATCCGGGGTGTGTGTGTCTGTCACTCCCGCATTTTCCACATCGTTTTCCGCTGAGGGCTGGGAAGTCAGACAGCTCCCAGCGAAGCGTCCCGTGGAAGGAAACTCCAGGAGAAGCGCTCGCGCTCCCACCCCAGCAACCTGTGCTGATAACAACGGCGGGAAATGCCGATCCCGTGGACCCGCTCATCCCGGCCTTGCGGCACCGCACTCTCAGACCAGTTTAGGACCGGCCCGCCGACCGGCACAGCTCCGGGTCCCGGGCCGGCTCGCGCGGGCCGGAGCGGGAGACCAAGCCGAGGAGACCTCGGGGGCCCGGCTGGGCCCACTCGCCCACCCCGCGGTGCATCCACCGTGAGTCAGCAGCCAGCAGGTGGACGCGCGGGCTGCCCCGGGGTTTCCCGCCCGACTGGGACCCCGGGAACCCCGAGCGGCCTGCGCCCCCGGCCCGTCCCCCTCACACACAGTGAGTCAGCAGCACCCGAGCCGGCTAGCCCGGCCCCTCTCGGCTGCCGCCGGCTGGCACAGGCCGAGCTAGGCCGGCGGAGCAGCAGGGACGGCGCGGAGCCCTTTACCGATGGAGTGGAGGATGTCGATGGAGGCCTCCCGGTCGGTGCTGAGTAGAGACTGGGCTCTCTGGAACTCCACCACCGCTGCCGCCGCCATCTTACCGCTCTCACACCGTCCCCGGCCGCGGCCGCCGACGCCGGAAACATATACCCGGAAGGCCCGCCCTCGCGTCCCTCCCCTCCCCCCTCCTCCCTCAGCGAGACCTCCCGCCTCCCTCCCAGAGAACGCTGGGAGTTGTAGTCTGTCCACCTGGCGGAGGAGACGGTGAGGGGTGAGAGCTGGGGCACCCGCTGGTGGGCTAACAAGTTGCAGGACACAGCTTCACCTGACCAGACCGACGGCGCCTAGGTTAGTCACCCCGAAAGGGACTTCAAACCCAGGGAAGACCTTTCATGAGTAGTTGGCTAAGTATTCTGTGGGGCCTTCCTGGTAGTGTCCATGTTTAACCCTGCATTTAGGGGCACAGAAGATCTTAGGAATTGCCCGGCATAGGCATTGGACAGCTCTATTCAAAATGTATTCAAGCCGGGCGCTGGTGGCTCATGCCTGTAATCCTAGCTACTCAGGTGAATCTGAGGATCACGGTTCAAAGCCAGCCCAGTCCGTGAGACTCATCTCCAATTCACCACCAGAAAACCAGAAGTGGCACTGTGGCTCAAGTGGTAGGGCGCTTGCCTTGAGCTGAAGAGCTGAGGGACAGTGCCCAGACCCAGAGTTCAAACCCCACGACCGACAAAAAATAAAATAAAATGAAAATATCTTCATTCCTGCAGTACTTGAGGCAGACAGTATTGGGGACCTGAACAGGGCTGATGAGCTTGCAAGGCAATTACTCTGCCAGTGGCACCACACCTCCAGCCCAATAATACTGAGCTTAAAACAAAGTCTCACCTAAGCTTCTTACTTTAAATAATTAAAATCACATTATTCTTCCTGTACCTCCAGGATACATTGCTTTGGTGGGCACTACTTTAGCTTGTACTTCTGTTTTATTGCCCCTGTTTTATTCATTTCTCCTTTTGGGTTTAATACTCTCCCACTTCACTTTCAATTGATAATCTGTACTGCCTCAACAAAAATCAGGTATCTGTGAAGATGTCAAAGAAAGGGAAGAGGGGGCTGGGAAGGTGGCTCAGTGGTAGAGCGCTTGCCTTGCATGCATGAGGCCCTGGGTTCGATTCCTTCTGCACCACATAAGCAAAAAGAAAAAAGCCGGAAGTGGTGCTATGGCTCAAGTGGTAGAAGAGCTGAGGGACAGCGCTCAGGCCCAGAGTTCAGGACCCACGACCGGACCCCCCCCAAAAAAAAAGAAAAAAGGGAAGAAATAAATGAATTGCTAAAATGATTAGACATAAGGAAGATTTTTTGGGAGGTGTGGGGGCAGTTCTGGGGCTTAAACTCAAGGCCCAGTCACTGTCCCTGAGCTTCTTTTTTTTTTTTTTTTTTTTTTTGGGGGGGGGGTCCGGTCGTGGGGCCTGAACTCTGGGCTTGGGCACTGTCCCTCAGCTCTTCAGCTCAAGGCTAGTGCTCTACCACTTGAGCCACAGCGCCATTTCTGGCTTTTTTCTTTTTGCTTATGTAGTGCTGAGGAATTGAACCCAGGGCCTCAGGCATGCAAGGCAAGCACTCTACCACTGAGCCACCATCCCAGCCCTGCCTGAGCTTCTTTTAATCAAGGCTAGCACTCTACCACTTGAGCCACAGTGCCACTTCTGGCTTTTTCTGTGCATATGGTACTGAGGAATCGAACCCAGGGTTCATGCATGCTACCGGCTAAACCACATACCCAGCCCAGGAAGATCTTTATCTGGGTGACAATTCAGAAATGGAAATGCTATTTTTTTCCTGTTGGTCATGGTGGGGCCTGAACTCTGGGCCTGGGCACTGTCCCTCAGCTCTTCAGCTCAAGGCCAGCCCTCTATCTCTTGAGCCACAACATTACTTCCATTTTTCTGGTGGTTAATTGGAGATAAAAGTCTCAACAGACTTTCCTGCCTTGGCTAACTTTGAATCATTATCCTCAGATCTCAGCCTCCTGAGTAGCTAGGATTACAGGTGTGAGCCACCTGTGCCCGGCAGAAATGCTATTCTATAAAAGGACTTATAAGTGGGACCGACACTGTACTCCTCTATGACTGGATGAGGCAGTTAGTGTATCTATCTCCTTTATTCTACCAACAATGTTTGTTGAAGACAGTACTATTTATTCCCCTTTAATATCTGAAGAAAATGAGTTGGGTTAAGTGATTTAGTGCACTGCAAATAGTAACTGACAGAGCTGAAAACAGAGAATGTGTTCCTAATTCTTGGATGTGTTCAAGTCGAAAGTGGATAATCTCATCAGGTTGTTTTAAATGAGACTCCTGACCTTTTTTTTTTGGTCAGTTGTAGGGCTTGAACTCTGGGCCTAAGTGCTGTCCCTCAGCTCTTCAGCTCAGGGCTAGTGCTCTACCACTTGAGCTACAGCACCACTTCCGGTCTTCTGGTGGTTTATTGGAGATAAGAGTTTCACAGGCTGGCTTTGAACCACAATACTCAGATCTCAGCTTCCTGAGTAGCTAGGATTATAGGCATGAGCCACTGGCACCCAGCCTTACCTTTTTTTTTTTTTTTTTTTTTTTTTTTGAGGAATTAGACTAAAAGATTTCTAAATTTATCTCAACTCTGAGATTCTATGAATCTCAGTGCAAAACAATCTTTCTTTGCTCAAAAAAAAAAAAAAAATTGTCCCTTTCAATTTGTTGGCTATCTGTTGGACTATAGAAGTAAACCCTGAAGGAAGACGTTGGCTATGAGGGGCACACTTTTTGAAGGACATATTCTGCCTCGATCTTCTACTTTAGTCTCTACTTCTTGCAACCTTGAGGTAAATACCTCCCCTCTATAACATAAAGGAAGTGTATATAAGTGTACCTCTCCTACCACAAGTCCAAAAACAGAGCCAAATGACCATTGTCTGAAACTTTTGAAATCCTATGCCAAAATAAATTAAATTGATTTTCTTGGGTATTTGGGGCAATGATGAAAAACTAGTACAGGAACCATCTCAGTAAAGCTACCTTACAGAACAAGGAGACCCAGTAATTAGGGACTGAAATGTGGATTTTAAGAGGCTATCTGTGAAGGAGGACCTTTTGTTAGCCCAGCTCTCTAGAGGCTGAGGTAGGGTAATATCAAGTTCAAAGCCAATCTGGGATACATGACCAAAACTAAAAAATTTTCCTCTCCTCCTCCCCTTCTCTGTACTGGCTATTGAACCCAAGGTTATTGCTACATCCCTGGCCTTCTAGTTTTTATTTTGTTTTTGAGATAAGTCTTTTTTCTTTTTGCCGGTGGTGGGGCCTGAACTCCGGGCTTGGGCACTGTCCCTTCAGCTTAAGGCTAGTGCTGCTCTACCACTTGAACCACAGCACCACTTCTGGCTTTTTCTGCTTATGAGGTGCTAAGGAACTGAACCCAGGGCCTTGTGCATGCTAGACAAGCTCTCTACCACTGAGTCACCTTCCCAGCCCTGAGACAGAGTCTTTTTTTTGTTTGTTTGTTTTTTGTTTTTTGTTTTTGTGGTACTGGGGATCGAACCCAGGAAGTCGCACTTGCTAGGCAAGTGCTTTGCCACTGAGCTACATCCCAGCCCTTGAGACAGAGTCTTAATAAGGCCAAGCTGGCCTCTATCAATTCTCCTGCCACCACCTCCCTAGCAGCTGGGATTAAAGGCATGAACCAGGGGCTGGAAAAGTGGCTTAGTGGCAGAGTGCTTGCCTTGCATGCATGTGACCCTGGGTTTGATTCCTCAGCACCACATAAACAGAAAAAACCGGAAGTGGTGCTATGGCTCAAATGGTAGAGGGCTAGCCTTGAGCTGAAGAGCTGAGGGACAGTGCCCAGGCTCTGAGTTCAGGCCCCACAACTGGCAAAAAATAAATAAATAAAAGTAAAGGCATAAACTACCTTGCACAATCTGAGATTTTGTCTCAAAAGATAATCTGGACAACAATGGTTCATGCCTATAATCCTAGCTACTCAGAAGGCTGAGACTTAGCACACCAAGATTCAAAGTCAGAGAGGGCAGAAAGGGCTACGATATTCCACTTGCAATTAGTCAACAAAAAAAATGAGGATACTGGGAATGTGGCTTAGTGGTAGAGTGTTTGCCTAACATGCATGATGAAGCCCTGGATTTGATTCCTCAGAACCACATAAACAGAAAAAGTTGGAAATGGCACTGTGGCTCAAGTGGTAGAGTGCTAGCCTTGAGCAAAAGAAGTACAGAGATAGTACCCAGGTCTTGAGTTCAAGCCCCGAGACTGGAAATCAGACTGGAAGCATGGCTCAAGTGGTAGAACAGCAGCCATGAGCAAGAAAACAGAGCAAGGGTTTGAGTTCAAGCTCCAGTACCAGAGTGTATGTGTATGCATAACGTACACATGTATGCATGTACAAATACACTCCCCCTAAAGATAGACAGATGATAAATAGATGAATACTGATTGACTGGTTTAGGAGATTTTCCCATGGTGTCATCCAGGCAAAATCCTAGAGCATTAATATACTTTGTACCCTCACCAAGTCCCTCAGTATATATAAGTCAGTGTAAACTAGAAAACTACCATAGGGCTGGGAATGTGGCTTGGTGGTAGAGTGCTTGCCTAGAATGCATGAGGCCATAGGTTTGATTTCACAGTACTATATAAATTGAAAATAAAAATGAATAGGTAAAAAAAGAAAACTATCATTCTGGCTAATGCATAAACAATAGAAATTTATTTCTCATGGGTCTGGAAGCTTGGAGGTCTAACACCAATGACTTGGCAGATTCAGTGTCTAGTGAGGGCCCATTTCCTGATGCACAAATGTGCTTTCTCCTTGTACCTTCACTCAGTAGAAGAAGAAAGGCAGCTCTCTGGGCATCTTCTAGATTCATGAATGCTCTCCCCTAGTGATCTACCCACCTCTCAAAGGGCCACATACTAAATAACATCACATTGGTGACACATCAGCTGGGCACTGGTGGCTCATGCCTATAATCCTATCTACTAAAGACACAGGAGACTGTGGTTCAAAGCCAGCGCAACAGAAAAAAAAAAAAATCCCTGAAACTATCTCTAATAACCAGGAAAAAAAAGTCTGAGGTATGGCTTAAGTTGTAGAGCACCCGATGTGTGCAGAAAGTCAAGCAACAACACCCACCCCTGAGCACAAACCCTGGTACTGGCACAACATTAAGATAATTCAAACTTTACAATTCTTATGACGTTTCATGAAGATAAAAAGAGTAAAGTAACATGACATGACATGATCTAGACATGAGACTGCACTTGGATGGGTGATCAAGGGAGATTTTTCAGTGGTGGAACACATTTCCTATCAAAAAGGACCTAAAGTTGATCCCCAAAACACACACACCACTTTATGACTGCATATTGATGTGAATGTACTAAATAATACAAAACTAGCATTTAAAAATATTTAATATGGACTGGGAATCTGGCTCAGTGGTAGAGTGCTTGGCCTAGCATGCATGAAGCCCTGGGTTTGATTCCTTAGTACCACACACACAGATAAACCAGAAGTAATGCTGTGGTTCAAGTGGTAGAGTACTAGCCTTGAGCAAAAGCAGCTCAGGGACAGTGCCCAAGCCAAGCCCAGTGTTCAAGCCCTACAACTGGCAAAAAAAAAAAAAAGTTCTAAAAATATTTAATATTTTACCACACTAAACTTTACAGAGGCTGGGAATGTGGCTTAGTGGTAGAGTGCTTGCCTAGAATGCATGAAACCCTGGGTTCATTTCCTCAGTACCACATAAACAGGAAAAGCCAGAAGTGGCGCTGTGGCTCAAGTGGTAGAGCACTTGCCTTGAGCACAGACAGGCTCAAGGACAGTGCCCATACCCTGATTTCAAGCCCTCAGGACCAGCAAAAAAAAAAATCAACTTTACAGAATTGTTGAAGTTTAATTATTATTATTTTTATGCCAGTCCTTAGGGACTGGGAATGGTCCCTGGCTTTTTTTTCCCCTCAAGGCAAGTGTTCTACCACTTGGGCCCTAGCTCTGCTTCCAAATTTTTGGTAATTTATTAGGGAGTCTCACAAACTTTCCTGCCCAAGCTGCCTTTGAACTGCAATCCTCAGATCTCAGATTCCAGATTAGCTAGGATTACAGCCATGAGCCACAGGCATCTGGCTGAAGTTTATATTTTACAAAATATACTAAAACACTTCAGCACTATGACTAATACAAGTAAATGTTCAACAAATTATACTTATTAAAATTGTGATTGTTGATTGAATTACCTGATTAACTGACCACTTCCCTCAGAGGGAGCCAGACAAAAGAGACAAACAGATTTTTTTTTTTCTTTGCCAGTCATGGGGCTTAAACTTAGGGCCTGGGCACTGACTCTGAGCTTCTTTTGCTCAAGGCTAACACTCTTCCACTTGAGCCACAGCACCACTTCTGGCTTTTTCTGTTTATGTGGTACTAAGGAATCAAACCCAGGGCTTCATGCATGCTAGGCAAGCACTCTACCAGTAAGCCAGTGTGGCCAGCCTGCCAAACATATTTTTAATTAGTGATATTCATAGTAATTGAAAAGCAATCAATTGTCCTTCCTGTTTACATCTTAGACTTCCTTCACAGTCTTGTCTCCCTTTCCTGCTTATCGTGCTTCTGTCACCACAGCATCCTCAAAACTGGATACCTCTAACCTCTCCTGTGCTACCCTACATACAAACAAAAGGAGGAAAAATGTCATTATTGAAACCCTTCCCTCAAATACTGCCACTTGCTGTCTTTTGCTGTCCAGATACCTGATTGTATTTGTTGGACTTTGTTGTGGTTCTTCTTTAATGAAAATGTGATAAACTTGTCCTTGGCTGAAAATGTCTTTACTGTCCTTGAGGATAGGTCAGCTGACTATAAAATTCTTACCCTAACACTTACTCTCATTCTGAATTTTAAATAAAGGTGAATACTTTTGGTCTAAATTTCTTTTATACTCAGAGTACTAGAGTTGCCTGTAGTCCCAACTATACAGACAAGCAAGAGCATATTGCCCTGAGTTCAAATCCCAGTACCAGCACACACACATATAAAAAAATAAGTACATGACTGGGAATGTGGCATAGTGGGTAGAGTGCTTGCTCAACATGCATAAAGCCCTGGGCTTGATTTCTCAGTGGCACTGTGGCTCAAGTGGTAGAGTATTAGCCTTGAGCAAAAGCAACTTAAGAACAGTGCCTAGGCCCTGAGTTCAAGCCCCAGGACTAGCAAAAAAGATAGTTTAATGAATTGTACAAGACTCTAAGAAAGTGACATTTAAGCAAAGACCTGAATAGAGAGGAATGCTCTAGGAATTAAGAACTCTATTGCTTCAAAATGCATTTGTTTAATTATGTCATTAATAGGGTGATCAACAGCCATTTGGAGATAATAATGATAATTACAGACTTTTCTGTTCTTTACCTGAAAGGCTTCCATTTTTGTTGATATGCAATTTGTTTCATGCACTTCAAGCACTGCTACTCCCAAGAGTTGTCATGTTATTTCTGTCCATCTTTTTCAGATCTAAGAATAACAGCAAAAACCTACCAAACACTAATCACCCAAAATATTTCTAAAATTTCACTTTGGATGCAAAGGTCCAAATTATGCACATAAATTAATCACTTTTTCCATAAATAGTGTCAAAGAGGGTTGTCTAAGCTGAATGCACTAATGTATCACACAGGTTTATCAGAAATTATAACTGTGGAAAATTTAATTTTCAAAGTTTATCACACTGTCTATGTAAATTGTGAAACAATTTCAAAACACAAAAACATATTTATTCTTCCTAGTAAATAAAAATATACAAAGAATTAAATGCCATCACTACCTATCATTACTGCATCCATTATCTGGATCAAACATCTTCCCCTTTTTTTTCATACTTATAGTACTGGTTGTATAAGTCATCTGTATTACCTGAGATCAAGATCCTTGTCTTAGCTGTGGTTTTCCAAGAGCTAGTACAAAATTTGCGCTATAAATGATCATCCATTTAAAAAAGTTTCAGATCTGAGTGAAATAATATACCTTAGAAATTAGAGTCACAGGCTGGGAAGGTGGCTCAGTGGTAGAGTGCTTGCCTTGCATGCATGAGGTTCTGGGTTCGATTCCTCAGCACCACATAAGCAGAAAAAGCCAGAGCAGCGCTGTGGCTCAAGTGGTAGCCTTGAGCTGAAGAGCTGTGGGACAGCGCTCAGGCCCAGAGGTCGAGGCCCACAACCAACAAAAATAAATAAATAAATAAAAGAAATAGAGTCACACAATAGATTATTAGCATAATAGCACCAGAGAATAGCATCTCACTATTGGCCAACACCTGTTACTGGCATATATAAATCAAAATATTAGCACAGCACCAGTGGATCACCTCTGTAATCCTAGTTATTTGTCAGAAGGCTTACCCTGGAGGATCCCAGTTTGAAGCCAGCCCAGGCAGAAAAGTTCAAGAAACTCTTACCTCCATGTAACCAGCAAAAAAATCAAGCAAGAACACAAGGCCAGGAGTTCAAACAGAATGGAGGAGGGAGGTTGGGGGAGGGGAGAAAATTAATCTCTACAGGACATATCATACATAGCTCAATTTGATTCATGTTTAGTCTTCACCTGGCATTTCTACTTTTTATATTATTATTATTTTGGTGCAGGTACTGGGCTTGAACTGAGGGCCTGGGCAGTGTCCCTGAGTTTGTTAACTCAAAGCTAGTGCTCTACCCCTTGAGCCACAGATCTACTTCCAGCTTTTTTGTTGGTTAATTGGAGATTAGAGTCTCATGGACTTTCCTGCCCAGGCTAACTTTGAACCTTGATCCTCTTATTTCAGCCTTCTGTGTTGCTAGAATTCCAGGCTTGAGCCACCAAAGCCCTGCCTATTTTTTGAGATTAGGTCTTGCCATGCATCCTAGGTTAGTCTCAAACTTGCTGTGAAAGACCAGGATAGTATAAAACTTTATGATCTTCCTGCCTCCACACCTCCAGAATGCTGAGACTGCAAACATGAACCACCACGCCTGATATTCTAATGTATAACCATACATTTATTAATTCAATAAACATTCATTGAGTGTCTATGGTGTGCTGGGCATTGTTGTATACTGGGAAAAGAGCAAAAACTAGACAAAAAGTCCAACCTTCAGGAAGCTTAAACTAGGTGAGGAAGCAGACAATAAGCTAAAAAGTTACATGGTACAAGAGGTTATAAATGCTGGAGAAAATGGGACAGCCAGAGTAGTTTTTCCTGAGATGACATTTGGGTAAAGATCTAAGAAAACTCATGTTAAATTGAGGGAACCACTGATGCAATATTTTGTATTGTGACAATGGAGAAATTTGAGGTAAGGAGTAATATATTGCTAATTTCTCACATTCCTAGAATAATCATTTTTTGTTTTTGTTTTTGCCAATCCTGGGGCTTGAAGTCAAGCTCTTCACGGCTGACCCTGAGCTTCTTTTGCTCAAGGCTAGCACTCTACCACTTGAGCTATAGCACCACTTCTGGCTTTTTCTGTTTATGTGATACTGAGGAAATCGAACCCAGGTCTTCACACATGCTAGGCAAGCACTCTACTGCTAAGCCACATTCCCTGCCCTCTAACATCCTTTCTTGAACTTCCCTTGTCCATTTTTACTTTAAGGTTGTAACCTTGCAACAACTGCCATGTTGCCAATATATATATTTCCATTAAATTGACGATGTATATAAAAATAATCTTAGTTTTTATTTTCTAGTACTAGAAAGTGAACTCAGGGCCTTGTACTTGCTAGGCAATACTCTACTACTTGAGCCATGCCCCTGACTCCAAAATGGTTTGAATATTAGTAAGCTATTTTTTCTTGTTTTTTTTTTCTTGTTTTTTTTTTTGGGTCCGGTCGTGGGGCCTGAACTCTGGGCCTGGGCACTGTCCCTCAGCTCTTCAGCTCGAGGCTAGCGCTCTACCACTTGAGCCACAGTGGCACTTCCAGCTTTTTTCTTTTTGCTTATGTGGTGCTGAGGAATCGAACCCAGGGCCTCAGGCATGCAAGGCAAGCACTCTACTACTGAGCCACCTTCCCAGCCCCTTTTTTCTTGTTTACTGTACCAGTTGTGATAAAGGTGCATCAAAATGTCCAATGAATATGTTTCTCCCATGAATCTATTTTTCCTCACAGACCTGTCAATGAAAGTGCTGGGAAAAGGCATATTTTTCTATCTGGTAGACAACTTCTTTTACCACTAGATAATGCCCATTTTATCAATATTCATTTTGCCTTATTTTGTCTGGTAATAATATTGCTATACAAACTTTCTTTTAATATTACCTGAGTTGTTTTTTCAGACACATTTGCACTCTATAACTTGACTGGCCTTTTGTTTGTAAGCTGTGCTGGTCTTGAATTAAAAATCCAACTGCCCCAGCCTCCCAAGTACCAAGTATAGGTATACCCTACCATACCTGGCCAGTCATTTTCATTTCTTTAAATGCAGCTGGAAAAATGTCTTAATGGTACAGTGCTCACCTAGCATGCATGAAGCCCTGGGTTTGACTCCTCAGTACCACATAAACAGAAAAAGCCAGGAAGTGGCGCTGTGGATCAAATGGTAAAGGGCTAGCCTTAAACACAGACAGGCTCAGGGAAAGAGCCTAGGCCCCGAATTCAAGCGCCAGTACTGGCAAAATAAATACATTTGGGTTTAGCCCTCTTTTTAGACAACAGATTTTAAAAAATCCAATAAACTACTCTTTTACAGAGAAGGGCAAATCACTGTGATTAATAGTTTGACTTATTTTTCCATTGTTATTGTCTCTGTAATTCTGTAATTGTTTCCATAAAACAATCCTTCAAATGAATAAGCAGATTTATTCCCTTTATTACCTCTGCTTGTTTGAAAACTACAGATGTGAGGAAGGGTTAGTAGTCACTTATTTTTTTTTTTTTTTTTTTTTTGGTCCGGTTGTGGGGCCTGAACTCTGGGCCTGAGCACTGTCCCTCAGCTCTTCAGCTCAAGGCCAGTGCTCTACCACTTGAGCCACAGCGCCACTTCCGGCTTTTTTCTTTTTGCTTATGTGGTGCTGAGGAATCGAACCCAGGGCCTCAGGCATGCAAGGCAAGTGCTCTACCACTGAGCCAACTTCCCAGCCCCAGTAGTCACTTATTTTTTATCTAATTTTTTTTTTTGTGAAAATACCAGAGTTAAATTCAGGGCCCTGGAAGTGGTGCTGTAGCTCAAAAAAAAATTTTTTTTTGGGGGGGGGGTCCGGTCGTGGGGCCTGAACTCTGGGGCTGGGTGCTGTCCCTCAGCTCTTCAGTTCAAGGCTAGTGCTCTACCACTTGAGCCACAGCACCACTTCCGGCTTTTTGCTTATGTGGGGCTGAGGAATCGAACCTAGGGCCTCATGCATGCAAGGCAAGCGCTCTACCTCTGAGCCACCTTCCCAGCTCCTGTAGCTCAAATATTAGAGCATTAGCCTTGAACAAAAAGCTGCTTAGGGATAGCACCCAGGCTCAGAGTTCAAGCCTCAGGACTGGCAAAAATAAATAATTTAAAAAAAAAACAGGTCTCCTTTTCACTCAACTTTCTTGCTCTTCCCAGGCCCTACCAATTGACTGAAGCCTCTGGTCCATTTAATGGTGGAAATTCGAAAGGGATACACTTAGTTTTTAGTGTAAATTTTCTGTAGCTATGTGTTGTCTTCCTCCTGTGAAGTTTTTTCTTTTCCTGTGTATGTGTGTTCATGTGTACATGGACTAATGGGGCGTACACTTGTATTGTCTTTTACCTTTTTCACACAAGGCTAATGCTCTACCACTTCAGCCACAGCTTTACTTCCAGCTTTTGAGTGATTAATCGGAAATAAGAAACTTCTGCTGGGCTGCATTCAAATCACATTTCTCAGACCTCAACTTTCTGAGTAGCTACAATTTTATCTATCTGTCTGTCTATCTATCTATCTATCTTTTTTATTTACCGGTCATTGGCCTGAACTCTGAGCCTGGGCGCTGCCCCTCAGGCTCTTCAGCTCAAGGCTAGTGCTCTACCACTTGAGCCACAGCGCCACTTCCGGCTTTTTTTTTTTTTTTGCTTATGTGTGCTGAGGAATGGAACCCAGGGCCTCAAACATGCAAGGTAAGCGCTTTACCACTGAGCCACCTTCCCAGCCCCAGTAGCTACAATTTTAGATATGAGCCACTACAACCCAGTTTTTGTTATGCATGTGAAATGTCGAGTTGTTTGGAACTCAGTCTATACACATGCAGAGCATTCATATAGACTAGTTACATCTGTTTTTTTTTTTTTTTTTTGGTCGGTCGTGGGGCTTGAACTCTGGGCCTGGGCGCTGTCCCTCAGCTCTTCAGCTCAAAGCGAGCGCTCTACCACTTGAGCTACAGCGCCACTTCTGGTTTTCTGGTGGTTTTATTGGAGATAGGAGTCTCACGGTCTCTCCTGCCCGGGCTGGCTTTGAACCGCGATCCTCAGATCTCAGCCTCCTGAGTAGCTAGGATTACAGGCGTGAGCCACCAGCGCCCAGCGGTTACATCTGTTTTAAAGTAGCTCTGGAAGCTTGTCAAGTAATGAAAAATGGCCTAGAATACCAAAATATTTCAGGGAAAAAAAAATCCCAAAACTCTGAACACTGGCAGCCTTGAGATGAAGTTGAAGGAAGAACAAATCAATAAGGCTGGGCACTGGTGGCTCATGCCTGTAATCCTAGCTAGTTAGAAGGCCGAGATCTGAGGATATTGGTTCAAAGGCAGCCTGGTCAGGATAGCTTGTAAGACTCTTATCTCCAATTAACTACAAGAAAGGAAGAAAGAAGGTAGGCAGGCAGGCAAACAGGCAGGGAAAGAAGAGTGGAGAGGAGAGGGGAGGGAGGGAGGGAGGGAAGGGGAAGGAAAGGAGCAAGGGATGAAGGGAAGGAGGAAGAGGAGCTGTGGCTCAAGTGGCTCAAGTGGCTGAGTGATAGCCTTGAGCAAAAAAGCTCAGTTTAGTCCCCAAGCTCAAACCCCAAGATTCACACCAAAGGAAAGAAAATAAAGATACTTAGAGAACTCCACGATTTACAATTGAGGAGATAGTGTAGAATGTCATTAACTAAGTTAAAGTTACAAGAGATTAGATATGGATCCATTCAGTGCTGAATTTTAAGAGTGCCTGCCAAAACCAGGAGAATGTAATCCTAATTAGCAGGCTGTGATGTTTAGATTATAGTTCAAAGCCAACACAAGCCAGAAAGTCCCTAAGAATCTTAATTCCAATTAACTACCCCAAAAAGCCAGAAGTACAACTTTGTCTCAAGTGGCAGAGTGCTAGCTTTGAGCAGAAAAGTTCAGGGACAGCACTCAGACCTTAAAAGTGCCTCCTAGTTCCCAAAGGAGTACAGGGTCTTAAGGATACAGATACTATCTTGGCCTTAAAGTCATTATCCTTCATCTGGCTTTTTTTTTATTGTGAAAATGCTCTAGAGGGGTTACAATTACATGGGCAAGGTAATGAGTACATTTCTTATCAGGCATTGTTGCCTTCTCCTTTGTTTCCCCTTCCCATCCCCGCCCCCTTATCTGGCTTTTTAATGTCTAATCACAGCCAGCTTTGAACCATACATAATGTCCTTTAGTGATCTGATTAAAGATTAAGAACAAAATAACTATACCCATCCTAGAGAAATCAATAGAAAGTGAATTTAGACACATCAGTTACATGGGTTTTTGTTTTGTGTGTATGTGTGTGTGCTGCTAGTACTTGGTGCTTGAACTCAGCCCCTAGATGCTGTGCCTTAGCTTTTCAGTCAAGGTTAGTACTCTACCACTTGAGCCACCGATTCAGTTCATTTTTTGATGGATAACTGGAGATGTCTCAATGGACTTTCACATCTGGGCTGGCCTTGAACTTCAATCCTCAGATCCCAGACTCCTGACTGCCTAGGATTATAGCTGTGAGCCATATTGCCCAGCTTCACAAAGGTTTCTGAGCAGAAGAATCAGGAGAAATTGTCAGAAACATTGAAACATGGAGCTGGGAAGGTGGCTCAGTGGTAGAGCGCTTGCCTTGCATGCCTGAGGCCCTGGGTTCAATTCCTCAGCACCACATAAGCAAAAAGAAAAAAGCTGGAAGTGGTGCTGTGGCTCAAGTGGTAGAGCGCTAGCCTTGAGCTGAAGAGCTAAGGGACAGCCTCCAGGCCCAGAGTTCAAGCCCCAGGACTGGACCCCCCCCCAAAAAAAAATTGAAACATTACTATCTGGAAAGATTCCAAGGAAGGGCTGGGAAGGTGGCTCAGTGGTAGAGTGCTTGCCTTGCATGCATGAGGCCCTGGGTTCGATTCCCAAGCACCACATAAGCAAAAAGAAAAAAGCCGGAAGTGGTGCTATGGCTCAAGTGGTAGAGTGCTAGCTTTGAGCTGAAGAGCTGAGGGACAGTGCCCAGGCCCAGTGTTCAGGCCCCATGACCCGACCAAAAAAAAAAAAAAAAAAAAGATTCCAAGGAAAACAAGTTCTAAAGTATAGAGAACATCTAAAAGATATTTATGTGGATTTTCATGAACAAGGCTGTTGTAAAAAGCAGTCAGGCTTAAGATTTCTGAATCCTCCCACAACAAGAGAATAGTGGCAAGATTTTGTATGTGGTGATGATGTCTTTGAGTGCTAACTCAAGATTTAAGGGATCAAGGGTTGGGAAGGTGGCTCAGTGGTAGGCCCTGGGTTTGATTCCTTATCACCACATAAGCAGAAAAAGCTGGAAGTGGGGCTGAGGCTCAAATGGTAGAGTGGTAGTCTACTACAGCTGAAGAGCTGAGGGACAGCACCCAGGCCGACCTCCGGTCCCACGACCAACCAAAAAAAAAAAATTTAAGGGATAAAAACTAGAGCATTGTTAATGCTGATTAAACAGTATCTAGGGCTGGGAATGTGGCTTTTTGGTTGCCTATCATGTTGAAACCCTTGTTTGATTCCTCAGTACCACATAAATAGAAAAGGCCAGAAGTTAGCACAGTGGCTCAAGTGGTAGAGTGCTAGACTTAAGCACTTGGGGACAGTGCCCAGGCCCTGAATTCAAGCCCCAGGACACACACACACATACACACACACAAAATCTACAAGTAATCTGTATTTCTGACATAGTATTAAATTCCACTCTCAATCCCACTTCACTCATTGAAACTTTATTAGCATTTACTATGCAAAATGAGTTTGTGCCAGTCCAAGGACCTAGCTCAGGGACCCTAAGCCTTTTTGCTCAAGGATAGCATTCCACCACAGCTCCGCTTAATTTTGGTCATTACTTTAAAGTAAGCTGAGCCTAATGGATTTTTTTTTTTTTTTTTGCTGGCCCTGGGGCTTGAACTCAGGGCCTGGGCACTGTCCTTAAGCCTATCTGTGCTCTATCACTTGAGCCAGAGCACCACTTCTGGCATTTCCTGCTTATGTGGTACTAAGGAAATGAACCTAGGGCTTCATGCTTACTAGGCAAGCACTCTACCACTAAGCCACATTCCCAGCCCCTCTAATGGAATTTTTTTTTTGTGTGCCTAGTTTGGTAATCCTCAGATCTCAGCCTCCCAAGGAACTAGTGCCCAGATCACACACTGTTCAAGTTCCTTTTGCTCAAGGTTAGCGCTTTACCACTTGAGCCACAGTGCCACTTCCAGCTTTTATTGTCACAGACTTCCCTGCTCAGGCTGATTTCAACTGTGATCCTCAAATCTTAGCCTCCTGAGTAGCTAGAACTACAAGTGTGAGTCACTGGTGCCCTGCTTTCATTGGGTCTTCTATGCATGCTTACATATATGTATTTTCTCACTCACTCGGGCCTGGATACATAAAACCATACTGGAGAATATAAAACAAAGGTTACAACGAACTTTTTTACCCTTTGGGATTGGTACTGGGGCTTTAAGACTCTCCAGGCTCACTATCCTCAGATCTCGGCCTTCTGAATAGGTACAGGTCTGAGCCACCAGCGCCTGAATAGGATCATGAACTGAGGCAGACAGATCCTAGATGTCTTATCTCCAGTTAACCACTGAAAATCAGAAATGGCACTGTGGGTGAAGATGGTAAACCGTGTTAGCCTTCAGCAAGAGAGCTCAGGATCAGTAACCAGGCCCAGATCACCTGCCCCTCCAACCCCCCCCAATTAAAACAAAAAATAACACACACACACACACACACACACACACACACACACCCCACAACACAAAAACTTCTTGCAAAGATTGGTGGCTTCTCAATTCCAAGGCCCTTTCTGGGTTATCTACACCTAACAGTAGCTACTAGGTGTAACAGGCATATATTTCCTATATCTGCATTTACTAAACCTTTAGGTTTTCCGTAACTGTGTGGTCTTATAACATCAGTAGCTTGATAAAAGTTATTCTAAATCTATTAGTTTGTTCAGGAGCATGTGTAAACTTAGTTGGAGAATACTTCTAAAGTGCCAGGATAGTCTACTACTTTTACGCATAATTTTTGTGTCACAAACTTGGAAGAACTTATTCATTTGAAGAATAACTTGTTCAAAAATCTCATGACTAGTATATGGTAGAGAAAAGCATGTGTTTGATAGCAAATTTTATGCTCTAAGTCACTATGACTCAATGATCTAGCAAACTTCTATTTGTACATTATCACACAAAACATTATTAACACTGCCTATACTTTCTTCTCCTTATAGGCATTATACATTTTTAAAATAACTGCTTTCTGGTTACCAGGGCACCAAAAAAAACTTTATAATCCACTTTTTTTTTTTTTGGTCAGTTATGGGGTGTGAACTCTGGTACTGGGCGCTGTCCCTGAGCTCTTCAACTCAAGGCTAGCACTCTACCACTTGAACCACAGGACCACTTCGGTTTTCTGAGGGTTATTTGGAGATTAGTTTCTTTGACTTTCTTGCCCGGGCTGGCTTTGATCTGCAACCCTCAGATCTCAGCCTCCTGAGTAGCTAGGACTGCAGGTATACATCACAAGTGCCCGGCTAATCAATATAAGCTGTTCTGGACACAAAACAAACTCAGACAAGTATCATAAATAGTAATTCAAAGATTTTATTGACTTTTGAGATGGAAGGTACTGAAAGGCTTGTTAATGATAAATCCCACTATTTCCTAATACTGCAGAAGCAAAAAACAATTTATGAAAATAAACTAAAATTCACTAGAAAAGCACCATTCTTAAAACAGTAGCTTGGACTAGCAAATATTCCCAGACTTCAAAAATAAAGTAAGCTTAAATGTACTTTAAGTATTAAAACATAATATAGCTACAGGCAGATAGACAATTCTCCACAAATCCTAACAGTAGAAAAAAAGTTGGAACTTGAATATGTACTGTGAGCCATTTCAATTTATCCACATAGCCTTCCAACTATTTAATCAGATGACAAAACACAAAAATGTTCTTATTAAAACTATTCAGAATCTGTGTATAATTTTTATGCTAATAAACATAATCATGTAATTCCTAATAATTAGCCATGCTATCACTTAAACATACTGTTCCTTGTATGCTTCATTCAGGTCCTTAAAAATCATATTGCTCAAGAGATATGGCTCTTCATTTCATTTCAGTACACCTGAAGATTGGAGTAAAGCCTGGAAATTAAGAGATAAAAGCCTCCCCCTTTATAATCCAATTATCAAAATAATACAAGACTAGATTCCTATTTCTCAGAATAAGTCATTCCTGTTGTAGCAGTTAAACACTTCATTTAAAATTTTTTGGCTGGTTCCAGGGCATGAACTCAGTCCTGGGTACTTAATGCTAGCACTCTACCATTCAAACAACAGCTCTATTTCCAGCTTTTTGGTAGTTAATTAGAGATATGACTCTTGTGCTTGTGGACTTTCCTGCCTGGGTTGACTTTGAACCCCAATCCAGAGCTCAGCCTCCTGAGTAGCTAGGATTATAGGCAGGAGTCACCAGCCCACGGTTGTCTATTCTGTTTTGATTAGTGATGGAAAGAAAACAAAAGACAAGTAAATCAAAAGTCATTACTGAGTATTCTAAAAGGTCTTTTAAGTGATTCTTCTTGATATTAACAGCCATTTATTTCTACCCTGAAACAGTGTAAAATATATATACATATACAAAAACATTAGTACTTAAATATACAAAAAAGCAGACAAATGTGTAAAGTACACTGCAGTTTAATCATTATGCACACATATTTGTAACAATGTTAACACATCAAACTGAAAGGGAATTCAAAAATTCTTTTAAACAGTATCTTAAAATTGTAAATTTGACAATTTACTCTTATCACTACCACATGCATTTAAAAGTACATACTTACCAATTTTCATTTTCTGCTTAGCCCTGCTAGGAAAGGACACAGGTTCCTTAGAAATTGACTTCACTTTAAATTTCAATGCAAATGAGAAGACCCTTAACATGTATTTGGGATATGGATAAAAAATAAATCCCTTTTTACTTACAATTAAACAAGGCATAAGTACACATAGGGGGATATATTAAAAAAAAACAATCAGTATACAAAGTATCAGAAATCAGTACTTTTTTTGGTTGGTAACAGGGTTTGAACTCAACTCAGGGTCTGTGTACTGTACTGTCCCAAGGCTCTACCACTTAGAACCACAGTGTACCACTTCCAGTTTCCCAGTGGTTAATTGGAAATAAGTCTCAGTCTTTCCTGCCCAGGTTGGCTTTGAACCTCAATCCTGAGATCTCAGTTAGGATTGCAGGCATGAGCCATCAGCACCTGGCAGAAATCAGTAATTAGGGCAATTTAAAAATAGCACTTGCGTGTGCATGTGCGTGTGTGTATCATGGGGCCTGAACTCTGGGCCAGGGCACTGTCCCTCAGCTCTTCAGCTCAAGGCTAGCAATCTACCACTTGAGCCACAGCACCACTTCCAGTTTTTTCTGCTTATATGGTGCTGAAGAATGGAACCCAGGGCCTCATGCATGTAAGGCAAGCACTCTACCACTGAGCCACCTTCCCAGCCCCAATTCTGATTTTATACCTATGCAATGTAGGAACCAAAAACATCTTGCACCCAAGCTCCACTTACAGCACTTTTAGTGGTTAATTGGGAGATAGGAGTTATCATGGACTTTCCTACCCAAGCTAGCTTACAACCTCAGATCTCAGCCTCCTGAGTAGCTAGGATTACAGATATGACCCCTAATGCCTGGCCAAACATTTTAGCTTATAAAAACAATGTTTCAACGTTAGATTTACTTTTCAGTAAAACTTCCAGTTTCATCAAAAGAAATGACTTGTTTTAATGTCTACAAGAAAGGTCACACCAAAGTAAATCCATAGTTGTACAGAAATGTCTGCTGGTAACCATCTTAATATTTTGAAAGTGTAACATGAAGAAATTCAGACTGTTTGCTTTTGGCTGGTGTACCCTTTCAATTATTTTTAAAAGTAAAACTGTGACATAAAAGTATAAATGTGTACTCACCAGAAATGCAGCTATTAGAGATTGTTTGGTAAAGGCAATAAAAGTTAAGCCCTATGGCAATTTTGAAAAAGTGGTATTTCACATGTATTTTTATTATCACTTGATAATCCAGGATTTGAAATTTTCATAGAACACACGACTTCCAGACTAAAATAAAGATGATCTACATTCATGATGGATCAGTGATTACACTTAAGGTAAATGGGAGGAAGCCGTACATTCCAGTGTCAATGCTACAAATTAGAAGATGGTCCAGGATTGCTCAAATTAAGTTTCATTCTGTTTTCAGTTAACATTAACAAAAAAACACAGTATTTAAAAGTTACAAATTGTTTTTCAAGAATGGTCTGAATAATGAACTGAACTCTGCTAAAATGAAAAATAGTAAAAATGTTAACACATCTGTCACATCCCCATTGCCCATTAAGATTATAATTAGAAAACTGGCTAGGTTTCCCTTTTTTTGTGCTGGGTCTCAGGCCTGGGCACTATCCCTGAGCTTTTTTTTGCTCAAAGTTAGTGCTCTACCACTTGAGCCACAGATCTATTTCCACCTATCCTAGTTCTTAAATGGAGATAAAGAATATCATGGGCTTTCTTGCCCAAGCTGGCTTCAAACTACAATCCTCAGATGTCAGCCTCCTCAGTAGCTAGAATGACAGGTTTGAGTGAGCTACTGGCACTTGGCTTTTCTTTTTCTTAACAGGGTCTTACTATATAACCAAGGTTGGCCTTGAACCTGTGGATCCTACTTGCCTCTGCTTCCACAGTGCTGGAATACAAACATATGCTACCACACTACCACATCGGGCTCTAGCTAGGTTTCCTGATGGGCAGAGTCAGCTTTCATAATGCTTCCAGTATTAAAAAAGATAAAGAGTACTTCTGAACAAGTCTTATGTTAAAAATGAGATTTAAAAAGCAGTGAAATATTCTAGCTTGACTGTACATTACTTTTCCTTGCTAAAAAATCTGCTTCTACTTAGGATAATCCATACTGTAGATATCTGAAAGTGTAAACTTCACAAACCATTATGTGTCTTAAGGAGACCATGGACTCCATTTTATACACCAATAAGGGCAGAATAAAGGAAATGCTTCCCCTTTCATGTATAATGTATCTACTTACATTTGCTCACAACCAGATAAAGGAGCAGTAATACACCTTTATTACACCTGACATTAGCGAACCTAGAGCTACACTGGCCCAAATACTGTTTGAAAGTGTCCAATGGGTCTATTAATTATACTCACACTTAAATAACTACACAGCTTTCTTCTTTTTGTGTGGGTTATGAGTATGTTTTTGGGGAGAAAAAAAGGAACATCAAGTACTTACAGATTAAACTAACCTGTACTGGCAGGGCTGTGGGATTTTTCTTCTCTACCAGTAAGTAGCAAATGCTGAAATTCTGCTGCTAGTTAACAAAAACACAAATTGTATTAAACTGAGGAGTTCCATCCACTTTAAAAAGTCAATGTGCATTAATTTCCTCAGAGCCTGATAGTAATACATTTAAATTTTGTCCCTAAGTTTAACAGAAGTTACTTTATGTTAGCTATTAAACTTGAGTGTCAAGAGTATCTCTTAGGACACACCTCAAATTTAATAATGTATGCCAATGAGAATTGTGTTGGAAAATTTGGAAGCCTAACAGGGAGTCTATCTTACACACATAATTTTGAGAATTAAACATATAAACATATTTCCAAAGAGAACATTCTCATAAAGTGATTTCACTAACAATTTTCAAAAGAAAAGCCCCAAATTAAGTTTTATTACTCCTTCCCAAAGATTATCAGCAAGCTAAACAACTAAAAGGTGTTGGTTTAAAAAAAAATAGATTACCTGCTCAGGCTGGCTTTGAACAACAATCCCCAGACATCATCTCCTGAGTAGCTAGGATTATAGGCATGAATGACAATGCCTGGCACACTTTAGGTTCTTACATCCAATACCCAAGATTGTCTCCCTAGTAATCACTATTGGTTTGTGTGTTAAGTGGGGAAACATTATATTCTTATTTTTCTTTTTGTGGTACTAAGGTTTGAATCCAGGGCCTTGTGAAGTATGAATTCTACTACACAGCTATACCTACAGCTTCATCAAGTTAGACACCAATTTCATGGTTAACTCCTCTAACTTAACAAAAGTTGAAGACCCACAGGTTCTTTTAGAGTACTAGCTGAAAAAGGAGAGAATCAAGAGAACAAATTGTCAGTGGACTCAACTTTACCCTCACAGAGGTTCAGATAATTCCTTACCAAACACATTGTACATTAGCTGAAATTATGCCTTATCACACCATTGTAGCTTTTAAAAACAATGGGTGGAGTCCAAGGAGTCAACCATTTTGATAGCATACTCACACGTTTCTCATTAATCTCACCAAAATCAAAATACAAACTCAATCTTACATGCAACCTAAAGACCCTAACCATAGTAATTTTCCATCTAATGAGTCAGTCTTGATTTATTGGTGCTCCATTTGATTCACAAATTTGATTCCAATTAGCTTCAAAAGATTCTTCTAGGCTGTAAAATTCTACCTTATTTCTATATGAAAATAGAATAACAGATTTAATGAGAAATGCCTCAAGACTTTCAAACTATTATTTATTTATTTGTTGGTCATGGGGCTTGAACTCTGGGCCTGAACACTGTCCCTCAGCTCTTCAGCTCAAGGCTAGTACCACTTGAGCCACAGCACCACTTCTGGTTTTCTGAGTGGTTTATTGGAGATGAGTTTCATTGATTTTTCTGCCCAGGCTGGCTTTGAACCACGATCCTCAGATCTCAGCCTCCTGAGTAGCTAGGATTAAGGCGTGAGCCACTGGTGCCCAACCATTTCAGTTTATTTTTGTCAAGAGTTGACATATCCATTTCAGACTAAATATTATGCGGAGAAGGTATAATGCTTATAAAAAGCAATTTTATAATGAGCCTTACTAAAGAGCTTTCTAAAAATGTTACAGTAAGCTATTTTAACAAAAATGTCAAGAAAGAACATTTTAACAGATGGATGCTTTTTAAGGCTTAGACACTTGCAAGACTTTCTTAGAAGTATGTGCAATTGTTTGTCAATTCTTTAGACAAAAAATGGTGCTATTTTAAAATATTTATACTTCAACTTATTGGATTTATTTGAGTTATTAGGAAGCTCAAATTTGAGTCTTGCTTTCTCTACTTCCCATAATTCATACTAGGAATCAGTTGGGAAAATCTAAGAACATATTATAGTTAGGAAAACTCAACTTTAATTTTAAGATTTTAAATTTATGACTGCTCACTGTATTGTTCTTTATATACAAAGAAATGTCAGTTAACTGTTAATATAAAAACTAAAGATTGTAATATCCACAGAAAATATTAAAAAAGAATTTTAAAAAGAGGAATTAGGACATTTACTAACAAAGGCAACCTTCCTTTTGGAGGACTCTTTCACAAAGTTATAATACAAGTTTCAGTTGGAAAGGTTTTTCCAAAGAATGCTCAGCATTACCTGTGTTTTTTTTGTGGGGGGCAGGGGGAAGGAGGGGCGGAGAGGCCTTGGTTTGCAATGAGTGACTGAGCTACAGCTTCATATCTGGCTTTTCAGTCATTAAGTGGAGATAATTCTTGTGACATTCTTCCATGATCCTCAAATCTCAGCCTCCTTCCTGAGCAGCTAGGATTATGGACGTGAGCCACTCGGCTTACCTGCCTCTATTTTTTTTGGGGGGGGGGGGGGCCGTCCTGGGGCTTGAATTCAGGGCCTGGGCGCTAACCCTGAGCCTCTCTGTGCTCAAGGCTAGTGCTCTACCACTTGAGCCACAGCATCACTTCTTGCCTTGCCTCTTCACTCAACTTTAACGCTCAACCACTCAAGCCACAACTCCACTACCTGCCTTTTGTGATTAATCAGAAACAAGAGTCTCTCATACTTTCCTACCCACGCTGGCTTTAAACCTCAAACTTCAGATCTCAGTCTCCTGAGTAGCTAGGATTACAGTTGTGAGCCACTGGTGCCTGCTAAGTACCTTCTTTGAAAAACACTAAGTACCTTCTTTGAAAAACACACCTGATCTTTAGAAAATCAGGGTACATGCTTAACATTTATCCTCTAAGCGATACAACTGTTTTATGTACTCAATTACACCAGTATATCCAAAACATCTCATTCAAGTGAGTTCAATGGTTCTTTTCACTTACAAGTTTTTTGAGTGCAGGTTATGGACATCTGGAAACGTTTATATGATTTTCAAACCTTACTTAAATTTGAACTGCAGAATTCCACAGATATCATTACATAACTACCATCATCTTCAAATTATGTTACCATTAGAAAATACCCTCTCCATCTACTACTCACAAAAACCTACTTCAATTATAATGTTAAGAATTAGGTCAAGCAACTTACTAGAGATCTGAGTGTAGAGAATGGTAAGTGTAGGATAAAAGAACTAAAAAATGTTTTTTATATGTGTAGCTTTAACTTATAAAGTATTCCATTAAAATATTTTGTCATGAAAGCAACGAATCTGATAACATGAAAACCATGAAATAACCCCAAGGTTTGCTCAATCCTTTACTCAATGTTACTGTTCAGAAAAAAAATGCTATCTGGGTAGGATGGTGGCTCAAACACAAGGTGGAACAAACATAAGCCAGATTTGTGTTTTGGCCTCTTTTTCAACTATCTCATCCCTACAACAGACATCCATACATACAATATTCTCACCAAAAATAAAAGCAAATTTTAAATGGAACCAAACATGAATATTACTCGTGTGGCATAAAGCACCATTCAATGAGGCTGAAAATAAAATTCAAAATAGTCAAAATTCAGTTTAACATTAACTGACCCAACTTAGCGTCTTTAGGTGAAAATTAGTGGTCTACTCATGCTCACAGGTAGGTCCAAACCTTATCACATCACACCTGTATAGTCTACACTTCACATATTACACAAGCACACAGACACACCACCTTCCCACTCTTCACAGGGCTCTACATTAACATTTGCTCTAGTGTGGTGAGACTTAAAAATATAAAAATCAACAAGCATTTCTAGATGACTTTACAACCTTGATGTACAAATGTCTAAGTTTGGGATTAAAAATATAGATTTTTGGTATCCTGTGGCAATTACAATTAAAACTTGTCTTGAGGTTAAATCTTAGTTTGAGAAAATCAGTATTAGTTTCCTAAAACTGAGAAATTTCAAACATTCAATGCCTCCAAATAAAGAAAATCAAATTGTTGATTTACTAAGGTTCAATACAAGCTTTACTGAAGCTGTTAAATATTATTTAATAGTTATTTTTAACACCACAGTCAAACGTGAATATTAATATAGAGCCTTCTCTGCCAAAAGAATATAAAAATCCTAAGTTTAATTAAATTTAGGGGCCTTCACCAAACTTGCTGCAAGTTTGGGGACATAAATATCCAACAGCTATAAAGCTGTGAAAGCCCCTATAAGGAATAAAATAAATCCCACTTGCCTCAGACTGAACAGGGCAACACTGAGACTCAGCCTCAGCCTGTCCTATGGCAGGGCTATAGGAAGAAGAAAATTTTAATTTTAGAAAAACATTACCCAATTAAATAAAAAGACATGCATTATTTTTTTAAAATCCCAATGACCAAGCAAGCAAAAGAAAAAAACGTAGCTGTCACTACAATTGTATTCTGTGCCTGTATTTGTTTTTGTTAGGGATTCCCACCCTGTAAGTTTAATTAAACTGAGTTGAAGTTCAGTAAGTAACTCTATCAGCGGAATAGGTACTCTTCCCACATAAACTGGCAAATGTGTGAAATTACTAAAACACTATTTAAGTCAAAATACTTCTAGAAGGCACTCAAAAGTTGACTTTCATCTGCTATTTTTGTTACCATCACTAGTAACTTACAAAATAAAAACTAGTATCAGACAAAATGTTTTAAACTGTCTTGTTTTCTGAAAAGGTGATATATGAAAAGTTGTCAGGAGGAAGAGCCAAAATTGCCAGCCTTAATTAATCTTACAAGTTCCTTTAGTGCCCATTTCAAAATCTCAAATCCCGAAAGTAGTCTGTAAGGACTAACTTGAAGGGGCATAAGTAAAAAAGGCTATTTTACATAATTTTTTCTCTTGATTCATCCACAATATGGACCTCAGAAGCAGTTAGGTAAAAAGTATAATCTAGAAGCTTAATATATGCTTGGATGCATGCAAAAACAATGTTTTCAATGCACCAAAATTGGTACCCTACCTCTAAGCAATATAGCCACAAAACAAAGGAAATCATGTTAAGTGCCATGCATGTAACTATCATTTTTCAATTTCTTGCTTCAGACTTCAGAGAGGAAATCTCTTGCTTCCAAGTTAATTGTGAAATATTAGTAGTCTATGCATAAAATGCAAATAAACCTTTCTGTAATCTTTGAAACAGGTCTACCAAACCTTTACTGTTTGTTGGTAAACATTTAGGAAATTCTGAAGACATTCAGACCTCTGTTTTGAAGACCATTTCCTATTTAATCACCCTCAATTTAGTCGTGCCATTTTTACCTGGATGACTCTGAGTAAAGATTTTTCATTGGCAGTATAAAAATATATACTGCCACATCTAGTAAGTATGCACAATGCCAAACCTATTCAAATCTAGGCAAGCCTTCAGTAGAAGTAATATTATTGGGACCATGCTGCTTGCAAATAATAGCAATTGTGGATTTTTGCTCCTCAAAAGCAACACAGCAAAGCAATAATAAAAATCAATGAAACAAAATACCACATTTAAAAGTTTTTAGTCTTAAGATATTTCCATACATATAAATGTATGACTTTTAGCCATTCTGTAATGTTTTCCCCCATATTTTCCTACAAAGTTAAAGCCTATTTTCTTTTAAAGCTTCAGATTTTACATATTATTTACATATCTTCGTATATACTAACCACCTAATTAGAAATATTAACACTATATTTAGAAAATCTCCAGTTCATTTTACTGATAATTATTTGGCATATTGATACTGATTTGAGATTAATTTTTTTTCCCTAGTCCTAACACTTAACTCAGGGTGTGGACAGAATCTGAACTTTTGTGCTCAAGGATAGCAGGCTAACAGTTGAGCCACACTTCTACCTCTGGTTTTTCTGGCAGTTTATTAGAGATAAGTCTTATACTTTCCTGCCTGGTCTGGCTTGAAACTGCAATCCTTAGATCTCAGCCTCCAGAGGAACTAGGCATGAGCCATCATCTCCTGACTTAGGTTTTATTTAATCTTAAAACTACCCTGGCAAAAAACTAGAAAAGGGGCTGGGAAGTTGGCTCAGTGGTAAAGTGCTTGCCTCGCCATGCAGGAGGCCCTGGGTTGGATTCCTCAGCACCACATAAACAGAAAAGGCCGGAAGTGGCGCAATGGCTCAAGTGGTAGTGCTAGCCTTGAGCTGAAGAGCGCAGGGACAGCACCCAAGCCCAGAGATCAAGCCCCATGACTGACAAAAAAAAAAAAAAGATTAGAAAAACACTTAAAAAATAAAATAAAATCAGAGGTATTTTAAGGGACTTGCAGCACACAAAACACTGAGTAATAATCACCTCTATAGCAACAGTACCATTCAAAATTTCTAAAGATAAAAAGCTTATAAAGCTATGTAGGCTTTAAGCACAGAAAGAACCTATTAATCAAGTAAGTGATGCCAGAATCATCATAAAAAAATTACCACTATACATGTCAGCCATTAAATCATCCTAAGAGGCACATTTAAAACATATACCAATCTATTAACAGCATAAAAAGCTATTACTGCATGCACCTAAGCTTCTAGAAGTTTGCACCTGAAAAGCTTCTGAGGTCCATGCAGTACTCACTTGTCAAAAATAGTCAGAAGGAAATGAACAGGTCTGGCACTAGGCTCTAAACATCTCAGCAGGAAGAATTTAGGTTTACACTTTAATTCCTATCACATCTGATGATACCAAAGGATATGGAAAGTGACACAATATAGGCTTCAGACCCAGTACATAATGATTCACATATATCTAAATTTTTTTGGTTGTTGTTGTTAACTGAAGCATTAACATGCAGCTAAGAAACAATCTACAACTCAAGAGGACCCAATGATATATCAAAAACTGCATTGGTAACTGAATTTTATTATGTGGACATCTATTGTAGCATGCATCTGTACAAACCTTTCAGGTAGTGGTCCACAGCTGGGTTATGAATAAAAAGGCATAAATTTTTCTTTCATTTTATTACAATGAAGTTTAACAGTACAGAAAAGTCACATGACCATGGTGGGTCAAATTTCTTATACCCTGCAACATGAGGAACTCTAAATACATTAAATAGTTACACATTCAGACTTCCAATGTACAGGTACTTGGAAACAGTTACAGCCCTCACCAAGCTAGGTTGGGGACATGGAAGTCCAACAGCATCTGAAATGCTGTGAAGGCATAACTTTACAAATAGCAATGTAAGCTTACAGAACTTGCCTTTATAAAGGTGGTATGTTCCAGCGCCTTCACAATTTAACGAACCAAATTTACTATACTTCACTTCTAAAAACCTAGATGAAACATGAAAAAGAAGCCATACAGTATAAATTGCAACTTCAGGAAAAGTTCCTGCTTTATTATTCCAAATAATTTTTCCCATGTAAAATAAATGTCCAATAGTTCCTGGTATGTGGGAAGATAATGTTTGTTAAAAGTCACAATGAAGCCTTATTGACGGAAGCTTGGCTATATAAACAGCACAAGTTGAGAAAAGGTTTAATCTCCAAACCTATTAGATTGGATGAAGTAAGATCAGTAACGGCCACCTTGCGACATTACAGGAGGTCTCATTCCCATTGGAGGTCGAGGAGGCCCACCTTGATAAGGGGGTACCATTGGCGGTCCCTGCCCATACGGTGGCATAGCCCCAGGAAGGTAACCTGGCATGCCTTGATGATGACCACCATATTGACCTATAACATTTAAAGACACACACACACAAAAAAAAAAAAAAAAAAAAAAAGGTTAAGTGGTCTATGCATTGTAACTTCAAGCACAATGTATTTCACAGATATACGTAACATACATGCACAATCAGAAAATTCAGAACACACAAGAGACTTCATAAATATAACAAAAAAGGGACTAATACCATGAGGCGGCATTGGTGGTCTCATTCCTTGTTGTTGTGGGATGCCTGGCTGTGGTGGCATCATACCCCCAATTGGTCCAACTGGTGGGTTACCAATTGGGGCCTGTCCTGGCCGAGGAAGATTACGTTGATATTTAGGTAACTGTGCCCTTCTCTCTTCCTGAGAATACAAATAAAGCACAAAATAAATGATTACAGAAGCTTAATAAACATAAAAGCTCCTAAAATCTTGTAATAGTTAATTTTTTTATTTACACTTGTTACTAATTATTCCTATATCCACAAACCAGTCTAATACATAAAATCTTCATGCCTTAAAATCTCATCGGTTTTTATACTTGAAATAGGGTTAGCAACGAGGAATTATAAACTTTCAGCAAGACACAATCTTAGCTTGAGTATGTAAGCAAAACATGCATTCTAACAACTTGGGAGAGGCTGAGGGAAGCAGCTACTCAGCTCTCTCTATACATAATATATACACTAAGAACCGGTCTCAAACAAAAACTATGATTATTAAAATTTTAAATATTCACTCTAGTAAATAAACTCCTCTATATGACCTATAGGGGTATAGGGGCTCTTCAGGCTCTATTTCTTTAAGCAGTACATGAAAATTTATGTCTAACGAAATCACTTTATAACAGTAAGAATCTAACTTACAGAAGTGGCTAAAGCACAGTAACTTACGCCTGTAATTCTAGCTACTCTGGAGGCTGAGATCAGGAGGATCTTGAAGGCTAGAGAAAAACATCCTAACCACCCACCTCAATCAATAAAAATCTAGGCATGATATGAACCTGCTATCCCAGATACATGGGACACATAAAAAATAGTAAGAGACACTTGGTATTAAGAGATCTTAAGACCATTTTAAATACATTAAAAAAAAACCCTACTACTAGTGAACCATTATAAACAACTTACCAGTGATATATCCTCATCTGGATGGATCAACTTACTGGTTGCACTGGTGGTTGTAAGTGTAGCAGGCTTACTTGTTATTGAAGCTGCTGGTTTTGCTGCAGTACTATTTGTTGTACTTGTGGTTGAAGCGGTAGACTGTGTATAAGCAGGGAATGTAGGCTTTGGGGGCTCTGTAGTTGTTGCGGGAGTATTATTTAAGGGCTTGAAATCGGTACCAACAGGTCCTTGGACAGCTGCCTGAGCCTGCAAAATATAATCCTTCATCAATGAAACTTCAATACATAAAGTTGACTGTCCCAACCAGTAGATTGTTTTAAAAACAATATAGAAAAATGAAATAAAGGACTAAACTTCAAATGTAACGAAAATGAAGTTAACATATATAAATGCTCTATCAAAATTTCCTGGATGCAAATGACATTATAACAAAGGAAACATTCCCTAACTCCTTACCAAAAGTTTAATGTTCTGTATGTTCCAGATTACAGAACCATAAATTCAGCCACAAAGTATAGCACAAAAAAATAGTATATGAAGATACATATGAAGAAAATAACTACATAGTAACACAACACCTTCCAAATTACTAATGCCTAAAAGGATGTCTTGGACAATATAATTCATTTAGGAGGCTCTCTCTTTGATATGTGCCAGTACCAGTACTTGAATTCAGGGCTTTTCTGCTCATATCTAGCACTCTACAACTTGAGCCACATTTGTAGCCTGGGTTTCTGCCAGAGTCCTGAGCTCCTAAGGAGACTCCTGAGCAAGGACAAATGGGAGTGCTAGAACCTGGCTTAGTAGACTCTTAATTAGGAAGTTATCAGTAAACTTTTTATTTTTTTGCAGTACTGGGAGTTGAAGAAGTCTCAAACTTGCTATACGCATTGAATTACCAGTTGAGCTATGTTCTCAAAGCAAATGACTTGTACTTTTCATAATACAAGTATCTAAAGCATCAACTAGGTCAACTTTAGAATCAAATGCAGAGTACTAAAATTTCCTTACACAGGACATGATGCATTAAACTGAATAAACTTAAACTAGCTTAACCATGCATCAAGCTAATCACTGGCCACTATAATGCATTTACTGCTCACATGCTTTAACCCTTTAGAACCATGTATGGGGTACACTTTAGGCTTTTGTTTTTGGTTGTTAGTATGAGTTCAAATATCACCTGATTGTTGATTAACATAATCTTATTTTTAACATACTAAACAATACATATTTTTAAATAATAAAGATTTAATTTTAAAGTAGGGTCCAAAGGGTTAAGTTATAAAGCCATTTTAACAATTTTAAACTGCAACTTCCTGCGTACTTGTGCTGTGCTAGGAAACAGAGCTTTAGAAGATGCAGACAGACTTTCTGAATTGGATGAAGCTGTACTTGAGCTTGTGACAGGTGTCCCCATCTGTAGCATAAAAGAAAGGAAACAATGAAAAGTCTCCAAACAAATGGGTAAAAAATAAGCCATGTGGCAGACTTTCAGTACAGATTGCATTTTTATAAATGCAAAATTTAATGCAATCAAATGTCATTATTTAGAGGCAGACAACTAATGCATTTACAATAACAGAGAAAGTGTGAGCCTCAAAACCTTTTACAATTCAGTACCAATAAACCTACTTAACCACCATTTCTTTTCTAAAACTAGTATGTTTCACATTGTAGTATTAAAAGAATACTTTAAACTGAAGATACACTAGTGACATTTCAATTCTATTATCAATGACTTTCTACAAAAGATCAATGCCAAATTTAACATTTCAAACCAAACTTCCATCCAATCACAAAAGCATTGTCAATATGCTTAATGGTAATATATATTTGGTTTAATATATGTACTTCTCTGGCCTTGAACTCAGGGCCTGGGTCTCTCTGTCTGAGCTTTTGTGCTCAAGGCTAGTAAGCTACCACTTGAGCCACAGTTCCACTTCTGGCTTTTTGGTGGTTGAACGTAAGAGTCTCACAGATTTTTGTACACAGGCTGGCTTCAATTATGATCCTTAGATCTCAGTCTCCTGAATAGCTAGAATTACAAGCTTGAGTCACTAGTGCTCAGCTTAAAAGTAGTCATTTTAATGAAGCACCCATAAGCAGGAAAGCTTTAAAAAGTAGCATTGAATAATCTAAAAAAAATGTAAATCCTAATAATCATAAGCACATTTACTAATGCTAAATGTAATTGAAAAAAATCAAAGGTGTTGGTCATTATGTGTACATTACATGTAACAGAAGCATCTTTCAGTATATTTTGGAAAAGGTTTTAAAAGACAAGACCACTAAGGAACTAGTTTGACTAAATTAAAAGCCATTACATGATTACTCCCGAAAGAACACAGCACTATTCTACATTGGAGAAAATTCCAGGAATTATTTTGCTAGTCGTAAAGACATCTTTGGCTATAGCCTCATTCCACTTACAAGAAAGAAACAATGACATCTCAGCATTAGGTATTTAAAGTAACAGAAATCTTTCATTTATAGCTTACAACCAGGATGACATATTAACTATTCATGTATCTTCACACTTCATGACTAGACAATCAAGATATGTAAAAATGGAAAAGGATTGGCTACTTATTTAACCTGTGGTACCTCCAAAGGTTTCTTCTGTAAAGACTTTACCTAAGTATAAATGAAGTCCTTTTTAGGGATTTTACCTTACCTGTCCAGCACTGGGGAAAAGAGGCTTGGTAACTGGAGGCTGTGGAGCAGGTACTGTTGCTGTTGGTGCAGGTGGTCTATTAAGAATACCTGGTGCTGAAACAGCCTGTGCTTGAGTCATTGGAGGAATTCCAGGGCGTGGAACTGGTGGAGGCATACCTGCAACAGAAATATTGGGGGAGGGAACTCAAGTCAATGCAACATTTTTTTTGTTGGGGGGGGGGGGGCGGGTAACCCAGTCATGGGGCCTGAACTCTGTCCCTCAGCTCTGCAGCTCAAGGCTAGTGCTCTACCACTTGAGCCACAGTGCCACTTCCAGCTTTTTTCTTTTTGCTTATGTGGTGCGGAGGAATCGAACCCAGGGCCTCATGCATGCAAGGCAAACACTCTACCACTGAGCCACCTTCCCAGCAACCAATGCAACATTTAGCCAGTGACTTATGCCTGTAATCCTAGCTACCCAAGAGGCTAAGATCTGAGGATCATGGGTTAAAGCAAGCTTGGGCAGTCTGTGAGACTCCAATTAACCACCACAAAATCAAAAGTAGAACTGTGATTCAAGTGGCAGAGCAGTAGCCTTGTACAAGAGCTCAGGGACATCATCCAAGCCGAGTTCAAGCTCCAGAGGGAGGGCCCTCCCCTTCCTCCCCGCCCACTCAACAAGGATTCATTTACTGCTGAATAACTCTGTAGTTCAGGAACTTAGGCACTTGCTCCTGACTACAATCACACATCAAACTTTTCCTTTCTTTAGTAGTACTTTAGAATTTCAATGTGAAAAAATACCACTGTACCCTGAGTATGGATAAAACAGTACTAAAGCTTATAGACATTAGAAACTCAGAGGCAAAGTGCAAACAATGTTCTGAGTTCTAGCCCTAGTAACTCTTCTCCTTTCAAACAAAAAAGCTGGGCAACGATGACGATAGCCTGTAATCCCAGCTACAAGGAGGCTGAGATCAGAGGATCACAATTCAAAGCAAGCCCAGGCAGATAGTCGATGAGACTTCTCTCCAGTTAATCAACAAAAAGCTGGAAGTGGACCTGTGATTCAAGTGGTAGAGCCTAGCCTTCAGTGAAAAGGCCAGGGGACATGCTCTCCCAGGCTAAGTTCAAACCAGTACCACAACCTCCTAAAGAATTGTTTAACAAGCCAGGCGCCGGTGGCTCATGCCTGTAATCCTAGCTACTCAGGAGGCTGAGATCTGAAGATAGCAGTTCAAAGCCAGCCTGGGCAGGAAAGACCGTGCGACTCCTATCTCCAATAAACCACTAGAAAACCAGAAGTGGTGCTGTAGCTCAAGAGGTAGAGCGCTCACCTTGAGCTGAAGAGCTGAGGGACAGCACCCAGGCCCAGAGTTCAAGCCCCATGACCAACCAAAAAAAAAAAAAAAATTGTTTAACACATCATACCTGGTGGCATTCCAGGCATCAGAGGAGGTATTCCAGGTCCAGGTGGCATCATTCCACCCATTGGCATCATTCTATTAAAAAGCAAATTTCAATAAGAAATATAAATTAACAATATAGACTACAGGAAAATGTTTTGGCTATAGCCTGAAACAATAAAGACTTTTAATTCAATCTCAATATTGAAACAATCAAGCTGAAAGAACCAATCATATACTACAAACAATTCTATCAAAATAAGTCCTCTAAAACTTAGTAAAGATTCTGTTTACCATAAAATGAGGAAAATTGTCTTTCTTGACAAAACAAAGTCACTGATAATATCACTCATTATGTACAGATTTCATCTAAAATGGGATGTTTTACTGGAAAGCAAAATCTTTTGTTCCAATTGTCAAATATCCACACAATTAGAAAAACTGCACTCTATGGAGTTGTCAGAATTTTGAACAGAAAAAAAAAAAAGCTCAATGTGCTAGCCTAAGAATTTTTTGTTTTAGAAGGGCAAATACTATCAAAATTAATCAGAAGTAAACTCAAGACTCCATGATTTTTTTTCCCTTAAACTCAAGAGCTTGGACACTGTCCCTGAGCTTTTTGCTCAACGTTAGCTTTCTGCCACTTTGAGTCATACTCCACTTCTGGCTTTTTAAGAGGCTCACAGACTTTCCTGCCAGGACTGGCTTTGAACTGCAATCCTCAGATCTCAGACTCCTGAGTAGCTAGGATTACAGGCGTGAGCCACCAGGGCCTGGTCGTCTGATTCTATAGAATAGACATATAACACCAAACCATGATCTAAAAATACCTTTTTTTTTTTGGGGGGGGGGGGGCAAGGGGTGGGAATCGGTCGTGGGTCTTGTACTCTGGGCCTGGGCACTGACCCTTTGCTCTTCAGCTCAAGGCAAGCACTCTACCACTTGAGCCACAGCATCGCCACTTCCATTTTTCTGGTCGTTAATTGGAGATAAGAGTTTCTCCCCGCCTGGGCTAGCTTTGAATCTCGATCCTCAGATCTAGTAGCTAGGATTATAGGCATGAGCCACTGTCACCCAGCCATGATTTAAAAATACAACCTAAGCTTATCAAGCTTTCGGCTAGAAAAAGTTGACCTTCATGTATTAGTGTCCAATTTAAAGTTTGTCAATACCTAGAAGGGTTTTTGGTGTTGAGGACTGACATCAGGGCCTGGGGTACACTAGCCATATCCTCTTTTTTTTTTTTTTTTTTTTTTAGCCATATCCTCAACACTGAGCTACTCCCCAAAGTCCTATATCATGGGATTATCAGAAGTGTAACTTCTATATATCATTTCTAATTGAAAGAGGACTCAATTACAATCTATAATAAAGCATGATGAATTTAGTAAATTATGCTTATCAGTTTACCAAGTCTCAGTACTTTTAGCAGTTTGAGGAAGTATCAACACAATTAGAGAATAATTTTAATGGTCAGTTTCCTCAAAGATGTTTAAATTTCCCTTAAGAAACCTGTGTCAATTAACTTGAAAATTTTCTAAGTTTTAGTGAGGAAGATTAGAATATTCCTGAATTCCACTAAATAGCTATCATTAAACACACACAAAATGACATTATGATCATATACCTCCTAAATTACATTATGAATGAAATGCTTACATGTTTTCACCGCAAAATGACTGGGTGTATTTTCTCTGATGATGCAATCTGTGAAAATGTATGACAAAATCAAAATCTAACTGTGATTTTCAAAATACAGTGGGAAAGTGTATCGTATACCTCTCAAATCACAAAATCCTTAAGTAAAAGTGATAGGCACAAGTACCTCAGATTCAGTATAGTTTTCTGATTTAGAAATTAAGAGTTTGTTCTGTTCACAACTAGAAAGTGTGATGGGGCAGTTCTGAATCTCAAAAAGTCAAACCTTCAACCAATTACTTCAATTACAGCAAATGTAACAGAAGCAGATGGTTGCATAATAAACATTCTAAAACCCAAAACACTATTATTCTAAGGTAAATTTACACCTTAAATTTATTGGCTGACCCATTCTTAGGGAAGACTTTCAGAACCCATACTTTCTAGAAGCAAAAATAATGCAAATTAATGTTTAATTCATATTAAAACCCAAGTTGAGAAAGATCATTAGCCAATTAAAAATTTTCTTACCCAGGTGGCATGCCTGGCATAACTGGTGGCATTCCTGGCATCAGAGGAGGAACACCTGGCATTAATGGAGGTATGCCTACAAATAAAGAATTTCAACCAAAGAATTACAAATTAAATTACAAATTTAAGTGTTATAAGGACGAAATATTTTTTTGAAGGGTGGGGTAGTACTGGGATTGGAATTGAGCCATGTCCAATGCTCAGGAATACTTTTTTTTTTTGCAGGTCATGGGGCCTGGGCACTGTCCCTCAGCTCTTCAGTTCAAGGCTGGCACTCTACCATTTGAGCCACAGCGCTACTTCCTGCTTTTTCTGCTTACGTAGTGCTGAGGAATCAAACCCAGGGCCTCATGCATGCGAGGCAAGCACTCTACCACTGAGGCACCTTCCCAGCCCCATCAGGAAATAATTCTTCTATGGTCTATCAATAAAAACCTTAAAAAAATGTTACATTTTAAGCAACTTCTTGTGCTACCTGGCGGCATTCCTGGTGCTCCTGGAACTGGTGGCAGTCCTGGCTGCACCATTGGTGGGATATAACCTTGTTGAGGTTGAACAGGCTGTGGCTGAAAAGAAGTTGAGGCTGCAGACTCATCATCATCATATTCATCAGAATCATCTTGTTGTTTCTTTTTTTGACTCTCTGCCAAAAAATGTTTTGCACAGTATCTTAAAAAAATATTCAAAATCTATACTCTTCCAAGGTTAACAACCTTTTCGTATGTTATTTAAAGCAAGAATAAATGGCGCTGAGGAATCAAACCCAGGGCCTCATGCGTACAAGGCAAGCCCACCTTCCCAGCGCTTGTAAATTTTTTTCTATGATCTGAACAGTGTAAAGTTCAAATACGATGTCAAACACCACTACTAAACATAAGACATAAAGGAAAAACAGTACTCAATATTACAATTCTGAGCCATGCATGGTAGTATGCATCTATAATCCCAGCTACTCAGGAAGGAGATGATCTAGACTCCTTTACACCAATGGGGGAAGACTTCTAAATCTACCATCGATATTTGAAAACAGACCTATTCTCGCTAAAATTAAGCTTTATTTTACAAAAACATCACTTTACAGTATTTACCTTGTGTTTTCTGTTCAAGAAGTCGACGTCTTTCATCCATGTCTTTTTCTGGAATACCTTCCATACCATATATTTCCAACTCTATATCTGTTCTCCCAGGTATTGCATTTGGTACAGCATCTATTGTCTCTTTATGCACCTAGCATTAAAAAATGAAACTTGTATTACACAGACAAAAATCACTTTATAAAAGTGTTTTTAAGTGGCTGGGAAGGTGGCTCAGTGGTAGAGCGCTTGCCTTGCATGCCTGAGGCCCTGGGTTTGATTCCTCAGCACCACATAAGCAAAAAGAAAAAAGCCAGAAGTGGTGCTGTAGCTCAAGTGGTAGAGCACTAGCCTTGAGCTGAAGAGCTGAGGGACAGCACCCAGGCCCAGAGTTCAGGCCCCACAACTGGACCCCCCCCAAAAGTGTTTTTAATCCCCCCCCAAAAAAAGTGTTTTTAAGTAATTTTAGGCCTGGGAGTATGGCTTTAGAAATAAGAACATCAGCCTCACAAGCTTGAGGCTAAAAGCAGGCAAAAGAACAAAACTTAATACTTCTTGGTTTCTCCTCAAGTACTTCAAGCTTTCACTGTTATAATGCAACCTCAGTCAACTTACCTCAATCACCAGTATGACTCAAGTTCTTTGAAACATTTCACTGGCTTATAGGGTATGCCTCTCAGTTTTCCTCTCAGTGTCCTTGGATGGTTTTTTACAAATCTTACCATTGAAGTGGTAAGAATGAAGTGAAGGCTAGGAATGGCTTATGGCAGAGCACACTTACATCCACTTTTCTATCCACTGCATAACAAGGAATATACTCCCATGTACATGTATTACCAGAACTTAAAACATTTTCAGAACTTAGAATAGCTGTTCTAGCACGTGCATGTGTTTGTGTGTGCATGTACAAGCATGCTGGTCCTGGGGTTTTAACTCAGGGCTTGGGCACTGTAACTGAACAAGTTTTCCCAAGGCTAGTTTGTGATCCACTTGAGCCACAGCTCCAGTTGTCTTTTTGAGGTAACAGTCTTCTGAACTTTCCTGTCAGGATTGGCTTCAAACCACAACTGATAGACCTGTCTTCAGAGTAGCTAGGGCTACTGGTATGAGCCTTAGGAGCCCAACCAAAGCAACCATTTTTATACTTTATTCTCCTCCTTCATTCATTGTGCTTTCTTAAAATCAATACAAAACCCATTTTTGTTGGTCCTAGGGCTTGATTCAGGGCCTGAATATTGTTCCTCAGCTGCTTTTTCTACCACTTGAGCCATAGGTCCACTTCTGACTTTTCTGATAGTTTATTGGAGGCTCACAGACTTTCTTTTTTTCTTTTTTGTCAGTCGTGGGGCTTGAACTCGGCCTGAGTGCTGTCCCTTAGCTCTTCAGCTCAAGGCGAGCGCTCTACCACTTGAGCTACAGCGCCACTTCTGGTTTTCTGGTGGTTTATTGGATATAGGAGTCTCACCGTCTTTCCTGCCCGGGCTGGCTTTGAACCGCAATCCTCAGATCTCAGCCTCCTGAGTAGCTAGGATTACAGGCGTGAGCCACCAGCGCCCGGCTGGCTCACAGACTTTCTTGCCTGAACTGAATCAAACTGAGATCCTTAGGTTTCAGCCTCCTTAAGTAGCTAGATAACAAGTATGAGCCACTGACTGGAACTTGGCTCAAAACTATCTTCTTGACCACATCTCTATCCCTGTTCTTCTTGCAGCTTCCCACATCTCAATACAAGGGATTTTTGTTGTTGTTCCAGTCCCAGGACTTGAACTCAGGGACCCAGACACTATTCCTGAGCTCCTTTGCTGAAAGCAAATGCTCTACCATTTGAACCACAGCTCCACCTCTGGTTTTTTGGTAACCAATTAGAAGTAAGAGTCTCAGATTTCCCTTCCTGGATTGGCTATGAACCAAGATTCTCATATCTCACTGTCCTGAGTAGCTAGGATTACAGATATGAACCACTAGTACCTTGCAGAAAGACTTTTTTGGGGGTCATGGGGCTTGAACTCAGGGCCTGGGCACTGTCCTTGAGCTTTTTCGCTTGAGGATAGCACTTTGAGCCACACCTTCACTTCCAATTTTCTGGTGACTAATGGGAGATAAGAGTCTCAGGGAGTGTTCTGGCCAGGTTGGCTTTGAACTGAGATCCTCATATCTCAGCCTCCTGAATAGCTAGGATTACAAGGGTGAGCCACCAGTTCCTGGCTCAAAAGGATTTTTTTTGGTTGGTCATGGGATTTGAAATGAGCCTGAGCACTGTCCCTCAGCTCCTCAGCTCAAGGCTAGTGCTCTACCATTTGAGCCACAGTGCCACTCCTAGGAAGTCATTTTTAACATGTACTATCTATTCAAAACATTTTGATACCATTCACAATCCCTTACTTTTTCATATCCTTCATCAAATCTACCAGCAAACTTTGGTCTGTCACTATCACCTAATTGTACTCCTGAAGCATCCTTTAAAAAATTTTTAAAAGGGAGGAAGATGGGGCTGGGAAGGTAGCTCAGCGGTAGAGTGCATGCCTTGCAAGCATGAGGCCCTGGGTTCGATTCCTCAGCACCACATAAACAGAAAAAGCCAGAAGTGGTGCTGTGGCTCCAGTGGTAGAGCGCTAGCCTTGAGCTGAAGAGCTGAGAGACAGCGCCCAGACCCAGAGTTCAGGCCCCATGACCGGCAAAAAAAAAAAAAAAAAAAAGGAGGAAGATGAAAGTGGACATGACTCAAGTGGTAGATCAAAAGAATGGAGCAAAAAACTAAGAGGCAGCACTTAGGCCTTGAGTTCAAGTCCCAAAACTGGCACCAATAAAAACTAACAAAACCCACTGGACTGAAGGTTTGCATCAACTGATATAGTTCCAACCTAGCAAGCAAAGGTCCCAAGTCCAAACCCCAATACCAACAAAAAAGAAAGTTGCCAAGCTCCAGTGGCTCAGGAGTGTAATCCTAGCTGCTCAGAAGGCTGAGATTTGAGGATCATACCCTGAAACCAGCCTAAGCAGGAAAGTCCATGAGACCGTTATCTCAAATTAACCACCAAAAGACCCCGAAGTAGTAGAGCACTAGCTTGAGAAAAAAACTCAGAGACAGTGCCTAGGTTCTCAAGCCCCAAGACCTGTGACTCCCCCCACCCAAAGGGTGTTATCTGTGTTTGATATCTCTTCAAATCCATTTCATTTGTAATAAAAAGTAGCAGTTGTGCTATAGTCCTCTCCCTTGCCATTCTTTGTATACTACTTCTCAGAGTTTAATCTCTTAAAAGATATGAGCTACTCTTTCAGGTCTTTACTGTTTTAGTTTTCTTTTACTTTTTTTTGGGGGGGGAGGGGTCAGTCAGGGGCTTGTACTCTGGGCTTGAGTGCTGTCCCTGAGCTCTTCAGCTCAAGACGAGTGCCACTTCTGGTTTCCTGGTGGTTAATTGGAGATAAGTCACATGGACTTTTCTGCCTGGGCAGGCTTTGAACTTCAATCCTCAGATCTCGGGTTCCTGAGATGCAAAGATTATAGGCGTGAGCCACTGGCACCTGGCATTACAAGTTATATTTATGTAAGTTATTTTCCTTCACAATATAAAGCAAACACAATGAAGAAACTTGTATTCACTGTTACATACTCAGTACCTAAAACATGTCTAGTACAAAGCAGCTCCATAGGCATTTTCTGTGATTTAAGGAAACACAGCTACTGTTCCTGACTTCAGGACACCTAATAGCCACAGGTAGCTACTGAGAACTGGAAATGTGGGTATGTGACCAGAAAACTGAATTTTTAATTTACTTAAACAGCTATATGAAACTAATGGCTGCTTCAGTAAACAGCTGAAATCTATTATGTAATAGCCTCTCTTTGGAGCACTAGGATTACTACTAATTTGTACCACAAACATAGCTTTTGTGTGCTCATTTCATTCATTTGTTAGCTTGTTTTTGTGTTGGTACTAGAGCTTGAAACTCAGGGCCTAGGTGCTATCCCTTAGCTTTTTCACTCAAGCCTAGCACTCTACCACTTCAGCCACAACTGTCTTTTTGCTGGTTAACTGGAGATGAGTCTCAAGGAATGGCTTTGAACTGTGATCCTCAGATCTCAGCCTCCTGAGTAATTAGGACTTACAGGCAGAAGCTACCATCATTGGCTTTGATGCTTTCAAACAAAAGCTAAATTATTAAGCTAAACTATGACAATAAAGCCCTAGAGTGAAAACAATCTATCCTGAATTTGAGTGAATAGAATTCATACTGAACTTACATTTTTTTTTCAGTAATGGAAATTTAGCCTAGAGCCCAACATTTGCATGGGTAAATGATCTATGGCTAAACTACACATACATCCCAGCCTTCACATAAATTTTATTTATTTATTTATTCATTTAGGGTCCAGTCATGGGGCTTGAACTCTGGGCCTGGGCACTGTCCCTCAACTCTTCAGCTCAAGGCTAGCCTCTACCACTTGAGCCACAGTGCCACTTCTGGCTTTTTCTTTTTGCTTATGTGGTGCTGAGGAATCAAACCCAGGGTCTCATGCATGCAAGTCAAGTGCTCTACCACTGAGCCACTTTCCCAGCCCCACATAAATTTATTTTATAACCTGGAATGTAATGTCTTCCTTCCTCCAACTTGTTGCATTTCCTCCGACTCGCTCATTTTACATCTCAGGAGTCTCATGTACCAAACACTAAGGGCAAGCATGGTGGGACAGGCTTATAATCACAGCACTCAGAAGCCTGAGGCAGGAGGATTAAGGTTTTGAGACCATCCTGGATTTATCAACCCATTCTCAGGCAAAGAAATGTACCATTCAATATATAGAATAAGCCCAGCCCCAACAGATTATAACAAATCCTTAGTGGCAATGAGTTGTGCCTATTAACTCTTAATCCTATGGCCATACTGCTCACAAAACTTAAATCACTGATCCTTGTTCTCAGCCCCAGGTATTTAGAATATATTTTATTACCTCAACCTAGTTGTTACCTATCTGTAATTTAAAGACAAATACAAATATACTCTCTCATTAAACACTAAAGTCAGTTTAGGTAACTCACACCTGTACTCCTAGCTACTCAGATCTGAGGATCACAACTGGAGGCAAGTAGTGTCAAGAAAGTCTGTGAGACTATCTCCACTAAACTATCAAAGAAGTGGAGTTGTAGCTTAAGTGGTATAGTGTTAGCCTTGAGCAAAAGATCAGGAACAGCACCCAAGTCTGAGTTCAAAGTCCCAGGAATGGCGTGCACACGTGCACGCACACACACACACAAAGCTCAGGTTATCTTCTTGATATTTATACATACTCAGTGGTAGTTTGTGCACAGATATATTCAAACATGGTAATAAAAAGAGATCTGAGTTAAACTCGTGTTCTCAAGCACTTTTTTGCTAGGGCCTTGCTGACCTTGATCCTTCTATCTAGGTGGGAAAAGATATGCATCCCATTCCAGCTTGTTCTTTAGAGGCAAGGTTTCCAGTAACATTTGTCCCAGTTTCTCTCACTTTGTCTTCCTCCCAATATAAACAAAACCATAAAGCTAATTATTTTCAAATGAAAAGGAGACAAACATACAAAAAAAAAATCCTTACCTGCATGCAATGAATGGCTAAGCCAGGTCCTGTATATAATTTCTTATGACATATATGGCATTTAAAATGCTTGGCTTTTTGGTGCTGTATCAGGATCTTCTCATCATCAAAATCTCTATTGCAATACCTAATCAAGAGTGCTAAGGTACAAAACATAATGACTTTGTCCGTAATAAAAACAATCTGGAGGAATGGGCACAGTTGTGTGTGCCAGTCCATAAACCCAGCAGTTTGAAGCTGGAGCATGTGAGCCTAGATGTGAGGAGAAACTTAATATAAAGTAACAGTTGGTGTTAATCAGCTTCTTAATTAAAAATTTTTTAAGGTAGCTCACGCCTGTAATCCTAGCTACTCAGGAGGTAGAGATCTGAGGATCCAGCCTGGGCAGGAAAGTCCCTGAGACTCTCATTTCCAATAAACCACTCAGAAAACCGGAAGTCAAGCTGTGGCTCCAGTGGTAGAGTGCTAGCCTTGCACTGAAAAGCTGAAGAACAGTGACCAGGCCTAGAGTTGAAGCCTCTCCCCTCCCCCCCATGCACAAAATAGGACTTCACCTGAGGATTATAAATGATGCCAGGTAGTTCCCTATTTTCAATTCTCTAGAAACATCCACCAAAGAAACCCAGCACAATAATCCAAAGCATATTGGTCAAATTCTTGTGCTTAATAGAAATGTTAGTATTTGAATGCTTCCAAATGCACAAGGAAAGCGTTCCATATATGTTTGAGTCAAATTTAAATGCCAAGACATAACTCATTACATACAGAAGTGACAAAAAAATCGAAATATAAGGAATTTACAAAAAGATTAATTTCGTGGCCAATATTTTGATTCAGCAATCCAGAATTGCTTACAATTTTGATACTGTCTTGGGAGATTAGGTACTTCACATTAACTTTCGCCGTTAGGAAATGTAAAACTCACAGACGAGCAAAATCTACAATAGTAAGAACTGTTAGCTCACTATCCCAGACTTTCCTGCAAGCACATTATAAAATTCGTGACCCAGGTTGTCTTTTTTTTTTTTTAAGTACAACTAAATGCAGCTCCGCCAGAAACCGTTTGGAAGTAATAAAATCAATTTTTCAACGTAAAGTACGTTACTCGCCTCTGGGAAAAGTATTCCCCAAGGCTGCCACATTCTAACCAATTTCCCTTCTAAGAAGCTTTTTAAAAATTTTTGGAAAAAAAAAAAAAAGAGTCCTACAAAGTTGGCTAGTACAAACAAGAAACTCCACCCTGTTAAAAAAAAAAAAAAAAAAAAAGATCGCTTCCTGAAGATTAAGGCGCCTGTGGGTTAAGACGCGGAAGCTAGTTCTCTGCCACCCACGGGGGGGGGGAGAGAGGAAAAAAAAGGGGGGGGGAAGAGAATCAATCGCTCAAAACCTAAGTGAACTCCATTAAACCATCCATTTCCCGCGTCGTTCCCCCCCTCCCCCCCGCGACCTCTCTCCGCGGCCTCCCCGAGAGACAAGAGACTGACTTCGGAAGGTTCTTCCACCATCCTCCACGGAGTCAATTAGCCTGTTACATTACAAGAGAAGCCTCTCCCCACCCCAACCCCCGGGTTGGATCGTCACCCACACAGCGGGCGCGGGGGGCCTTCGGGGCCAGCGCCCTTGGCGGCGGGGTCCAGGCCTCCGCCCGCCGGGCCGGCCGTCGCTCGCACCCAAGTCCCACACAACTCCCTCGCCTGAGGGATTCCGTTTTCCCGGAAGGCCTTCCCGAGCTCTCACGCCACCCACCCCGAGGCCCCGAAGGCCGCACGCTCCGCGCCGTAGGCCCACACACCCGCCGCCCCGGCCCCGGCCTTCTTCCACCCGCACCCTCCGCGGAGCCTCGACCTCAAACCCACAAAGGATATCAACACCACGGCTTCAGCTGCTTCTTCTTCTTGCGACCCATATCTGCGCTCTACCGACGAAGTAAAGGGAAGCGGGGAGGGGTGAGGGGGAGAGGACGGGGGTGGGGGGGGCAGAGGAGAGAAAAGAGTAAATGCAGGAAAAACAAGGCGAAAAAAAATCGCCTGCTTTCCCGAGCCAACGGCCACCACCGCGTCCCACACGAAGCCGACACAAAATGGCCGACACCGTCGTTCGTTCTCCGCCTCCCGTCAGGCGCTGCGGCGGCGGAGGCGGGGCCAGGCCCGGGTGTGTGTCACGTGACGCGGGCCCCGGCTCTCACCAGGGCCTGTGTCCAAGCCTTTGGCTTCCCCTCCCTCCCTGCTTCCGGTGGCTGAAGCCTAGGGAGTTGTTTTGTCAGGGAGTTGGCCTCTGGTGCTAGCGAATTGCGGAAGAAAGGAGGGGGGGGGTGGGAACAAAATGAAAGGATTGCCAGTATAATTAAAGAGAGGTTCGGCGCCCAATTTTTAAACTTCGTGTCAGTTACCGGGTAAACCCGTTGTGCGGTGTGGGTGTCTGGGCCTACCACGTGCTAAGGCAAAAGAAGTGAGACTGGGCCAGGCGACCGACCCCGCCATACAGACAGGCAGGCAAGTAAACAAGGCTGAGGGGTTCACTGCGTCATCGCCAGGGGGGGAAGTGAAGGGGACTGGAAAACCGCCAGAGGAAGGCCTAAAACAGCTTTGTTGATTGTGGAGGTGTCCTGAGGGGCTCCTGAGCATGCTGGGTGGGAAGTGCAGTCAGTGCCTGTCCCAGCACTGAATTATTGCCCCCCAGAGTTAAGAAACCACCCTGGGCAACGCAGCCAGGTCCTGTCTCAAAAGTGCAAGTCTTGACCCAGTGGCTGGTGGCTGACAGCCTGTAATCCTTAGCTACTCAGGAGGCTGAGATCTGAGGATCGCAGTTCGAAGCCAGGCCGGGCAGGAAGGTCCGTGAGACTCTTATAAACTACTCAGAAAAAGCAGAGATGACGCTGTGGCTCAAGTGGTAGAGTGCTAGCCTTGAGCACGAAGAGGCTCAGGGATGGTGCCAAGGTCCTGAGTTCAAGCCCCAGGACTGGCAAAAAAAAAAGTTCAAGTCTTCGTGGCTAGAAAGACAAAAAAAAAAAAAAGCACCGTAAGGCAGTAACTCATAGTGAAGGTACTGGTGGCAAGAACTATTCCTGGAGAGGCTTCCCTAGAAGCAAGTCCTGGAAATTCCTAGAACATTCTGAGATTGATGAATTGCAAAATGGCTGAATTCTGTTTCCTTGTAAGAAAAGCAGGTTTCTGTTTCCTCTGAGTTTTCTAAGAAGCTAGAGAACAGTTTTAAGATGGAGACTAAAGTATTTTGTTTGTTTTTTCCAGAGCTGAGGCTGAAGACCAAACTCAGGGCCTTCAGCTTGCCAGGCAGGCGCTCTTCTTCTGAGCTAAACCCCCAGCCCCAAGAAGTGGTTTGTTGAGCTGGGCACCAGTGGCTCATGCCTATAATCCTAGCAACTGAGGAGACTGAAATCTGAGGATTACAGTTTGCCAGCCCAGTGAAGAAAGTTGATGAGATTGTTTTTTTTACCTTTTTTTTTTTTTTGGTTGGTTGTTGGGCCTGAACTCTGGGCCTGGGCGCTGTCCCTCAGCTCTTCAGCTCAAGACTATCGCTCTACCACTTGAGCCACAGCATCACTTAATGTTTTTTTCTGCTTATGTGGTGCTGAGGAATCGAACCCAGGGCCTCATGCATGCAAGGCAAGCACTCTACCACTGAGCCACCTTCCCAGCCCTTTTTTAAACTTCTTTTTATTGTTATTATGAAGGTAATGGTTAAAGGAGTTACAGTAACATAAGTCAGGTAAAGAGAACATTTCTTTTTGAACAATGTCACCCCTTCCCTCACTCTTCCAGCTTTCCCGGTGAGGCCCTTATCTCCAATAAACCATCAAAAACCAGAGATAGAGCTGTGCCTCACATTGTAGAGTCCTAGTCCTGAGGGAAAAAACAAAGGGACCGTGCCAAGCCCTGAATTCAAACCCTAGTACTGGCATGCGCATGTGGTCACCCACATACACAGTGACTTAGAGTCCATTCCTAACTTCCATCTGGCTGGGCTTAGAACCATTTGTATTGTAGTAATAGCTAGTAATATGAACTATGTATTTAAGGTGGAAAATAGACCAGATGTGGTAACATGCTTGTAATCCCAGGTACTCAGGGTACACCAGGAGGATCAAGGATCTGACTACCTAGACAAAAAGTGCAAGACATTGCCTAAAAAACAAAGCAAAAAGATTTGGGAGTATGGCTTTAGTAGAAGAGCACAAACAAGAGCAAATCTGAGTTCAAGTTCTTGTAACCTCACCCCTGCCAAAATTTTTTTTAAAAGGTTTTGTCTGTGGAACACTAAACTAATGGGTTGGTGTAAAAGCCAACAGGGAATTTCAGCCTATGCAGCTTGTAGACAGAAGGATAAGCTGATATGCCAAAACCTAACTATACAGAGAGCAACAAAAAATGGGGAAGAAGAACAGAACTGTACATCTTCCGTGTCACACAACCTTATAGGACACAGAAATCCATCAGTTAGAAAGCCATCTAAATTCTATTACCCAAAGCCAAACAGTGATAATGAAGTTTGAGACAGTAGAAATGGGCTGAATTACTGTCTTCCCCATGGCATACCTATTCCAGATGTGCTCTTTTTCTGCCATATTTTTTTCTAATAAACTCTTTTATCTTTTATTTTTTATGTCTTACCTGAATTCCTTTTTGCCAGATACCGCATCTAGCCAAGGTTGTATAACTGCCCTAAACTTTCTGGTAACATGTTTGGTGTACTAGCAGGGAAGTTAGGGATTAGGATCTCTGTATGTCTTAGATTCATCATTAGTTACATTACTCTATTTTAGGCACTGTTACTGGTCTAGAAGCCTGTGAGGTAGATGCCATTATCAACAGGTTAATATACATGAGATAAAAGGAGTCATAAGAGAGTTAGGATAATTTACCCAAAGTCAAAGAGTAACACTAGATTTAAGTTTGAAAGAGATCCCCTTCTCCCAGGCACTGAGGGCTAATGCCTATAATCCAAGCTATTCTGGAGGCTGAGATCTGAGGATCCAGGTTGAGTCTAGCCTAGGTAGAAAAGTTTTCAAAGAGATTCTTATCTCCAATTAATTAATAGCCAGAAGTGGTGGTGTGGCTCTGTGGTAGAGCCCTAGCACCCAGGCCCTGAGTTCAAGCCCCACAAATGACAAAAAAAAAAAAAAAAAAAAAAAAGATCTCTTTCCCTGATGTATGTAGACAGTGTAATATGAACAGTGAGTTGGCAAGAACTAAAATAAAGGCAAGTCTAAGTAAGGGAGGGGGGGTGGAGCACAAATGGGGACATGTGACCTTTACTAGCTACATTTCCAGCCCAAGTATTCTACCACAAATAAAAACAAAGCCAGCGGTGGCTCAGTGGTAGAGCGCAAGCCTTGCATGCCAGAGGCACTGGGTTCGATTCCTCAGCACCACATAAGCAAAAAGAAAAAAGCCGGAAGTGGCGCTGTGGCTCAAGTGGTAGAGCGCTAGCCTTGAGCTGAAGAGCTAAGGGACAGCGCCCAGGCCCAGAGTTCAGGCCCCACGACCGGACCCCCCCAAAAAAAAAAACAAAGCCAGAGGCACAGATTCATTACTATAATTTTAGGAGATTTGGAGACTGATATGGAGTAGATGTAGGTTTAAAGGTAGTTGGAGTAAAAGTCTGAGTCTCCATCTCCAAAATAACCAGCAAATAAGCAGGGCTAGAAGCATGGCTAAAATATTTTTAAGTACTAGCCAACCAAGTAAGAGGAGCAAGCCAGAAGCCCAGAGCTCAAACCCTAGAGACAACAAAAAAGGAAAAGAAAGTGTAAAGGCTGTGTACACATGGAATCCTGGCTACTCATTAGCTGGAGGCTGGAAGGTCTTGAGTTCTGGGCCAGCTCAGCAAAGTTAGTCTCAAAACCAAAATACAAACAAAATACCTAGGGATAAATAAGGCTCAAGTGGTTGGAGTGCCGGTGTTGTAGCAAGCATGAGGCCCTGAGTTCAAATCCCAGTACCACTAAACACAGGGGAAGAAAAGAAAGAAAATCCACGAGACTAGCTAGTTCTACCGTCTTTACCACATACCGATCATCAGAGGCAGTAAAGTGAGTTCAGAAGACCTGGCAGAGGAGAGGAACGCACACAGGCCAGCTTCCTCTGCCCTAGGGCCCAGGAAACCAGCGGAACGCAGGTGTGCGAGGGCGGGGATCCGGACGAGACGGCACACCGAGGACTGTCCGGTGGCGGCGGGGGAGCGGTTTAGCGGAGACACCGGGTCGCTCGGAGGCCGGCGCGATGCTCCCGTCTTTGCAGGAGTCGCTGGACGGGGAGGAGAAGGAACTGGAGAGCAGCGAGGAGGGCTGCCTCGCCGAGGAGCGCAGACCCGAGCCGCCGCCCAGCAGCCACTACGGCCTCTACAGCTGCCGCGGAAGCAGGTGCCGGCGCCCGGCCGTCCCCGTGGGCCCGCCGCCCGGTCCTGCACCCCACCCGGGCGCCGGGGCCTGGCAGCTCCCAGAGGCCACCTTCTCTCCCAGCCAAGGTCTCTGGCCCCGGAGGGCCCTTCCGACCACACTCTTCCTCCCAGCTCCTCCCGTGGAGTTCTAAGATCGGCTCACTCAAGCCTCTGCATACCCCGGCCCCCAGGTCCCCTCAGTCCCTGCCGTGGGATGTGCGGGGTTCTCGAACACAGTTTCAGTTGTGTCCTATGCCTCCGATCATTCATCTCTTTCCCACATTTCCGCCACTCACTGACACCTTCTGATCCCCTCTGTGCTCGCTGCCTTTTTTTTCCCCCCTCTTGGCTGGGAGAGGCCAGAATTATAAGGGGGGCTCTCCTGGCCTTCTGAGGTCTGTTTTTTGTTATTGTTTTGGTGGTTTGTTGTTTTTTAAGAGTTTCCATGAATCTTCTGGATATTAAGCCTTTCCCCTCCACCCCTTAGGTAATTTGGAGGGAGAAGGGGAGCTCTTGTCTGCACGGCTCTATTTGTTTACCTATCATGAGGGTAAGGGATAGATAACCTATATAATCTCACTTTGCAGTTGAGGGGACTCCTTGCCCTTCCCCAGCTTGCCAAGGCTCCTATACGCTGCGTGATTAAGAACCCATAATTGATAGCACTATTGTTTTTGTGGCTTGCAGATTGGCACAGCAACGAGCAGACAGTGATGATGGCACAAATTCAGAAACTCCCTCTGGTGATGATTTCAGGTAAAAACAGCTTAACCATAACCCAGACCTGTACTTTTATCTTCTTTCTGTGCTTTTCTGGCCTGTAGATGTCAGTGAGTACAGTTTCCCCTGAGCTATCCATAACCCACAGTCTATCCCCTAGGAAGCTCTCTTGATTTCCTCATTGCCTCTATTCTTTCAAGTTGAGACAGATCCAAATACAGACAGTCCTGTATGACTTGAGTTTCTCGGTTGGAATTGCAGTAAAATATCCAGTATCACACTATAAAGATTTCAAGTTAAGTGGAGCACTGATGGCTCACATCTGTAATCCCTCCCAACTACTCAGGAGGATGAGGCCTGAGGATCTCAATTTAGAGCTAGCCTGGGCAGACAAAGACTCTTAGCTCCAATTAACTATCAAAAAGCCAGAAGTAGAGGTGTAGTTCAAATGGTAGAGTGTTAGCCAGGAGTGCAAGCTCCAGTACCAGCACTTATAAAAGTATATATAAATACATACGTGTGTCGTGTGTCGTGTGTGTGTTTGTGTGTGTGTGTGTGTGTCCTGGGGCTTGAACTTAGGGCTTGGGTGCTGTCTCTCAGCCTCTTTGTAGTCAAGGCTAGTGCTCTACCACTTAAGCCACAGTACTGCTTCCAGCTTTTTCTGAGTAGTTTATTGGAGTTAAGAGTCACAGACTTTCCTGCCTGGGCTGGCTTTGAACCACAATCCTCAGATGTTAGCCTTCTGAGTAGCTAGGATTACAGGTATGAGCCACCAGGACCCATTAAAGATATAAATTTGAATTGTTTCCTTTGAATGTTTTAATCTTATAAATTAGCATATGTTATTTGTGCTAAGGTACATTTTCTTTCTTTTTTTTGGGGGGGGGGTCTGGTCGTGGGGCCTGAACTCTGGGCCTGGGCGGTGTCCCTCAGCTCTTCAGCTCAAGGCTAGCGCTCTACCACTTGAACCACAGTGCCACTTCCGGCTTTTTTCTTTTTGCTTATGTGGTGCTGAGGTATCAAACCCAGGGCCTCATGCATGCTAGGCAAGTGCTCTACCACTGAGCCACCTTCCCAGCCCGCGGGTACATTTTCTTCTATGAATATTTTTTATTTTTATTTTTTTGCCGGTCCTGGGGCTTTAACTCAGGGCCTGGGTGCTGTCCCTGAGCCTCTTTGTGCTCAAGGCTAGTGCTCCACCAGTTGAGCCACAGCACCACTTCCAGCTTTTTCTGTTTATGTGGTACTGAGGAATCAAATCCAGGACTTCATGCATGCTAGGCAAGTACTCTAACACTAAGCCACATTCCCAGCCCTCCTTTGAATATTCTTTAAACCACAGTCTTCTAGGTCTCAGCCTTCTGAGTTGCTAAGATTATAAGCATGAGGCACCAGCACCTCACTAATTGATTCTGAGACAAGATCTTGCTAGGTAGTACAGGCTGGCCAGGAACTTTCTATGGGCCCAAACTCTTGGGCCCAAACTATGGGTCTCAAACTCTTTTTTTTTGGGGGGGGGGGTCCGGTCGTGGTGCCTGAACTCTGGGCCTGGGCACTGTCCCTCAGCTCTTTTAGCTCAAGGCTAGTGCTCTACCACTTGAGCCACAGCGCCACCTCTGGCTTTTTTCTTTTTGCTTATGTGGTGCTGGGGAATCAAACCCAGGGCCTCATGCATGCAAGGCAAGCACTCTACCACTGAGCCACCTCCCCAGCCCCGGTCTCAAACTCTTAATCCTCCTATTTCAGCCTTCCAAGTACTGGGATTACATGCATGTGCCACTGTGAGTAGAAATGAAATTATTTTTATTTTTTAGTCTCAGTTCTGAGGCTTGAACTCAGGGCCTGGGCACTGTCCCTGAGTTTTTGTGCTCAAGGCTAACACTCTACCACTTAAGCCACAGCTCCGCTTGCAGTTTTTTTTTTTTGGTAGCTACTTGGAGAAAAGAGTGTTACAGACTTTGTTGCCTGGGCTAGTAATCCTCAGATCTCAGCCTCCCGAACAGCTAGGTTTATAGGCATGAGACACTGGCATCTTTAATTTATAAACACTAGGTGTTTATTCATGGATAGGAAGTAGTTGGAAGGTTGAGGAAGGAGACAGGAAATAAAGATGTATGAGAATCAGTGAGAAAATATACTGATAACTAGTAAGTAAATAGGACCAACCTGAGGCTAGATCACTTAGATCATTAACTAAACAGGAGGCTCAGCAACAGGTGTGTAGGGTTTCATCCAACCACATTTTATGTGCATAGGTACTGGTGCAGGGTAAATGGAAAGCAAAACTGGTTTTGCTAAGCAAATGCAGTGAGATAGAAACAGCAAAGCAGTTAAAGGAGCTTGTGTGCAGTACTCACTTTCTATATGACAGTTATTCCTCAGTGAAGCCAAAAGAAAGCAAAACAAGAGTGAGTGCAAGGGGATGATTATACAATGAAAAATGGCCAGTGCAACTCTAATACTGGAGAGAATAAGGTGGAAAGATAGGAGTATCTTTTGGTAAGGTAGGTCATACTTGGTAATATATATAACTAGAGGTACTACTTTGTTAGCTTTCCATTGCTGGGACAAAATATCTCAGGTAGTCCTTAATTTTTTCCATTCTGAGTATGGGACCCAGGGTCTTGAGAATGCTAGGCAAGCCCTCTACCACTGAGCTGTGTCCCCAACTGAGCTAATGCAAATGAGCTTACAGCTTAGGAGGTTTTAGTCCATGGTTCCTGTTGCCTTTACGCCCGTGGCCACATATCTCATGGCGGGAGCATGTGGCAAGGGAGCCCATTTATCTTATGGTAGCTAGGAAGTGAAAGAGGAAGGAGGAAACCAGGGTCCCAATATCATATCTAGTACCTCCAATGACTTAACTTCCTCCCAAAAGGCCCCACCTCCTATAGAACTCACCAGCTGACAATAACACCATGAGTTAGGGTCAAAAGTCAAAGCTTTCAGCCAGGTGTTGGTGGCTTACACCAGTAATTCTAGCTACTCAAGAGGATGAGATCTGAGATTGAGGTTGGAAGTCAGCCCACACAGGAAAGTTTATAAGACTCAACTCCAATCTCCAATTAACCATCAGAAAACTAAAAGTAGAGCTGTGGCTGAAAGTGGTAGAGTGCTAGCCTTGAGCAAAAGAGCTCAAAGATGGTGCACAGGCCCTGAGTTCAAGCCCTACAACGAATACCCCAGCCTGCCCTCCTCCTCCCCCCCAAAAAAGCTTTCAGTACATGGGCCTTTAAAGAATATTGTACATCCATGGGGCTGGGAAGGTGGCTCAGTGGTAGAGCGCTTGCCTTGCATGCCTGAGGCCCTGGGTTCGATTCCTCAGCACCACATAAGCAAAAAGAAAAAAGCCAGAAGTGGCGGTGTGGCCCAGGCCCAGAGTTCAGGCCCCACGACCGGACCCAAAACAAAGAATATTGTACATCTAAATTATAGCACTCACCAACAGGCAGCCATCTTTCTTAAGTCCTTAAGGGAAATGCTGCCATTGATGATACCATTCTGTCTAACTTACGGGTGTGAATGCACTTATCCACTGGTAAAGAATGTGTGTCTTTCATTGTCAAGCCTCTCCTTGGTGGATACTAATCTGCCATCTGAAGTGGAGCCAGAGCTACGCAGTTTCATTGCTAAGCGTCTTTCGAAAGGAGCAGTCTTTGAAGGGCTGGGTAATGTTGCATCCGTGGAGCTGAGGTAAGTGTTAAATGTGCTGTGTCTTGAGTTTTTGTTTCTGAGCTAAACATGAGAACTGATAAGAAACTCTAAAAGATCTAGGCCTGCAGAGTTCATTTTTGTTTTTCAGCAGCTGAAGCACCAGGCTTCACACAGAAACATTTGTGGTAAAGAATGGCAAATGAGGGGCTGGGAAGGTGGCTCAGTGGTAGAGCGCTTGCCTTGCATGCCTGAGGCCCTGGGTTCGATTCCTCAGCACCACATAAGCAAAAAGAAAAAAGCCGGAAATGGCGCTGTGGCTCAAGTGGTAGAGCGCTAGCCTTGAGCTGAAGAGCTGAGGGACAGCGCCCAGGCCCAGAGTTCAGGCCCCACAACTGGACCCAAAAAAAAAAAAAAAGAATGGCAAGTGAATGGTAAAGACCACCGACATGTGGGTTAATTTTGTTCTTAGGAGAAAAGAGTTAAGGGTTCAGTGGTATAGCACTTGCCTAGCATAGAAAGGGCCTGAGAGTTTGATCCCCAGCACTAGACTTTTATCCCCCTGCCCCCTGAAAAAAAAAGTAATTATCTAAACTAAAATCATATAGTTTATATAGTTAGAAAAGTGCTTTCATAAGCTTTTATGAAATTCTTATAAAGGTGAGATAGACTAATTTTCTTATTTCCATTTTAAAATGAGGAAATCAACTCAAAGAAGTTAAATGGAGGCTGGAAATGTGGCTTAGTGGTAGAATGCTTGCCTAGCATGCATGAAGTCCTGGGTTTGATTCCTCAGTACCATATAAACAGAAAAGGCTGGTAGAGGTGCTGTGGTTCAAGTGGTAGAGTGCTAGCCTTGAGCAAAAGAAGTTCAGGGACAGCACCCAGGTCCTGAATTCAAGCCCCAGGACTAGCCAAAAAAAAAAGAAATTAAATGGGATGCCCAAAGTCAAAGAGCTTGTTACTTTTTTTTTTTTTTGGTCAGTCATGGGGCTTGAACCCTGGGTGCTGTCCCTGAGCTCTTGAGCTCAAGGCTAGTGTTCTACCACTTTGAGTCACAGCACTACTTCTGGTTTTCTTAAGTCTCATGGATTTTCCTCCCCCAGCTGACTTTGAGCCACGATCCTCAGATCTGAGCTAGGGACATGAGCCACCAGTCCCTAGCATAGGACTTGTTACCTTGATGATGTTCAGGCTTAAACATGGGTATCTTTAGTTCAAGTCCACCCATCTTCCTGTTACACTTCTATTGTAGTGCACTTCAGACCATGAAGTTGAAGTAGGCATTAAGGTCTGAAGATTATTAGGCTGTGGCACGATGATAAGGTCACAGAATAAGCCTGGCACATCTCCCTGCAGCATCCATGCTTTATGAGGGTTTAGGAAGAAGGGAAAACGTGTACTTACTCTGGTCAAGAGGGAAACTTGCATCTTTTCACATATAAGCAGGACAATTCAAAAGTTCACCTCTGTTAGAGGCTGCTTTAATTACCACCCCTCCCCCCCAGGGTGTGTCTCCATGTCTCTTTGCTGTGAGGAGTAAGTTGATCAGAAGTCTGAGAAGATCTTAAATAGTTTATTCCAAAGTTTTGCCAGATCAAGACTACCAGGGCCCAGAGCAGGGCACAATGAAATGCTTTAGTGCTCAAAACATCTCAGTTTACTTTCACTTTACTGTTTCTTTTCTAGAAGTCCGGGTTACCGAGTTGGTTGTTATTACTGCCTTTTCCAACAAGAAAAATTGCTTCCTGAAACAGCAACAATGGGCTCTGAACATAACCCTTCAGAATATGTGGTCTGTTTTTTAGGAGGGTCTGAAAAGGGCCTCGAGCTATATCCTTTCATTGGTCTTTGAGGGCGTCAGGGGGGAGTATCTCTAACACTCTCCCTGTGTGTCTCTACCTTTAAAGGTGGGTTTGAATTTTGTGTCTTCATATGGCATTTACCTTGGCTACTTTTAATTTACAGTTTGCATTATTTGGAAGACCCTATATTTCCTGTTAAAGAGATAAAACACTGACTTGATTATTCATCCTTTATTACTTCCTTAAGAACACACGTTCAGGCTTGAATTGGACAAGTACATTCAAGGGCTGAAAATTAACATGAATTGTGAGGTAAGATGACTGACTTAAGTTTCATAAGACTGAACTGCTGTTACCTTGCAATAATTATCAAGTCAAATAGGTAGCCACAAACTTGGCTAAATTCTAAAAATTTCCCTTGTGGGTTAGCAGACTGGTGCTGGGGTTTTCTTGTGTGTGGTGTTTTTTTTTTTTTGTTTGTTTGTTTGTTTTGTTTTTTTTAATGGTACTGCAGTTTGAACTCTACTACTTGATTCATGCCTTTAGCTCAACTTTTTTTTGGTTATTTTGGAGATGGACTCTTGGAATTGTCTCCCAGGCTAGCTTTTTTTTTTTTTTTGGTCTGGTCGTGGGGCCTGAACTCTGGGCCTGGGCGCTGTCCCTCAGCTCTTCAGCTCAAGGCCAGCGCTCTACCACTTGAGCCACAGCGCCACTTCCGGCTTTTTTCTTTTTGCTTATGTGGTGCTGAGGAATCGAACCCAGGGCCTCTGACATGCAAGGCAAGTGCTCTACCACTGAGCCACCTTCCCAGCCCCTCCCAGGCTAGCTTTGAACTGTGGTTCTAAGGTCTTACTTTTTTTTTTTTTTTTTTAGTTTTTTTATTGTAAAGATACTATACAGAGGGTTACAGTTACATGAGTGAGGTAATGAGTACACTTCCTCTTGAACATTGTTACCCCCTCCATTGTTTTCCCCCTACCATCCCCTCCCTCCCTCCCTTCCCCAAGGTTCTTTTTTTTTTTTTTTTGATTGTGATTAAGTGATTACTTAATTTCCGGTAATTCACAGTATTGTGGAATAATGATGCTCATTTAAAGTCACAAGTTCATTCTAACTTTCCTGGAGCAAATTGTCTATCACAGTCTGTAATATATAACGGTACTCACATGTCATATACCATATATGTGATCAGCAGCATGGGGATATTTGGTAGTGGTTCAACCAGATGAGTGGGAGTTCTTTGTTTCTTAAGTCCTGTTAGTTTTGTCATATCACCTAACATTTTGGATTTATCATCCACTTATCAGGGAGACCATGTACTGTTTGTCTCTTCGTTCTTGGCTTACCTCGCTCAACATGATTCCTTCTAGCTCCATCCATTTCCCTACAAATGCCATTATTTTGTCATTTCTAATGGCTGCATAATATTCCATTGTGTATAGATACCACAATTTTTGGATCCATTCATCTGTGGTGGGGCATCTAGGTTGTTTCCATATCCTAGCTATTGCGAACAGTGCTGCAATAAACATGGAGGTGCATGTGTCCTTGTATATTGGTTCCTGTTGTTCAGGGTAGATGCCTAGAAGTGGTATGACTGGGTCGTAAAGGAGGTCAATCTTTAGCTTTCTAAGGACCCTCCAGACTGCTTTCCAAAGTGGTTATATGAGTGTACATTCTCACCAGCAGTGTAATAGCGTTCCTCGTTCTCCACATCCCCTCCAGCATTTGTCGTTGGCTGATTTGTGGATGTGGGACATTCTGACTGGGGTAAGGTGGTATCTCAGGGTTGTCTTTATTTGCATTTCCTTCACCAAGGTCTTAGTTTCTTGAGTAACTGGGATTGTAGGTGTGAGCCAGTGGCATCCAGGTAGACTGTAGGATTTTTTTGTTTTTGTTGTGTACCTGTACTGGGGCTTGAGCTCAGGGTCTGGGCACAGTTCCTTAGCTTTATCCACTCAAAGCGGTGATCTACCACTTGATCCACAGTTCTACTTCTGGCCTTTTGGTGCTTAATTAGAGGTAAGTCTCATGGACTTTCCTGTCAGGGCTGGCCTCACACTGTGATCCTCAGATCTCAGCCTCCTGAGTAGCTAGGATTACAGGCGTGAGCCACCGGCACCCGGCCCCTTTTCTTATTTATAGGCACATCACATTTGTACTTCGGTTAGAATTAATGGTCCACACAGTCGCTGGCACCAGATATATGCTGTGTAACATTATAACTGCCCTTGAACTTATCAAAGATTGAAGAAGTGTCCCATTTTTATTCATCAGTCCTTTATGAATTAGATATAGCCATATTGATTAAATTATCCAGACCTTTTAAAAATTGCTTTCACTGTGCACGTTGTTACAAGTTATGACTCTTATAAATTACATGTGGTAATGGTTCTTTTCCCTTGTCACAAACAAGATAATGAAGGAAGGAAAAGGATGAAGTCAAGAGTGAGCCAGTGGGACTGGGCAGGTGGTTCAGTGGTAGAGCACTTGCCTTGCATACATAAGGCCGTGGGTTCGATTCCTCAGCACCACATAAGAAAAAAGCCAGAAGTGGTGCTGTGGTTCAAGTGGTAGAGGGTTAGCCTTGAGCTGAAGAGCTGAGGGACAGCGCCCAGGCCCTGAGTTCAGGCCCCACAACCGGGCCCCCCCCCCCAAAAAAAATGGTGAAGATTACAGGATTACAGTGTGGAGGTACTACTCTCCCTGTTAAGAGGTCTTCTTGTGCAAAACTGGTCCCTAGAGCCACACACCCTAAAAAGCCCTTGGGGGAACGTGACAGTTGGATTCAGCCTCAATAGTTTTTTTTTTGTTCGGTCATGAGGCTTGCACTCTGGGCCTGGGTAGTGTCCCTTAGCTCTTCAGCTCAAGGTGAATGTTCTACCTCTTTAGCCAAAGTGCCACTTCTCGTTTTCTGAGTGGTTTATTGGAGATTAGAGTCTCTCAGCCTTTTCCGCTTGGGCTGGCTTTGAACTGTAATCCTCAAATCTCAGCCTCCTGAGTAGCTAGGATTACAGGTGTCATACCTGCCTGGCAGCCTCAATACTTTGATGAGTCATTTGTATCCTTCCTTCTTTTCATTTTCAGTACAGATTTTCTGCATTTCTTTGGGGAGTGGCTCAAATGATAAGAGGACCTCCCTAACAGGAGACCTTGAGTTCAAACACCAATAACACCAAATTCTCTGCATTTCTTCAATTGTTCTGTAGTCAATAAGCTTGAGTTCTGTGTATTTCAGACACACTGCCAGGTACTGGGGAGATGAGAGTGAAAGGGAAAGATATCTGTCGCAATTGATTTTAACACCAAGGCTACAGTTAAGAATATGGTGTCCACTAAGGTTTATATGGTCTTAAAGCAAATGACATTCTCTCTTGATGTAGGAAAGTGGCCTGGAGAACCAAGTAAAGTCCTATCTGAACAGCTGGTTTGAAGATGTTGTATGCCCAATTCAAAGGGTGGTTCTTCTCTTTCAGGAGAAACTTACCTTCCTGCTGCATGCTGTAAGTGTCACCCAAACAAAGAGTAGTCTCTTAATGGTGAAGCACTTTGGCAGAGTTTGTATTCATTTTTCTCTGAACATTCATTTAAGTTATGCTTGCTGTCAAGATAGACCACACTATTTACTCAGATCTTAATAGTAAGTAGAATTGAATGGCAAATGCTAATGGAGGTTTCCTAATCAGATAAAATGTTTTAAAATAATTACTAGTTGAAATAATCTCAGAGATGTATAATTTCCAAAACATTTTGAGAAAAAAAACACAAAACACCAAAATGGTCTTACCTATTTAAAATGTCAACAAGCATTCTTGAACATAGCTCTGGAGAACTCATAGGCAAAAAGGTAGAGTTTAATCCTAAGTGGATGCTCATGGAAAGATGAGAAGTATGTATCAATCATGTTTTATTTTTCTCTTATAGGCTTTGAGTTATACTCCTGTTGAGGTTAAAGAATCAGATGACAAAACAAAGAGGGACATTAACAGGTAATGAAGATTGTGCAGCAACAAGCTTTTCTACAGCTAGCCTGATTAAGTTTTTAACCCTGCAGTGCAGGATGAACTTTCTTTCTTCCTCCCATTCTACAATATGTTTGTGGAAAAGGACTTGCTCTGTGTGGCAGGTTTCTGAGTGTGGCCAGTCTCGAAGGACTCATTCATGAAGGCACTATGACATCATTGTGTATGGCCATGACGGAGGAGCAGCACAAGTCTGTGCTCATAGACTGCAGCGGCTCCCAACCTCAGTTCCACAATGCAGGTGAGTGGACTTCCTGGACCTCTTGTGAGTCTTGTCTTTGTACTTTGAACACATAATACCTACATATCCTCTTGCAGTTTGTTCATGTGCATGGAAATCAAGAGAGGCCTAGGGTCCCACTCTTAGGCATATAAAGAAACACATAGGCTAGACAGTGGTGGCTCACACCTGTACATCCTAGCTAGTCAGGACCCTAAGTTCCGAAGATCGAGATTCAACATTTGAAGCCAGTCTGGGCAAGAAAGTCCATGTGACCTTTATCTCTAACCAGAAAAAGGCAGAAGTAGAGTTGTGGCTCAAGTGGTAGAATATTAGCCTTGAGCAAAAAAAAAAAAAAAAAAACAAAGCCAAGAAAGAGCAAAGGCCCTGGGTCAAGCCCCAGTACCATCACACAAAAAAAGAAAAAAAAAGAAAGTCATGGTTGCATACAAGGAGACAAAAAAATGCTCATAAAGGCATTATCTGGAAAAAAAAACAAAGAATTGGAAGCAACTTAAATGTTTACCTACAGAAAACTGACAAATTGCTAATTCATGCAAGGGAGCAGTTACAACTGTGTTAGTATAGCTCTCAAACATATTATCTAGCCGGGCGCTGGTGGCTCTCGCCTGTAATCCTAGCTACTCAGGAGGCTGAGATCTGAGGATCGCGGTTCAAAGCCAGCCCGGGCAGGAGAGACCATGAGACTCCTATCTCCAATAAACCACCAGAAAACCGGAAGTGGCGCTGTAGCTCAAGTGGTAGAGCGCTCGCCTTGAGCTGAAGAGCTGAAGGACAGCGCCCAGGCCCAGAGTTCAAGCCCCACGACCGACAAAAAAAAAAAAAAAAAAAAAAAAAACATATTATCTAGTAGATCAGCCATTAAAGAAAAATACATAAAGGCTTTAACATGTGTGGAATAATACTGGTAAAGCTTACCAATACTAAGTTAGGCAGCAGAAGGTTAACAAAATATATGGGAGATGTGACTAAGGACAGACCTATGGGGAGTGTGGACCACTGTGGTATTTTTTTCCTTTTGTGATCGTCCTGGGTCTTAAATTCAGGGTCTGAGCACTGTCCCTTAGTTTTTGTGCTCAAGGCTAGCCCTCTACCATTTGAACCACAGCTTCATTTCTGGTTTTTTGGAAGTTGATTGTGATGATTAAGAGTCTCACAAACATTCCTGCCCAGGCTGGAACTGCAATCCTCAGATCTCCTGAGTAGCTAGGATTATAGGCATGAGCCAGTGGCACCATGCTTACTCTGGTATTTCTTAGCCATGTGGTAAGATACACTCTTTTTTTAGACCACAAGTCTTAAGCAGTTGTGTTTTTTAAATACCTTGTGCTTTGTAGGGTTTCATTTTCTTTTATTTCTCCAAAATATTTTATAGGAAGCAACCGGTTTTGTGAGGACTGGATGCAAGCTTTTTTAAATGGCACTGAAGGGGGCAACCCTTTTCTCTTCAGACAAGTACTGGAGAACTTTAAGCTAAAGGTAATTAGTTTATTGGCTAATTGGCTGTATGTCAAGGGCCACATACAATTTTAATCTGTACTAGTGATAGAATAACAAATATGCTTTCCAGCTGTTTTATTCATTATTAAATGGGCCATCTCTAAAATATGAATCATAAGAAGGTATTTATCTTCATTTTTCAGTAGCTTCTATATGTAAATAGTTTCATTTCCAATAAATTGAGTTGAATGGTTGTTTATATTTAAGGGACCTCAAGCTTTAAATTTATGTTGTACCTCAGTTACAAAGCACAAGCAAGGGCTGGGAAGGTGGCTCAGTGGTAGAGCGCTTGCCTTGCATGCATGAGGCCCTGGGTTCAGTTCCTCAGCACCACATAACCTAAAAGAAAAAAGCCGGAAGTGGTGCTGTGGCTCAAGTGGTAGAGCACTAGCCTTGAGCTGAAGAGCTGAGGGACAGCACCCAGGCCCAGAGTTCAGGCCCCACGACCAGACCCCCAAAAAACCAAAAAACCAAGCACAGGCAAGTAATTCAGGCTGAGACTAGAGTCACACCCTGGACACAGACCTTATCCTGCCTGTTGTGCTAGAGTTCTCAGACAGAATCTGCTGGTCTTGACTCACTGGTGGGAATAGACTGTGCCCTCATTAGTGTCTAGATCAGAAACATGCCTCTATGCATCCTAGAGTTTTAGTTAGCAGGCCCCTTTCCTCATTACACTTAGGGAGCTGCTATCTGGTATTTACTATGGCATACTCAAATCTTTTACAAAAAAAATTAAAAAATACAGAATTCTAATAGGGATAGGTCCTCACCTTAGCAAAAAAAAAAAATTTTTTTTTGGTGCCAGTCCAGGGCTTGAACTGGGACTGGACATTGTTACAGAACTTTTTTTGCCCAGGGCTTAGCACTTTACCGCTTGAGCCACAGTTCCACCTCAAGTTTTTCGTTGGTTAATTGGAAATAAAGAGTCTCACAGACTGCCCAGGCTGGTTTTGAATCTTGATGCTCTGATCTCAGACTCCTGAGTAGCAAGAATCACAAGACTGAGCCACCTGTGCCCATCTACATTTTTTTTTTTTTTTTTTTTGGGTCCGGTCGTGGGGCCTGAGCTCTGGGCCTGGGAGCTGTCCCTCAGCTCTTCAGCTCAAGGCTAGCATTCTACCACTTGAGCCACAGTGCCACTTCCGGCTTTTTTCTTTTTGCTTATGTGGTGCTGAGGAATCGAACCCAGGGCCTCAGACATGCAAGGCAAGCGCTCTACCACTGAGCCACCTTCCCAGCCCCCCATCTACATTTTTAATTTCAATAAATTTAAGTAAAACTTTTATTCCACCAAGGCCAAGGCATATTAGCAATAAAAAAGATGGAAATATTTATTCTTAGTAGTTTATTCTTTTTGTTCTTTAATTTTTAAATGTATCTTCAAGTAGTTGTACAGAGGGGTTTCAATTCAATATGATAGAAATATTTAAAAAGCTAACATCTCACAGCATGTTCTCAACTAGATAGGAGGTTATTTTTTTTTTTTCATTATTTCACTAAACACTTATTTAACCAGGCAATCTGTTTCTAGGCCATACAAGACACAAACAATTTGAAGAGGTTTATACGGCAGGCAGAAATGAACCATTATGCTTTGTTTAAATGTTATATGTTCCTGAAGAACTGTGGGAGTGGAGATGTCCTTTTGAAGATTGTGAAAGTAGAACATGAAGAAATGCCTGAAGCTAAAAGTGTGGTAGCTGTCCTTGAAGAATTCATGAAAGAATCTCTTCCCCGAAGTTTTTGATCATGTTTTGAAATAACTCTTCATGAAGTTGTATATTTGTTTGAATCATCAGTTGTCATTGTTCATAGAGTTACTGTTTAAGGTGATCTGAAACCTACCAAATTCTTTCTTTTTACACTTTTGCCATTTAACTTAATTAAACATAACAATCTGAGGAATGTCTTCACTGAATTGTAGATAGGTCTGTGTTAGAGTTGTAGAATTTTAAGTACATTGCTGGACCTATTCTAAACTTCAGGAATTTATTGCCTGAGATTATACAGCAAATGATCCATTCCAGAAAAATCACAGTACTTGTCTCTTAACAGATTGAATCATCTTAAAAAATGTAACGCCAGCCGGGCGCTGGTGGCTCAGGCCTGTAATCCTAGCTACTCAGGAGGCTGAGATCTGAGGATCGTGGTTTAAAGCCAGCCTGGGCAGGAAAGACTGTGAGACTCCTATCTCCAATAAACCACCAGAAAACCGGAAGTGGCGCTGTAGCTCAAGTGGTCATTCGCCTTGAGCTGAAGAGCTGAGGGACAGCGCCCAGGCCCAGAGTTCAAGCCCCATGACCGACCCCCCCCCCCAAAAAAAATGTAACCCCAACCAGGGGAGGTGGCATATAACTGTAATCCCAACACTCTGAACCTAGAAGCAAGTCAGTCGCAAGTTGCAGGCAGTCAGGCTAGCCTGAGATCTACAGTGAGATCTTGCCTCCAAACATAAGTAATCATAGTCAGGATAGATTATCACGGTGACACTATTTCAAAGAGTAATTTATGCATCCTGAGTGTGCTTGATACCTTTTTTTTTTGTCTGATTGATACTTGGCATGGATGATGAAGCTAGCTTTTAAGTCAATATGCAAATAAATCATGAGTATGTAAGAAATTAAATGAGCTTTAAAAATAGATGCACTAGCTTCAAGATAAAACATTATGCATTATGGAAAGCTACTGCAGAATTGGCCCCCATCACCACTTTATTCATTTGTTTACAGGTATTTGTTGACAACAGGTTTTTGTTTGTTTTTTGTTGTTGGAGGTACTGGGGTTTGAACTTGAGAGCCTTGAGCTTGGATTGTTATTTTTCGGATATGGTCTCACACTTTACTCAGGCAGGCTTGGATGGTGACTCCTACTTATGCCGTTTGCATAGCTGGGAATAGAGGTATGAGCAACTCCACCTTTTTTTGGGGGGGGGCGGGGGAGGGCGGGGAAGGGTCCCAGAACTAGGGCTTAAACTCATGCTCTCATTCAGTTGTTTGTGTATGTGTACGTGCATGCATTTGTGTGCATGTACACCAGTTCTGGGGCGTGAACTCAGGGCCTGGGTACTGTTCTAAGCTTCTTTTGCTCAAGGCTAATGGTCTACTATTTGAGCCAGAGTTCTGGTTTTTGGGAGGGTAGTTTAGAGTTAATAGTCTCACAGACTTTACTGCTCAGGCAGTCTTTTGAAGAGCAGTCCTTAGATCTCAACTTCCTGAGTAGCTAGGAAGACAGGCATGAGCCACCAGTGCTTAGCAACCTCTCTGAGAAATGAAAATGCTGGGATTTTTAAAGTGTTTAGGAAAGAATACAAACACATTTCATAAGCAAACTATAACAAGGAATTCGAGTCTTAGCAGTTAGTGATTTTAGTTTTTTTTTGTACTTTTGTTATCAGCCTGTTTTACTCTGAATCAACTGAAAGTGCCCTCGTCTAATAATTTATAATTCTCAACTGTAGCCACATACTCTACATAGCTCTTTAATAAATTCATTTGATAATGATTTTTGTTTAGAAGATCAGAAGTCCTGTGTTCTTATTGCCTTTGGAACTCTCCAAGGAACACAGACTCTAAAACAGAAATCCTTTAACTGCTCTAAGTTCCCATCAAGTTCTAAATTTTAACTTCCCAAATGACTGCTTTCTCCTTTATGTAAGTCAGTCTAGAGACATGATTCACCAGCCTTTTCCTTTAATGAGAAATACAATTTAGGATCTTTGTGAATGCTTTCATATGGTTTTAAAGTTTAATAACTTGGATTACAGGCAGTGTAGAAAAAAAAAATCTAAACATCTTTTATAGCATTCAGGATGACTATGAGAAATTAGCCATTTTATGACACTATTCTTGAATCTAGCCTTTTTCTAATGCACTTAATTGCCTACTTGTAATTTTTGTTTGTTTTAAAATGAGCAACATTAGGACATCAACATTTTGAGTCTGGAAAACATATTTTTCACTTTCAGATGTATATGCCAATGATCCAACAATCTATGTTGTAAATGGTAGTTTAAAAGCAAATGTAGCTGGGCATAGTGGCTCATGCCTGTAATCCTACTCAAGAGGCTGAAATCTGAGGATCACCACTGAAAGTCAGCCTGGGCAGGAAAGTATGAGACGCTTATCTCCAGTTAACCATGAGAAAACTGGAAGTGGAGCTGTGGCTCAAAGCGGTAGAGCTCTAGTCTTGAGCAAAAGAGCTCATGGATAGTGCCCAGGCCCTGAGTTCAAGCCCCACAATTGACAAAAGTAATCATAAAGTAGATAAATGTATTATCTATGTTAAATCATTTGTAGATATAGGCAAGGTCTAATTATAGATTCTCTGTGTGTATATATATATATATTTTAATGTAGTCTCACTACATTAGAATAGGCTTTTTTTTAAAGTCTATGACAAAGTATCACTGTTCTAGAGAAGAAAAATGTGATAGAACTGAATATCTTGTGGGTCATGAGACAAGTAAGAACTCATGGCCAGAAGCATATACGATATTCAAATTTTAGTAAGCTAATGCGTTTTTAGTTTTAAGTCTTTGTTCAGACATTCAATAATGTTTTATGTGCATGCAATAAACACATAGGAAAATGTATATTTGTCATGTATTCATGATTTGCTCATCTGCATATTTGTAATAATAAAGCATAGCTTCTAATCAAAGCAAGTAATTTTTACCTAATTTCACTTTCTTTTTTTGGTCATGGGGTTTGAACTCTGGGCCTGGGTGCATGAGACCAGCAATCTACTGCTGAGCTGCCTTCCCAGCCCCATCCTCTCATTATTAACCTTACCAAATGTTTGTCCTCCACCTCAGGATCACTTTGCCAGATGCTTTGAAAGCCTGAAGGCTTTTCAGAAGATTCAGTTACTAGGGGGCTAGGAAGGTAGCTCAGTGGTAGAATGCTTCCCTTATATGCATGAGGCCCTAGGTTCAATTCCGCAGCACCACATAAGCAGAAAAAAGCCGGAAGTGGCACTGTGGCTCAAGTGATAGGACACTAGCCTTGAGCTGAAAAGTTGAGGGACAGCACCCAGGCCCAGAGTTCTAGCCCATGACTGGCCAAAAAAAAAATCAGTTTCTAGGACATTTTCCTTGCCATGTCTTCTCAATCGAAGGAAACCCCGGTGTCTTCAATGAGTCTTTCCACTTGGAGGTCTGACTGAGAAGGCAGCTCAGTTCTCCAACTGTCTCACAGACTGCCGACTGGGCATAAATACCTAGATTCTGGAAACCAGGATGAATTGGAAGTAGGAATGGGTTGACATCTGTTGAGTTTTTGTAAACTACTTCTGGCAGGACTCACAGTGAAGAGTCTAAGTGAACTCTGAGCAACTGTCCCAAAGTTCGTTATTGTTATAGGATGACCCTAAGCCTGATGTCATGAGACTGGCTCTTTTAACAAATACCCTGACAATGTCTACAGGTCAGTGTCCTTGAGGTTTTGTGTAAGTATCTGTGGGCCAAGATATTTTTTTTGGGGGTCCAGTCGTGGGGCCTGAACTCTGGGCCTGGGCGTTGTCCCCCAGCTCTTCAGCTCAAGGCTAGCGCTCTACCACTTGAACCACAGCGATACTTCCGGCTTTTTTTCGTTTTGCTTATGTGGTGCTGAGGAATCGAACCCAGGGCCTCATGCATGCAAGGCAAGCACTCTACCACTGAGCCACCTTCCCAGCCCCTGGGCCAAGATATTTTTATGTAAATAATTTTGTGTTTTTTTAATGGGATGAGCAATCATACTACACAAAAGAATTCAGTGAGTCAGGACAGGTGAAGGACCACCAAATCAGGAAGACTGGTGCCAAGCACTAATGCCTCCTCTATTTCACAGATCACTCTCCCCCCCCCCATCCTGACCCAGGTGTAGAGGAAACAGGCTCCCACTTCAGCCCTTCAGGACACTTTCTAAAGAACCAGTGACAAACACACACACACACACACAAACAACCTTTAATGGAATTTGTGCTCAAATAATATATTACAACAAAAATATACAGAATGTACACAATACAAAAATATTTAGAAACCAACATTGCAGCTTGTGTTTTGTTCTTCCCACTTAACAAGGTCCTCAGAGGGGCAGTTCACAATGGGGCACTGTTTTTAAGGCAGAGGAGAATGGGTGCTTAGTGCTCAACAGCCAGCCCTGAGAGCAACATGAATGATGCAGAAAGAGCTCCCACTGTACCAGGCAATCTACATTATCTACAAACCGAATTGGATGCCTGAGGAAAGATCTGGGTTTAGTGAGCAATGGCTCCCCTAATCCTTTGGGCAAGAATGGTTTGCATGGAAATTGAGAGTCTCATTAGCTGGCAAAAGAGCCTCATTTGGGAGTGTTTCCTAATTACAAAAGGAATGATAGATGGTGCTGTTAAAGTGAAATTTCTCCTTTGAAGGCCTGTTTTTCCCTTCTCCATTTTCTGTGGTTTCTCTCCTGTTTATAAAGATTCTAAAGTTGTCCTGTGGATAAAAGGCCAACCTACCTCCATTGGTCTGAACATCTGCACTGCTTCACATCCCAACATCCTGGCTGGTAGCCACATTTGAGAAAGGAGTGGGGTATGTGAACAAAGCTAGAGGCCTGGTGTTCAAGTGCTTCTAGAAATATACGGATGCAGAAGCAAGGAAACCTACTGAGGAAAAGGCCATACACCAAAAAGCAGACCTTTCTGTTAAGTGACTTTATTGTCCCTATTATGGCCCTGCTTGGGAGGGATGGTCAGGAGAGGGTGGTAGAGATGGGGCCTGAGATGTACAGAGGACTTGCTTCCAGCATCCCAGACTGGGAGAAGAGACTTAACAGGGTAGAAGGTGAAATCCTAACAAAGGCTGACCTTCTAAGTACCAAGCTTGCAGAAGAAAGAAGAACTTGGCCCTGTCCTGAGGAACTGTGGAGTTTCTTAGTTCAAAGCCTGCTCAACTTGTTCCAGACCACACAAGATAAAAACATGGGTGGTAGTCTGCTGACTCCACCCACATCCCAGCAGTCCCTGCTGCCAAAATAGAAGTCTAGAGGGAAATTCCCTGCAGGGCACTAGCGGCTTCCCTTCACCCTAGAAAGTAATAGCACTCTCTGGCTTAGCCAAGGCTGCAGCCTAAAGGAGAAAGTCCTGGCCCCCTTGAACTTCACGGAAATCTTGGCTCTAACTGCAGAGCCTCAATCTCTCCTCCCAAGAATCTGACTCCTCCATATACATTCCTTGTCTCTTCCAGGCAGAGAACAGCAAGCCAGGGACAGAAGTCTCCAGCCTGATACAGCTCAGCCAAAGGGGCCTCAGTGTGGTATTGGCTCCAGTGTAGCAGTACCCTTACATTGGGGGCAGGGCAACCAAGTTGTGGGCAAGGATCAGGGAGGGGTTGGTAGACAATGTGGCGAATGGGCATGTTCCTGGGTAGAAAGATCCTTTCCATATCTATGTCATCTCCAGGCCAGAAGGCTACAGTGGCCATAGTTCCCAATGCCTGGCCTGGCAGACTCCAGATCTCATCACACAAAGGGCTCTGCTGGGAGTAGTGCTGGTGGAAGGCAGTTCCCACATTCCTGCACTTGCTTCTGTATGAATTCTGTCCCTCACCTCCCTGACCAGCAGTTTTATCAGAGGCTGAGAGCCACCAAGGAAGTTGTAAGGGAATATTTTGTCACTGACATACTCACTCTGGGCTTGCAGCAGCATCAGCTAGTGCTAGTTGGAGCATCCCTTCTCTTCCTAGGTGGGAAGAGGCTGCTGGGGATCCTGCTGGGAGTCAGGGCTTTCCCTCCAGATTCCTACCCTAACACCTGGGGTTGTGGGGATATGGACAAGGTCATTCCCTAAATTTCCTGCCTGTGACATGAAGGCAAGGGTGGACTTAACGCTAAGCACCTGAGTCTATGGGCTGCTCTCACCGTGGACAATTACCCAATGCCCAACAATTCTCCAGAGCAATTATCTACATCTGTTAATTTCTTTTATAATAGCCTCACTTAGAATATGGCCTTGGTAGTTCTGTCCCAGCCCCTTTGGCATCACCCCCCAAAAAAGTCCCTTCGATGGGAGGCATTTTTGGATATAGGACCATCCCAGAGGGAAACAGGAGTGGAAAGCAGCTGAGAGGTTTCCTCCTAGCAGCCTAAGAGCCTTTGGTAGAGTCCAACATCTCCCTTCATCAAGAACAGTTTTCTTATACCCATCATGTTCAGGGCAGTGTCTGGAAGGGACAGGAGATGAGAAACACAAGGGCAAGCTGTGCTAAAACAAAATCCAAGACATTGGGGATACACCCCACACCATGGCTCAACCTTCCCAGTATCTTCTCTCCTCCTATATGGATGCCCTGGATGCCCCATACTGTCTCCCCATGCTCTACCTGTTAGGCTCCAACTTGCCTCATATTGTCTTTGCCACTACACAGGCACACACACACATAGGTGTACACACACATAGGTGTACTCTCTCTCTCTCTCTCTCTCTCTCTCTCTCTCTCTCTCTCTCTCTCTCTCTCTCTCTCCATGCCCAAAGGAGAGGCACCAAGTAGAGTCAGCAGCAGAAAGGAAAGAAAGACCCTGAAGTCTACACAGGGCACAGATGTGGGTACTAGTGTGAGATACCAGCACTTTGGATGGCAAAGAGGGAGAAGTTTAAAAATTGGCTCCAGGCTTTCCTCAGAGGCAACTTGATGAAGTTTACTCCCACCACACTGGGCCCTTTCATAGGCCACACTGGCCTTCAGTATCCTTCTGCTATGTTCAGCATAAGCCCTGAAGATCATGTTCCAGCACCCAATTGCAGGCCCAGGAGGAAACTCTGGTTCCAAGGTCAAAGCCAACATAGCCTGCACCAGGCAGGCCTCCTTCTGATCCCAGACTCCTCCAAACCCCAGGCTGTGGAGGGAAACACTGCCTGGCCTGTCAAATCTCTGGGCTGGGAAGAGCTGCCTGGCTGTAGCGACTCTCAGGGCTTCCTCGTGTCTTCAGGGGTCTCTGAATGTGGAAGATGAGGGGAAAGGAGTATGTGGAAGCACTTGGAACATGGAATCCAGCCCTGGGCATGGTTACTCTCACCCTACCCCAAGCATTCACACTGGCCTGATGTCAGAGCAGCCTAGGAAAATATTGACAACACCTGTACCTTGCACCTCCATCAACACCTTTCAGGTGAAAGTCTCCAGTGTCTGCCCAGTATAAACACACTCCATAGCAGCTCAGTCTTCATGCTTTCTTTCTCCCTGGCCTCACTGAGCTGGTGATAAGAAACAGACACAGGTGCTCCCTTCTAGATGCTGCCTCCCCCACCCACCCAGTCCTCCAGCCCCTCAGGGGGGCGGTGGCAGTTTCAAGTCCAGCAGAGTGTAGGCAAAGATGTTCCAGAAGACAGCGAACAGCACAAAGATGGTGTACATGGCCACAAAAATCCACCACAGTGACTGGTCTTGCAGCCTTTGCTCATAGTTCCTCAGGACCACCACGCCCAGAGTGATGCCCACAGCCACGCCACCCAAGTGTGCTACAAAGCTAGGGTGAGGGCATGGGGGATAAGCCGATGGGTGGAAGCGGAGCCACACAGCCCGTCCAAACTCCATACTCACTGAAAGGAGAGGAAGTGTAGAGAAATCACAGGAAGGCTTGAGACAGGGGCTGGGGAGGGGACCACACTCTGGCCATCCTACCCTCACCCCCCTAAATTAATTCACTTTCATGAGGCCAAGTGCCACACATGCACTGGAAGAATGGCAATCAAAGAGACAAACTGTTCTAGAACTGGCATTAAACCAGTAAATGAAGACTTATATGAGATGATTTCTACAGATACAGGGGAGATGGGTGCTGTAAAATCAATACTGGTATAAGGAAGGGGATGCTTCACAGAGTAATGTAGAACAACTCTACCCCCCTTACTCAAGACGTAAGATTTGAGTTTATCAAGAGAAAACCTTGTGTGGGCACTTTTTTTTTTTTTTTTTTTTTGGTGGTGGAGAAGGGTTGGTCTTGGGATTTGAACTCAGGGCTGGGCTCTGTTCCTGAGCTTTTTTTTTGTTTTTGCTAAAGGCTAGTACTCTACCACTTTGAGCCACAGTACCACTTCCAATTTTAGGGTAGTCCATTGGAGATAAGAGTCTTGCCGCCTTTCCTACCTGGGCTGGCTTTTTACTGTGATCCTCAGACTTCAGCCTCCTGAGTTGCTAGGATTACAGGCAATAGGCATGACCCACAAGTGCCTGGTGAGAAGGGCATTTTTTTTCTGTTGGTTGTGGGGCTTGAACTCTGGGCCTGGGCGCTGTCCCTGAGCTCTTCAGCAAAAGGCGAGCACTCTACCACTTAAGCCACAGAGCCACTTCTGGTTTTCTGGTGGTTATGGGAGATCAGAGTTTCATGGACTTTCCTGCCTGGGCTGGCTTTTTACTGTGATCCTCATCTCAGACCCCTAAGTAGCCAGGATTACAGCCATGAGCTACCGATACCCAGCTTGTTTTTTTCTTTTGTCAGTTGTGGGTCTTAAGACTCTGAGGAGAAGGGCCTTCTTGATAGAAGGCACAACTCTGCCCAAAGGCCTTTTGTACCTCTATGGCCAAATTGAATCATGGGGACTCAAGTTTCCTCATCTGTCCATTGATATAAAGTCTCAGCCTCAATGTGGCAGACTGCACTAGTCAAACATAATTCACAACTGCCCAGCACACAGCAATCTATAAATTGTTTCCATGTATTATCTCAGAAACCCTGAGATCAGTGCTTCTGTCCTTGGGAGGGAGGGGTGAAGGGCTACAAGGGTCAAAGCAAAATAGAAACCAACTAACTCTAGCTTCAGCCCAACAAAATTGTGGAATTTCTCTCTTATTCAACTCTAAGATACTGTCAACTTTTTTGTGTGTGTTTTTGTACCAATACAGGGGAGCTTGAACTCAGGGCCTGATCTCTCAATCTCACTCAGCTTACCTGCTTGGCTGGAGCTCTACTACTTGAGCCATGGTTTTAGCATGCATTTTTGCTAGTTAATTAGAGATATAGTCTTACAAGCTTTTCTGCCCAGGCTTTCTTTGAACCATGATCCTCAGATCTGAGCTTCCTGAGTAGCTAGGATTATAATCATGAGTTGCGAGTACCCAGGAAATTATTTTTTTCTTTTCTTTCCTCTTTTTTTTTTTGGTAACTAGGGTTTGAATTCAGAACCTACTGAGCCACACCTTAAGGCCTTCTGTGAACTGTTTAGGGATGAAGGTGGTTCCTTGAGAGAATGAGTTTTCATTCCCCATTCCCTAGGGAGCACTGACAGTAGCTATACTTACCCCATTTCACATACAAGGAAACCAAAGCAAAATTGCTAGATTGCAATAAGGCCCTTTGAGGGAATGCTGTAACCCTTAATTCACCAGAACTTCTCCACACTAACCTCACAAGGAGCCCAGAATTCCCAGGGACCTTATTTTCCTTGGGGCAGAGAGGTATCTTCCACTTCCACTTTAACTGCAGGATGGCCAATAGTCAGTGAAAAAGGAGTAGCTCTCCAACCCCAGTTCAAACTTCTCAGTAGGTCCAGGGTCAACAAAGGAAGTATAAAAGATAATGATTCCCAACACCAAACCAGAACTTTAGTCTTCATGATACTTAAGAGTTAGCTTTTATAAATAATGAGACTCATACTTCTCCTTCCTTCCAGGAAATCAGATAAAAACCAGAGTCTGAGCTGGGCATTGGTGGCTCACACCTGTAATCCTACTCAGGAGGCTGTGATCTGAGGATCATGGTTCAAAGCCAGGCCAGACAATAAAGTCTGTGAGACTCTCACCATTAACCACCAGAAAACCGGAAGTGGTGCTGCGGCTCAAAGTAGAGTGCTAGCCTAGAGCAAAAGAAGCTCAGGGACAGCGCTAAGCCCTGAGTTCAAAGCCCATGACTGACAAAAAAAAGTAAGTAAAAAAATAAAGAGTCTGAACAGACAGACATGGAAGCACTACTCACTCCCACCTCCTTCTCTGTCCCCTCCTTTCCCCTGCTGTCCTGGCTCAAGAGGCTGGGAAAGCTTCGCTGTTACTAGAGAAACATCTAGAAAACATATCCAGAGTGCTCCACAGTGGATCAGGGACAGAGCTGGTTAGTTTCCCTGAAAGCTATGGGCTGAGAGACAAGGAGTGTTGAAGCAAAAGTTGATCCCTCACAGAACTGCACCTCCATCTGCCAGTCTTCATCTTATTCACAAAGCAAGTGGCTTACCCAGGCTGGTTCTAAATTCTGTCTTTCATTTCCTTTTAACTGAATGACCTTCAACAAAGAACTTAACTCTTTGACCCTGCAATTCCCTTCTTGCAAATTGAGATGATACCCTATTTCATAGGCATTTTTGAAGACTAAAGAAGAGGATATGTTCTCTTTTCTCTTTTCTGTTCCTACCTCGGATGCTCTGTCAGACTTATCTCTTACCTTTCCAAAATGAGCCCTGTGGCCTCTTGTCTCAACTCTACCCCTCACACCTCCAGTCCTTTTTTTTTATTTTTGCAGGGTGTGTGTGTGGGGGGGTCAGTCGTGGGGCTTGAACTCTGGGCCTGGGCACTGTCCCTTAGCTCTTCAGCTCAAGGACAGAGCTCTACCACTTGAGCCACAGCACCACTTCCGGTTTTCTGGTGGTTAGCTGGAGATAAGAGTTTCACAGACTTTCCTGCCCGGGCTGGCTTTGAACCATGATCCTCAGATCTCAGCCTCCTGAGTAGCTAGGATTACAGGCATGAGCCACCAGTGCCCAGCTATAATTTATTTTTAAGATAGGATCTTGCTAGCTAACTTTGTCCAGGCTGAACTCAAATTCATACTCCACCCTTGTCTCTCCAATATCTGGGATTACAAGTATATACCACTATGTTGTTTATCTCTCATTATAGCTAAACACAGTCCCAAGCTCCACTCGTCAGTTTTACTAGTCCTCTTGCTGGCCATGCCCACTCACGTACCTTTACTCCTGCTGCGCCTTTACCCAACATGCCCTCTTGTACCTCATCTGACTATTCAACATCTGGCTGTCTTTCACATTCAAACAATCTTTGTAACTAGAACCTCTCCATCCAACCTCCCCTTCATACCCTGTTTGTAGGATTCACGGATTAGAGTTTATAAACCTGCTAAACTCTATTTTTATTTTTTGCCCTTAATAGGGCAAAAACTCACACTTGCTGGACTGGCACTCTACCACTTGAGCTACATCTCCAAGTTGGCATTTTGCTGGTTAATTGGAGATAAAATCTCCAGGACTTTCCTGCTCAGGTAGCTTTGAACTATGATTCTCAGATCATAGCCTCCTGGGTAGCTAGGATTATAGGTATGAGCCATAATAAGCACCTGGCAAAAATGTGTGCATGCAGGTATACACATGTACCATACAATATGCACATATTCTGAAGAGATTCCTGAGTTCCAAGAGAGAATCTCAAAAGTATCACCTTTATGACCCAAAAAGTCATGAAGTTGTTTTCCTTGATATTGATGCTGGTGAATGTATAGTTTATGTCCATAACAAGAGTAAGAAAGGGCTGGGAAAGTGGCTCTGTGGTAGAGTGCTTGCCTTGCATGCATGAGGCCCTGGGTTCGATAAGCAGAAAAAGCTGGAAGTGGTGCTGTGGCTCAAGTGGTAGAACGCTAGCCTTGAGGTGAGGAGCTCAGGGGCAGCTCCCAGGCCCAGAGTTCAGGCCCCAAGACTAACCAAAAAAAAAAAAAGTTCCAAGAAATGAGCTGAGAAGGTGACTCAGTAGTAGAGTGCTTGCCTTGCATTCATGAGGCCCTGGGTTCAATTCCTCAGCACCACATAAGCAGAAAAAGCCAAAAGTGGCACTGTGGCTCAAGGGGTAGAGTGCTAGCCTTGAGCTGAAGAGCTCAGGTCTAGAGTTCAAGCCCCAGAACCAAAAATGAATAAATAAATACACAAACAAATAAATAAAAGATTAAGGCTTAGCAGCAGTGTGGAGGGATGGCTTTACTCAGAGCATCCCTCCTTGTCACCCATCACTAACATGCTCTCGGCCTTTTCTTGACCACAAGCCCCTGAAAGAAAAGTGCAGTGGCATCTCTGTAACCCTAGGACCTGGAGCCAGGATTTTCCCCAGCCTGCTGTCTTCGTACTTACTACAGATCAAGGCCACAGCCATCCGAAGCAGCTTGAACTGGCACTTCATACCCGACCAGTTCTAGAGAAAAAAGAAGAGAAGACTGTTAGTTCCAGATCAGGCTGATCCTCTGCATGTGAGTCCTTCTTACCAACACCTGACATTTAAAGGAATCACCTCCATGAAGTCCTGAATGAGAGTGTTGGGGCTTAGTAAGTGGAACATGACTTAAAGCATGACTGAGATCTGAGGCCATGTTAAATGTAGCCCAGTCACGAGCTTGAGCTGCACTAACAGCATCAGACAGTCTAGATCTAGGGAGATGAGAGAATGTCTGTCTTCCTCTCTGAACTACCTGAAAGTTGCATTAAAGGTTGTGTCCTTCAGGTAACAGGGCACGTAGAACAGCACACTAAGCAAAGTCAAATCAGAACCATTAGGGTGATTAAAAACAAAACAAAACAAAATAAAACCCTGAAAATCCAGCTGCTCAAACACCTGTAATTAATCCTAGCTACTCAGGAAGCTGAGATCTGATAGGAAACTCTGAACTTCCAAGGCAGATAAATAAAAGTACGATTATTTGCCTAACACAAGGATTCTAAACTTCACAAGAGAGTCCATCCCAGGACTTGTTGAGGAGAACCCCTGTGGTATATTCCATGCTGGGTGCCTGTAATCCTTACTATTCAGGAAGTTGAGATCTAATGTTCAAACACCAAAAATGCCAGACATAGTGCTTTGGCTCAAGGGGAGAGCACTAGACTTGAGCATGAAAGCTCAGGAACAGTACCCAAGCCTTGAGTTCAAGCCCCAGGACCTATACAATAAATAAATAATCCATTATTCCACTTATAAAGACGCAGGAACATACTCAGAGCCTGGGACCTTCTTGGAACATATCAGCTTCACGGAAACAAACTACTAGGCACAGCCCAGGGACAACTGTTTCTTCCCACCCACCCAATCTGCCCTTGCTGGCTGCCCCTGGCACTGCTCCAGAGCACAGCTCACTCTCCTTTGAGGTTGCAGCAACACACATAAAACTTCACAGAGGCTAGGGTGACTTCAATCCTGTTACAGAGGTTATCAATGGAGCAAGCAGGGCATGGGAAGTTTCCAAACAGGGAGGAATCCTTCTTGCCTACTTCCTCTTCTTCCCTCATTTTACAATGACCAACTAGCCCTTCTTGACAAAAGGTGAAGTGGGTAATGGCCAGTCCAATCTTTGCTTGCTGACGTGTTGGGTGTTAGAAAGCAGATGGCTGGATAATGCTGTCCTGGCTGGTGTCTGTCCACAGGGGAACCTTGCCAAGAGGCAGGGAAGAAAATGGAGCCTATGCCTCCCTTGGATCCAGCAACCAGACAGAAGGGTGCTAGAGAAACCTGGGCAATCCCTGATGAGCCACCACTTCCCAAAAGGGATACTAGATGCCAAGTGGCCTGCAAGATGCCCCTGTGGTCCCTGTGAGGGCCTGGGGAGAAGGCTAGGAAGGGCTCTTGTGACTGGAAAGTACTTCCTGATATTGTTATTCAAGCTGAGCCTTCTTGTACTTCCAGGGTCTTCCCCCCCCACCCCTTATTTGAGATGGTATCTCTCTTGTGTTGTTAAAGCTTTCTTGCCTCAGCCTCCAGTGTAGCTGGGACAAGGAAGGGGGAGGGAGGGAAGGGAAGGGAAAAGGAGGCAAGAAAGACAGTAGAATGGTACCTGAGCTTCAGTGGCTCAAGCCTGTAAGCTGAGCTACACTGGAGGCTTAGAGGGACTGGGAAGGTGGCTCAGTGGTAGAGTGCCGGCCTTGCATGCATGAGGCCCTGAGTTTGATCTCTCAGCACCACATAAGCAGAAAAATCTGGAAGTGGCACTGTGGCTCAAGTGGTAGAGCACTAGACTTTTTTTTTTTTTTTTTTTGGGTCCGGTCCTGGGGCCTGAACTCTGGGCCTGGGCGCTGTCCCTCAGCTATTCAGCTCAAGGCTAGTGCTCTACCACTTAAGCCATAGCGCCACTTCTGGCTTTTTTCTTTTTTCTTATGTGGTGCTGAGGAATCGAACCCAGGGCCTCAGGCATGCAAGGCAAATGCTCTGCCACTGAGCCACCTTCCCAGCCCTAGAGCACTAGCCTTGAGCTGAAGAGTTGAGGGACAGCGCCCAGGCCCAGAGTTCAGACCCGATGACCGGGGGAAAAAAAAAAAAGAGAGAGAAAGAAAAAAGGAGGCTGATATAAGAGGATGGAGGTTCAAACCCAGTCTGGACAGTAAAGTCCAAGACTCTTATCTCCCAGTAAACATTCAAAAAGCCAGGAAAGTGGGGCTGTGGCTCAAGTGGTAGGGCGCACCAGCCTTCAGTGAAAATACTTAGGGACAGCGCCCAATCCTTGAGTTCAAACCCGAAGACTGGCACAAAAAAAGGGAAAAAAAAGTAGAATGGTGGTTGTTAGGCATTGGAGGAGGAGGCATGGGGAGTTGGCATTAATAGGTATAGAATTTCAGCCTGGGAGGATGAAGTTTTAGAGAGTCATTTGACTAGTAAGTATGCCCTGGATGTGATCCCAACATTACAGAAATAAAACTGTCCCTTAGCTTTTTTTTTTTTTTTTTTGGGGGGGGGGTCCAGTCGTGGGGCCTGAACTCTGGGCCTGGGCGCTGTCCTTGAGATCTTCAGTTCAAGGCTAGGGCTCTACCACTTGAGCCACAGTGCCACTTCTGGCTTTTTTCTTTTTTTTGCTTATGTGGTGCTGAGGAATCAAACCCAGGGCCTCAGGCATGCGGGGCAAGCACTCTACCACTGAGCCAGCTTCCCATCCCTTAGCTTTTTTGATCAAGGCTGTCACTCTATCACTTGAGCCACAGTTCCATTTTCTGTTTTTCAGTGATTAAATGGAAATAAGAGTATCATGGATTGTCCTGCCTGGGCTGATTTTGAACCAGAATCCTCAATTCTCAGTTTCCTTATTAGCTAGGATTACAGGTATGAAACACTGGTAGAGTAATTTTTTGTGTGTGTGTGGTCTTGGGACTTGAACTCAGGGCGTGGGTGTTGTCCCTAAGCTTTTCCACTCAAGGCTGGTGCTTTACCACTTGAACCACAGCCCCACTTTTAGCTTTTTGAGTGTTTATTGGGGATAAGCATCTCATGGACTTCCCTGCCTTGGCTGGCTTTGAATTGCAGTCCTCAGATCTCAGCTACCTACATACCTAAGATTATAGGTATTAGCCACTGATGCCCAGGCAAGGTAATTTTTTTTTATTGTGAAAATATTGTACAGAGGAGTTACAATTACATGGGCAAGATAATGAGTACATTTCTTATCAAGCATTGTAGCCTCCTCCTTTGTTTCCCCTTTGGTATTTACTTTTGAACTAAGGGCCTAGTGCTTGCTAATTAGGCATGCTACCTACCACTTAAGCCACTCCCCCTTTTTAGTTTTAACTGTTTTTCAGGTCAGGAGGGTCTTTTTTTTTGGTCGATCATGGGGCTTGAACTCTGGGCCTGGACCCTGTCCCTCAGTTCTTCAGCTCAAGGCCAGCGCTCTACCACTTGAGCCACAGCACCACTTCCGGTTTTCTAGTGGTTTATTGGAGATAAGAGTCTCATGGACTTTCCTGCCTGGGCTGACTTTGAACCGAAATCCTCAGATCTCAGCCTCCTGAGTGGCTAGGATTACAGGCCTGAGCCATGGGCGCCCAGCAGGTCTTATGTTTTTGCTTGTGCTGGTCTCAGACCTTAATCCTTCTACCTATATAGCCTTCCAAGTTGCTGGGATGACAGGTGCACACTACCACTTCGGGCCTGTTCACTGGGAGAGGTCTTGCCAGGACCCTGTCAATCTCAACCTGCAGAGTAGCTAGATTACAGGAGTAAGCCATTATACCCAGCTTAAGATGGTAAATCTTAGGTTATATACACTTATACAATTACAAACATAAGTGATATTAACATCTTTTTTTTTTTTTTGGTTAGTCATGAAGCTTGAACTCTGGGCATTGGCATTGTCCCAAGCTTTTGTGTTCAAGGCTAACAATCTACCATTTTGAGTCACAACACCACTTCAGTTGGTGATAAGAATCTCATGGACTTGGGCTGGGAAGGTGGCTCAGTGGTAGAGCACTTGCCTTGCATGCATGAGGCCCTGGGTTTGATTCCTCAGCACCACATAAGCAAAAAGAAAAAAGCCGGAAGTGGCACTGTGGCTCAAGTGGTAGAGCGCTAGCCTTGAGCTGAAGAGCTGAGGGACAGCGCCCAGGCCCAGAGTTCAGGCCCTATGACCGGACCAAAAAAAAAAAAAAAAAAAAAAAAAAAAGAATCTTATGGACTTTCCTGCCCCAGCTGGCTTTGAACCATAATCCTCAGATCTCAGCCTCTTGAGGAGCTAGGATTACAGGTGTGAGCCACCAGCACCCAGTTCTAATACCACTTCTAATATCCCTTTTCCTTATAAACTCTGCAAATACCTCAAGTGAAAGCAGTATCACCTTCAAAGCCCTGAGCACTGTATCCTAAGTCACTGTAAAGCAAGGTAAGTAAGAATGACACAGCTGCTACCCCTTAGCTTGGGGTCCTCTTGCCTCTGTGCAGAGATTTTAAGATTGATCTAGGAACAATCTTAAGAAACCCCATTCATACTTTTGGCTTGGCATAGCCGTCAGTGGGATGGCTCAGCACTCCTTTTTTTTCTAGTGTCCTCATGTAAGTATTTGAGATAATAGTACCTATGTCAGTAACCTATCTTATCAGGCATTCTGAGGGTGAAATGAATGTATAAAGTATCAGATCCTGAAACATCAGTCATATAAGGGTTTAATAGTACTATCTAGACCAGGAGCAAAGATGGTGAGTTCACTCTATAGAATGTCTTAAAAAAAAAAATTGGAATCCAACGTCAGGACTGGGTGGTGGTACATGCTGGTAAATAGCAGCACTCAGGAGGCAGGGGCGGGAGGACCAAGAGTTTGAGGCTAGCCTGGGCTACTTCCAGTCAGTCTGGCCATGAAAACATGTCTCAAAAAAAAAAAAAAGGAATCTAGAAGACAAAGCCAAGGAGCTCCCATTTTATCAAAGCTCCTTGGACAGTTTCATGAGTTTACAAACAAGCCTGGCCCTCTGCAGAAGCACCAAAGTGCACCAGGCAGATCCAGTCCAACACCCTCTACCCTCACCTCAGGGAAGAAGAAACAGAGGATCCAGCAGAGCTAGTTCAAGGTCAGAGTGAATCTGACTCTGTCCATCACCCTTCCGAGACCCATGCTGTCTACTAAGCTGCCCCCAGAGCTGACTGCCTATAATAACTGACAGTCTCCCAGCAGATGAGGGGTTAAACTAGAAAGTCACTCCTTCCCACCAGCTGCCTTATTTCCCCTGAACCACCATTCCCTCCCATAATATGAACCACCAAGAGAGAAGAAAAAGAAGAAATCACACTCAGCCAGCACTACTGCTGCTATAAATGTGGAAGCCTGCAGGCCCCAGGGGAATGCAGACATTTTCCAAGTCCTTTAATTTTACTCTTTCCCAGATCCTTGAAGGGTGAGATAGTAACTCAGCCACACCAAACAAGTTGGTAACCAGTCACCTGGCATCTTGCTAACTAGATCAGTTAGGAACTCAATAGTACAGTGTTTACCTAGCATATTTGTGAGGCTACTAGAAGGAAGGAAAGAGGAAGATATAGAGAGACAGAGAGAAAGAGAAAGAAAGTGATAAAGGGAGAGGAAGGAGATAAAAGACAGACACAGAGAGGTAAGAGGCAGGAGATAGGGAATTTTTTCATTCTAATATATCATGCTATACCCCTGGTAGAAACCATTTCTTTCCAAGAAACTCAAGAAAACCGAACACAGGAAATATGAAAGCATGATATAGGTAAATCAGGAAGTGATTATCCTCCAAAAGGTTTTCATCTAATTATATAAGCCTTGTAAGAGATCTTTGGTGTCTTTTAAACAACTATCATTCCTTGTGCCTTGACAATATGATACAATTTGCAAAAATTCAAATCTCAAATATTTTAAAAAACCATCTAACCGCCGGGCGCTGGTGGCTCACGCCTGTAATCCTAGCTACTCAGGAGGCTGAGATCTGAGGATCAGGGTTCAAAGCCAGCCCGGGCAGGAGAGACCGTGAGACTCCTATCTCCAATAAACCACCAGAAAACCGGAAGTGGCGCTGTAGCTCAAGTGGTAGAGCGCTCGCCTTGAGCTGAAGAGCTGAGGGACAGCGCTCAGGCCCAGAGTTCAAGCCCCACGACCGACAAAAAAAAAAAAAAACCATCTAACCGCCGGGCGCTGGTGGCTCACGCCTGTAATCCTAGCTACTCAGGAGGCTGAGATCTGAGGATCACGGTTCAAAGCCAGCCTGGGCAGGAGAAACCGTGAGACTCCTATCTCCAAAAAGCCACCAGAAAACCAGAAGTGGCGCTGTAGCTCAAGTGGTAGAGCGCTCGCCTTGAGCTGAAGAGCTGAGGGACAGTGCCCAGGCCCAGAGTTCAAGCCCCACCACCGACAAAAAAAAAAAAAAAAGAAACCATCTAACAGACAAAGGAAAGTATAAGTAAATATTCTGCATATTTTAAAATGGAACTCTGGTCTACGGACTCCAGTAGCAGGCAACTAATAAATTATTCAATTAAGTGGATCTTTATATTTCCAGTGTTTAAAATAAGAAATCTTGATTGCAGGTCTTTTTTGCAGCCCAGATATTTGGTCGACCTTAATTCTTTTTTTTTTTCTTGTTTGTGTGGTACTGAGGAATTGAACCCAGGGCTTCATGCATGCTAGACAAGCACTCTACCACTAAGCTACATTCCCAGCCTTCAACCTTAATTCTTTGATATAAACTATCAGCTTTTGAAACTTTTTTTAAAGAAAAAAAATAAGACATGTTTTTGCTAGGTGTTGGTGGCTCATGCTGTAATCCTAGCTACTCAAGAATGTGAGATCTGAGAATCAGAGTTCAAAGCCAGCCCAGGCAGGAAAAAGACATAAAACACCCCAGCCTTCCCCAGTATTGAGCCTTTGAACTCAGGACCTTGTGCTTGCTAGGCAAGTTCTCAACAACCTGAATCATGTTCTCAATCCTTTTGCTTTTCAGCTTAATTTTCAGATAGTATATCAAGTTATTCTTGTCAGGGCTGGCCTTCAACCATGATCTTCATCTAGAATACCTGAGGATTACAGATATGTACCACCATGTCTAACAATCTATTTTTCTTTTTTGGCTATACTGGGGTCACACACAAGCCTTTTTTCTTTTTTTTTTTTTTTTTTTTTTGTCGGTCGTGGGGCTTGAACTCTGGGCCTGGGTGCTGTCCCTCAGCTCTTCAGCTCAAGGCGAGCGCTCTACCACTTGAGCTACAGCGTCACTTCCTGTTTTCTGGTGGTTTATTGGAGATAGGAGTCTCACGGTTTCTCCTGCCCGGGCTGGCTTTGAACCGCGATCCTCAGATCTCAGCCTCCTGAGTAGCTAGGATTACAGGCGTGAGCCACCAGTGCCCGGCTGCTTTTGTTATTTTTCAAGTAGGGTGTTTATGCACAGGTTGGACTGGCTCACAATCCTACTTACACCTCCTGTTTGGCTGGATGACAAATGTGCTTGTCCACCACATTGAACTTTTATTGATTGAGAAGGGGTCTTGGAAACGTTTTGCTCATGCCTGGAAGTTTAATCTTCCCAATCTCTGCCTTCCAAAATGGGCAGGGGGCTGGGAAGGTGGTTCAGTGGTAGAGCACTTGCCTTGCATGCTTGAGGCCGTGGGTTCGATTCCTCAGCACCACATAAGCATAAAAGAAAAAAGCCGGAAGTGGCGCTGTGACTCAAGTGGTAGAGCGTTAGCCTTGAGCTGAAGAGCTGAGGGACAGCGCCCAGGCCCAGAGTTCAGGCCCCACGACCGGACCCCAAAAAAAAACAAACAAACCAAAATGGGCAGGATTATAAGTGAGAGCCACCCTACCTGGTTTTCTGTTTGTTTGCTTGTTTGTTTGTATTTTCTTTTTTGCCTGTGCCAGTTATGGGGCTTGAACTCAGGGCCTAGGTGCTGTACCCGAGCTTTTTCATTCAAGGCTGGTGCTCTACTTCTTAAGCCACAGCTTCATTTCTGGCTTTTTGTTGGTTTACTGAAGATAAAAGTCTTTCAGTTTTATCTGCCTCTGTTGGCTTTAAACTGAGATCCTCAGATCTCAGCCTCCTGAGTAGCTAGGATTATAAGCATGAGCCACTGGCAGCTGGCCATTTGTCTTTTTGAGGCAAAATCTTGACAGGGTCAAGCTTGGCATTAAACTTACAATTCTCCTGCTAAGCTTCCTGAGTACTGAATTACAGGGGTACCCTACCATACCAAGTAAGACATATTTTCATTTAGGGTAGCAAAATGTCTCATTTAAACAGTTCTGAGAACAGAAATACTAACCACTTTTTTTTTTTAAATCATGTATCTGGAGCCAAAACAACAGATTTTTTTTCAGTATAGACATCAGGCAGAATTTATAGCTAAAGGAATTCTATATAAAAACACAGCCAGGGGGCTGAAAGGTTGCTCAGTGGTAGAGTGCTTGCCTTGCAAGTACGAGGCCCTGGGTTCGATTCCTCAAAACCCCATAAGCAGAAAAACCAGAAGTGGTGCTGTGGTTCAAGTGGTAGAGCACTAGCCTTGAGCTGAAGAGCTGAGGGACAGTGCCCAGGCCCAGAATTCAAGCCCCACGACTGACCCAAAAAAACAAAAACGCACACATAAACACATGTGTGTGTGTGTGTGTGTGTGTGTGTGTGTGTGTGTGTGTGTGTGTGTGTGTGTGTGTGTGTGTGTGTGTGTGTACAAGGGGGATCTCACAGTTGTATGGTGATTTGCATTCAAGTCTACTATCCCACATCTTAACAACTGCCTTGTGAAGATGAATTACAGATGAGAGCAGCTGGGCTCCACAATTGTGTGTGACCCACTCAAATATTAAGATGGTGACTAGGTTCTCAAATCCAGTTCCTCTGAATATTTAATTCATAGTTTTTCTGCCTTCTGCTCTGAAAGGTGTTATGTACAAACATAACACTCTAAATCTTCATTCTAACGAACTAAGCAACTCAAGAGCAAAGATGGGAGCGAGGGAATGAGAGGGAAAGAAGGAACAGCTTACACTAAACAAAAGGGAGTACATATCACCCGATGTAGGAGAAATAGTTGTATTGTCAAAGCTCATAGAGTTCACAAACATTATAGACCATGATGATAATTTGCCTCATGAAGGTTAAATGTGTTTTTGACGTTAAGTATCACTATCTCACAATACAGTGAAATTTATATAACCACTTAATCTCAATAAGAAATATTTTAAACTATAAATAAATAAATAATAAATCTTCATTCTAGAGTTAAAGACAGTTTTAGGCTGATCCATATGAAATTGCTGACATTCAAGTGTTTCTGGGAGCTCAGTGACAATGGCTCATGCCTATAATCCTAGCTACCCAGGAGGTTGAGCTCTGAGGACTGAGGTTCAAGGCCAGCCAGAATAGAAAAACGATATGAAATTCTTTTCTCCAATCAACTACCAAAAAGCTGCAAGTAGAGCTGTGGCTCAAATGGTAGAGTACCAGCCTCGATTTAAAAAAAAAAAAAAGAAAAAGCCGGGCGCTGGTGGCTCACGCCTGTAATCCTAGCTACTCAGGAGGCTGAGATCTGAGGATCGCGGTTCAAAGCCAGCCCGGGCAGGAGAGACCGTGAGACTCCTATCTCCAATAAACCACCAGAAAACCGGAAGTGGCGCTGTAGCTCAAGTGGTAGAGCGCTCGCCTTGAGCTGAAGAGCTGAGGGACAGCGCTCAGGCCCAGAGTTCAAGCCCCACGACCGACAAAAAAAAAAAAAAAAAAAAAAAAAAAAAAAAAAAGATAGTGACAGTGCCCAGGCCCTGAATTCAAGCCTGGGTACCTGACACATATTAGGCTACAGATCATATGGTTAGTTCAATACATCTCTGAATTGCCCAGCACTGAGGTAATTTGGGTAAAGTTGGCCCCTTGACAAAGGGACAGTGACTTTCCTAATGAGAAAGCACCACACATATTTCTAGAGAAGGTTATACACCCCGGAGCCTGCCTACTGCTCTCAGGAGGCAGGGAAAGCTGCTTGTTCTGGGAAGGCACTGAGACAGGGAAGGGCTCAGAAGGACTGCTCGTGATCACCACAGCCACAGGTCATGGGCTACTTGTCAGACCAAAGTATGAACTGGAGCAACACTGTTTCCACACCTCCCCTCTGTCCTGATCCTCAGCCTTAGGTAGACTATCTGCCCACTGAGAATTTCTGGGACATCAGGGCTATTTCTATGAGATTAGGAGGGTGGGACTAGGGCATCTTTCGGAACTTCTCTTTCTCCCTTCCCATATTCTTGATCTGTGGCATGTGTTCCCCCACCCCATTCGCATCCACATCTTGGAGGAATGGGAGGGAGGAGGTCAGTCCTTCCTTTCCTACAGAGAGGAATTGGGGCAGGGGGAGGGGGAATGGAGGAGGAGGAGGAATTCAGAGGAAAAGCTGTGTCTGGGGAAAGATGTGGCACTGATACAGAATGACCCATTTAAAAGGGCTATGTGAGGCAACCTGGGCTCATGGGCTTTCAGAGACTGAACTCATGTGTGTGTGTAATATACATGGATGAACACACATTCCACCTTCACATTCACACATGCAAACTGTACCCATAGTCACTGAAAGTTGCCAAAAAATTCAGGCCAGGAGCAAGTGTAATTACTCAGTGTCTGCCTACTCCATTTACAAAGGGGACATTTGGGAAAAGAAAAGTGTGTGTGTGTGTGTGTGTGTGTGTGTGTGTGTGAAGGTGTGTGTGTGTGTGTGTGTGTGTGTGTCTGTGTGTCTGTGTGTGTGTGTGTCCGTCCAGTGAGAACTGGACTGCTCAAGAAAATACCAGTACTCAGGAGGCTGCTGCAAGAGGACTGTAAGCGAGGCTCTGTACAATCAAACAGTGCCACAAAAGCCATGTGGGGATAGACAGGATAAGGAGGGGTGGGGAGGAGGAGCCTACCTACTTGTCCTCCCTTCCCTTCCCTCCCCTCCTTCCCTCCTCTCCCTCTGTCCCCTTCTCTTTGTGTCTCCCAACCTCCTTCCTCTTAAGTTAATGGGCACCATTGAGCACAAGAGCAGCCTTAGCCAGGAAGAGTGTCAGAACTATAGGCTCCTAGGCCAGGAGGAACATGAGGCAGGGCAACCACACCCCACCAGACTCAGATTTCCTCCATACTCAGACTTCCATCAAAACAGGTGGCGCTTCATCATCCCCCATCAGACTCATTCTTTTTTTTTTTTAAATTTTCTTCCTTCCTTCCTTCCTTCCTTTCCTTCCTTCCTTTCTTTCTTTTGTGAGGAGTGAGAAATTAACTTTACATGGTTATGTTCATTTTCTCTCACTTACTGCCTATCATTCATTTTTACAGATTTAGAAACTGAGGCACCAAACAGTCAGTAACTGGTCTAAGGTCACCCTTTAGGAAGTGGGCTCTGTAGACCATACTCCTACACTGCCCATCATTGTATACCACCATTGTGAGGGGCTGGTGCATGGGAACCACACTTGAATGGCTGTCAGAACTTTTCGACTGAAGTCCTGATTATATATAACCTCAATGTGAGTTTGGGTGATCACTTTACTCCTCAAAGCCTCTTTTTTTCTACTTGAGAATTTGAGAGAGGTAATCTCTAAGGTCTTCTTATTTAACCATCTATGGCAAACAGGAATTTCAATGACACGCATACCAGTGGCCAATTTTTTTTTTTGTCAGTACTAGTATTTGAACCCAGGGCATCATGCTTATTCAGTTAACTTGTGCTCAGCTTCTAATGACTAAATGTTAACATGTTTTAAAATCACCAAGTAGGAAATAGGTAGAAGAATGAGACAGATATATTCATAGGCTATGCCATGATTAGAGAAAATGTGGACAGGTACAGGAGGGTCCCAGTTAGAGTAGGCCTGCAGAGGGGGAGGAGTGCATGTAAACCTTGTAAACAAGCAGGTCTGCCTAGGCTGGGCCAGCTCTAGTAGTGTAATGGTCAGGTCCAGCAATGACAGAGAAGAGGCAAGGAAGAGAGCTGTAGGAACAGGAATGACTCACCATGACAATGTTGGCCAGATGGGCAGAGACGAGAGCATACACCCCTCCAGAAGAGCCCACAACAGGGGCAGTCATGTCAGCCACAGACACAGCCAGAGACCCTAGTATAGAAAAATGGAGAGTTGTCAAGAATATGGGGCTCAGCTATACCTGAGTGGGAAGACTCCACAGCAAAAGCCTCCATCTCTTCCTCCTTTGATACCAACGTTGCCTTGGATTTCCCAAAGAATTAGTTTATGGTAGAAATTAGCACTTGACTCAACTTTCACACTTTACACAAGGGAATGCAGGATTTAAAGAAGGAAAAAGTGAGCCAAGAGTGGGTGGCACACCTGTATTCTTAGCACTCATGCAGAAGGATTATGAGTTTGAGGCCAATCTGGGCTACAGTCAAGCCCAGTCTCAAAAGAAGAGGGAAGAAGGAAGAAGGAAGAAGAAAGAAGGAAGGAGGAGGAGGAGGAAGAGGAGGAAGAAGAGAAGAAGGAGGAGAAGGAAGAGGAAGAGGAGGAGGAACAGGAGGAGGAGGAAAAAATGTGTGATTTGCTCAAAGGGGGTCCTGAGTTATAACCTAGATCACCTGCCTCTCTACCTGACATTGTGCTGGTACAGGGTTCTGAAGTAGAAACAACAAAAACAAGTGACAGTAGTTACCCAGAACGAACTGGCTACACACAGGCAGTGCATGGAAGGCACTGGGCAAGCATTTTACATCTATTCCTCCCTTCCACCCTCAAGCAGAGAAAAGAGAAGAATCTGAGCCAAGTATCCTGGTAGTGCTAGAAGTAGGACTTGAGTCCATTCTGCCTGATACAAAACTCATGTTCTTTCTTTTTTCTTTTTGGATAGAACCCAGGGCCTCACAAATGCTAGGCAGGTACTCTACTGCTGAGCTACATACCCAATCCAAAATGTGTGTTACTGATCAAAGCTCTCAAAAGTAGGCACCCCCCTATACAGACACTTCTACCACTGTCCCCTTTACGCAGCTGTATCTAGAAAGCACCATCACTCCCCATCACCCTGTAGTTGAAAAAGCACAAAAGACCAACAGGATCCCAAGTGGGGACTTTTCTGGAGGAAAAAAATGTCCTTGAAAAGTTCTTAGGAAGATACAGATGATGTCATACTGTCTGGGGGAAAGGGAGGCCTATGGCTTTTGGTCTAGGGGATGACAAAATTTTGCTCTGGAAGGAAAGCTGGGCAGAGAGGAGATGGGAAATTTATTGTTCTGGTCTTATTTAAGTGTGATCAATGCTTTGGCTTCCAGGGCAAGACACAGGAGACTAAAAATAACTGGGAGGTAGAGCCCAGGGCAACAGAGAGTGAGCAGTGGCTGGCCTGGGTGAGTGAGCAGAAACAACCACTGGAAAATGCCTGCAGGCTCTGGAGCCAATTAGCCATTGGAAACGGGAAGGACAGGCAGAGATTTGACTTCTGCAGGCTCAGGGGTGAGGGATCCACACCTTAGGAAGATGGTCAGGAACTCTGACCTTCTAAATCTGGACATGGAGAGTTCCCCTATAGAATATCAGCATGTCATTGTCCATCTGCCTCTCCCTAATCCCTTGTGAGCACTTTCAAGGAAGAGATTCCCCACTAGAAATACTTAAATGTCAATCTCTCAGAAGAAAACCCCAAACTGTTAATGAACTGGGGACTCCCAAAGTTCTTCTCCCCTCCCAGGGCAACTATAAATCTTTCTGTACCTCTTTCATGCCTTCACTCTGGCTTTAATAAGGTATTGATCTATTGTCAGATAACTTTCTTTTCTTTCTTTCTTCCTTTTTCTTTTTTTTTTGATGACCCAGCCACAGGGTCAGCCATATATAAGAGAAAGAAAAAACTCCCAGGGTGGCACATACATAGGCAGAGATCTGCATGACAAAGGATTCCCACGCTCTCCTGGCGGGTTGTCTGAGAAGGCTGCATTGCAGGGCTGTGCAGGGCTGGCTGCCCAAGCCGCTCCTCATTAATTACCATTTGGAGAGAAGAAGGCCCAGCCTCTCTGGCAAGGCAGCTCCCACTTCCCACTCCAGCATCATCCACCAGGGTAGGCTACAGGCAGCCTGCAGGCAGGAAAGAGTCCGTGGCAGGATCAACTTGAACAACACTGACCTTTCCTTCACCCTATTCATGATTCAGAGTCTTGATTCCTAGGGCGGAGGCCAGCTTTGGTCCATAGACATATACAGAATGGGGTGTGTATGTGGCTAGACTGTTATATGACCTTGGGCAATTGCCCCTGAATTCTTCAGGCTTCAAGTTTTCACATCTACAAAATTAAATCTAAAGTCTTCCAAATTCTGAGCAGTAAAACCATCTTTTCAAAGGAAACTTGACCAGAACCCTCTACCTACAGAGCAGAGTGTGGCCCTACTTGAATTGAGGTGTGGGGGAGAGAAAAATCCTACCATCCACACTAGAGGGGACCTCAAATGCTTCTTCTAGAGGAATTCAATGATCCCTGGCTTGGCCTATGACTCAGGGGCTGAGGCTCAGATCCTGGTTCTAGAATCCTGAGGTTCTAGAAACCTGGACCACAGGCTAGACTTTCCTGCAAATGAGCTGGGGGATGAAAGGATTGGATGGTCTGAACACAAACAAGGGATATGTGTATATAGAGTACCAAAGGCTATCCTAAGACATGACCTGAAATACAGGCCCAGCAAGATCCCCTCACCAGCTAGGAACCTCGGGATGACTATTTCATAAGACCAGTATGAATTCTCACAGAGATTGTGGGGACACCAGATGGGGAGAGAATGGCAAACTGCAGTGATGGTAAACCTTACCTCCACCCAGTGGTGGATCAAGGGGCTGGTTCTAATCAGGACTACAAGGGACTTCAAAACAACACTCTGGGTCTATGCCAGAACTCATCAATTGGGGACCTTGCATGAAGCACAACTTTCCGTAGTTTTAACTTGGAAAGTTTTAAGGCATAAGGCATTTTTCTTTCTTAGCCATTAGCAAAAATCCAAGTAAAAATTGGCACAACAACTGCATGTAAGCAATGTAACCTTATTTATTCATGTGTTCTTTCATGTACTCTACTAATATTTATTACCTAAAAGGTTCTAGGCTCTGGGAATGCATACATGTCTTATAATCTATATAATCTATAAGAAAAAAGTTGGAGGCATAGCTCAGGTGGTAGAGCACCAGCCAATATGCAAAAGCATCACTGAGTTCAAATCGTGGGTCTCAGAAAATAAAAAGAGCTGGATGCTGGTGACTCACGCCTATAATCCTACCTACTCAGGAAGCTGAGATCTGAGTATCTCAGTTCAAAGCCAGCCTGTGCAGGAAAGTCCGTAAGACTCTTATCTCCAACAAACCACTCGAAAATCAGAAGTGGCGCTGTGGCTGAAGCAGTAGAGTGCTCGCCTTGAGCTGAAGAGTGCAGGGACAGCGCCCAGGCCCAGAGTTCAAGCCCCATGACCGACAAAAAAAAAAAAAGAAGAAAAAGAAAAAAAGATTAGTGATGTACTTAAGATACTAGTTTTAATTGACTAAAGTATGATATACACAGGAGATTTCATGCTGTAACCTATTTGAGCTATCAACAGACAGTTTAACAAAACAAATACCAGAAAGCTAAAACATGTCTTCACTGGAGGTACAGGAACTAAAGGGGGGGACAAGTTAATGGAGAGAGGAATGATGAATTTATACAGTCATAGCACTGAATGTACATACACGAAAATGGAACTAGAGAACTTGAGAAGGATGGGGATGGGAAAGCATGATGGATGGAAGGAGTGACTGATAAGGATGCATTGTACACATAAATGGATAAGTTAAATTGAAACCTCCTTGTACAACTCTTTGAAGACATAAGAAGAAGAAAAGATACTGGCTTTTAAAGTAGTTACACTGTTAATAGCTTACACTGTTAGTTGTCATGAGTGAGTTGCCTATTGGCGTAAATGTTGATTAGAAGCACAGGGCTCACTGCAGTTCAACTGGCTGATCATATCACCTCTCTAAACTGCCTGTAAAATGGGTGTTATAGCACCCACATCACAGAACTGTTGTGATGCACAACATCTTGGAGCCCTGTATCACACTTCGGGAAACTGTATACACACAGTAAGGGTGAGCCATTTTTGCTATAAAATGTGATGACATTGGATAAGCAATACTTTTCTTTCTCTCTCTCTTTTTTTTTTGGGGGGGGGGGAGTTTGTGGGGCTTGAACTCTGGGCCTGAGTGCTGTCCTTAAGCTCTTCAGCTCAAAGCTAACACTCTACCACCTGAGCCAAAGTACCACTTCTGTTTTTTTCTGTGTGTGTGGTACTGAGGAATTGAACCTGGGGCTTCATGCATGCTAGGCAAGTACTTTACCACTAGGCCACATTCCCAGCTAGCAATACTTTCACTAGGCAGAAATCAGAAAGTAGCCCTGACACCTATCATGTCTCCCTTTCTTTATGATAATAAAGGCACAAAGACAAAAACCTACCTCTTGGTCATCTTTATACTATGGTAATGTGTATGGGACAGTTTTTGGGAACACAGTATGAGTGTGAGCCCAAACCCATCACATCTGAGCTGTGTCTTCTTCTCAAGTCAATTGTTCCTATAAGCCTTGGCTTCTGGCTCTTTTATGTGTGCATGTGTAGGTGCTGGAGATTGAACCCAGAGCCTCCCACATATTAAACATAAGGCCAGTATTAAATACATGCTACACCACTAAACTACATTCCCAACCCCAAAGTCTTAGGTTCTGTTACTTATACCAGGTAGAAAACAGCAGTAACTGCCACATGGGATGGTTGTAGAGGTTAATTATAGTGGTACAAGGTAGCTCTTCCCTCTGGTCTGGCTGTCAGTAAACAGGCTTAGGAGATCAACTGACTCAGTCCCGAAGATCAATGGCATGATATGTGGTGACCAGAGGGACCTCTGTTCTGACTCAATGACTCAGGCAGCACAGGGCTCGCTCTTGGCTGGCAGGTTGCTACAGCCCTACATCCACCAATTTAGGTGATGAATCCCACTTGTGTCTGTACTTCCCACTCCATGCTGACATCACTGGGAGTGCTACCTGCCGTCTCCCGACTGTGTCATCTGTTCTGACTGAGGTCTGAGTCATTCTGGATCTTATTGCTGTCTTCCAGGTAATATAGCACCCCCATCTAATTGACTACTAACTGCAAGTGTTACGAGCATCTTCCCCGTTTCCTTCCATTTAACATCTGGGACTCTTGAGTGTCTAGGTATAGAAAATGAAGCTATAACTCCCTAGATGTAAGGACCCAGTGGTGTGTTGGAGGCTGAGAAAATGGAGTACAAAGAGGTGCTTTTCCCTCCCTCCTTCCCTCCCTCTTCTTTCCTTCTTCTCTCTCTCTCCTTCCTTCCCTCCCTCACCTTTCTCTCTCTTACACAGCACTTCACCACCCTAGACCTCCACCCCCCTCCTTCCCCTTACCCCTCCCCCCCGTTTTTGCTGGTCCTGGGGCTTGAACTCTGGGCCTTGGCACTCTCCCCAAGTTCCTTTTGTTCAAGGTTAGTGCTCTACTGCTCGAGACACAGTGCCACTTCTAGCTTTTTCTGTGATTAATTGGAGATAAGAGTCTGATGGATTTTTCTTCCGGGCTGCTTTGAGCTATGATCCTCAGATCTCAGACTTCTGAGTAGCTTGGATTACAGATGTAAGCCACTGGTACCCATCTTCTTTTGATCATTTCTTTTTTTTTTTTTTTTCTTTTTAGCAGTTATTGAGCATGAACTCCATAACAGGGCCTGGGCACTGTCCCTGAGCTCTTTTGCTCAAGGTTAGCACTCTACTACTTTGAGTCGCAGCTCTACTTCCTTCTTCTTCTTTTTTTTTTTTTGTATGTATGTGTGTGCCTATCCTGGGGCTTGAAACCAGAACCTAGGCGTTATCCCTAGGCTTGAGTATTACCACTTCTGCTTTTTTGGTAGTTAAGTCTCGTGACTTCCTACCTGGGCTAGCTTTGAACCTTGATCCACAGATCTCAGCCTCCTGAGTAGACATGATTACAGGAGTGAGCCACCAGTGCCAGGCTCCTAGACCTTTGTTGTTGTTGTTGGTCATGGGGCCTGAACTCTGGGACTGGATGCTGACACTCAGCTGTTCAGCTCAAGGCTAGCACTCTACCACTTGAACCGCAGTGCCACTTCTGGCTTTTTCTGCTTATTTGGTACTGAGGAATCGAACCCAGAGCCTCATGAATGCAAGGCAAGCACTCTACCACTGAGCTACCTTCCCAGCCCTTGTAGACCTTTCTTTTTTTTGTCAGTTACAGAACCTGAACTCTGGGCCTGGGTGCTGTCCCTCAGCTCTTCAGCTCAAGGCTAGCACTCTACCACTTGAGCCACAGCGCCACTTCCAGCTTTTTTCTGCTTATGTGGTGCTGAGGAATGGAACCCAGGGCCTCACGCATGCGAGGTAAGCACTCTACCACTGAGCCAACTTCCCAGATCTGGTCGACCTTTCTTAAGGACACAGTAGGTGGGAGATTCTAGGAAAGGGTTGTGAGGGCACAAGGTCTAAACTGGTGACCACAGATAGAAATAACAGGAGAATCTTCTAGGTCAAGGGTTTTCCAACTAGCAGACCAGTGTCACAGGGGTAGGGTGGGATCCTTCCCTTTTATATTTGAGACCAGTTTAGTGGCTACCAAGGGCCCCTGCCTGGATGGTATTTATAAGGCCAAAGCTGCCCAGCTCTCTGATGATAAGTTTAATGCCACTCAGAAAGGATTAAGATCTCACTTAAACATACACACAAAACTCTCTTGGGTACAGCTGTCAAGCTGAAGAGCTGAGGTAGCAAACCTTGTAAAAAAAAATTTTTTTAAGAAAAAAAAAAGAGCAATAAAGTTGGAAACATAATGAGGGAGGATCCCTGGTGCGCAGAAGCTGGGCTGGTGAGATTTTTTTCTGCAGAAATCAGCTCTGCTCCCCCAGTTCCCTTCTCTACTCCTTGCTCCAGGGAAAAGGATCACTTGCCACAGCCACACCTATGCAGGTGTCAGGCTGACACACCCCTCCACCCTCAACTTCTCCACTGTCTCCTAGACCAGACTCCTCTTGTTCTCAGAGGGTCAATCAAGGGGACAATGGTTAGTTTAAGTAGAGGCAAGATCTCCCTGTGGGTTCAGCTGCTGCTCTGGCCAGCAAGAACATAGGTTTAGGCCCATGGCTGCCCTACACAATCTCATTCACCCTGCATATTTTTTTTCTCAGTCATGGGGCTTGAATTCATGGCCTAGATGCTGTCCTTGAGCTCTTTTGCTCAAAGCTAGAGCTCTACCACTTTGAGCCACATTGTCACTTCTACTTTTTCTGACAATTAATTGGAGAAAGAGTTTCACAGATTTTCTTGCTGGGCTGGTTTTGAACTGTGATCCTCAGATCTCAGCCTCCGGAGTAGCTAGGATTACAGGTGTGAGAGACACCAGCACCTGGCACCCTGCACAATTTACTTTTTTTTTGGGGGGGGAGTGGTGGAGTCAGTTGTGGGGCTTGAACTCAGGGCCTGGGTGCTGTCCCTGAGCTTTTTGTGCTCAAGGCTAGCATTCTACCACAACCTGCACAATTTAAACAGCACCGTTTTCCTACCTACCAGCTCTTACATCCCTACAGAGCTCGTTAGTTCCTTCTTCAAGCATGACAGGACCAAGACAGAGGTTAAAGCATTTTTCCAAGCTCATAGAATGTAGACACTGTCAATCTGCCTGTTCCAAATCCTGTGTTCTGCCCCACTAAGCCTCACACATCTTCCTGTCTGGGCTCCAGGGAGGTGGGAGATTTGCCTGGAACCTTGGCAATGAGAATTCCATGTGTGACCTGGAAGCCTAGTGCTTGTCCCACTTACAGGCTCTCCCTCAATCCATCCTGGGAAGGTTCATCCCTTGGACTCAGGGCCCTCCTTCCTACCTGCCACAACGCCGGCCACATAGACAAGCCCGATGCGGGTGGCTCCATGTACCATCTCCAGGGGCACCCCTACTAGCAGCTGCAGCACGACATTAAGTCCCAGATGTTCTATCCTGTAACAGATCATACTCATTAGTTCACTCAACAAACACCATGTGAAGAGAGGCTGAAGATTCAGGAGTGAGCAAGACTCTTGTCCCTACTTCTGAGGAGCTTCTGGTATGTGGGGGAGAAAGACAATGCAGCCAGACTACTTTGGAAACAGTCTCCCAAGTGTTCCAGCCAGGACTGAATTCACAAACAGGGCCCGGATGGAGACTAGCAGTATCTGTCTGCCACTGTGAGCAAGACTAAGCACAGTCAAGAAGACGTAACAGTGTCATGGGTTCATATGCACAAAGCCAACACTCAGAGAGGGGCACGGATTGACTTAAAGTCACATAACTAATTAGGGGCCTCGCTGGGGATCTACCTGACTTGCTCTATCCTCTGGCCTTGAGGTTACCAGAACACTCTAGTATATTTGTAAAAACTACTGATGCTGAAAAACAAAATGTTTTTTGCCAGGTCTGGTGGCTTATGTCTATAAATCCTAGCTACTCAGGAGATTGAGATCTGGAGGACCTACGTTTAAAGACAAGCTGGGGCAGACAGTGCATGAAATTCTCTACTCCAAGATAACTGGCAAAAAAGTGAGGCTAGAGGCATGGCTCAAATGACAAGTGCCAGACAACCAAGCAATCCAAACAAGTATGAGGCCCTGAGTTCAAACCCTGCCTGGTACTGGCAAAAACACTTGCCAAAAAACAAAAGATATTCTCAAAAACACAGCAAGCATTAAAGGGAATACCTGTAACTTAATAATTTCAAGTTCTCCTTTAAGTTTCATCGAGGAAGTTTCTCCTTTGTAGTATGAAAATGTACCTGCTCCTCTCCAAAATTCTCAGGGCAAAGAGAAAGGATAGTAGGCTTTCTTATCCTGTGAACCTCTACCTTTGTATAATACAAGTCATCTGGTGCCAGATCTTGTCCCTAAATGTGTGGTGTGTCTAAGCCAAGTTTAAGTATTACCAGAAAAGATCGTAAGGTTACTACTACTATATTCAATCAATATGGGGCTCTCAAGTTTACAAAGCACTTTAAAGTCCATTTTCTCATTTAAACTGAGCTTGCAGACACTGAACAGCTCCCTGGGGTTTGGAGAGTGTTGAAACCAAGAGTCTAGGTTTTACTCTGGGTTATGGCTCTAGGTTGGTCAGCAAGGCCTTGACTGGAGGCTTACTTGGGCTACAGAGCTGACACATGAGCACCTTCAAGGTAACTTGGACAAACTGAGCTGTGTCCTGAATCCCCACTCTGCTGGAATCTTCTACCTTTTACTGCCTATACTAGCAAAAGGATTCTATGATGAGAAATGTTAGGAATATTCACTGGAAAGGTTGAGTGACAATGCCATGTGAGACCTTAGAGGCTTTCTGCGCTTATGCCCTTGAAAAGACTAAGAGACTAGCCCAGTGCTGATGGCTCATGACTTTTAATCCTAGCTCCTGAGGAGGATGAGATCTGAAGATCATGGTTTGAAGCCAGCCCAGGCAGGAAAGTCTGTGAAATTCTTTTTTTTTTTTTTTTTTTGGTTGGCCGTGGGGCTTGAACTCTGGGCCTGGGCTCTGTCCTTCAGCTCTTCTGCTCAAGGCGAGCGCTCTACCACTTGAGCTACAGCGCCACTTCCGGTTTTTCTGGTGGTTTATTGGAGATAGGAGTCTCACGGTCATCTCTCCTGCCCGGGCTAGCTTTGAACCGCGATCCTCAGATCTCAGCCTCCTGAGTAGCTAGGATTACAGGCGTGAGCCACCAGCACCCGGCTAAGTCTGTGAAATTCTTATTTCCAATTAATCACAGGAAAAAGCCAGAAGTGGTGCTATGGCCAAGTCGTAGAGCACTAGCCTTGAGCTGAAAAGGAGCTCAGGGGTAGCACCCAAGCCAAGAGTTTGAGCCCTAGGACCAGCAAAAAATTAAATTAAATTAAAAAATAAAAGACTAAGAGACCAGATGAGGAATAACCCAGAGCTCCTGAGTTTTGCTTCTCTACCACAGTAACTTCTGGATTCCTAGGCACACAGCATAACAGTTTACCTTGCTGGGCCCTCCCCAGATGTTGGCTGTCTCTGTCCCTCCAAACCTCAAACCTGGAGAACCTTCCCAGGCACTCCAGGGGCCTTAGGGGTCATAGCTCAGTGGCAGAGCACTTTCCTGGGATGTGCAAAGGCCTGGATTCAATCCCAGGCACTTAAAAAAAAAAAACCTGTATGTATATGTGCATATATTTTCAATTTTAGATGATCCTGACCACTTATCAGCAGGGATTCTTGGTAGAAAGAAGACAGGTACTCACCCTGCATGCATAAAGATGTATGTCAGGTAGCGCCAAGCCTGAGCCCGGAGCTGGGGATGATAAACCAGTGAGTTCTTTAGGTAGTGTGGATGGGTCACCTGCAGCACAAATTGATTCAGCGATACCCCATTGTAGAGGAAAAAAGCAACCTGCACAGAATGGAGTGAGAAGACTTGTTCATTGCTAGGCATGGTTGCCCAGAGAGATCCTTCATGATGACCAGCAGTGGAGTCCCTACAGTAAGCTGTCATCCTCCCTTCTCAGAGAACAAAAAACACACACAGCCAGTGTCCACCCAATGCCCAGCCATCCCTCATCCATCCTGCTGTGTGTGTGTGTGTGTGTGTGTGTGTGTGTGTGTGTGTGTGAGAGAGAGAGAGAGAGAGAGAGAGAGAGAGAGAGAGAGGAGGAGTTAATTGGATATGAGAGTCTCACAAACTATCCTGCCCGGATTGTCTTCAAACTGATCCTCAGATCTTAGCCTCCTAAATAACTAGGATTACAGGCATGAGCCACCAGCATCCAGTAGAGGTTGATTTCTTTTTCTTTCTTTCTTTCTTTCTTTTTTTTTTTTATCAGTTCTGGGCCTTGAATTCAGGGTCTAGATGCTGTCTCAGATCTCTTTTGCTTCAGGCTAGTGCTCTATACTTTGAGCCATAGCTCCACTTCCCATTTTTTTTGACTAATTGGAGATAAGAGTCTCATAGACTTTCCCGCCCAAGCTGGGCTGGCTTTGAACTGTGATCCTCAGATCTCAGCCTCTTGAGTAGCTAGGATGAGGCAGGTTGATTTCTTTAACAAACAAAAAGTATTATGGTAGAATACATATAAATTTCACCACTGTAACCACTTTCCAGTGTTGAGTTTAGTTTGTGGCATTAAACACATTCACATCGGGTCACTGTCACCAATGTCCTTTCATCTTGCAAACCTGAAATTGTGTTCCTGTTAAACTCCCTGTTGCCCCTGCATATAACAGGAATCACCCAGTCATTCTCCTTTTGTAACTGGCTCATTTTACTTAGCGTATTTTCAAGCTTGTAGTATTTTTGTGTTGTAGCATGTGTCAGATTTCCTTCCTTTTAAAACCTAAATAATATTCCAGAGTTTTCCTTTTAAACCATTCATCTGTCTTTGGACACTTTGAGCTATTGTGTTATGTTGCTATAAACACAGTGTGCAAATATCTTTTCTAGACCCTGCTTTCATCTCCTTTGATACACACTCAGAAGTGAAATTTCTGGGTCATATGCAGTTCTGTTTGTTTTTAACAAATACTAGACTTTTTTTTCATAGTGACTATATCTACACTTACATAAAGGTCTGGGTCCCCACATCTTCACCAACACGCCATACAAATCAGTTTTGTAGAAGACAAAAGCCTAAAATGTGGATTTTTTCTTTTTAAAATAAAAAAAAATTTGTATTTGTGTGTGTGTGTGTGTGTGTGTGTGTGTGTGTGTGTGTGTGTGTGTGTGTGTGCACATGCGCGCGCGTGCGTGCATGCATGGGGCTTGAACTCAGTTCCTCACATTCTTGCATGGCTGGTGCTCTACCGCCTGACAGTTCCAGTGTTTTGCTAGTTAACTGAAAATAAGAATCTCTCAGATTTGTCTGCCTGGGCTGGCTTTGAAAGGAAATTCTCAGATCTCAGACTTCTGAGTGTCCAGAATTATATATGTGAACCACTGGCACGCAGTCTGTCATAGCATATGCTGAATTTCCTAAGTGCTCTTGTGCATTGAAATAATGAGCTACCCTAAGTGGTTTGGGGCAGTATTCTGTAGGTATGGTTTAGGTCAGAATGTTACCCACTCAGTGAGGATACACAGACATTTGCCACTTTATCAGTGTTTGCTTCCAGAGTGGTCAGGAAGCTTAAAAATAATAAAGTAATATGAACTGGAGGCATGGCTCAAGTGGTAGAGTCCTGAAAAGAAAGCCAAGTAAGAGTGTAAGGCCCTGAGTTCAAACCCTGGTACTGTTAAAAAAAAAAAAAAGTACCAGGTGTCAGTGGCTCACACCTGTTATCAGGAGGCTGAGATCTGAGGATCATAAGTTCGAAACCAGCATGGGCAGAAAAGTCCATGAGACTCTTATCTCCAATAAACTACTCAGAAAAAGCCAGAAGTGACACTGTGGCTCAAGTGGTATATCACTAACCTTGATGGTACAGCACTAGCCTTGAGCCCAAAGAGGCTCAGAGACAGTGCCCAGGCCCCAAGTTCAAGCCCCAGGACCAGCAAAAAAAAAAAAAAAAAAAAAAAAAAGTGATGGCAGGTTCCTATAATCCTAGCACTTGAGAAACTGAGGCATGGGAAATAATAGTGAAACTCTGTCTCAAAATAATCAAATGAAAGTGAGAAAGTACAGAATCATCCCTATGCCCATTTCATGCAGAGGAGAAAGCTATAATTAGTGTGAGGTTAAGACTTTTTAGGCTAAGTCTGGACTTGGCTTAGGCCCCTGGTGCTGTATCCATGGGCTCTCTGAGAGCCTGTTCTGTCCACTTAACACCCTGTGGGAATCCTGGCAGTGCATGCAGCTTCCAAGGCAATGGCATTGTTGTTGGTCCTCAAACAGAAGTTAATAAATAGACCAACACAGTAAGTACTTGAAGAATGAGTCCAAGAATATCTCAGGAAAAAAAAAAAACACAACTTTCACAATCTGTGCTTGGACAAAGCCATAACAACAAACAGACGAGCTCTGGTGGGCAGAGCAGATTATTTCTGATTTCGCAAAAGCGAAGGAGAAGGTGCCTCAAAGCTGACAGATCCTGCCGTTTGATTAGGCAGGAACTTTATAAGAACATATGCAGAGGCAGTAATTAGGCCTGTGGCTTTGGAAGAAAAACAGTGGAAGATCGTAACATGCCAAAGGGAAGTGAAGCATTCACTCAGGAGCTGGTGGGGTGTGCTACACGGGTTCCTGGGTAGAACAGCCAAGAGAATTGATTTCCATCAAGTAGAACCTTCCGATTCTGGACAAGATGTATGGCTGACTCCCTAAGGGGAGAATATTCTTTAAAAATATGTTAAGCCCACATTTACTTGCTCATAAACACTTTCCCAGAGGCATTTGTGTGATACTTTTGTGTTCAGAAAGCAATACAAATAGAGGCAATCTTCTAGGTCTGGTTGCTTCTACATTACAGGCAGGAAATTAATCCTGGGAATGCCTTACCCATACACACCTGGGGAGGAACCAAGGTAAATTCATTTTACCGAGTTTTCCTGGCTAAATCCCCAAATCAGGGAATCTACTTGCTGTTTCTATTGTTGTTGTTTTGGTAGCTGTGGCCATATTGGAGACTTGGCTTTAGCAAAAATTGCTTTAAGTAATCATCCTTGGATGTCTCCTCACATTCAGGGATAGAACCACACCTGCATTCATTACAGTCCTGTCTGACTTGCAATGACAACTGCTATTTGATCCTAAACCATTATCCTTTGGGGGAGGAAACTGTCCGCTCCTGCCATGATCTCTGAGATCCTCTTGGCTCCTCTCCCCATGCACCCCTCCCCCAAGAATGAGCAGCCCCTGCCCCACCCTTGTCCTTGCCTCCAGCAGCGTGACCATGATCATGAACCAGGGTGGGGGACAGCAGGTGTAGCTGTCATAGTACCACTTGCGGTCAATCTCCCGGGGCAGGGTTTCATAGGCCACATGGCGAATCAGCCGCTGCGACAGGCTGAGCCCCTTCTCCTCCAGCAGGGCCTTGCTGCTCAGCCTGCGGTTGCCTTGCAGGATAGCCTGACGGAAGCTGTTGGAACGCTTGTTGCTCATCTGTCCAGGAAAAGGGATGAAGAAAGAGTCAGAGCTGTGGCCTCAGGGGAGCCCTACACCCACTTCCCAGCCAGTGTGTTCCTTAAGAGTAGGCTGAACCCTATATAACCTTTTGTTCTCTAATAGTTAAGCTCTTATGTGATGGTAGTTATTCTGAGTACCTCACATATGTTAGCACATTTGATGTTCACAAATCATCTGTTAAATAAGGGCCATGAATAGGAAACTGAGGCACAGTGTTAGGAAGCTACCACATTCAAATCCAGTTCTGTATTTGTATTCCCTCTACCTTCCTTCCATTTACTCATCTAACACCTACCTACCATAATTTACCAAGCAACTAAGTATCAAGATAGAGAAGTAACCAGCAGTTGCAGGTCCGAGTAAGTGATAGCTGCCATAAGAACACATAAGAGGAGCTGGGCACTGATGGCTCATGCCCATAAACCTAGTCTCTCAGGAGGCCAAGATCTGAGGATCGCAGTTCAAAGCCAGCTCAGGCAGGAAAGTAAGACTCTTATCTCCAATTAACCACCGGAAAACCAGAAGTGGACCTGTGGCTCAAAGAGGTAGAATGCTAGCCTTGAAGGAAAGAGCTCATCAGGCATAATAGCACCCACACCCTGATTTCAAGTCCCGTGACAAAACAAACAAAAAAGAATCCACCAACACACAAGAGGTAGGCCTGTTTCCAGGTGGTCAGCAAGACCTGGAAGAAGTGCAGGCTGGGTGGGAGCTGAAGGCTGAGTAGCTACACATTCTCAGCCAGAGCTGGACAGTGTATGGAAGCCCTGACAACCAGAACCTAGCCAGGACTATGCTGTAGAAGCCACTCTTATGTGCCTCTGGGACCTGTGACATTGGGCAAGGGCGAGTGATGGTGTTCCCCTTGGCAGCCTTGGCATGATCTCAGTGTAGCCCTGGCTGCCTCACCTAGCAGTCAGCCTAACTCCCAGACCAGAGGCAGCTTTCTGACTTCAAGCTTACAGGAGCCTGCAGACCCCACTTGCCTACCGGGGCTGTAATACCCCACAATACCTGTGGAGGTGAGGAGAATCCCTAGAAACATAGTCCTCCATACCATGGTGCACAGCTACTCTATGACTACTGGAGTGGGATTGGTCAGTGGACTTGGGGGCTACGAGCCAGCAGTGGGATGTCAAGACCAAACCTGATAGCAGAAGCCAGACAGGGCTGGCAAGGCCTGGGGATTGAGCCCCGTCAGAGGAAGGCAGCTGGGAATGGATATGGGTTCAGTCAGAGCCAAGTAGTAGGAACTTGTCCTCACAGCCCTTCCTCAGTACTGAGCCCTGCTGTCTCTCACCTCAAAAATCTGGCATCAAGCCTGCATACTCAAGTAGACAATCTCAAAGGAACCTTTCCGCCATTCCACCCTCATCCCAGTGGCACAGGCGTTGTGCAAATGCAGGCAGGAACTGGGGCTCACATTAGCCCCAAATAGGACTCCATTGTTATTTTATAGCTTATCTCTTCATGCTAAGTTCACGGCAGGTAGGTCCACCTCAGGAAGATAGGGATCTGAGTTTTGGGAGAATTAATCACTTCCCCATGGACCCTAAGTAAATTACATGGGCAGAATCCAGATCTATTTGATTGAAGTCCACACTAGCCTATACAGGATTTTTATGATGAGATAGATATAGGAACCTCTTTTTCTGTTTCTGGCAGTCCTGGGGCCTGAACTCTGGGCTTGGGTGCTGTCCCTCAGCTCTTCAACTCACTTGAGCCACAATGCTACTTCTGGCCTTTTCTGCTTATGTGGTGCTGAGGAATCGAACCCAGGGCCTCATGCATGCAAGGCAAGCACTCTACCACTGAGCCACTTTCCCAACCCAGGAACCTCTTTTTCTAAGGCTTTGGTGCACTCCAGACTAGGTTTGAGCTCTTATTCATCCCTCAGTCAGGATTCTTGTATATAGTACACAACCTGCACACCTGTACATGACAACCCTGTCTGCTCAACTGTATACAATGTGGACTGTGCTACTGAGGCTTAGGAAAAGCACAAGAGGGGCTCTGGCTAAGGATAACATGTTCCGCTTGGGCTGGGGCAGGAGAGATCTCACAGAAGATGCAGGGGCTTACCTGGAAGAACAACAGTATGAGACAACAAAACTTTCAAATAGAGTCCTTTATCAGATTCAATCTTTGAAGCATCCCTGAATAAAACTTTGGATTCACTGTAGAGAGAGGACATCAAAGGACCAAAGGCTCTTTCTCAGTGAGTGGCAAAGGCATACTGAGGGACTCAAGGCCCAGGTCTGCCTAACTTTAGGCCCTGAGCTCCCCACCTATCCAGAACTTCCTCCCTGGTCTATTTATTGGGTTTCCAGAGCAGCCCAGCTCACATGAATCCAGACTGTGGCTGGAAGTTCCAGCCAGAAAAATCCTGATAGTAGCATGTCACTCTCTTTTGGAGAGCTTCACTGGTAACTCTCTAGCTCAGTATACTCTCACTGGGCCTTGAGACTGGGCAGGAATCTTGCTGTATACAAATGCAGGGACTAGGCAGGTTCAGACCCGTGCTTTGCTGGGCTCCAAGTCACTGAAACTCATCTCCACCATCTGAACTGTGAATCTCCATAACCCTCAAATCCCCCGTCAGCTCCACTCTCTCAGGAGCTGTGCTCCCTGGGTATGCTCTAAACAGCAGACGATTCCTCCATCCCTAAAGCCCAACCACGACCTCTGTCTGGGTCATGGAAGCCCTTAGCTGATGGACTCTTACAGCAACCTGCTGCCTGGACACCCCTATCACAGACAGCTAGTATGCTATGATGATGCCTTTGAGTGGTAAGGGCTCCCCAATGGATGCCTTTGCGTTGTAGAAGACTGGGTAATTCATACAGGCCATTTCACACTCCCTCCATCCATGTGTGACATGAAGAGATGTGGATCACCTCCATAACACCAACAGGGAAAGCAAGGGAGACTATCAGTCTTGCATTTATCTTGCTAACTCTTGCAGCTTCTACTGAGGAATTCCTGTCCACTCATGGTGAATCTTGCCACAGTAGTCCCTGCAATAGCACAGGATTAACCCTCAGAAAGGAAGAAGTCTCCACCCGAAAATACCAGACTCAGGAACCTTCCATCTGCAGCCCCTCTGCAGACCCTAGACATCTGCCAAGCTCTGGCCTCCACCGCTCCCACATGCTGCACCGCTCCCAGGAAAGTCTGATCTGTCTTAGCAACTTTTACTAGCAACAACTCTTACTCTCAGTCATTTTGGTGTAGCTGGCCCCAATCCAAGTTTTAGGGTTGGGCACTTGTTGAGATTTGAGTCTGTTAGTAGATCCAGGCTAGGCCAGTGGAAGGGAAGAAATCCCAGGCTTTGTGCAGGAGCCCCACAAGAACTGAATCTAGGCATGATATGGTCTGAGGATGTGAGGGTTGGAACAGTGCAGCCACCTTGCTACCACAATGGGAGGGTCTGGATCTTTTCTGAAGAAGGCAGAGCTGAGAGATGAAGACAAATCAGGTTCTGAGTGGTATCCTTTCACTGGCTGAAGCCTGGACCTCTTAATGCTGTGACCCCTTTATCTAAATCTCTTCCACCCATATCTAAGACACAACCCCCACACAGGCCCCTCTGAGGCAAGGGCCCCAGAGTGCTCACCAGGTTGACAAAATCCTGGTAGCAGATCTGCCCATCTGCATGGCTGTCAGCGAGAGCCAGGAGCACCTCTTTTTTGTGTGGGTCCAGCTTGGAGCTATGGCTCTCCAGGAGGCTTCGGAACTTGCCTGTGCTGATGAAGCCCGTGTTCCCAGGATCAAACTGAGGAAGAAGCACAGAAAGCGGTGGAATCAGCAGGGCCCTCCCCCATCTCCCAGCACTGACACAGGGCCCAGATTTCCACCATCACTCACTGAGTCCTGGCCCCACCTTCTGCCCACAGAGGACAGGTGGTATCTGGGATTGTTCAGTATCACCCAATCCAACTGTCTAGCACAGAGAAGGAGGCAGACTCAGAAGTATTAAAGCATCTTTCCTTCACCTTTCATTCTGACAGTGGACAGGGAAACAGGACTCAAGGGATAAGGGTTAGCAGGGAGAAGGAGTTCCTTCTAGGAGATCTGATGACAGGTGAGGGAGGAGCCGAGCTAAAGCACTAAAGTAGGGATGCAGAGTTCTCCCTGAGCAGAAGGTGTACCCTGGAATGTCCTGTATACCTTGGATACAGTCCACCTGCCCCCTCAGGGACCAACTAACACCCACTCAGGCCAGTTTATGTTGGGGAGGTATATGTTCACACTATTTGGGAGTGGGGGGGGGCTGGTCGTGGGGCTTGAACTCTGGGCCTGGGCACTGTCCCCCAGCTCTTCAGCTCAAGGCTAGCACGCTACCACTTGAGCCACAGCACCACTTTCAGTTTTCTGGTGGTTTATGGGAGGTAAGAGTCTCGTGGACTTTCCTGTCTAGGCTGCCTTTGAATATGATCCTCAGATTTCAGCCTCCTGAGTAGCTAGGATTACATGCATGAGCCAGCAACGCCCAACTCATACTGTTTTCTTTATGTGTGTGCATGCATCAGTATTGGAGCTTGAACTCAAGGCCTTAATATCTCACTTGGTTTTCTTGCTCATAGCTCTTGCTCTTGAGATGCAAGTCCAGTATCTTGCTGGCAAATTAGAGATGGAATCTTGTAGCCTTTCTGCAGGGGATAGCTTTGAACCAAGATCCTTCAGGTCTTGACCTGAAGTAGCTAGACTTACCTATTTCCTTACCTTCTACAGCTTTGCACATGTAGGTCCCTCCAATTAAGATTGCCTTTCCTCTCTCTTCACCCTGGGACTCACTATTCCCCACTACTCTGCCATCCTCTTTTCTCCCCCTCACAAACAGCTCTATATGACTGTTTCTCTGTGCCCTGGATAGACTGTGGGCCTCTTAACCACACTGTCTCCAGCTACTTTCTGCCTCCTCATTGGACTTTAGCTCAGCAAAGGCTGGCACTGCACCCCAACACCCTAATGTTCAATGCACAGCTCCATTACGGGCACTCAGATTTGTTGAATGAGTAGATGGGATGTGTAGATAGACAGGCACTAATTTTCCTTGGAAAGTCTTATGGTTTCAGTTAGCAAAAGCAGGAACATATTCATCTCTCCCAGAGAAGCTCTTAACCTTTCCTGCCCCTCCTTCACCCAGTGCCCACATCTACCCTCACATGGACCCTACCACGTATGTGATAAGAACAAAGGGCTCTCCCCTTGACTCCAGAGAGACTCCAGAGACTCCAGAGTCGCTCTGGATATGCTGCTGTAGGTTGTTTAGATTTTAAAAGGCAACAGATGGAGATCAGTAATAGAGCACTTGCCTAGCATGTAACAGGTTCAATCTCCATCATGGCAAAAATAGGTAATAAATAAAAAGACAACAGATATTAGGGATATATTATCTGGGGACAAGGGAGTTTACAAGGCTAAACTCCTTCCTTCTCTCCCTCCCTTCCTTCCTTCCCTTTTTTGAGATAGGGTTTGTCTCACTATGTACCCCAAGTATATCGCCCTGCCTCGGCCTCTTGAGTGCTGGGACTGCAGATGTGTACCACCACAGCCAGCTGGTCTCCCTCCCCTTTTCCTAGATAAGGTTAATGAAGGCTATTTTAGGAAAGCAGGTTCTGTGTGGAGCGTTTCTAAGACAATATAAGAATAACAGCCAGGAGTCACAGTCATAGATGACTTCAATTCTCCCCAGAACTCCCCAAGAGGACATTTCTAAAGAAGCCCATCTTAAAATCCAGATATCGGGCTGGGAAGGTGGCTCAGTGGTAGAGCGCTTGCCTTGCATGCCTGAGGCCCTGGGTTCAATTCCCCAGCACCACATAAGCAAAAAGAAAAAAGCCGGAAGTGGAGCTATGGCTCTAGTGGTAGAGCGCTAGCCTTGAGCTGAAGAGCTGAGGGACAGCGCCCAGGCCCAGAGTTCAGGCCCCACGACCGGACAAAAAAAAAAAAAAAATCCAGATATCCTAAGCTCCAGAATGATCTTTGACCTCCTATCACAGTACAGTAGACCGTACTATGGTCCTTGTATTACTGAAGAGAAAGGCAGAATCAGCATAGAAGTGACTTTCCCAACAAGCCACAGAGGCAGGATTCCACACCTGGGCAATTTAGTACCACTTGAAGTCACTGCCCTTCAGCCTCAAGGTCTGCTTTGCTGCTTAGATTCAAAACTGAGAGACGACAAAGTTGAGCACAGCCTCAGACCTAGGCGAGACAGGGCTTCTTCCAAGATCCTATTCTAAACAGTTTATTTTTTTTTTTGAGAGCTCAAAAAGTCAGTTTATTTGCAATATGATGTGATTAAACAGCTTCCCATCCTCCCTTCCCATCCTCCCTCCTCCCCACCCAATCCTCCCCCCCAAGTTGTAAAGTTCGTTTTCGACGTGACAACTTGTACTTCTCATAAAGAGCTTATTTTTCAGCAGAAAAGAACCACTGTTTTGTCCACTTTATTGCTCAGATGCAGAAACACAGAGCCTAGAGAAGAGCAGACTATGGCAATGGCTGGCAGGGTGCGGCCTCTTTCATCCCTGAGGGCCAAGTCTCCAAATCCATCATGGGGAATCACTAGCCAGCCTCCACATGCTCTCATGTGGGCCTTGGTGCTGTGTAGACAGTTTGGAGACAGGGGTTGGGGGCACAGGCCTGGGAAGATCCCCAGTGGGCCCTGCGCGGGGGGGAGGGGAGGGTTGTAGTACAACATATAGTCTCTCTTGGCCCAGCAGTAGGAAGAAGCCCAGTGGTTTTGCATATGCTGGGAGCAGGGACACCAATCCCTTCCCAGGGGCCTCTGGAGGGCAATGGGGTAGGGGGCTGGGATCAGGCAACAGACAAAGAGCCACCTGCTCTCCTCCTGGCTCTCCCTTGTTTCAGGCTCCCTGCTGTTGTCCTAGTGACAGGGGATGCCCTGTGGCTCCCTGGCCCCCAGCCCCCACCCCAGCCTGCCTGCTCTGCCCCAAGCATATTACAGACTCTACACTGCAAAGAACAAGCTGGAATCAGGCCGAGCCTCCATTCTCTGCCAAAATTCTACCTTTCATGCCAGGGCCAGACAGGCTAGACAATGCAGGGGAGGGAGGGGAGGGTCACTGCAACCCTAATAATGAGGCTTCAGGGACTGGAGGATGACTAGAGGGGATAGAGATGGGGCGGGCTGACTGGGCCGCAGAATGCATGCAGGATACCTTTCCATCACCACCCAGCACCTGGGAAGATGAAGAAAAGGGCAAAGGCTGGTGTGGGAGTAAGGCACAGGAGGAGGGGAGTGGGGGCAGAGAGAGGAAGAAAGGGACAGAGAGCCAGAGGGAGGGAGATCAAGTGCAGAGAAGGCAGAAGGTACCATCACTTCAGAATGAGGTTGGGGGCTTCTAAGTAAGGCCATACCCCTCCAGCAGGGTAACAAGGAGCCAGGTAAAATCAGCCAACAACTAGAGTTTGTATCATTTAAGGTAAACAGCTCTAGCCCCAAAGGCTTTATCTGTGGAGTGGAAGCACTCCCAGGGCAGAGCACCAGGGCCTGGTCTCACATGCCTCATATTTTGTAGGGGGAGGGATGGGGTTGGTTATGGGGCTTGAACTCAGGGCCTGAGCACTGTCCCTGAGCTCTTTTGCTCAAGGCTAGAGCTCTGCCACTTTGAGCTACAGCACCACTTCTGGTTTTTGATAAGAGTCTCATGGAGGGCTGGGAATTTGGCTCAGTGGTAGAGTGCTTGCCTCGCATGCATGAGGCCCTGGGTTCAATTCCTTAGCACCACATAAACAGAAAAAAGCAGGAAGTGGCACTGTGGCTCAGGTGGTAGGGCACTAGCCTTGAGCTGAAGAGCTGAGGGACAGCACCCAGGTCCAGAGTTCAGCCCCTATGACTGACCAAAAAAAAAGTCTCATGGACTTTCCTGCCTGGGCTGGCTTTAAACCTCAGATCTCAGCCTCCTGAGTAGCTAGGTTTACAGGCATGAGTTACCAGCACCAGACTTTCCACTGGTGTAACTTGAATGAATAGAGGGGATACCTTTTCCTACCTACCCTTGGCCTCCATCTGCCCTGCTGGGGGGTGGGGGGCGGGGAATGGGAATGACATCACACTAGCACTGTGGTTTGGCGTTCTGAGGGGAAAGAGCTCTGTAAATGCAAGTTCCCTGTTAATAACGTGCTGAAGCTCCTGAATCAGCCCTCCCTCCCTCGAGTACTGCATGGCCTGGATTGGCCCATTTAGTGGGGCGCTTTCCGGGTGAGGTGGGGCTGGTCTGGCGGTGGTCATGGCAGCTGGTGGGCTATGAATAGGGCTGGTCCCAGCAGGGAGTCAGGCGCTGGGGAGGGTCCTGAGCTCCCTCTAAGAGGGTCTGGTGTGGTCTGTGGGAGGTTGGAGGTGTCAAAACCACATTCAGTCTGCAGAGAGAGAGAGGGGTTGGCCCTCCCACATCTCCCGCCCACCTGCCTCAGGCTTGAAAAGAGCTTCAAGAGGCTCCAAGGGGACTTTTAATCCCACCAGTGCCCAACCCCTAATCCTCTAGGTCACTAGCTGTCCCCAGTCTAAGGCTGGCCACACACACACACACACACACACACACACACACACACACACACACACACACACACACACACACACACACACACGCAGTCTCCCTTCTCCTCTGCTCTGCCACCTAGTCTGGGGAAATTACCCACAACATTTTCTCAGCGTGGCTGCCTTCTGGAACTTCTTCCCACTCCCTGGGACAAAGTGGGGAAGAAATCCAGCATCCTCAGCTGCTGTGTGCCATTTGAGACAATTCATTCAACCACACCACCTCCAATTCTCCATCAATGAAACAGTAGGAGTGCTCCCTCGGGGAAATGGAAGGTGGGCATATCCATCCATGTGGACAGATACAAACAAATTATATGTTAAAAAGGGGCTGAAGAAGAGAAAGCCCTAGCCCATTCAGCGTGGGAGAGCAGCTGATCTCTCTTGCATCCTGGTACAGCCAAAAGGCAGATGGGAAATTTGGGGTCAAGATGAGGTATCTCCATATGGGGAATGAGAGTTGTGGTATCAGAGGGACCTAGTGGTAGTAGAGACAAGGGACAGCAGGTTAAGAACTCATAAATCAGAGGCCAAATATTTAGCAGGACCTCAGTGACTTTCAAACTATGCTACAGAGTTCTAGAGGTTGTGGGGCTTCAAAGGCCAGCAGCAGAATCAAGGAAATTGCTCAGCAACTCTGAATCTGTCTGTCCACTGGCCCTCATCTAGAGCCCAGGTGAACAACAATGTAACATCTGTGAGATATCTGCTATGTTCAGGTGCTCACTTAAGTCATTATCTACCTTAGTTTTCCTGGGACCTACATGGTTTACAACTTTTCTCCAAACACAATTATTAATAGCCTCCCTTGATTCTGTGTCCTAACTTGGCTATTAAGTAATAGAGTTTCCCCCCTCCCCATTTTAAGCCTCACAATGACTCTATGAGGTAGAGACTATGATCCGATCCATGGGGGTGCAGGGAATGGGGGATGGAGCCACAGCTACGAGTAGAATTACTCAAATTTGATCAGATGGTAACTGTTTCCAGTTAAAATTCATGCCCAGGTAGAAAAGCCTGGAGCCCAGCCCCCCCTCTTCTTGTGACTAGTATCCTGCAGTTAAAATGAGTTTGAGAGACCTGAGTCCAGTCCTATCATCTATCCATCCAACACCAGCACACTTATTCTGTAGATGGGAAATAGATGCAGAGAATAAAAGGAGTGAAAGAAAACAGCTCAAGGTCAGAAAAGTGAGTTAGTGGGGTTAGAGATAATTTGCGGTCCTTCCACTGGGCTCACTGACTTCAGCCTTTCCTCTTTTCTTTCTCCCTCTTGTTCCATTGTATCAAACAAAGTCCCTGTGTGTGTTGTGGAACTTGAGGCCCAAGAAAGTATGTGAGGTAAGGGTTCTGGGGGCCCCTCTTCAAGGGGTACAATGCAAGAAACCACAGTGAGGGCTCTACAAGGCATTTGCAGTGGAGAAACCTATCTGCTTTCGTTCAATCCAGCATCTGACCAAAGTGTCTTTTCACACAGCACACTTCAAGGAATACTCTTTAGGAGAAATGACGAATCCATAGTAAAGACTTGTTTCCCGTTGTGTGAAACCTAGCCCCTTTGTCAAAAGGCTAGGACCCAGCCTTTTGCCTCCAGTTCATGAATAGCACAGGCTCTCAAGGTAGCTGACAAAAGCTGTATGCTGCAGTCTTCCAGCAGAGCTAGAAGTCTGTGGGATCCACAAGGTTGACTGGGGACACCTGGTCCCAGGAGAGGCTGAGTAATCAGTGAGTGGCCTAATGGGGCCAGTGAGCTGAGCTCTCTGGGAAGGAACCCTACTGGAGCTGGGATTTGCCTGCTCAGCACCCAGGACAGCAGCCTTGCTTCTCCCCTCCCGGCTGCAGGCCAGCAAATCTGGCCAGCAGCAATGAAGCATAAGAGGGGGAAACCCCGTTTATTTCATATCTATCATAGATTTGTGATTTGCACAAGCTGTATTTCCAGGACAAGACAATATCTGCTTCCTGCTTCTAGCGCTTGAATTCTCTCTCTAGAGAAAATTCTTTCTCTCTCCTGCATCCAGAGAGTCCCAGGGTCCTCAAAGAAGGTTGTGAACACTGGAAATGAGGCAGAGGCAGCTCCTGGAACTGTCATCCTGTGAAGACTTCTGGGTTCTGGGAGGAGGGAGACCTAACATTGGGGACAGCCTCCCTTTCCCACTGTCTCCTGTCTGTCCACTGAGGCAGAATGAGCCCTGGGAAAGGAGCACAGGTTGCATGCTGGGACAGGTTAGGTACAGAGCCTTGTTGCCATGACTCATCTTCAGGCTCCTTGCATGGTTACTCAGCTACTGAGCGGAGCAGAACTAAAGAGGCTGCCCAGGGGTTTATGACTCAGTAGAGCTGTCCCTACCCAGCAGCCAGAGCCTACCAGGGAGCCCTGGCCCATTCATGGATATTTACAGCCCCATAAATTAGGTCCAGGCTGCAGCTGCTGAGGTCAGGAGGCACTTGGAAGGGAGCAGAGCTTTCTCTTCCACTTCTCCTTCCTTGCAAATGAGGATGCTAATCCTCCTCAGACAAATACCATTCATGCCCTTCCCTTGACCTTCTCCCCCTCCACACACACACACACACACACACACACACACACACACACACACACACACACACACACACACACACACACACACTTTGCAAAACGTTTTCACAAATCTCTATTTTCATTCTCACACCAACCCTAGATTGTGTGACTAGTGCCACAAACAGATAAGGAGCGGCTATCCAGGTGAGAACAGGCACTGAGGAGCCTACTCCTGCTCTGACATGAACAAGGAGTGAATTCCCAAAGGCCTGAAGCCCCCTTGGGAGGCGAAGGGCAGTGGTCAGAAAACTACATTCTGATCTGGCCTCTCCAGATGGAGGCACAAGGGGCCTGGTGCTCCTGTTCCCCTGAGGTTTGGCTAGGCTTATTCAATGACTCCCAGCTGTATTACTTCTGCTCTCCCAGATGCCAGTGACAGAGATTCAGGACCCACAAGGGATTGGTCTCAAGGCCCCAAGCCAGGCTCTCAAGCATCCCTCCTCCTACTGAACCCCAGGGGTTAGAGCTAGCAGGCCAGTTAAGGACTCAAATCATTCTGCCCAGGCAAAGAAGGGGGCATCCTGGATTGAATCCAGGCTGGTTGAGTGGCTACACAAAGCATTTCCAGAAACCTACCTACTCTCCCCCAACACTTGAAAGGGGAGGAGAAGGAGGAGATTCAGATCTTTCTCGAATGTGTGAAGATGAGACGAGTGGGTACGGAGGAGTGGAGGTCAGCCTCCCTCCCCACCATGCCCTCCCCAGAAAATCCCATTTCCCTCCCTCAGTGCCATCCTAAGGCCTCCCAGGCATGAACAAAGCAGCAAGCCCTGAGGAGAGGTAGGGGTTGTGAATCAGAGACAGTTCCTTTGGGTACGAGCAACAGATGTAGTGCCCAGTCTGACTCATCAAGCCCAGCTTGTCAGGGCCCCCAGGGACTGAAGACATAAAAGTTTTGAGGGAGCAGCAGAAAGGGAATGAGGGAAGTAGTGGTAGTAGGTTGGAGTGGGGAGGGGAATCTGATATCTGCCAGGTCTTACCCCATTAGCCTCAATACTTGTCCCCCTGTTGCCTCTCTTGGAAGCCCCCAAAGGTTCAGCTGATCCCTCAATACAGAGAAAGCCAAGAGATCCAGGAAGGTGGTAGGGAAAAGGAAGTGGGAGAGAGCCCAAGAGTAGACAGGCAGAATGAATGGTCTTAGACAATCTCTTCACCTCCTGTGGACTTGCTACCTCCTGCTAGAAGACACTCAGAAGTCCTGGGGACAAGTGCATCTGCTGTAGAGGCTTCTTATTGTTCTGTGCCATTGGGCATCTCCTCAGGCCCTAGTTTCTTCCTCTGTAAAGAGAAGGCACAACACCTCACCCTGAAGGGCCTCTGAGAAATCCACACACACGATGACAGATGGATGGATGGATGTGCCAACAGTAGACACTCCGTGTTTGCTCCCTCTAAGAAATTTTTGTGCCTGGTGCTGACGGCTCACACCTGTAATCCTAGCTACTCAGGAGGCTGAGCTCTGAGGATCGCAGTTCAAAGCCAGCCCAGGCAGGAAAATCCATGAGATGCTTATCTCCAAGTAATTATCAGAAAACTGGAAGTGGAGCTGTGCCTGAAAGTAATGAAGCACTATCCTTGAGAAAAAAGAGCTCAGGGACAGGGCACAAGCCCAGAGTTCAAACCCTATGACTGACAAAAAAAAGAATATTTTTTTAATGTGTGCTGGTCCTGGGGCTTGAACTCAGGACTTTCTTTTACTCAAGGCTAGTACTCTACCACTTGGGCTCTCAGAGCTCTACTTCCAGCTTTTTGGGGGATAGTTTCTTGGAGATAAGAGTCCCACAAACTTTTCTGCCCAGGGCTGGGAAATTGGCTCAGTGGCAGAGCGCTTGCCTTGCATGCCTGAGGTGCTGGGTTCGATTCCTCAGCACCACATAAGCAAAAAGAAAAAAGCCAGAAGTGGTGCTGTGGCTCAAGTGGTAGAGTACTAGCCTTGAGCTGAAGAGCTGAGGGACAGTGCCCAAGCCCAGAGTTCAGGCCCCACGACTGGACCAAAAAAAAAAAAAAAAAAAAAAAAAACTTTTCTGCCCAGGCTGGCTTTGAAGCATGATCCTCAGATCTCAAGCCTAGTAAGTAGCAAGGGTTACAGATATGAGCCATTGGCACCTAGCCCCTCAAACAAAATTTTACCTACTCAGACCTATACCTTGCTTCCAAAAAAAGTTGGAGACTAGACATGATACAGAGACTGTAATCCCATCACTCACAGAGGCTGAAACAGAAGGGTCACTCTGAGGGCAGTCTGGGCTATGCAGCAAAGGCCCTGTCAAAAACTAAATAGAGAAGGAAGAAGGCTTAGGGGTTAACCCTAGCTCATTTCCATAACACAAAACAGGGCCCTAGGTCCAATCTCACCATTGGCCAGTAATGAAAGGTCCAGCAGGAATTGCCAAATGGGAGGCAGAGAAGAGGCCTGGCCCAGCCCACCTCAAAGGCAAACACCTCATTCTTACTTTCAACCTCTATGAGGCAGGGGGACAAGTCAGGAAAGCAAAGGAGTATCGCTGACAACCACACTCTCCTGGCAACTTTCACCCAAAACCTCCTCTCCTTTGCCTCAGGAAAGTTCAGGTGGGAGGGTGGTTCCCAGTTTCTGCCTTAGCAAAAGCAGCTTAGTTTCCCAGGAAGGAAGGAAACTAGATTGAGACTGTGGACACTGGTTCAAGATCTGGGCCTATGAAATCCCCATGACCTTGTGGAAACAGCGTTTATTTGATCCCAGTAACATGTGGCAATATTTGTCAGGTGCTCACAACCTGCTGGTCCAAATACTATGGTATCTATGGCCTAATCCTCACAAGGCTCAGGCAGGAATTATCCTAGACAGTTACAGGGAGACATCTGAGACTCGCGAGGCTGCCTGGTTTGCCTACTGTTTGACATCTAGTGGGAGCAGGGTAAGAACTCAGTTCAGACTGTCCTCCTGACCACCTCCTTCTTCTTCCTGCCTTTCTTGGTCACCACTCAAGGTGGTGTAAGCAAATAGGAGTGCAGGGCCAGTGACAAGGACACAGGAGCTCTGACACTCACTCTGGACCTTTCATTAGTGACCAAGTCACCTCAGAAGGTCACTGACCTTTACTTATTTGCAAAATGAACAGACTGGACAAGATGTTTCCACTGGCCTTCTAATAACCTATGATTCTTGAGGGGTCAGCAGCCACAGTATAGGCGCAGGACAATATGAGCCTAGCAGCACCATGGCCAGGGTCTGCTCCTGGAGAGGCTATTTTAATCCAAGATGGCACCTGCAGGGCTTAGATCAATCTATCATTCACTCAAATTTGTATGGACCTAATGTGTATCAGGCAGGTAGTATACAAGCTGGAATCCCTTGGGCCCCCTGCTTATGTCTATTTTGTGTCAGTGGACAAGGATAGAACTATTTCCAGCATGGCTGATAGGGTGGCTCAAATAGAAGCCAGCAGGGAAAGCTGGCTTTGTGGTACAGGGAAGTCCCTGGCTTCAAGGGTCCTAGAGGCCACGTGTTTAAGGGGTTAGGGGTGAAGAGCTGGAGGAAGGAATTCCAATTAAACTCATGGCTTTACCCCTCTTTGGGAATCCTACTCCATTGGCTAATCACATGTTTTGAGAGCTATGGTCCATGCTGTTATCTCTGAGCAGGTGTTTTCTCTATGGATGCTCACTAATCCATTCAGCAATTTCATCCGAACCTCTACTTGGCTCCCAGAACTCCCCCTAAGTCAGCTTACAGGAATTTTATGAATAAGGTAGGTGTCAGGGCCAGGCCAGCAGAAGATCCCTCAGGCTGTAGGGAAAGGGAGCTGGATAGGGCATACGCTGGGGAGAAAGAAAGCCAAAAAATCCTCTGGGCCTAGAAGTGGCTCTCTTGCTCAGCGGCCTTCTCCACAAGGGTCCAGGTGTCTTTTCTAGGAAAGAAGGATTCACAGTCTACCAGGAGTTAATGTTCATTAGGAATCAGATACTGCAAAGGGAGTTTCCAAGTCCAGTTAATTCTCAGTCACCCTGAAGTTAAAGATCACCACCCCCATCTTACAAGAGAGCAAACAGGCTCAGAGTGATCATACAATCGCCTCAGTTACAAAGTTGGTAAGACTGGAACCCAGATCCAAAGTACTGCCCCGAATAGCCCATCAAAGCTTCCCCATGCTCTGTCTGCGGCATAATGTAATAATGTCATTGGGAATGTCAATGCAGACTTCCTGTGGGTGGGGATGGGGGGTAGAGGGGTGGGGGTAGGGAAGGGACTAGCAAAGTTAGAGTCTCCTGGAGTCTGGGAAATTCATGTTCCCTAGTGGGAAAGGGACACAACCAAATGATTTCTAAAGGTTTCCTTTTCTCTCTTACTTTTTTGAGTTCAAAAGCAATTGTGCTTTGTTGATTTAACAGAACTCTGCTCTAAACCCTTTTTCTTCGTTAAATGTTGAAAGATCTTAGAATCCCACCCCTACCCCCCTCATTTTTAGGCTTTGAACTCAGGGCCTTGGCTTGCTTGTTTTGTTATGTTATTGTGCTACAATAACAGATTTAATTGATAGCAACTTTATCATTACTGTTATGATGAAGTGATGAAATAGAACCCAGGGCTTCCTGCACACTAAGCAAGCATTCCACATACCCACCCTATGACAACTTTAAGACCTAAATATTTAGGAAAAACCACGAAGATGCCAAAGATAAGACCCTTTAAGGAGAAGCTGGGCAACAAACACAGGAGACACCTGAGAAACCCGCTGGTGGACTTTGGGTTTCCCGCCTGTGCAGACTTTGCAGCCCACAGGGATGTAAAAGAGAAGGAGTGGCATGGATCGGCCTTCTTACATCCCCTGGTGAGCAGACCAAATGCCACAATGACTGTGGGGCCAGGGGCATTTCTGAAGTGCTGGCTCACCTGCTTTTCTCAATTCCAGTCACCACAAAAGACATGCTAGAAGGATGACCACCTAGGTATAGTTTCTTTCTTAGAATTAATTTTGTCTAACCAGAATGACTTCTAGGCTTCTAGTCCTTGGGGTCCAGTTAGCTTCATACTACACAAGGCTATGAAACACAATGAAGAACCATAGAGCCTGGAAGAAGTTGGTCCAATCCCTTCCCTCCCAGGATGGAGAGGGAGGGCATGCCAACTGGTTATAGTCTCCCAGGCCACTGACCTCTGGAAGGTGAACTCGAGTACCAGGCTTGTGATGAATGTCCTGTCTCTGTGCCACTGTTCCATCATCGAGGAAGAAATGTCGAGAGGACTGACTGCACTTCCTTTCCCGTGTGCACTCAACTTACCTTTGCCAAATCTTACTTTTAGTCAGACTCAGAAAAAGAGGCAGGAATAACATGCTGTCCTGAGGCACATGCTCCTTGAGGGTTCATACGTACTCTTTCTTGAGCTCTGTGAGCTGTCAAAAGAGCAACATCTGCCAGAGGTGAAAGTCATGCTCAGGAGCAGCTCGCCTCAAACACAAGGAGATGCCCTCTGCCATACCCTAGCACCTCCCTGCAGCTGGATTTTATGGACCAACAGCTAAACATTGAATGCCTCACATTCTCTCTGCTTGGAATTGCTCTCCAGTTCCAAATTCTTCCCGCTAAAAGTTCTCCATTCACCCAAATGGTTTCTTTTAAAATGTAAACACAGGGGCTTGGAAGGTGGCTCAGTAGTAGAACGCTTACCTTGCATGCCGAGGCCCTGGGTTCGATTCCTCAGCACCACATAAGCAAAAAGAAAAAAGCCAGAAGTGGGCTGTGGCTCAAGTGGTAGAGCGCTAGCCTTGAGCTGAAGAGCTGAGGGACAGTGCCCAGGCCCAGAGTTCAGGCCCCATGACCGGAACCCCCCCAAAAATGTAAACACACACACACACACACACACACACACACACACACACACGAACTGGCAAAGGAAATTGGCTAAATGTGAAAGACAAAGAAAAAGCACGATACACTTTGTTCTAAGTTCTGATTCTAAATTTGGCAGGAGGTGTGAAGGGTTGGCTACTTGGTTGTAGTGGCAGTGTAGCTCCCTCCTGCCTCAGGGCATCAGGCCAGGGGTTTCTGGCCTTTGTTGGGGGCCAGAGGGAGAGTGGGTGGCATTAGAAACTAAGAGAGATGCTCTCTCTTGTCAGGACAGTGATAATCAGTGCTCTATAGCCAGCCCTCATGCAGAACTAGCCCCAAATTCTCACCTGAGACCTGTGGTGTCTTTCCTCCTGCAATCCCAGGTGTTCAGTCTCATTCAAGCCTTTACATCTAGCTGGCTCCTCAAATTCAACTTGTCTGGAGCCAGAGGTTGCTTGCCAACCCTTCCCCCACTTCTACTTTTCCCTTTCCTGGTAAGTTCAAAATCTGTTAGATATGTGGCACCTCTCAGCTAGCCAGGTCATTAACTATCTTCCCATTCTCCTTTTTCTATACTTTTTCTATCTTTACTTTTTCATTATTACCTTGTAAGTCAAGGTATCCCATGCCTTGGCTAAGTGTCTCCCAAAAGTTAACATGTTAAAGGCCTGCTCCCCAGCTTGGAGCTATTGGGAATCAGTGAAAGCTTTAAGAGATGGCTAAGAAAGAAGTCTTTAGACCACCAGGGGTGTATCCTAAAGGAGACGGTGGAAACTTAGTCTCTCCCTCTCTGTGCTGTGGCCGTAAGGTGAATGACTTTTGCTGTATCACAAGCTTTTGCCATGATATGTTCCCTTGTCACATGGCCAAGCAACCACAGATTTAAACCCCCAAAGGTATGAGCTAAAGCAAACCTTTCTCTTCATAATCTGACTGTCTCAAGTGTTTATTATAGTCACAGAAAGCTGACTAATACGTCTTTCCATTCGCTGCAGCAAGCCCCTGGCTAGCTTCTCTCATCCCTACAATCCCCAAACAACTCTGCTAAAAACCTTTCAAAGGGAAGGGGTGTTGTAGCTCAAGTGGTAGAGCGCTCGCCTTGAGCTGAAGAGCTGAGGGACAGCGCCCAGGCCCAGAGTTCAAGCCCCACAGCCGACAAAAAAGAAAAAAGAAATGCTGTAATTTTGCCGGGCGCTGGTGGCTCACGCCTGTAATCCTAGCTACTCAGGAGGCTGAGATCTGAGGATCGCGGTTCAAAGCCAGCCCCGGCAGGAGAGACCGTGAGACTCCTATCTCCAATAAACCACCAGAAAACCGGAAGTGGTGCTGTAGCTCAAGTGGTAGAGCGCTCGCCTTGAGCTGAAGAGCTGAGGGACAGCGCCCAGGCCCAGAGTTCAAGCCCCACGACCGACAAAAAAAAAAAAAAAAAAAAAAAAAAAACCTTTCAAAGGCTTCCCTTGACTATAGCAGAGATCTGGATCATATTTTCACCTTTTTTCATATTTATCTCTCTCTGTAACCCAACACCTTCTACTGGTCCAAATATACTGATAATCTTAAAGCTGCACAAAGTTCATGGTACAATCATTCCCACAGCAGGACTGCAGTGTTCACTATTCCCTCACACTAGGATATCTCTTACCTCCCCCGTTCCTGCACCATGGGTTAAAAGAGTGAAAAGGAAATACAGAGTAGCACCTGAGAACCAAAAGAGAATCATTTCCTTGGTGAAGGTCAAATGTCCACCTCCGGCTCAATGCCAACACATGGCACTCCCAATTCCATTCCCTACATTAAGACTCCAGGCACTGCAAATAATCACATGCTATTTTTCACTTGTAACCTCTCAGCCCTCCCCATTCTGGTAGCCCAGAACTACAGAAACAAAATCAGTCTTTAAAGCCCAAATCAGCTCCCCCAGCCCCCACTCAAGGATGGCAGAGATTTTCCACTTCAGTGATGGCCAGGGACCTTCCATGGTGGAGGTAGGTAGAAAGACAGGCAGCTAGATGGTTAACCTAAACCCATCCCCCACCTCTCCAGCTTCCCTCCTGCTGCAACAGAAAACTTCCTAGGCATTCAGTACAATTTCTACATTGTGTAAACCCAGCTATTGTACAGCAGGAGTTGTGAGGAGGGAGGAAGGGATTCTCTCAGAGGAGCCCAAGGCCTCCTCCTAATACCTGGAGCACAGTGTTGCTCAGCCTGAGATGCACCAAGCCACGCCCCCACCTGACGTCATCATTTCAGGAGCACAGAGCTAGGGAAGCCCACGCAAGCAGGGAGACTGAGACTGATTTCAGGGAGGACTGGGGGGGGGGGGGGGAGGTTGTTAACTGCTCACATACCTGATCAAACAGGACTTTCCAGTGCTGGTAGAGAGGGAGGCCATGCAGAAGAGAAAGAGAAGAGAAAGACACATATCACCAAGGTCTCTGCAGCCCCTTAAGGTTTCTGACAGCCTCCAGCTGCTGCCTAGGAGTCAGAAATAGCCTCAAGGATGGGCAGCAAGAGCCCAGGGAAAACCCGGGGGAAGACCCCCTCCCCCAAATGAGCAACAGGGAACTCACAGTAGGGGGTTGGAATGGGGGCTAGCCAGATGAGTGTCCCTGGTGGGAGGCAGTTCCTTAGAGGGACACAGATGCTTGCCTGCAACTGGTAACTTCTGCGTTCAAAAGCTCAGGCCCTCTGTGGGGCCAGGAACTCACCCCTAGGTAATCACTGACATTTTTGCTGGCAGTTTTGTTTTGTGTTGTTGTAGGAGTGGGGAAGGAAGTTTCCCAATTCCTTTCTGACGCTAAGTCTAAGTGGTGAGTAGAGGAGAGTCTATAGGGCCGGAAGGAAGTGATAGGTTTAACCACAGAAGGCAGAAAGAGGTGAAACTCCCAGCCCTATCCAGATTTGCTGGCTTAGGTTTTGCAGGTCGGGTAGCCCTGGTTCCACGTCCATCTCTCTCCACTGAAGGAGGGAGGGGGCAGGGCAAGGGGCCTATGCCTAGTTTTGCCACCCATACCTGCTGGTTAACCCAGGATGGGAGAAGCCTAAGCAACTCTAGCTCCCACAGTTTGCCAGTGCTGGATCCTTGGACTCCAGGACCGGCGTGTCGGAGACCCCAGCGGCAGATGGCAGGAAAGCCCTCTGGGGGGGAACCCCTCCTCCCTCCCTCCCCTCCCCTCTCCTCCCCCCAGGGCCCGGTCCGAGGCAGCAGCGCTGAGGTCTCGGTGGAGCGCCCGAGCCCTCTCCAGGGAGCAAACCCGCTCCCCACACTCCAATCCCTGTCCCGGCCCGGCGGAGGGATGGGGACCAGTTTGAATTCCAAACAGTGTGGCGTCAGGGCAGGTTGCCGGGGGCGGGAGCTGATGTGGGAGCAGGGAAAGGGGGTCCCCAGATAGGTCTGCGTAGCGGGGGGGGGGGGGCGGGAGCTCTGCGGCGGCAGAGCTGGGCTGGTGGAGTCCGCAGGTCGCGAGGGGGAGGGCAGGGGGAGCCACGGCCGTGACGCGGCCGCCTCTGCAGGCAGGCGCCGCGTCCCGGGCACTGCACCAGCGCGGGGAGGGGGTAGGAGCGCGGGGAGGGGGGGGCAGCAGCGCGGGGAGGGGGTAGGAGCGCGGGGAGGGGGGCTAAGAGCGCGGGGAGGGGGGCAGCAGCGCGGGGAGGGGGTAGGAGCGCGGGGAGGGGGACTAAGAGCGCGGGGAGGGGGGCAGCAGCGCGGGGAGGGGGTAGGAGCGCGGGGAGGGGGGCAGCAGCGCGGGGAGGGGAGCTAAGAGCGCGGGGAGGGGGGGCAGCAGCGCGGGGAGGGGGTAGGAGCGCGGGGAGGGGGGCTAAGAGCGCGGGGAGGGGGCAGCAGCGCGGGGAGGGGGGTAAGAGCGCGGGAGGGGGGCAGCAGCGCGGGGGGGGGTAGGAGCGCGGGGAGGGGGTAGGAGCGCGGGGAGGGGGGATAAGAGCGCAGGGGGGGCAGCAGCTCGGGGAGGGGGGATAGGAGCGCGGGGGGGGCAGCAGCGCGGGGAGGGGGGGCAGCAGCGCGGGCCCACAGGTCCCGGGCTCCACCGGTCCCGGGCTCCACCGCCGGGGCTGCGTCCCGCAGGGGAAGCCCGGGCGGGGGAGGGGAGGCGCGCGCGTGCATGTCCGGGGAGCCCGGTGGTCCCCAGCCCAGCCTCCCCGGGCTCGCCGCGAGGACCCGGTGAAATCCCCGGCGCTCCCGCATCACCTTGAAACCTCCAAGTTACCGGGTGCGGGGAGCCGGGGAGGCTTCCCACCTGGCGCCCCCCAGAAAGTTTGCGCGGCGCGGCAGGGGGGCACTCACGTCGTCGGGCGCCGCGGGCAGCCGCTCCTCAGCGTCGGGTTCCAGCTCCTCGATGCGCTCCGCCTCGGCGCCGGCGGCCACGGCGGGGCCGGGGCTGGGGTGCTCGCCCATGGCCACGGGGTGGGGGCTCCGGCGCCGGCGGCGGCGCTCGTCCCGGGGCGCCGGGCTAACTTTGCGCCGCGGCGGCCGCGCCGCTCCGGGAGCTCCGTGCGCGCCTGGCCGCCCCCGCGCCAGTCCCGCCGCCCGCGCCCGCCCCCATGGCCCTGGCGACGGCCACCGCGGGACGCCGGGCCCGCCGCCGCCAAACTTCGCGCTCGCCTCGCCGTACGGCGCCGCCGGCCTCCGCCTCCGCCGCGGCCCCGCGCCTGGCTCTGAGGCGAGGGCGCCCTTGGGCCGGCCCGGCCCCGCCGCTCCCCGCACTCCCTTCCCGCTCCGCGCGGCCCCCGCTCTGCGCCCGAGTCTCCACCTCCCCGCGGACTCCTCCGGGGCGGCGCGCGGGCGGGGGCGGGGCTGCTCGCGGGGCGCGGGGGGCCCCCGCCCCACCCCACCCGGACGCCACCGCCCGGGCCCGAGCCGCGCTGCCCGGGGGAGGAGGGAAGGAGGGCTGCGGCGGGGCTGGCGGGGGCGGGGGGGGGGCGGATGAGGGTGCCCGGCCTGGGCAGGGGTGGGGACTGCGTTGCCCTCCACCCCATTACCATTCGCTTCCACTGCCGGGGTGAAGATCGCGATCGCCCCGAGGCAGCGGCAGTTTGAGTATTGGAGGCAGAAGCCAGGTTTTCACTCTTTGGCAACCTCAGGGTTAATTAACTAGGAAGGATTCGGGGCGGGATGTTGTGAGGATTGGGTTCCCCACCACCACCGCTCCTGCCTCTGTTCACCCAGATTCTGGGAGGTCCAAGGAAAAACCTAGATACTGGAGAAGTCAGATAAGGGGGGAGGGAGGAGATCTCTCTGAGACCCCCAAACCCTAAACCTTGCCCTTCCTATAACCCAAAGGCCTGAGACTCTGCCCAGGCTTCCGTCGGACCACGTGCAGCCCAGGAGAGTGCCCAACCTGGGGGAAAGGGCGATGTAGAAACTAAAAACAAAAACCGCTTAAGGGATCTTTTACATCCTGGGAACGCTGCCCCCCACTCACCCCCTAAGCAGAGGCTCTGTCTGTAACTGGTACCAGTGGCTCACTGGGACAGGTGCCCAGTTCTGCATGGAAGTCTCAGGGTCTCACTCCTGATGAGATCTCACAATCAGACCCCCACTCTTGATGAACCCAGCCCTTCCCGCCCCCTGCCCCTTCTGCCCCTTCCGGTACCACCTGGGCCTCTCTCAACTTCCAGTCAGAAACGGGCTCCTTCTGTTTGCGAAAGTTGTGATGCATGCTCTCGGCTTTGTCAGGCAAACACATAACCGCATAACACAGTCCTGGGATCCAACCTGTGACCATCTCCCCCAGCTCTGACTGCTCCCCTTGAACACAGAAGGAAATTAGCTCCATCCTAATTAGGTGAGTTCTTCGCTACAGACACCAATTTTCATCTCGGTTTCTGAAAGTGTGATCATTTTAACTATTTTTATTTCTCACCACCTTCCCTCCCTTCCCTACTCTACTAACAAGTCAAGATCCTGCCAAGATTTCCTTGTAAATAAAACTGTCTGCATGGGTGTGATTTTGAAAACAGCCTTCAGGGGACAGAAGAGAGGCTGGCTTCTTGAGGGGGGGGGGAAGCCCCGGAGGATGAGGGGCAGCTGGGGGACGCTGAGGCCATGTCATTGCCTTTCCCACCTCCTACCATCATTTGCATAATTTGGCTGAGTTCTGGCTTTGTTCAAATCAGACCATTTGTTGTGGAGTGGTACCCCAGGAAGCCTGGTTCTGGGGAATTCAAGGAGAGGGGCATCTAGAAGCAGCTGGACAGCCTTCTGACTCCAGCTGCTCTCCTGATTCGGTTTCTTCTCCAGCCTGGGGAAGGGACTTTAGCAGACTCATTTAAACTCTAGAACATTTATTGAGCGCTAAGACCCTGCTCTTTTAAAACAGTTTGACAAGGGAGACAACGATGTTCCAACAAAGGTAAATTCCGGATTTCAGAGGATATAGAAGCTGTGGATTACAGAGGATAGAAACCTAAATACATGGATCCAGGAGGTCTTTCAAAAGGATGTACTCCAGAATAGATGGACCAGAAGGGACGAAAGCAATGAGAATGTTGAGCAATTGGGTTTGGCTGGAAATTATAGCAAAGCACCAAAGAGCCCAGCCTGGAGGCAAGGGTTGTGTGAAAGAGTTGGGATTTCAGCCTAAGGGAAATGGGGAGCCACTTGAAGGACTATGAAAGGAGAGCAACTCCTCCCCCACATCCCCCCCAGGTACCAGAGCTTGAACTCAGAGTTTCATGATCTCTTGGCTTGCTTGCTCATGACTGGCACTCTGCCACTTGGTCCACACCTCCAGCTCAGCTCTTTGCTGTTTAATTGGAGATGTAGTCTTTCAAAGAGTTCTGCCCAGGCTGGCTTTAAGGCCATTATCCTCCAAGTCTCTGATTCCTGATTATATAGGATTATAAATGTGAGGACCCCCCCCCCACCGGTAGAGTAACATTTAAAAAGATCTCTCCTAGTTGTGTACAATGGTACTGGCCTGTAATACCAGCTATTTGGGAAGTTGAAGTAAGAGGTTCACTTGAGCCTAGGAGTTAGAAGCTACTTTGGGCAACATAGACCCCATCTCAACATACCCTCACAAAAATGTGCTCAAGCCTACTTACTCAAAAGGCTGAGATAAGGAGAATCAGTTCGAGGCCAACATGTAAAAACATTCACTAAACTCCATTTCCAAAATAACCAGAAAAATGCACAAGTGGAGGCATAGCTGAAGCAGTAAAACACCAGCTTAGCAAGTAAAAGGCTCTGCATTCAAACCCCAGTACTGCAAAAAAACAATTTAATTAAAAACATCCCATGATGGGTGCCAATGGCTCATGCCTATAATTCTAGCTATTCAGGAGGCTGAGATCTGAGGATCACAAGTCAAAGCTAGCCTGGGCAGAAAAGTTCATGAGACTCTATCTCCAACTAATAACCAAAAAGCCAGAAGTGGAACTGTGACTCAAGCGGTAGAGTAGCCTTGAGCACAAAATTTCAGAAACACCTGAGTTGAAGACTCAGAGGCCCTGAGTTGAAGCCCTGGGATCAGCAGATGCAGCACACACACACACACACACACACACACACACACACACACACACACACACACGCCCCTCTGCCATCCAAAGAAACCACACGTGCGGTTAGAACAAAGAGGAGAGGAAGAATCTGAGACTTTCCAAATCGTGTCTTGCTCTTCCATCTTCCAGCTGTTCGTTAGGAACAGGTGCCTACCTTGGCAGACTGTGTCCTCAGAAGCCTCCTAGGAAAGCGTCCTTGCCTCTCCCCAGAGTCCTCCTTGCCTCTCCCCTCCAGACCCCAGCTGAAAGGAAGATGGCCATTAGGCTTGGACACTACTAGGATGAATTCTGACACCCAACAGCCATGTTCCCAGTACTGATCAGCCTCCACAGTCAGCCTATTCCCCCTCTCCTTGGCCCCAAGGTAATCTGTAGCTAAGAAAGATTCCTGCTGCTCCCCAGTAGGCAGTGAGACATGGTATCTGTGACCCAAGGCCTAGAGAGACCTCCAAGGGATGGGAGTGGCCAGCTACCTGCTAGTTTTTGGACCTCTAAAAGACAGCCTAAGACAGCCTCAAGTGTGGTACATTCTGTGCCGCAGAGGGGAGAATGGTCAAGGTGTCTGCTCACTTTCATCCAGCAGCCACCATGGTCAGGTACTCAGGCTGCACACAGCCACCCTGGGAGAGTGTTTAGGGTCTAGTGAGAGACAACAGCAAAGAAGGTAACTAGGCTGATTGATCTTTATGTCCCACTCTTCATTTTGTCAACACTCCATACCTATAGCTTTTTTGGTTTTTCTTCCTCTTTTTTTTTTCTTCTCTCTTCTGGTTCTGGGGATCAAATCCAGGGTTTTGTGCATGCTAGGCCAGGGCTTTGTCCTGAATTATATCTCTAGCCCCATACCTCTTTTGAAGTTCCCAACAAGATACTCTAAGACAATACAGAACAGGATAATGGGGTGGACAGGCTAGCTTTCTATCACTCTAGTAAGATACCTGAAATAAAGAGAAAAGGTTTAGTTTGGTTCACACAGTTTTACAGGTTTGAATCTGTGGACCTGTGCAAGACAGCACGGCAGGAGTTTGGGGTAGAACACAAATGCTTACCTCATTGTGCTGTAACAAAAGGGAGGAAGAGGAAGAAATCAAAGTTCCACAATCCCTTTCAAGGTCTCACCTCTAAACATCTAAAGACTTCCCACTAGACCCCCACCTCCTAAAGTTTCTACCTCCCAATTGCTCCAAGCTGGAGACCAAACCCTTAGCACACAGACCTCTGTAGGATATGACATCTAAACTCCCTAACTCTAAGGGACCAACCTCCGTTCAGAGGGGATAGGAGCTAAAATGTGAAGAAAAATAAATGGAGCAGAACCGGATATTGGTGGTTCACATCTATAATCCTAACTTATTTCTTTTTTCTTTTTTCTTTTTTTTTTTTTGTCATGGGGCCTGAACTCTGAGCCTGGCCTCTGTCCCTGAGCTCCTCAACTCAAGGCAAGCACTCTACCACTTGAGCCACAGCACCACTTCTGACTTTCTGGTCGTTTATTGTAGATAAGAGTGTCATGGACTTTCCTGCCCTTGCTAGCTTTGAACCGAGATCTGAGGATCTCAGTCTCCTGAGTAGCTAGGATTACAGGGTTGAGCCACTGATACCCAACTAATCCTAACTTCTTAGGAGGCTGAAAACTAAGGATCACGGTTCAAAGCCAGCCCTAGCAGGAAAGTCAGTGAGACTCTTATCTCCAAAAATTACTCAGAAAAAGCCAGAAGTGATGCTGTGGCTCAAGTAATAATAAGAGTGTTAGCCTTGAACTCAGAAAGGATTAGGGCAGGAGTTCAAGCCCTAAGACTGGCAGGAAAAAAAAAAAAAAAAAGGAGCAGCCTGGGCAGGAAAGTATATGAGATTCTTATCTCCATTTAACCAGTAGAAAACAAGACATGGAGCTGTGGTTCAAAGTCATAGAGTGCTAGCCTTGAGCAAAAGAGCTCAGGGACAGTGCCCAAGCCATGAGTTCAAACCCCATGACCATCAACAAAAAGGATTAGCTTTAGGAGATAGCCTGGAAGGTTTCTGCAGGGAGGGAACCACTGTGGCAAAAGCAAACTACTAAGTGGTTGAACCCAAAGGAGGATGGTAAAAAGGCTGGGGGAAGACCTTGTAGACAAAGTCCTTGAGTGCCAGTATGAGGTTGAGCCTGGCTTGGCAGGTGATGGCGAGTGAAGATGGTTTCTCACTGGTAGGGCATTTTAGGAAGATTAAATTGGCAGCAGCTCAACAGCGCCATTCAACTAGCATGATATGAGTGTCCCTGATTTGCCAGACCCTGACCAAGGTGCTGAGACTACAAAGGGTTAGATAAGAGCCAAGCCCTGGCCTTCTGGGAGAAATAAGATAATCTAATTACAGCTCAGTGGGATAACTGGATGGTAAGAGGGAAGCGCTTTGGCAGGGGGTGGGGGGAATCTCTCCCCAAAACGGACTCCAAGAGAGCAAGATCTAATGTTCAGAGCCTGGGAGTTTCAATAATGGGGCAGCCATTGAAAAGCCAGGAGCAGTTTGTTTGTGGATACTTTGAGCTAATGAGAAGCTGGGCAAAAACATTAAGGCTATAATTATTGCTCTAAGCAAATGGCATCACCCAGAAAGGAGGGGAAAGGGGATGGCTTTGGCAACAGAACCTCTTTTACTTGGTCCTCTTACCTCCCTCAGCCAAGAACATACCTTCCAGGGCTCCTTCTGTCTCCAAAAGCAAACCTAAGCTGACCTTCTCTGCACCTGTAGCTCCAAACTTCTGAGAAGCCAGCAAATCAGCCCTGGGCTGCTGCCTTTGCCTGCCTGCCTGCCTGCCTGCCTGCCTAAGATGAAGACATAAGTTATTTTTGACTGAGATCCAAGCCTCGGCCCTGAATTCTTTTGTCTTCCAGGAATCCCCCAGTCATGTTTGAAGTCTGCAAGTCCAAACAGCAGACAGTAGCTCTGGGAAGAGAACGCCACTTGGAACCCAACCACCTTCTATCCTCTGCTCCAGCATTCTTCCATTAGTGCTGGCTGTCGGTGAGATCAAACAGAACAAGGCTGCTAAATGGATTTTTTCCCCTCCTTTCCTTTCGTCTCTTCTTTTTACTCCAGGGCCCCCCATTTTCTGAGCAACTTAAATCATTACTGAAAGATGTCTAGGTTCACAGACACCAAACCCTTTCAAAGAGAAATATAGGCAACCAAAAGTTCAGCTCAGGAAAGGACAGAGGAAATTTACCCAATCCCAAGAGTTAGCCAATTGTTCCTGAGCACTATTGGCTCATGGCTGTAATCCTAGCTACTCAGGAGGGTGAGATCTGAAGTTCAAAGCCAGTCCAGGCAAGAAAGTCAGTTAGACTTTTATATCCATTGAACCACCAAGAAGCCAAAAGTGGAGTTGTGGCTCAAGTGATAGAGCATCAGTCTTGAGTAAAAAAGCACTAAGGGGTACTGACCAATGCACACACACACAGGTGTGCATGTGCACTGGAGTGTGTGTATGTGTGTGTGTGTGTGTGTGCGCGCGCGCACACACACGCGCACGTATACTTTCTTCTTCTGACCTAATACTAGGATATGCATTCTTTGAAGGGGAGAGTTATAGCTGATTCAGTTTTGCATCCATCACATTATACAACACTGCACATCACACTGTAGAAGCCAAACCCATGCCTGTCTAATGAAAAACAGAGTGAGCCTCTCTTGATCTGACATGAAGTCTAATTACATAGTTATTGCTCTCAGCCCCCAACAAAAGACAAGTTTTATGTTATGGAGCAAAGATTGTTTTGCATAATAACAACGACACACATGTGTGCCTGCTGCCTTTATTTCAAAATACCTCCACATTTGTCATTTCATTTTCATCCTCAAATGGTAGAACAGAAACAGTGGCCTCCGTTTTATAAATGTGGTTCCTAAAATCTCTCAGGAGATCTAGAGGAGGTTTGCTTCTCCATTCCTCCCACCAAATTTCTTACTCTAAGAGTATAATGCCACTGGGCACTCCTGACTCATGCCTATAATCCTCGCTGCTCAGGAGGCTGAGATCCTAACATCCCAGATCCCAGTAGGCAGCTGACAGTCTTTTGGGTCCCCTCCTCCCCAACTCCACAGGAATAAGGATTAAGCCCAGGGACCTCCCCCAGGAAGTGCTCTACCGCTTGAACCACACTCCTATTTTGTTTGAATTTTGTTTTTGAGACAGGGTCTCATCAACTTTGCCTGGGCTTCTGATCCTCCCACCTCCATCTTCCAAGTAGCTGGGATTGCCTGGCTCTGCCTTATTGTTGTTTCTTCTTTCTTCTTCTGCTAGTCCTGGAGCTTGAACTCAAGGCATGGGCACTGTCTCTGAGCTTTTGTTTTCCCCCTCACACCTACCATTTAAGCCACAGCTTCACTTCCAGCTTTATTGCTGATTATTGGAGATGAGAGTCTCACGGACTTTCCTGCCTAGTCTGGTTTTGAACCAGAACCCTCAGATTTCAGCCTCTTGAGTAGGTAGTGAGCCACTAGTGCCTGGCTTTGCTTTGTTTCTTTCTAAGTGGTGTATATAGTGTCCCTAGATAAGAGGGGATGATTTGCTAACACTTGATACCACAGAAAGCCAGGCACCAGACAGCCTGTAGATGCAAGGAACTGGGAGATGATTTTCACCTGAGATAATGTTTTCAGCAGCACATGGTAAGTACTTTAACTAGTTATTAAAAAAACAATTAGAAAAGTTAAATATATAACATTTAATTTTCTTTCATCCTTGATTATCTTCCTTTAGTACTTCGACAAATATTTATAAAGACTTGTGATAAATGAATGTGATATAATAAAACCTAACTTACCTGGAAGGCTTCGGAAATGAAATATTCTGATCATTCTCAATAGTTAAAAATTTTCCAGCTGGGCATTGGTGGCTCACACCTGTTATCCTAAGTACTCAGGAGGCTAAGATCTGAGGATCATGGTTCAAAGACAGCCTGGGCAGAAAAGTCCATGGGGCTTGAACTCTGGGCCTGGGTGTTGTCCCTCAGCATTTCAGATCAAGCTAGTATTCTACCACTTGAGCTACAGCACCACTACCAGTTTTCTGGTCGTTTATTGGAGATAAGAGTCTCTGGTGTTTTCTGCCCGAGTTGGCTTTGAACTGTGATCCTCAGATCTCAGCCTCTTGAGTAGCTAGGATTACAAGCGTGAGCCACTGGCACCCAGCTCATGAGACTCTTATCTCCAATAAACTAGTCAGAAAAGGCTGGAAATGGTACTGTGGGTCAAGTGGTAGAGTATTAGCCTTGAGCACCAGGAGGCTCAGGGACAGCTCCCAAGTGCTGAGTTCAAGCACCAGGACGAGCAAAAAAAAAACCCCAAAACCATACAATACCTTCATAGGTTCCCATAGAAAAAGAAAAAAATCAACAAATGGGCAAAAATCATTTGTATACCAATCATGGGAACCCGTTCTGCAAACATATTACATATATACACACCTTCTTGAGGAAAGCATATTGTTTGTAATTATATTTTTGTGATTATATTTTTCTTTTTTGGTTGGTTGTGGGGCCTGAACTCTGGGCCTGGGCACAGTCCCTCAGTTCTTCAGCTCAAGTAGCTAGGATTACAGGCATGAGCCACGGGCACCCGGCTCAAGTAAGATTCTTAAACATATAGTACACTGATAATACCCGGTTTGTGTGAGCTAGGGCAAGAAAAAAAATCAGCTCTAATTTTTACTAATCTCTAAAAACTTAGAATTCTTTCTTATGAATATAGACACAAAACAGTAGTAGTTGCTAAACAAGAGTCTGGGAGGGCGAAGAGCAGTTAGCTACTAGGTCCATGGTGAACTTTATGTTCAGCCTCCTTTGGAGGAGAAAGTCACTGCAGCCCAGCCTTTGTTCTGGGGAGGGTTGCTGTGAAGAACAGCTGGAGGGCTACAAGATGGTAGCCCTGGGACTGAGGAAGTGGTGGTAGCAGGCAGAGCATCCTAGAGTTCCCTGTTCAGTATGGGAGAGAACCCTGGATAGTAATGCAGGAGTAGGGGCAGCAGCAGCAGCTGCCTGGCAGCATCAGAAGGAGGAGTGAGACAGTGGGCAGTTAAATCTGTTTTCCTCCATCTCTCAGCCACACAGCCCAAGTGAGGCTGTGGGAGAACTTCTCAGTACACATTGTAAATACCATCTGTCACACTGCCTGCCCAGACGTGGCCTTCCTCTCTGCAAGTGGAGCATTTATTATTATTTATGCAGAATGCACACTACATAAGTGTTGTGCCACACCAGGAAAGGGAAAGAAAAGCCTGGGAAAGCCAAGGACTCCAGGGATCTGCCCTTCAGATAACAGCTGGCCAAGAAGGCTCAGAATTATCTTTCTGGGATGAGAGGTTAACTTGATTCTCCTGATCGTAGCATGGACCTAGACATTAGGAGGCGTACAGCTCCAGCTTGGCTCCATCACTAGCTGGCACGTGACCTTGGGTTGTCACTTCACTCCCAAGTCCTCCATTTTCTCATCTGTAAAGGCCAAGGTTAGATTAGACCATTCTGAAATTCATTTGCTACTCTTCCAACCCTCCTTCCTCCTGCACTGGCGCAGAAGCTCATTCACAGGAGCTTGTTTATTACCCATCAGCCCCTTTTCCCAGGCAGGACACAGGAAACAGCTCAGGATGCCATTCCTTAGTCCCTGACAACAGGACCAGGAGTCAGCAGAGGCCAGCTCTTCACACTCCGAGGAAGTGTTTGTCTTCTGCGAGACAAGTGAGAGGGATCAGGAAGTAGAATCCATCTTTAAATTCTGTGATCTGGGGCCTTCCTGCGGAAACACGCATGATAAACATCTTTATGGACAAAGTGTCCAAACTCTGAGGTTAAGGAGAATTTTATCTCTACCCTCGATGGTGTCTACATGAGGTGGAAAAGACATGCTGAACAAACACAGGTATAGCATGACAGGTAAGGAGTAGAAGACGTGGATGAACAAAAAAAAAGGTGGAGGCCAAGTATGGGGTAACTGAAAGGGGGGTCTATACAGGTCATGTGCAATTGAATTTTAAAAGATTATGTAGCCAGTCACTGGTGGCTATCCTAGCTACTCAGGAGACTGAGAACTGAGGATCGCAGTTCAAAGCCAAACCAGGAAGGAAAGTCTATGAGACTCTTATCTCCAATTAACCACCAGAAAACCAGAAGTGGAGCCATGGCTCAATGTGGTAGAGCACTAGCCTTGAGCAAAAGAGCTCAGGGACAGCGCCCAGGCCCTGAGTGCAAGCCCCAGGACTAACAAAAGAAAAAAAAAGCCATGGGCTGGGAAGGTGGCTCAGTGGTAGGAGTGCTTGCTTTGCATGCATGAGGCCCTGGGTTCGATTCCATAAGCAGAAAAAGCTAGAAGTGGCGCTGTGGCTCAAGTGGTAGAGTGCTAGCTTTGAGCAAAAGAAGCTCAGGGACAGTGCCCAGGCCCTGAGTTCAAGCTCCAGGACTGGCAAAGAAAAAAGAGAAAAGAAAAAAAAAAAAAGAAAAGCCATGTAGGATTTTGTCAAGTAGATGAGACTTGATATATTTAAGACAGAAGAACTGCATGTACAGACAGGAAGGTGTGAATCTGCATAGAAACTGCTTGGGTGATGGTGACATTCTGGGCGTTTGCATTGACTGCTTCCTTTCTCTTTAGAATCACCCAGAGAGGACTGGGTTGTGAATGAGGGCAGTGATGGTGGATGGCTCAGTGTGGTGTCTCAGTCTATGAAGCACGTCGCCAAGGAGATGAGTGCCTCCAAGAACAAATCTCTTCTTCCATCTCCTTGTCTGTATCTGCTCTCTGAATCAGAATTAATGATGCAGGCTAGAATAAGAGGCCTGGCCTTAAATGGGCCCAAGGTGACCCATAACTCTCCAGCTTTGTACACTATTAAGCCAGGTCAGAGGAGGTACATGGCTCTGTACAAACTGGACCCAGAAATTGCTATGGACAGTTTCAGTTTGCTGGGCATCCTCTGCCTGGTTGAAGCATGTGATCTGTCCTACAGCTGTGGCAGCCTGTTGTGGCTCTTCAGGGAGCTGTCCAAGTGCTCCGCAGAGAGATGGAGTTAACCTGCCCCTTCTCCGTGAAGGACGTCCTACAACGGAAATGCGCTTTGCACGGCTTCTCCATCTGCTCGCTGCAGCTCTGGTCTGCAGCTCCGATGCCTGCTCTGCATCCTTCAAAATGCACAAGAACAGTGGCGAGGGCAGATGCATGCATCCAAGACCTTGTTAGCTGTGAGCAGCTCTCTAAACTGTGAGCCACGGGGGATAACCAGGCTTAAGGAAAGCCTGGGGAGCACCACTAAGCAGTGTGCTGGCTCTGCTTGCTGCAACCATTTATTTCCAGAAAAAGAAGGGGCCACAAGTCAGGGAAGGACTAGGATCACTGAAGGAGCGAGCTCCATTGCCAGATGGCTACTGGGAGGGCACGATTGTATCTTAGAGGGACTGTCTACGGAGGAGGAGGTCCTTTTATCTGAACGCAGGGAGAAAAGGCGCTGGCAGAAGGCTCATTCATTATCCTAGACTCCTTTGGAGGAGGTTGGTGGCTTGGAACACTCCCACGCTCGCTCGTTCTCCTCTTCCCAGAGCCTCTGCTGTGACTGTCTGCAGCAGAAGAGGCTTTGAGGATTGGGCTTCTCCAAACACTCCTGGCTCTGGTTTTCAGACACCTGCCACCTGTATGTTCTTTCCCAACTTCCACCCGCCAATCCATCCTCCCCACTGCCAGCTGTCATTCTTGTTCCAGAATAACCGAGATTACATCACAGGTTGTGCTCTGGTGACAGGGATTCAATTGTGTGGTCAGGGCTGACGTGGGAGACAGCAGGAACGAGGCTGAGACTCGATTAAGTGGATTTGAAAATATGAGTGAGTGGACAGGCCTTTTTAAATGTACTGCATTCACAGAGAATTTCTAAGAACTCATCGCTTTTGTCCTGACAGTGCATGTGTCTTTGTCTTCCTTCATGGGACTACAGATTCAAGCAACAGGGCCTAGGTCTGGCTGAGGGTCATAGCCTGAATCATGCCCATGCCCCCCACACTATAGACCTGGGGAGAAGGGATGAGTGAGTGAGCCATCAGCACAGGAGCAGAGCCCCAGGGATGCCATCTTGGTAGTGGGGGCCAGCGTCATCACAGTAGAGGAGGGCTTGTGGATAGAGACAAATGCCTTCACTCACCCAGGACTCACTTACTTAGGGTTCTATCCTGTTGTTATCACTTCTGTGACACTTCTGTGTCATATCACGACCTCCTGAAGGACCAAGTTTTTGTTGTTGTTGTTTTTGAATAACACCTCACATTCTCTGCATCCTAGAACCATCTCAGTGTGGCATAGGTGGTTTAGTAGAAAATACATTCACTCATTTACCCACATTTCTTTATGCACCTGACCTTTAGCAAAAGAGGTAACCTCAGTGAGCTTGTTTCCTTGTATTCATTCATTCATTCATTTTTCTGGTCCTGAGACTTGAACTCAGGACCTGGGCACTGTCCCTGAGTTTTATTGCTCAAAGCTAGTTAGTGCTCTACCACTGAAGCCACTTATCCATTTCAAACCTTGATCTTCAGATCTCAGCTTCTTAAGTAGCTAGGATAACCAGTGTGAGCCACTGGTGCTAAACTATTACTTTATGTATGCATGTATATACGCATGTATGTATGTATATATGTATGTATGTATATATGTATGTATGTATATATGTATGTATGTATTTAGTGATGTTGTAGAACAAATCCAGGGCTTTATTCATACAGGCTAAGCAGGTGCTCTAGACCTGGGCTGCACCCACAGGCTGGTGTTTTCCCTGGATTTAATACTATCCTACTAGGAAACATGTAGAAAGGGGAAAGGAGAAAGATGTGGTATAGAGTAGCTCCCAGTAAGCTAGGGCTCTCTTTCCTTCCCCCTGGATATGGTGTTGAAAGCATAAATTATTTCAGAGATAAACATACTTTGGCATCTTTGTTGGATATATGCTCAAATTAAAAATTGTATATGGAAGTGGCATTGTAGCTCAAGTGGTAGTGTGCTAGCCTTGAGCTGAAGAGCTGAGGGACAGCGCTCAGGCCCAGAGTTCAAGCCCCACGATCGACAAAAAAAAAAAAAAGAAAGAAAAAATTGTATATGACTTTTTTTTTTTAAATCCAACCAGGTAACCAAAACTGCTGTTTATAGCAGGAGGCAGCCACCCTGTGAAAGGCTAAAATAGTTTCCAGCAGATGACAAATTTATGTTGTTTTTTATTTTTATTTATTTTTATTTATTTATTTATTTATTTATTTATTTGGTCCAGTCATGGGGCCTGAACTCTGGGCCTGGGCGCTGTCCCTCAGCTCTTCAGCTCAAGGCTAGCACACTACCACTTGAGCCACAGCGCCATTTCCAGCTTTTTTCTTTTTGCTTATGTGGTGCTGAGGAATTGAACCCAGGGCCTCAGGCATGCAAGGCAAGCGCTCTACCACTGAGCCACCTTCCCAGCCCCTTGTTTTTTATTTTTAAGGGAAATACACAGGAACTATGTTGGAAACAATAACACAGGGACTTGTTTTTCTGTCCTTGCCATAGGAAGCATATAGTTGGTGCTTAATAAATGCACACTAAAGGCTTTGCCTCCTGAGAAGGCTGGCTGGGAGCCATGTAATGTTCTGGAGCCACAGTGTCCTCTAGTGGACAATAGTAGCCATAGCATCCTAGAGAGCACACAGTGCCCAAGGGTGAGTGGGTTCCCTAAGGTGCACACTCCAAGGCAGACTTACGGAAAATGGCTGTTTCCAAGAAATGCTCTTCTACATGTATGACTCAGAGACTGCCACTGCAGTCACATTTGTTCCTTAACACTCAGGTGTCAGTGGGACAAGTGATCCAGGCAGTGACTGCAGACAGACACTGGCTGCTGATGGAAGAACACAGCACCATCTGTGAAGTGATCTTAGCTTACAAAACTGCACCCGATTCAGATCACCAAGTTTCTGGCTGTATATTCCAAGTCACAGGAAATAATTGGCAGTTAATGAATAAATAAATGTACAGAATAATATATTAAATGATAATGAAGGGATACTGTCAGAAAAGACCTGGTTTCTTCAGCAGTAACTTGTAATGGATTGGGTAATGAGGTGAATCATGTAAAAAAAATTTTTTTTATTTAAACGAACTATTCTGAGAGGGAAAAAGTTGCTTAGATAGTTGTGGAAATCTGAGTATCATATATTTGTGGTGGTACCAAGGTTTGAATGAGAGTTTCATGTTTGTAAAGCAGGCACTTAAGCTAGTCCACCAGCAGCTTTTTTTTTTTTTTCTTTTTCTAATTTTTTTTTGGAGGGGTCCGGTCTCGGGCCTGAACTCTGGGCCTGGGCACTCTCCCTCAGCTCTTCAGCTCAAGGCTAGCACTCTACCACTTGAGCCACAGTGCCACTTCCAGCTTTTTTCTTTTTGCTTATGAGTTGCTGAGGAATCGAACCCAGGACCTCATGCATGAGGCAAGGCAAGCGCTCTACCACTGAGCCACCTTCCCAGCCCTCCACCAGCAGCTTTTTATACTGGCTATTTTCAAAATAAAGTTTTGCTTTATGCTTAGGCAGGCCTGGACTGTAATCCTCCTATTTCTACTTCTCTTTGTCACTGGGATAAGTACTGTGCCCAGATCTTGATTGATAGTCTTGAGAACTTTTGTTCTTGGGTTGGCCTCTATCTACTGAGCTCAGTCTCTCAATGGTCAGGATTATAGGCTTGAACAACTAGCTAGCTAGAAACAGTTGTGTGTGTGTGTACGCGCGCACATGTGCACATGCCCACGTGTGCTTTTTGGTGGTTAACTGGAGATAAGAATCTCATAAGCAGAGCATTGATGGCTCACACCTGTAATTCTACCTATTCAGGAGGCTGAGATCTGAGGATCTTGGTTTGAAGCCAGACCAGGCAATGAAAGTCGATGAGACTCTTATCTCCAATTAACCACCAGAAAACCAGAAGTGGAGCTGTGACTCAAAGAAGTAAAGTACTAGCCTAGAGCAGAAAAGCTCAGGGGCAGTGCCCAGGCCCAGAGCTCAAGCTTCATGACCAAACAACAAATAAAACAGTCTCACCGACTTTCCTGCCCTCAGAGCTCAGCCTCCTGAATAGCTAGGATTACAGGCATGAGCACTAGCACTTGGCAAAACAGTTCCTTTTTTAAAGTGCAAAGAGTGTAGTTGGCTTTTGTTTTATTAAGATTCCTTGTAAGAATGATGAAAGGTGTGTCATTGATCAAGGTGCATTGTATTCATAAAGTGCTTTGTTGATTGGCAACTCTTTTGTACAACTACTTAACGATAATAAAAATATTTTAAAAGATTCCTTATGCTTTGGAGATACAAAATAAAATATTTCCAGAGGAAATAAATGTTCTATTAGGATTTGTTCAAAATAATTGAAGAGCAGGTAGACGAACAGGTGAAATAATCCATGTTGAAAATTGTTGAACCTTCTTTACACTATTCACTCAAATTGTGTGGGGTTTTTTTTGTTTTTTTGGTTTCTGTTTTGTCAGTCATAGGGCTTGAACTCTGGGCCTGGGCACTGTCCTTCAGCTCTTCAGCTCAAGGCTAGTGCTCTATCAGTTGAGCCACAGGACCACCTCAAGTTTTCTGGTGTTTTTTTTGGAGATAAGAGTCTCATGGACTTTCCTGCCCAGGCTGGCTCCAAACCATGATCCTCCGATCTCAGCCTCCTGAGTAGCTAGGATTACAGGCATGAGCCACTGGTGCCCAGCTTGATTTTGTTTGTTTTGGTGCTGGGCCTGAGACTTGACCTCCTGGCCTGGACGCTATACCTGAGCTTTTTTGCTCAAGGCTAGTGCTCTACCTCTTGAGCCACAGGTCCATGTCCATTGGGTAGTTAGTTGGAGATGAGTCTTACTGACTTTCCTGACCAGTCTGGCTTTGAACCATGATTCTCAGATCTCATCTCCTGAGTGGCTAGGATTACAGGTATGAGCCACCAGTGCCTAGCTTCAAAATAATAATAATGATGATGATCATATATATATATATATATATACATACATATATATATATATATATTTAAAAGCCTTATTCAGAAGCTTCCAGAAGATGCACTGGATATGTGGCAGCTGCTGTAGGATGGGGTGTTACGGATGGCTTTCATCTACACACCTAAGCAGTGTGCTTAAAATCAGGTGACCTGCTCTGCTTTACAACCACTTGAAAAAGGCGTTTGTTCTTTTATTTTCTCCAGGATAAAGAGACCAGGACAGACCTTTCAAGGGCCTGCTTTGACAAGGGCTATGACTCAGGGAGCCAGGTGCTCCTGTGCTGTCTGGAATTTCCAAATGATCTACAAACCCCTCTCTTTAGCAGTAACTCCTGACTTGCAACTTCCCAACAAAACATGCTGGATGTCAGAGCCTCAACAGGCAGCAAACACAGAGGTGGGTGACGCTCCTCCTGCCTCAGAAGCCCTCACATTCCCCTCTGCCACCAGCTTACATAAACACAGCTGTATCAGCAGCCCTCCAGCTGCCAACTCTCCTAGAAGATATTGGGCGATTTTCCTTTCTTGGCTAAAAATAAGTCCCAGGCTCTCCTGGGCATCTGCAGGTGGTGTGTTCATGCTGTATGCTAGGGATTTCTCAGGCTGCTGTAAGTCAGAAATGTGGCACTGCTTATATCATCAAGTCCATGGCCGAAGCTCTGCTCCTTCCTTAGGGAATAGTCACAAGTAAAATCAACATGAAAGCCTTTCTCGGGTCCCTAACTGGATACCAACTTCTGACAAGGTACTGCAGGGGACAGGAGCTCAAGTTCCAGTCCCATGGCCTCACTGGCCTGTGATTTGTTATTCAAACTCCTTTAGCCTCAGTATCACCATATTTATAATGGGGATGACAATCATATCTATGCCTCTTGGTAATAAGAACTCAATGGTACGTGAGAAGGACTTTGGAAACAGTTATATAAAATGGGCTAAGTTGCTGGGCACTGGTGGCTCATGCCTGTAATCCTCACTACTAAGGAGGCTGAGATCTGAGGATCACAGTTCAAAGCCAGCCCGGGCAAGAAAGTCCATGAGACTTTTATTGCCAATAAACCACCAGAAAACTGTAACTGGTGCTGTGGTTCAAGTGGTAAAACACTAGCCTTGAGCTGAGTGCCCAGGCCCAGAGTTCAAGCCCCACGACCACCACCACCAATACCAACAACAACAAAAGAAGAAGAAAAAAAAGGCTATTTTTTTTCTGTGTGTGTGTGTGTGTGTGTGTGTGTGTGTGTGTGTGTGTGTGTGTGTGTGTGTGTGTGTGTATGTGTGTGTGTAGGTACTGGAGCTTGAACTCAAGAGCTTCTCCTTCTCCTTTGGCTTTCTTCCTCATGGCTGGAACTCTGCCACCTGAGTCATGTCTCCGGACCAGTATTTTGATGGATACTTAGAGATGGAGTCTAGAAGATTTCCATGCATGAGTGTCTCTGAACTATGACCCTTCAGGTCTCAGCCCCCTGAGTAATTAAAATTACAGGTGTGAGCCACTGGTACCTGACTAGTTTTTCCTTACTACACTCTCCTACCTATCTGCTTTATATTGAGACTCTCATGTAGGTCTTTTACCCAATAAATATTTAAGTGTCTGCTATGTGCTATGAGCTGGAAATATAACAGAGAAGAAAGGAGAAAAAAATCAGGGAGCTTAAGAGGCAACAATGCTTGATAAGAAATGTACTCGTTATTGTGCCCATGTAATTGTAACCCCTCTGTACGGTATTTTCACAATAAAATTAAAAAAAAAAAACAGGGAGCTTTAGGAGACTAACAAACCACAAAACTGATTATATATACAAAAGAATATAGTGTAGCTGGGTAACCTAACACTGTGGCAAATGCCTCTAGTACCAGCACTTGGGAGGCAGAAGGTAGAAGGAATATGAATTCAAGGACAGCCTGGGATACAGAGTGAGACCCTGGCTCAACAAAAAAAGATGAAAAGCACTGAACAGAAAAGTAAAGCAAGGACATTCATTCAAAATGAAGCAACGCTCTGTTTCTGGATGATGGAGGCCTGAAATTTAAGGGAGGGAGGACCCCACTGAGATGACATCTGTGTAAGCATCGAAGGAGATAAGGGCTAAGGCATATATACATACATGGGAGATGAGCATTTCTGCCAAAGGGGAAGCAAGTGCAGAGGCCCTGGAATAGAAGCACATCTTGAATATGTACCCCTACCAGAATAAGGAAAGGAGTGAGGGCAGGAGATAAAATCAGAGTGGCAATGGATGAAGTCAGATGAAGCCATCCAGGGAAAGGGTTTTGTCAGCCACTTAATTCCTCTTTTAAAATGGGTGATAGAGGCTCACACCTGTAATCCTACCTACTCAGGAGGCTGAAATCTGAGGATCATGGTTCAAAGCCAGTCCACACAGGAAAGTCCATGATACTCTCTTTTTTTTTCTTTTCTTTTTTTTTGCTAGTTCTGGGGCTTGAATTCAGGGCCTGGGCACTATCCCTGAGCCTTTCTGTGCTCAAGACTAGCACTCTACTACTTGAGCCACAGCACCACTTCTGGCTTTTTCTGTTTATGTGGTACTGAGAAATTGAACCCAGTGCTTCATGCATGCTAGGCAAGCACTCTACTAAGTGACATTCCCAGCTCCTCCATGAGACTCTTTTTTTTTCTATTTTGGGTCCCGTCATGGGGCCTGAACTCTGGGCCTGGTCCCTCAGCTCTTCAGCGCAAGGCTAGCGCTCTACCACTTGAGCCACAGTGCCACTTCCAGCTTTTTTCTTTCTTTTTTTTTGCCGGTCATGGGGCCTGAATTCTGGGTCTGGGCACTGTTCCTCAGCTCTTCAGCTCAAGGCAGCTCTACCACTGGAGCCACAGTGCCATTTCCGGCTTTTTCTGTTTATGTGGTGCTGAGGAATCCAACCCAGGGCTTCATGCTTGCAAGGCAAGCACTCTACCACTTAGCCACCTTCCCAGCCCCCCAGCTTTTTTCTTTTTGCTTATGTGGTGCTGAGGAATTGAACCCAGGGCCTCATGCATGCAAGGCAAGCGCTCTACCACTGAGCCACCTTCCCAGCCCATCCATGAGACTCTTATCTTCAATGAACCACAAATAAACTAGAAGTGGAGCTGTGGCTCAAGTGATCAAGTACTAGCCTTGAGCAAAAAACCTCAGTATAGTCCTGAGTTCAAGCTCTAGAACTGGCATGCACATATGAACACACACACACACACATATGTTCTCTCTCTCTCTCTCTTATATATATATATTATATATATAATATATATAATATATATATAATATATATAATATATATATATATATAATATCCATTCTACATACTTTTATCTAGATAATTGAAAAAATAAGAATACCTCTCAACTAATTCTATGAGAATTACCCTAATGCCTAACCTAAAAGGTCATTGTAAGAAAAGAATACCATAGACTAGTGCATTTTGTGAACACAGTTTCAAACATTCTTAGGATTTAAAATCAACTGTAACATATATGAAAAGGAGAATACATCAACGACTAAATGGAACAATTCCAAGGGATGCAAACTTGGCTTAAGATTTGAAAATCAATGTAATTTACCATTTTAACAGACTGGGGAAAAACTATATGACGATATTAATAAATGAAAAAAATTGTCTGACAAAACTCAACATCTATTCAGGATAACAGCTCCCAGGTGACTGCTATACTGAGAAAAGCAGGAAGGCAGGCACAGGGGAAAGCAGGGAGAGTAGGAAAGCGTGTTCCAACAATCCTGCTAGAGAAAGATAACCTAGTCATGCATGTGGTAAAAGTGGCTGTGCTCTGGTTATTCTGAAGTGCGGCCCATAAGGATTTGCTAATGGAACGGCTGTTGGGAGTAAGAGAAGCCAATAAGGATGATATTTTTAGCCTGAGCTAAAAATAAAGTGTGGTTAATAATGAAGGGGAAGTTGGTGAGAGGAGGAAGTTTTTGTGGGCTCGATCAAGTGCAATCTTGGACATGTCACATTTGAGATGTACATTCAACATTCATGTTAAAATATCCAGGAAGCCTCAGATATAAATCTAAAGATGAGCTAATACATAGGCTCTACTCTGGGAATCTTTGGTATATAGCTGGTGTTAAAATCTTGAAGAGCAATGAAATCACCAAAGTCTTATTAAAGAGGAACACAATGCCAGGCACCAGTGACTCTAGCAACTCAGGATGATGATGAGATCTGTGGATTGAGGTTTGAAGCCAGCAGGGGCAGGAACGTCCATGAGACACTAATATCCAATAATCACCAAAAAGCCAGAAGTGGAGCTGTGCCTCAAGTGGTAGAGCACTAGCTCTTGAGTAGAAAAAGCTAAGGGACGGGCTGGGAAGGTGGCTCAGTGGTAGAGCGCTTGCCTTGCATGCCTGAGGCCCTGGGTTCAATTCCTCAGCACCACATAAGCAAAAAGAAAAACGCCCAAAGTGGCGCTGTGACTCAAGTGGTAGAGCGCTAGCCTTGAGCTGAAGAGCTGAGGGACAGTGCCCAGGCCCAGAGTTCAGGCCCCATGACCAGACCCCCCCCCCAAAAAAAAAAAAAAGAAAGAAAAAGCTAAGGGACAATGCCCAGACCCGGAGTTCAAAAGCAAAATACAAACCAATAGGAAAAGAATAACTTCAATAAGGGGTGCCATGGTGACACCACTTAGCCACATATGCAAAAAATCCACACACAAAAGAATGTTGTGGGCTCTCTAGCTCATATGAGGTGTGAAATTAACTCAAAGATCCAAATATAAAAGCCAAATCTCTAAGAAGAAAACAGGTATAAATTTTGGTGGCTTTGGATTGGGCAATAGTTTCTGGGATATAACAAAATCACAAGCAACAAAAGGAAAAACTAGGTAATTTAGGATTCATCAAAATAAAAAATGTATGGGATTGGAGTACATCTCAGGAATAGATACATGCTCAGCATATGAGGTCTTGGGTCCAATCACCAGCACCAAAACAAATCAAAACAGAAACTTAGGTGCTTCAAAAGTCATTATCAGGGCTGGGAAGGTGGCTCAGTGGTAGAGCACTTGCCTTGCATGCATGAGGCCCTGCGTTCGATTACTCAGCACCACATAAACAAAAAGAAAAAAGCCAGAAGTGGCGCTGTGGCTCAAGTGGTAGAGTGCTAGCCTTGAGCTGAAGAACTAAGGGACAGCGCCCAGGCCCAGAGTTCAGGCCCCACGACTGGACCAAAAAAAAAAAAAAGTCATTATCAGGGGCTGGGAAGGTGGCTCAGTGGTAGAATGCTTGCCTTGCATGCATGAAGTCCTGGGTTCTATTCCTCAGCATCACATAAGCAGAAAAAGCCGCAAGTGGTGCTGTGGCTCAAGTGGTAGAGCGCCTTGAGCTGAAGAGCTGAGGGGCAGCACCCAGGACCAGAGTTGAGGCCCCATGACTGACAAAAAAAAAATACACTTAAAAAAATCTTTATCAAGCTGGGCACCATCCTAGCTACTCAGGAGGCTGAGATTTGAGGATCACAGTTCAAAGCTAGCCTGGGCAGAAAAGTCTGTGAGACTCTGATCTCCAATTAACTACCAGAAAAACAGAAATGGCACTGTGGCTCAAGTGGTAGAGCGCTCACCTTAAACTGAAGAGCTCAGGGAAAGCGCCCAGGCCCAGAGTTCAAGCCCCATGGGCAACAACAACCACAACAAAAGTCACTATCAAGAAAATCAAAGAAGTAGCACTTGTTTCTTTTGTGTGTGTGTGTTTAATTTGTAACAAAACCTTACTGACAGATGCAAACAGTAAATCCTCTTTTGTAATCCAGAACTCATTGTTGAGTATGAGTTTTTGGTACATGTAAGAATATGGGCAGACACCAGTGGCTCCTGCCTGTAGTCCTAGCTACTCAGGAGGCTGAGATCTGAGGATTGCAGTTCAAAGTCAGCCACAGCAGGAAAGTCAGAGACTCTTATTTCCAAATAACCACCAAAACACTTTAAGTGGCGTTATGGCTCAATGTGGTAGAGCACTAGCCTTGAGCAAAAGAGCTCAGGGACAGCACCCATGCCCTGAGTTCAAGCCCCTAGACCACCGCCAACAACAACAGAAAGAAGGAATATGATTCCTACACTAGTTGGTAATGATGGGGCTTGTTAACCCTGCAGGTTGGCTCTGAAAATAATGTTGATGTAAAGGCAAAAAAAAAAAACCCAAAAAACAAAAAAACAAAACTTCACAAACAGGAGAAAAACCTTCCTTTGTTAAACATGTATCCTGGGGTGTTCTAATAGCCATGTGACTGAGCCATGTCAGAAAGGGATCCTCCAGTTTCAGTGAAGCTTCCAAATTACCACAACTCAACCAAGAGCTTGCAATCTAATGAGAGATTCTGAGGCACAGCATCTAGTTAAACTTTTTCTATGATGAAGAGTACAGTTTAATGGTAGACCATTTGTGTAGCAGGTGTGAGAACCTAGGTTTAATTTCCCAGCACCACTGACTCCTCCAAAAAACACTGTACCTAATTCCTGACTCATAGAAACTGGGAGATAACAGAGGCAGCATAGGATGAGACAACAAGGAACTTAGAAATAAGGAAAGAATCTTTAAAGAGTCACAATGAGGAAACTGAGAGGATTAGGAAGTGAAGCTGAAAAACCAGTGAGGTAGCAAGCATTTCTCCCATCACCCTCCTTTCTTAGAAGCAAAGTGCATTGCAATCTCTCAAGAAGAGTCATTTAGTTTTAGCAAGAAAGGGCCCAAAGACTGTACCCATGGTCTCCATGTTTTGAGTAATAAGAAAATCCATCCTCGGCACCTTGCCCTCATGGTTTGGGGTAATAATCCACCTATCCTATTATCTCCATGTTTGGGAATTAAACAAAACCAGAGTTTCCTAGGGAGTGACGCCATATCCAGATAAGGATTTAAACTGATTCTGAGCTCAGAAGGTATAAATATACCTAGGGAAAAGACTGACATTTTGAGTCCCTAATAGGCAGGGAATATTCTCTCCTTTGACTTCTCCCTACTTTGTCCTGCTTTGCTAAATAAATCTTCGCTGGGTTTCCATTATAAGCATCTTCCTTTTTATTGTGTGAAGCCCCTCAAAATGATTTTTCTTGTGGATTTCAAGTGATGGTGGTTTGGGTGGAAATCTACTTGGGGATTCCCCTTTTTCCCCTTTTCTTCCGGTCCTGGGGCCTGAACTCAGGGCTTAGGCTCTGTCCCTGAGCCCTCTGTGCTCAAGGCTAGCGCTCTACCACTTGAACCAGTGCCACTTCCAGCCTGTTCTGTGTATGTGGTACTGAGGAATTGAACCCAGGGCTTTATGCATGCTAGGCAAGCACTCTACCACTAAGCCACTTTCCCAGCCCATTCCCCCCACCCTTTTTTTTAAAATGGGGAATCTTCCATATTTCTTTCTTTTGTCTGATGATACAAATATCCCTTATTTTAAGCTGCTAAGTTTGTGATAGGTAACATAATACCTATGCACAGATAATTCAAATGTTGAAGGCAAATATATCTCCTCCATCTTTCTATTTCAATACAATCGACCCTTTGCCTGCCACAAAGCATGTCATGAATATAGAGCACAAGGCTTTCTTGTCCCACTTTCTTTCCCCACCTTCTCTGATGTGATCAGCACACATTTCATTGTTTTGCAGTGAGATAGTATGGCATATAAATATCTAAGCCAAGTCTGTGCTGGTTCTATCTCATGCGCTCTCACTTCATTTCCTTGAAGAAGCTGGCATTTTCACCAGCGTTTCCAACCAGCAGATCTTTAGGTGGGTGTCAGAGCCATGAGATACTAGGTTTTTGAAATGCTTCCACTTTATTCAGGACTGGAGTCCACTAAGAACCAAGTTTGGCTCTCTGGACCTTTCTTGTCTGTTCCTGATTTAGGCAGCCCTCCCAGCATTATGGCAAGCACCTGTCAACTGTACTCTGGGCACAATTTGAAAAGGAGCTCATCTCTTCCCTGCAGTGGGAGGGCAGCTAAGAGCATTCAGATATTTTGAGATGAAACTGTTACCATGGGAATGTTGCCATACCTCTCCCTTAATAATGATGGGTAGAAACAATGACTAGTACAGCTCTCAGAATCTAGAAATAGAGGAAACAAGGAAGAAAAACTAAAGCTGGAAGAATAGGTTCCCAAAGAAAGGCCTGCTTAGTTGGATTCAAACTCTACCCTTCCGGGCTGTATTCTAGAATGTGAGGTCATGCCAGCAGTTTTCCCACAAAGGTCAAGTTTCCCATGTGGCCTTGAGACAGGTGGTCCTGAGTTGAGTGGGGATTCAGCAGTACTGTTGACAAGGGTCTAAGCCTGGTATTCCCTTCCCAGGCACTGTGTGTGTGTGTGGGGGGGGGGAGGGAGGGAATCCAGATGCTTTTAAGTACATCCCCAGGATCTCAGTCAGTCTCCTGAAAGAAGCAGCATTCTTCTTTCCAGAATTTCCTATGCTGTGCTGCCCAACAAAGCTTCTAAATCAAAAGAGAACTTCCCCTCCACCCAGAATGAAGTACTGTAGCCCCCATCTTATCTCCCCCCCCAACACCAGTGAGCTCCTGTATCTACAGAACCTTAAAAGAAGCAACACATGACTTCAAATAATTTATCTTCAAAATAATGTGTCTTCTATGACAAGCACAGACAAGCTTTTCTAAACGAGTACCCAGTGAAATAACGTGGCTGACCCTGTCTATTGCATGATCCAGAACCACACTTTCTTTCCTTTTTGGGGGGGAGGGTGGGGAAGGGGGGGCCAGGGCACTGTTCCTTAGCTTTTTCACTTAGGACTGGTACTGTACTACTTGAGCCACAGATCTACTTCCAGCATTTTGATGGTTAATTAGAGATAGGAATCTCACTGACTTTCCAGCATAGGTCCACTTCATACTGCAATCCTCACATCTCAAACTCCAAAGTAGGTAGGATTCAGGTGTGAGCCACCAGCACCTGGCAGAATCCCATGTTTTCTGTGCTAAAGTTTATGATCCATTAAGGAAATATGTTTTATATTTGATCTGTCCAAAACATAAGATCAGCAGAGGGAATACAAGAGTGAGTTCTAGCCTGGCACTGGTGGCTCACACCTGTAATCTTAGCTACTCAGGAGGCTGAGATCTGAGCATCGTGGTTCAAAGTCAGACTGGGCAGGAAAGTCCGTGAGACTCTTATCTCCAATTAACAACCAGAAAACCGGAAGTGGCACTGTGGCTCAAAGTGGCAGAGTGCCAGCTTTGAGTGAAAAAGTTCAGAGACACCCAGAGTTCAAGCCCCACGACCGACAAAAAAAAAAAAAAAAAAAAAAGTTCAGAGACAGTGCCTAGGCCCCAAGTTCAAACCCCACTATCGGGGGAAAAAAAGTGAGGGAAACCACCCAAGGCAAGCTTCTTCCTTGGCACACTTCCCAGTCCCTTGGCATTAGGTTCTCCATGGTCCTGGCATGTAAGACACTACCTGCGACAGGCATCTCTTAATTATTTCTTACTGGTTGCTGGCTAGGCAGAGCTTTATTTGGACTTGGTCATTTTTGGCATCACTCCCCAAATGTGGCTGGATCCTGATGCCAATGGAAAGTGATATTATGTCTGCACATGACTGGCAGCAGTTGTAATCTATGTTTCAGCTGCCACTTAAACATAACAGCTGAACACAGCTTCCATGCTGCTGGAGATGAACACCTATTCTGTTCCAAGCATATCATTACACAGTATACTTTCCAAATTCAGCTGCTACTTTGACAGATTCTTGTAGAAGTGTGTCTCACGTTTTATATGCCAAATTGAGGTGATTCCTTTTATGAAACGGTTACTGAATTCCAGCCACAGAAGATACCTGAACTTTTTTTTCTTTCTCCATACTGGCACTTCAACTCAGAGCTTCCTGTTTGTCAAGCAGAAGCTTTACCACTTGAGCCACAGCTCTAGCTGCATCCGTTATTTTCAAGCTAAGTTCTTGTTTTATGGCCTGGCAGGACTATGGACTGTGATCCTCCTATTTGTGCTTTTTCTGTGACAGGTGCATACCACTGTGCTCAGCCACTGATTAAGATGGAACACCTCAAACTTTGATGCCAGGGCTGACCTCAAACCTCAATCCCCTGATCTCCACCTCCCACATAGCAAGGGTTATAGACCTAAGTTTTGATGCCTGGCTTGAGTTCTTTTTTTTTTTTTTTTTTTTTTTGTCGGTTGTGGGGCTTGAACTCTGAGCCTGGGCGCTGTCCCTCAGCTCTTCAGCTCAAGGTGAGCGCTCTACCACTTGAGCTACAGCGCCACTTCTGGTTTTCTGGTGGTTTATTGGAGATAAGAGTCTCACAGTCTCTCCTGCCCGGGCTGGCTTTGAACCTCGATCCTCAGATCTCAGCCTCCTGAGTAGCTAGGATTACGGGCGTGAGCCACCAGCGCCCAGCTTTGGCTTGAGTTCTTTAGCCCAAATGAAACTAACTACTCTTTATTATAAATTACTCAGAACATAAATTGAACATGAACTCATCAGAAAGATTTCTAAGATCTCCTCAACTGGAGAAAATCTCTCATTGTTTGAATCCCTTTGCACTGGATCTTATCTTCTACAGTTTGATCACAGGGTAGATATTTATGTACATATTATCTCTCGATATGGTAATGGAAGATCTTTGAATCAGGCATTTACCTGTAACTATTTCATCTTTACTTCCTACCATACCAAGCCCAGAATCTTATATAAAGGAGATTTCAAATACACATTTCTGGAGGGACAAATGACTGAGTAGTGCAGAATCGCTTTTGATAACTGAGTATAGCAGGAAGTGTCACTGTTGAGGAATATAAATGGGGAGAAATGATGTAAATAAATGGGGGAAGCCAGGAGCATTGGCTCATGCCTATAATTGTAGCTACCACTTGGTGCTCTAAACATGTTCCAGATGAGAACCACTTATAAAAGGAGCATTCAAGGGCTGGGAAGGTGGCTCAGTGCTAGAGTGCTTGCCTTGCATGCACGAGGCCCTGGATTCAATTCCTCAGCACGACATAAACAGAAAAAGCTGGAAGTGGTGCTGTGGCTCCAGTGGTAGAGAGCTAACCTTGAGCTGAATTGCTGAGGGACAGCACCCAGTCCCAGAGTTCAGGACCCATGACCAAAAAAAAAAAAAAAAAAAAAGGAGCATTCAAGCTGGTGACTCATGCTTGTAATTCTAGCTACTTAGGAGGCTGAGATCTGAGGATCACAGTTCAAAGCCAGCTCCTATTAACCACCAGAAAACCAGAGGTGGTGCTGTGGCTCAAGTGGTAGAGCACTAGCCTTGAGCTGCAGAATTCAGGGACAGCACCCAAGGCACAGAGTTCAAGTCTCATGACTGGAAAAAAAAAAAAAGGAGCATTCACCTGGGTGCTAGTGAGTTATGCCGGAGTAATCCTATTCAGGCAGCTTCGACCTGAGAGTCGTAGTTCAAAGCCAGACGGGGCAGGAATGTCTGTGAGGCTCTTATCATGAATTAACCACCAAAAGGCCAGAAGTGGAGCTGTGGTTCAAGTGGTAGAGTGTGAGCTTTGAGCAAAAAAGCTCAGGAACAGTGCCTAACCCCTGAGTTCAAGCCCCAAGACCAGCCCAAAATAAAGAACATAAATGTGGAAAAGAAGACTTTTCTTTTACAATATAATTCATTTAATCAAAGCAGGAGGAATAAGTGAAGTAGGAAATTTGGTAAACAGTATAGTAGTAATTATTCTGGGTTAAAATCAGCATTGGTTAAAATTACAAGACTATTCCACACTTACTAAAATGATCACTTACGGAAAAAGATATCTAATGGCAAGTGTTAGCAAGGATATGATGAAAATAGAAATTGATATGCTCCTGATGGAAATATAAAAATAGTGTGGCCACATTGGAAAATAGTTTAGCAGTTCTTCAAAATATTAAATAGGATGAGAGGTGTGGCTCATGTGGCATAGACATGTTATCATATGTTGTTGTAAACAAGAAAGCCAAGACAGAGTTCGAGGCCCTGAGTTCAAGTCCAGTTGCCAACACACACACACACACACACACACACACACACACACACACACACACACACACACAATGACATCATGATCCAGCACTTCTATTCCCAAGCATATATACTCAAGGGAAATGACAACATATGTCTACACCAAAACTTGCACATAAATGTTCATAGCAGCATTATTTCACATAAATGTTCATAGAAGCATTATTAATACCCATAAAAAGAAAAATATTCAAATACCAATAAAGAATATGAAGCAGTGAAGTATTATCCAGCAATAAAAAAAATGAAGCAGGGCTGGGAAGGTAGGGTAGAGTGCTTGCCTTGCATGCATAAGGCCCTGGGTTTGATTCCTCAGCACCACATAAAAAGAAAAAGCTGGAAGGGATGTGTGGCTCAAGTGGTAGAGTGGTAGAGCGCTAGCCTTGAGCTGAAGAGCTGGGGAACAGCTCCCAGGCCCAGAGTTCAGGCTCCACAACTGCCAAAAAAAAAAAAAAAAAAAGCAATGATATAGGCTGCAATGCAAATAAACCTTGAAAACACTTTTTGTTTTGTTTTTGTTGGTCCTGGGGCTTGAACTCTGGGCCTGGGTGCTGTCCTTGAGCATTTCAGCTCAAGGTGAGCACTCTACCATTTGAGCCACAGCACCACTTCTAGTTTTCTGGTGGTTAATGAGAGATAAGAATCTCATGGACTTTCCTTTCTGGGCTGGCTTTGAACTGCAATCTCAGATCTTAGCCTCCTTAAGTAGCTAGGATTACAGGCATGAGCCACTAAGCGCCTGGCCTTGCAAAGAAAGCAGTCACATTGTGTAATTGCTTTTATTAAAAATGCCCCAAATATAGACTTACTAATTTTGAAACTATTTTTAAAGTTTCAAATTAAGTTCATTTTAAGTTAAAAAAAAGTCAAGATACCGAATAGAATCATGTAGGGACAAAACAGAGATAGAAATGACTCATGGAAAAGATAGATTAAGGTATACACCTATAATTTCAGCTACTCTAGATTTGGAGATCAGAAAAATTTTAATTTGAGCCCAGTTGGGCTGGGAATGTGGCTTAGCGGTAGAGTGCTTGCCTTGCATGCATAAAGCCCTGGGTTCGATTCCTCAGTAGCATATAAACAGAAAAAGCTGGAAGTAGCACTATGGCTCAAGTGGTAGAGTACTAGTCTTGAGCAAAAGCAGCTCAGGGACAGTGCCCAGGCCCTGAGTTCAAGTCTCAGGACTGGCAAAAAAAAAAAGTGCACAAGTTGTCATTTCAATCAATGGCTAGGTCCAGTGGTACACACTTGCCGTCCCAACTATGTGGAAGGCTGTGACTGGGAGGATCATGGTTTCAGGGAAACCTGAGGAAAAAATGTTCGTGAGACTGTGTCAATAGACAAAGCTGGAGTGGTGCACACCTATCATTTCAGCTACAGAAGAAAGCATAAATAGGAAGATTTCAGTTTGTTCTGGCTCAGGAAAAGACAAGACCCTATTTCAAAAAATAATCCAGGCAAGAGCTGAGGGACTGGCTCATCGATAGAGCACTTGCTTAGCCAAAGTGAAGGCTTGAGTTCAAACCTTGGTACTTGAAGAAAAAAAAAAAAGCAATGAAGAAACTAGAGACAAAATTTTGGGGATACACTAACATTTTAGAGTTTGAGCAGAAAGTTCAATAGCCAATAAAAGACTAGAAAGTAGCCAGTAAAACAGGAAACTCAGCCATCTGTGCTGCCAAAAAGGGACAACTGGTTGGCCCTTGCTATTATCTAAATGTTCCCGCTCAAAATTCTGTGTTGAAATACTAACCTGCAAGGTGAAGGCATTAGGAGGTGATTAGACCATGAAGGCTGAGTCCTTTTAGCTGTGTTCTTACCAAATAGGCCCCGAAGAGCTTGTTTCCCTTTCCACCAAGTGAGGAAAGAGCTAGATAGTCCTGTCTATGGAGCAGGAAATGGGCTCTTAAAACACCAAATCTACTAGCACATTGACCTTAGTGTTCCCAATCTTCAGAACAGGGAGAAATAAATTTCGGTTGTTTACAAGCCAATCAGTTCCAATATTTAAGAGAATGGAAATACTTCTCAGACACACTGAGAATTGCAGTTCAAAGCTATGGCAGGAAAGTCCGAGACTCTTCTCTAATTAAACACACACACACACACACGCGCGCGCACACACACACACACACACACACACACACATGCACACACACACACACACGGCCAGGCACTGGTGGCTCATGCCTGTAATCCTAACACACACACACACACACACACACACACACACACACACACACACACACACACACACACACACACACACACACACACACACACACACACACACACACACACGGCCAGGCACTGGTGGCTCATGCCTGTAATCCTAACTACTCAGGAAGTTGAGATCTGAGGATCACAGTTCAAAGTCAGCTTGGGCAGGAAAGTCCATGAGACTCTTATCTCCAATACACTCCTAGAAAATCGGAAGTGGGAGGCTGGGAAGGTGGCTCAGTGGTAGAGCGCTTCCCTTGCATGCCTGAGGCCATGGGTTCGATTCCTCAGCACCACATAAGCAAAAAGAAAAAAGTCAGAAGTGGCGCTGTGGCTCAAGTGGCAGAGTGCTAGCCTTGAGCTGAAGAGCTGAGGGGCAGTGCCCAGGCCCAGAGTTCAGGCCCCACGACTGGACCCCCCCCCTCAAAAAAAAAAGAAAATCGTAAGTGGCGCTGTGGCTCAAGTGGTAGAGCACTTACCTTGAGCTGAAGAGCTGAGGGATAGCACCTAAGACCAGAGTTCAAGCCCCAGGACTGACAAACACCTAACCCCCCTCCACCCCCACAGAGCCAGACAGGGAGCTGCAGCTCAAGTGGTAGGTGATAGTCTTGAGTAAAAATGCTCAGGGAAAGCCCTGAATAAGCCCCAGGACAGGCACCCAAAACAACAAAATCTTATATACATGAAGGAAAAAAAGTATCTAGCAAGTCTCTCCAGTTTGCCTAGATGGTGGTTCAGTTCTGCTCAAGCACAAGGAAGGAGAACAGAGGCCTGCCATTTTGCAGGGCTCGCTATGGGGACACAGATCATTCTCCTAATAAAGAAGGTAATCACAGGCAAGAGATGGATCTCAGTGAATGTGCAACACTAAGCCTAATCCTCATTTTATAAAGAGGGACATAGAACCAGAAAGGTTGAGTCATTTGCACACGGAACACAGCAAAGTCAGAACTCAAACTTGGGTCTTGCTCTTAAGCTCAAGTTTGTCTACTCCCCCACCTACATACAGTCAAATATACTCACAGTATCAGTACACTTTTGTTTTCAGTATTGCTAGTCAGTGTTTCCACAATGGCTTGGTGATTGAAGACAGCTGCTTTTTAAATAAAGGTTGCATAAATCAAGGAAATTTAGCAAGCTGCTGGTGGCTCATGCCTATAATCCTATTCAGGAGGCTGAGATCTTAGGATCTGAGGCTATAATCTGAGAATCCTGGTTCAAAGCCAGCCCAAGAAAACAAATCCTCTTTCTCTTATCTCTAATTAGTTAGCCAGAAAGGGAGGAGACAGAGTAGAGGCATGGCTCAAATGGTACAGTGGTAGCTCTGAGCAAAAAAAGTGGAGCAAGCCGGGTGCTGGTGGCTCACGCCTGTAATCCTAGCTACTCAGGAGGCTGAGATCTGAGGATCGCGGTTCAAAGCCAGCCCGGGCAAGAAAGACCATGAGACTCCTATCTCCAATAAACCACCAGAAAACCGGAAGTGGCGCTGTAGCTCAAGTGGTAGAGCGCTCGCCTTGAGCTGAAGAGCTGAGGGACAGCGCCCAGGCCCAGAGTTCAAGCCCCACGACCGACAAAAAAAAAAAAAAAAAAAAAGTGGAGCAAGGCTGGAGACCCAGAATTCAAGCCCTGTATTGATAATAAATAAATAAATAAAAACTGAAAACAGAACAGTACCTGCAGTCCCAGAACTTGGAAGGGTGAGGCAAGAGAATCATAAGTTTGGAGTCAGCCTGGGTTTTACATATGAGTTCGAGCCAGCCTGGATTATATTGTGAAATAATCTAAAATATAAAAATAGTCAAACAAAAATTAAGAGCAAACAGAAAGGTAAAAAGATCTGGTACTCATGGCAGGAAGATAAAAATCTGGTACTCAGTTGAGTGCTAGCATTCCTCACTGGGCAGGATGCAAACTAGTTCAGTTTCTGTAGGGTAAAAGGAAAGGACAATTTGCCAATATCTGGCTAGTACATCACTACTCTGCTTTTTACTCTATGATGCAGTCTCTAGAAAGGATAAGAGAAGTGGACATAAGCACAGGTGAGGGCAGAGGTGCCATACTCAGTGAACAGGGTTGTGAAGTGACAGATATGTACCATAAGCCAAGACTCAGTTCCTGGATGTTGGCAGCCAATCCTCGACTTAAAGGATGAAGAGTTGGAGGACAGAGTTGCATCTGCAAAGGGCCCAACAGAGAATGAGCAAGGTGCACTCTTCGAGCTGAAACAAGTTCTCTAAGATAAGTGTGGTCAGACTGGGGAGAAAGTATAGATTTTGTTGCACAGGTCTGGGACCAGGTTTGAGGAGACTTGTCAAACATTTTTAAGATTTGAATTTTATCCTATGGGGAAGGGAGAGATATTGAAGGGTTTCTTCTAGTCATTTGTCAAAATGATATATATATATATATATATATATATATATATATATATATATATATACACACAAAATGTAATTATTATCTTTGTACTACTAGCAATTTTCTGACTTGGTTGCCTAGATTGTAGCCTCTTTGAAGGAAAAGGCTGTGTGTTGAACAGAAATATTTCTGTCTACAGAAGCTCTCAGACCTCAGTTTGCTACAGAATCAAAGGGCAGTTGGCAGGGTAGAAAAGGCAGGGAGTGGTGACTGCGATTTTGCTGGCAACTCTCTGATTTGGTCATCATGGATGGGAAGTGGGGGGTGAAAATTGTATCCTTACAAGTTCCCACGCAATGTGAACAGTTTGAGAATCTGCCAAAAATAAGTAAAAGCTCCACAGAGGAGTCAGTGAGAAGAGTAGTGTATATGTTGCATTCATGAACTGGATGGCATACAGAAGGGGCTGAGATGGAGGGAGCTAGAAATACAGAAAACTTAGGAGCAGATGGGAGTTAGTGGCTCACACTTGTAATCTTAGCTACTCAGGAGGTGGAGATAGGTTTGAAGCCAGCCAGGACAGGAAAGTCTCATGGGACGCTTAGCTCTAATAAACCACCAAAAAACCAGAAGCAGAGCTGTGGTGGCTCAAAATGGTAGAGTGCTAGCCTTGAGCAAAAGAGCTCAGGGGCAGGTCCAAGCTCCACAACTGAAAAAAATTTAAAGACAACTTAAAAGGCAGACTGCAGAAAGAAAGATAAAAAAAACCACTTAACTCCTCACAAGATACTATGTTGGAAATGAACTTTACAACTTGCAGGGGGGGGGGGGGAAGGGGGGGAATAAAGGGAGGTGGGAGAAGGGAGACAGGAGAAAAACAAGGAAGAAAAACAAGAAATGTACTCAAATGTACTCATACAACTGTAACCCCTCTGTACAGCATCTTTACAATCAAACAAAATTTAAATAGTGACAAAACTTACCCCTCTCTCCATTTATAAGTCCCCTTTTCATTTATAATAGGTGAAATAAATATTTTTTCAAGCTAATAATTTAAGAGCAATTAAACAAAATTCATAATGCGCTTTAATAGTTCTATCTCGCCATCCCTCAATTATCTGTGCCTGAACACTCTTCACAGACATCATCAATTATCTAGTAAGAGCCACCAGAAATGAAAGAAAATGCCTAGAGAAACAAAAGGCTTCTAGAAATCTGCTTTGTCAATTTTAACCCCTTTTAGTAGTACATAAATGTCAAGCCAGGTGCCGGTGGCTCACGCCTGTAATCCTAGCTACTCAGGAGGCTGAGATATGAGGATCTTGGTTCAAAGCCAGCCTAGGCAGGAAAGTCCGTGAGACTCTTACCTCCAATAAACCACTAGAAAACTGAAGTGCTGCTGTGGCTCAAGCGGTAGAGTGCTCGCCTTGAGCTGAAGAGCGCAAGGATAGCACCCAAGCCCAGAGTTCAAGCCCCACAACCAACCAAAAAAGCAAAAACAAAAAAAATAAGTCAAAACTCTTGTGTTTTTTTTCTTCCCCTTCAACCTGGCTTTTTAGAATGGCAAATTAAAATCAGAAATACAACAGCATGATTGCTGTCTACTATAGTTAAAGGGGAAGTGGCTTGGGAGTCAGCACCCATGGGCTCCCAGTCACAGGCTCAGCTCACAGTAGTGGTATGGCTCTGGCTAATTGCTTCCATGCGCGCGTGCGTGCGTGCGTGCATATGTGTGTGTGTGTGTGTGTGTGTGATTTGAACTCAGGGCCTGGAGCTGTCCCTGAGCTTTTCTGCTCAAGGTTAGCACTCTACACTTTGAGCCACAGCTCCACCACTGGCTTTTTTGGTAGTAAACTGGAGGTAAGAATCTCATGATCTTTCCTGCCTAGGCTGGCTTTGAACTATGACCTTCAGATCTGTCTCCTGAATACCTAGGATTACAGGAGTGAGCCACCAGCTCCTCATACTTCCATCTTTTGTGTCTGTGTACATATAGAAAAAGTTTGCAAGTTTTGAGCTAAACTATAGCATATGTATTTGTATCATTCTAGTAAGTTAGTAATAATAAACCTTCTCTGTTGGGTTATTTGATTATAAGACACAAATGTAAACTATGAATAGTAAAATACTAAAAAAAACTGTTCTTTCAGAATTTGGATTTTTGAACACAGAAAGATAATACTGGAAATGCTTTATTCAGTTTGAAAGCTGACCCAGATAAACTAATCATCTTCCAAACTCACAGCAGGTCCTCTACAACCTCTAAGGGAAATAGTAAAATCTATAGAAAAAAAGTACTACTGCAAAATATCACTGAGAACCAGAATAGTACTGTGAAGTTAGGCAGTGTTTCTTAATGATGTCAAAGTCTCATTTTCTAGTAAGGTGTTCATACTTTCTGAACCCAAAATAACAATTGGGACAAATGGTCTGACATGCCTGAGTGTGTCACCAGAGCAGTGGACCTGTTTCTGAAATTGGGACACACTGCAGCAACCTGAGACACACCACAGTAATACTCCCAGTGATACTCCCAGGTCAGATGGAGACTTTCACAGAAGGCCAAACAGGCTAACAGACATTCACTCTCAATGACAGACGCTTTGTACAAAGTTAAACAGAGAAGTACTACTACAACCTTCAGGGTTTAAAGAAGTGGGTTACTGCCAGGTGCTAGTGGCTCAGACCTGTATTCCTAGCTACTGAGGAGGCGAAGACCTGAGGATCACATTTGAAGCTAGCCTGGGCAGGAAAGTTTATGAGACCCTTAATCTCCAATTAACTACCCCAAAAAGCCCAAAGTGGAGCTGTGGTTCAAATGGTAGAGCACTTTGAGCAAAACAGCTCAAAAACAGTGCCCAGGCCCTAAGTTCAAGCCCCAGGACCGGTATTTAAAAATATGAAAAAAGCCAGGCACTGGTGGCTCACGCCTATAATCCTAGCTACTCAGGAGGCTGAGACCTGAGGATCAGGGTTTAAAGCCAGCCTGGGCAGGAAAGTTTGTGAGACTCTTATCTCCAATTAAACACCAGAAAACTGGAAGTGGCACTGTGGCTCAAGTGGTAGAGTGCTTGCCTTGAGCTAAAGAGCTAAGGGACAGTGCCCAAGCCCAGAGTTCAAGACCCACTACCAGAAAAAAAAAAGGAAAGAAAAGAAAGAAAAAGAAGCTATTAAAGCTAGATAAGCAGACTGAGAAAAGGCTAGTCTGAGCCACATATAATATGGACTAAAAAGTGGGTTATTAAGACTGTAGACTGTGAGTCTGGGCATCAAAGCATTTGAAATATCAGGCTTCCCGAGTAGAATACTCTCATACTGTGAAAATTAAATTTATATTAAATTTAGCATTTACATTGTATTAGGTATCCTAAGTAACTTAGAGATGAGTTAAAGTAATTTGCATGTATAAGGGACTTCAGCATCTGAGGATTTTTAAAATTCATCCAGGGTACTAGAACCAATCCTCCATGAATTCAGGTATTTTAAAGATGCCTTATGTTGACTTATGCTAGTATAATTCAGACAAAAGAGGCATCAAAGTAACCTTGAGTGCACCCTGAGGGCCCCTTTAGAAAACACTTATGACTGAGTTTGTACACTTACCTGTTTCTTCTCTGCTACTCATTTTTTGAGCTGCAGATTCACAGATCAGAAGGGCTTTCATTTCACTTAAGACTGGCTCTTCTTTGGTTCCTTTTGCTACCAGGTGATATGCAGATATGCAGAGATAAACGTCTGAGTGTGTGTATGTATGTATGTGTGTGTGTGTGTGCGCGCGCGTGCTAGTCCTGTGGCTTAAACTCAGGGCTTGAGTTCTGTCCCTGAGGTTCTTTTTGCTCAAGCTCTACCCACATGAGCCACAGCACTACTTTTGGCTTTTTTTCTGAGTAGTTTATTAGAGATAAAGCGTCTCATAGACTTTCCTGCCCCAGCTGGTTTTGAACCCTGATCCTCAATCTCAGCCTAAGTAGCTAGGGTTACAGGCATGAGCCACCAGTGCCTGGCTTCATAGTCCTATTTCTTTTATAGATAGTTCAAAGTGATTGTGCGTTCCCCAAATGCCTAATATCACAGCCTACCCCTATTCTGTCATTTATCAGCACCAACAATGTCTGAGATCACTCATTTGTTTTGGGCATATGTGAAGGAGAATAACATGAATAGCAAAAAAGCAGAAGACTCTTGGATTAAATAAGACTAAATTGCTGCACGATGCCTACATAAAGATTACGCCTTCAAAGTGATGTTGCTTCACAAAACCATCTCAGTACAACATCATAGCAAATAGTTTCAGATTGACCATTTACAAGATAATGCAACTGGTATAAAGTAAAAGATCTCCATTGGATACTCAAGTTCCCATTTTCCTCAACATTCTTACAGCATGCCTATCTCCAACAAGTTGCAAAAGCCAGAGAAGCTCATTATTATATTTCACCTATTAACTAGTCCCTAATGTGGATGTGAATAAAGGAAAATATGTCCTCAGGCCTGCAGGTAGAAGAGGAAAAGCAGTGTGCTGACAGACAGGAGACAGAGCAGCAAAGCTACACAGGGGCAACAGGCCACAAACAAGTACACGATGGGGCAGATGCCATTGTGTCTCCTTGTGAATCAAGCTCACTGTTTCAAATGAGATTACTGAGAGAGATAAGCTGAATATATAAATTTATCACTGTCACTTCTTGGCAAACTATGCTCTTTTCTCTGTTTCTTACAAACACAGCATCTACAAGTCATATTTGTTTAAAGCAATAGCAATCAAAACAGAAAAAAACAAGAAAGGAATAACTGTCACTGAAAGCTGTGTAACTGACACAAATTTATTTGGTACATGAGGAATTCTCAGAAAACAATAAAAAATAAGTATCATTAGAGCTTGCCTTTTCCCTTTCCCTCAAATTTAGAATGAATGAAAATGGGGCAGGGGGGGGAAAGGAGAGGGAAAAGGGAAGGAAAAAGGAAAGGATGGAAGAAAGAGACAGATACGGTGAAATATGCAAGTAAATACTAGCTTCTAGTTAGGAAGTTACACTGCTACTAATAGTTCAAGAAGTGTGATCTTAAAAAAAAAAAAAAAAAAGAAGTGTGATCTTGTGAGAAATGTACTTGTGAGAAAATGTGAAAATGTTGCCCAGAACACAGGGGGAAAAAAATCACGTTACAGGAGAAAATAAACCTGTAAATCATAGCAGAAACTACATGACTTAGAAATACATGGGGGAAACAATATGCATTTCCTTTTAGACATATAAATCATACTGGACTTCTTTCCTATGGAATATTATCTTTTTGTATAAAAATAATTTCCAAAACTAAGAAAGGTAGAAGCCAGAGGACTTGACTCACATCTGGGCACAAATACATACTCTATAAGACAAGAAACTCAAGATCACAGTACACAGCAGTTATTTATTTAAATACTTGAAAAGGTCAATGATGGAAAAAATAGGTTTATCATGAGTTTATATTCATTAGATTTATTTTACCATTTAAAAAAGTGCTGCCTCTAGGTTATCCTAGCCAGATATAGAACACTTCATGACACATGCAGCTACTGCAATATACTACAACAGACATAGCCATTAGTGAATGACTTATACTCTGGGAGGAAATTCAGCAGTAGTAAGGATGACTTGTTTATTTAAACTAAAAACATTGATAATATACAAATTGCTTTTTTCATTTGATTGAAGGGGCTATAAAATTCCACATACTGACAAAGGAGGCAACATAATCATGGAGATAATGCCTCTGCTAATTGCTTTTACCTTATTTCTTCCTTAAAGGGAGCTGCACATTTAGCTATATCACTCTCTAGACTTCAATGCTGGCCTACCATAAGTGACTACAACAAACAGGTTGATAAGCTGATGCAGGTTCAGATGAGTTCTTAAGAACAAAGAAAACAGCAAATTGTGTCTCATGTACTTACAGAACCCAAAGGATATTTCTGAATAAGTGTGAAATAAATAAGTGATCCACGAGTAAATACAATCTCTGGGCTGTTTTAAACCTAGAAGAGTGAGCCAAGTGAGCACTAACAATACCATGTAGAAATGTCTAGAAACATCATTTCTAGAACTCAGTTTGAGAGACCATATTTTGCCTGAATATGTACATTATTTACAAATTCCCTTTTGGCCTCTGAAATTTAGCCATTTTAGTTTGGCTATTAAGCTGTTTTTCTCCATATACTAGCCAATACTGCAGTTATTATCATTAAAATACTCTTATGCATGAATTACAAATATTAATAAAGTAACTCTGCATGTATAAATATCTCAACATTTCCAGCAGAATTTAAAGCATTCATAATGTACATAAAACATTTTTTGGTAGGCCGGTATTTTTTTGATTTTTAGATCATCGCTGTTTCAATAATGCTCTGTACATAGCAAAGCCCAAGACTGCAAAAACAGTAGCACCAAAACTTGCTCGAAGCCAAAATGTGGAGCTCTTGAGGTCAGCTTGTGTCACGTGCCTGTAGTCAGAAAACATAATTAATATTTAAAAATATGATTATTAGCAAAATCTTATACCAATTATATATGACAGTTTACTTTGAAGAAAGTATTAGCACACTTGTCAGGCTAATTGCATACAGTAATGCTTACCAAAAACATGTATCAATATAGCCTTGTACATACTGCTTAGACAACCACTGTCTTAGGAAAACAACATCATGTAAACATTAAAGACATATGTTTTTGCAATTAGCTGCTACTTGAGAGTTGATATCTAAAATTTTATACATTTACTTCACATGGGAAATGAAATTAGAAAAATCAGCCCATAGCTTTTTAGTTATACCACAGTCCTTCAGGCAGGGTTCTTAGAATTTTGAGGATTATATTAATGGAAGGTAACTAAGGTACAATCTTCTGTCTCCAGAAATCAAAAGCTACTTTGTAAGCAGTTAAGTGACAAGTGACAATACTTTTTAAAGATCAATGACTAAAGTCAACTGTGGAAACACTGAGTCCCATAAAAAATTTACCTTCCCCCCAAAAAAAACCAAAAGGGGAAGATTTATCAGATTGCATTAATTTGGTTACTGCTAATTAGAGAGAAAAAAATAAACAAAAGAAAAACTGAAACCCTGATGTTAGTCATACAGGCAGTGATAATGGTATCAAATAAAGGAGGACATAATGTAACATGATGAATTGAAAGGTAATGACATAAAAGCTGTATTATACATGACAAGTAACAAGGGCAGCCTGTACCACAAACGGAGTTTGTGAGCATGCTCAGTTAAAAACACTGCTAAGCACCCTCAAGAGTCTCAAGTATGACAGCTTTCTATAAAGAGGATAAAGCTTTACAGCCAAGGCTGGAACACTTTATTTCCAAGTGTCACTAAGTCCTTCATTAGTGAACACAAGTGAAGTAATATAAAAAGCTTCTGGAATTAAGAGCTTAGTAAGACTGTCTAGTTTAGGTGATTTTACAACTGAGTTAAATAGATTTGAAACAGAAGTCAGATATTCAAAGACTAAGACATAGGCAAAAAAGTTAAAAGATTTGAACGATTTCAAGAGCTTGAGATTTCAACTTGCACAAAACTACTTTGTCTCAGTTAATAGTCACAGAATGACTGGATTAGTTACCACAAAATATAATTGGCATATCCCTTATTAACAAGCCTACAAGCTGGTGTTCCATGCTTATCACCACTGCCAAACAACACATAACACACCAATTTCTCACCATCACCAGTTTCTATTTAAAAAGTCACTTCTTACATTGTATTTTTTTTTTACAAAGCAACATGACGACACAGATGCATTCTACCTTGCAAGTTAGTTCTTCCAACAGGCAATATTTATTTAAGTTAGGAAAGAGAATATTTAGATTTTTTTGGCTTTTCTAGTTGGAAGGGTTCCAACAAGGCCAACCACTGGTCATGGAAACTGTTACCTGGCTTCAAGAAAGAGTGGACCATGAGATGACTCCATGAAGATGGAATCTTCTACAGAGCTGACGGCGTGCACCTGGTGAGTAATACTGCCTTCGTCGTCGGCTAACAGCATGGCACCCCACTCAGCTACCCGGACTCTTAACCTTTCATACATATGCACACAGTTTGCAGTTCACAGCAGAGCTCAGGAAAGGGGACTCAGACAAATCTCTCTCAATTAAGTATCCCACATATACAGAAAGAATTGCCACCCCCATGTTTTCGACATTTCACTAAAATAAATGTATTCTACAGAAAATTACTAGGCTTAAAAGAACATCCACAATACATTTGCTTCAACACTCACACATCAGACAAGGAACCTAAAATTGCTATATAGCAATATATTCCCAATATAGCCTGCTGAGCCTGATCTTGGTATATTTGAAACACTGGGAGAAATCCTTGAAACTAATACTAACAGATACCAACAGGTAGCAATAGTATCTGACAACACCTGATAACCATGGTATGCATTTGAAATGAAGTTAACAAGTACTAACTATGAAGTTTATAGACGTTTATAATTTCAAACTATTACAAACTACAAACAGACATCTGTGAAAAATTGACTCCAACATTCCAAATTCCAACCACTAAGGATCTATGATGAGAGTAATCAAGTTTCTATCCCAATATAGAAGAATTTAAAGTGAGTCTATAGGTTTGCCACCCTGTACTGCCCACACTTGTCCAAATTTAAAGAGAGAAGCCAGGCTTAAAACAGTATTAAAGCTTTTGCTTCAGCTTTGGTAATCATTTTGACCGATAAGAGGGTTTTGTGTTTTTGAATTTTCACATTCTTTTAATCTATGGGGAGAAAGGAATTAACATACAAGCTAGCCAATACTCAAATGACAAATATTATTCGAATATGGATGTCTGTTTCACACAGCTCCCTTTGTTAAGGTTTTATTTTGTTTTGTTTTTGGGATAGTCTAGCTTGAAGCACAAGCTGGCCTCAAACTTTTGATCCTCACGCTTCAGTCTACCCACCATTCCTGACTTTCCTTTTGCTATGTTTTAAGTACTACCATTTATGAAATAATATATTCTGACACATGTATTGCTTGCTATTCTTCTGCATCTCAAGATGGTAATTATTATTTTCCCTAAACAATAGTACAGCTTTCATAGGCAAAAAAAAATTACTACAGATACATTATCAAGATACAGCTCGTGGCTCACACCTGTAATCCTAGCTACTGTAGCACTCCACCACTTGAGCCACAGCTCCACTTTGTTTTCAGGTGGTTAACTGGAGATAAGAGTCTCACTGGCTTTCCTGCCTGGGCTGGCTTCAAACCACAATCCTTAGATCTCAGCCTCCTGAGTGGCTAGGATTACAGGAGTCTGCCACCAGTGCCGGCATAACAGTATATATTCCATTATTAACAAAAACTGACCTATGTTTCAGGTCTCAAAAAGAACACAGGGTAACAGTTCTATTTTAAAATATGAACATAGTTCATCCCTAAACCCAAGCAGAAATAATCCTTGCATGTTCAAAAATGTAATACTTTCAAAATACTGACTTAAAATACCTTCTTAAAATAAATGATACTATCTTCTTGCATAGATTTCCTTTTTAAGTTTACTTGCTTTGTAACTATAAAAAAAGTAATGTACAATCCTTAGGAAACGCATGGCCAATAAAAATGGGGGGAAGGGAATCACAGATTCTCCTTATCTGAGGTAATTAATCAAAATTTCCAGTATTTCAACACAGGTGTGAGACAATTAACATATATGGACTTGGCTATTATTAAAGATACTTTTTAATAACACAGAAAGAGGGTGACACTGTTTAAAAAGAAATGTACTCATTACTTCACTTATGTAACTGTAACCCCTCTGTACATCACCTTTATGATAAGAAAAAAATTTCAAAAAACGGAGAGAGAAAAATGCCTCAAAATTCAGGCAAAAAGAGGGTTGAAGGAAAAGCTTCAGCACTTAGGGGGCTGAAGCTGAATAATAGTGAATTCAAGCAGGGAAATAAATTAGAGATTTCCAGGCAACCCTAGCCTGTATAGCAAGATCCTGTCATCAGGAGGGGGAAAAAAGTTAAATGAAGAACAATTTGTGCACAGTCACAGATCATATACATAATCATCGAAATTCTTTTTTTTTTTTTTTTTTTTTGGGTCCAGTCGTGGGGCCTGAACTCTGGGCCTGGGCGCTGTCCCTCAGCTCTTCAGCTCAAGGCTAGCAATTTACCACTTGAGCCACAGCGCCACTTCCGGCATTTTTCTTATGTGGTGCTGAGGAATCGAACCCAGGGCCTCAAACATGCAAGGCAAGTGCTCTACCACTGAGCCACCTTCCCAGCCCTAGCCATTGAAATTCTTATGCGCCCTGGTACTGAATATCACAAAGAAAGCACACAAGCCAGAGGCATATTGCAATGCTTTTTGCCAGTGCCAGTGCCAGAAATTTAACTCTAGCTACACAGGAGGCTGAGATCTGAGAACTGTGGTTAGCAACCAGTACAGGCAGGAAAGTCCATGAGATTCTTATCTCCAATTACTCAGGCCTACTCCCCCCCAAAAAACAAAAAAAAACAGGAAGCGAGCCAAAGTGGATCTATAGCTCAAGTGGTAGGGTGCCGACCTTGAGCACAAAGCTCAGGGACTGCGCCCAGGCCCTGAGTACAAGCCCCAGGACCGGTACATGCACACATGAAAGCTTTTTATTTACTCAGCAATTTCTAGTGATATAAAAATATGAACTAAAATCTTCATTGGCATATATATGTAAATATATATAGTAATTTGTCACATCCCTTTATTGTTATTTATATACATTAAACCAGTAAAGATTTCAGTTCATATGTAGATATAGATATAGATGTATATTCCCATACCCCTTTGTGAGGTTCTGGGGCTTGAACTCAGGGCCTGGGCACTGTCCTTACGGTTTTGTTCTCAAAGCTACTGCTCTACCACTTGAGTTGCAACTCCACTTCTGGCTCTTCGGTGCTTAACTGGAGATAAGAAGTCTCATGGACATGTCTGCCCATGCTGCTTTGAATTGTGATCCTAGATCTCAGCCTCATGAGTAGCTAGAATTATAGGTGTGAGCCACTAGCACCTGGCTTCAAGCATGAGTTTTCAAGAGAACACTGTAAAACAGTGTTAAACAGTAGTCATACTCACTTACTAAGACATGGTTACAATTTTTTTCTTGATTGTAATTTTTTGAATTTTAATATTTTATTAGACTCAATGAGCAGTATGCCACAATTTACCATTTGAGCAATTCAAAAATGAAAACTTGAGATGCTTAATATTCTCACTGTATGTATTCTATAACTGTATATATTATTCTGCATTATATTTCTGTACTTCTCTGGTATGTGTTTTCCAACTACAAGACATTTCCATTTGTTCTATTATATCTTTTTTTTGGTCGGTCATGGGGCTTGAACTCTGGGCCTGGGCGCTGTTCCTCAGCTCTTCAGCTCAAGGCAAGCGCTCTACCACTTGAGCTATAGCGCCACTTATGGTTTTTTGGTGGTTTATTGGAGATAGGAGTCTCATGGTCTCTCCTGCCAGGGCTGGCTTTGAACCGCGATCCTCAGATCTCAGCCTCCTGAGTAGCTAGGATTACAGAAGTGAGCCACCAGCGCCCGGCCCTATTATTTCTTTTTTTCCCAAACTGTCAGGTTTAATAACCTTTTCTTCTTTTTCAGTTTGTACTTTTTGACCTTTGTGTACTATCATAGTATATTAAAATACAAAAGGGAAAATTCACTGTTGCTGGTAGAGTACAATTTTTTTTTAATGCACAACTGCAGCAACATATGTTAAATAATGAAATAATTCACTTGAGGAAATAATATAAAAATTTCCTTAAAATATAAAGAACTATGAATAGGGCTGGGAAGGTGGCTCAGTGGTAGAGCACTTGCCTTGCATGCATGAGGCCCTGGGTTCGATTCCTCAACACCACATAAGCAGAAAAAAAAAAGCCAGAAGTGGCACTGTGGCTCAAGTGGTACAGCACTAGCCTTGAGCTGAAGAGCTGAGGGACAGCGCCCAGGCCGAGTTCAGGCCCACGACCAGACCCCCCCCCCCAAAACAAAACAAAACAAAACAAAACAAAACATGAATACTCTATAAGTCAGCATGAAAATATCAGATAATAGTATGGGTACACTAATATAGAAGTACTTTATAAAATAACATCACTATATGCTGGGGATGTAGTTTAATGGTAGAGTGCTTGCCTAGCATGTATGAAGCCTTGGTTCGATTCCTTAGTACCACATAAATAGAAAAGGCCAGATGAGGCACTGTGGGTCAAGTGGTAGCCTTGAGCAAAAGCTCAGGGACAGTGCCCAGGCCCTGAGTTCAAGCCTCAGGACTGGTTAAAAAAAGGTCACTAATGCAATAGTGACTAGAAAACTATGCCATCCATCCCTCCCCATCTTCCTTTGTAAAGAATTTACTCTTTGTAATAAAATCACATGGGCCTCTTCACTGGATTATTAGATATTCCTAGAGTTTGGGCCACTTCCCAGCAGCCTCTTGCCCTCTGTGGCCTGAATGTAACCCCCATTATAACAAGGCTGGAATTTCCCCAAAGTTCATGTAAGAGGACAGGAGCCCCCTTCTTCTCGAGGCAGTGGCTGCCAGGTCTATAGAGAGTAATTATCTCAAACTTATCATTTGCACCGGTCTGGAGAAGAAAGGAAGGGAGCGCTTGTTGCCAAAGCTTGCAAGCTCTTGGTGGTGCTAGATATTAGGCAGCAGTGGCACGATCTGCTCTGTGGTTGTACAGGAGGCAAGGTACCCCAGCCCTTCTTGGGCATCAAGTTGTACCTCTTCAATACCTTGCTGCTCCTCCATAACTTCCATCTTCGTGGGGCACTACAGGTCTGAGGTGACCTTAGCAGCAAGGGTCTGAGTGGCTGCCAGCATCTTATCCTGGCACTTGGTGCCTTCACCTGCAAGATGTAACAGCAGCTCCTGCAACTCCTTCTTCTCCCTCTTCTCCTGGGACGGCCAATTGACACACTGGTCTGTCTTCTGATATAGCTCATCCAGGACTTCCATTTGTTCTTTATTAAAAACTCTGGACTCTTCAATGTGTTCTGACAGCTGGCTCATCAATGTTGGGGCTTATCTACTTGATATTAGTAGTCTACTTTGTTGGGCAGGTCGTGGATGAAGCAAATTTTTAGCTGTTTCGTGGACACCTGTGTCATGCTTCCTGCCCCCCCAGACATACCATAGTTCCAGCTCTTAGGGAAAAGGGCCTGGTGCTCTAGCTTTATCTGGCACTGGGCTTCCAGGTTGGTCAGAAACCCACAGAGGTCCTGTTGCTTCTGCAGCTGCCATCTGTTTCACCTTTTTTGACTCAGCAACAGATAGTGCTATAAAGTAAAAAACCCACCCACATGATTTACTGATTGTCTATATCCTCTGGGATAGTCATACCTGATGAAGTCACCTCCTCACCCTTTTCTTCTTTTCTAACTCCTTCACTTTCTCTAGGGAAAGCCAGGAAGCTCAGCTGGGCCTGTAGCTCCTCATTCTCACGCCTTGTTGCTTCTAGGTACTTCAGTATGCCCTGTAACTTTTGTTTTTGTTGGTCCTGGGGCTGGAACACTGGGCCTGGGTGCTGTCCCTGAGCTCTTCAGCTCAAGACTAGCACTCTAAAACTTGAGCCACAGCACTACTGTTTTTTTTTTTTGGTGGTTAATTGGAGATAAGAGTCTCATGGACTTTCCTGGCCAGGCTGGCTTTGAACCACAAGTCTTCAGATTTCATTCTCCTGCGTAGCTAGGATTTCAAGCATGAGCTACCGGCACCCAGTTTGTCTTGTAACTTTTGAGGCACTGTCTGGTCTCCCAATTTGTTCTGCATCTGCTCCTGCTTCAGCTACTCCAGCAAGTGGGTCTGCCTCAGCAGGTGCTGCTGCAGGGCCTCCTTCTCTTTGGCCAGCTGTTGACTGGAGGCCCTGTGCTGTTCATAGGTGGCCCTGAGCTCCTGAAGCTGGGCCAGGTACTGATCATGCAGCTCCTGTAGCTCTTTCCATTCTTCTCACTTCTCCTCTCACTGGTCCAGCTTCTTCTACAGATGTTTCTTCATTTTCTGCTCTGAGTGCAGGATGCTGGCGAGCTCTTCCTCCCACAGCTGGGCCAGCTGATCTTTCAACTCTCGGATGTGACAAGAGTGCATCTCATGGTCTCGTTTTTCTCACTATCTTTTCAAGGATCTTATGTCATTCTTCAGCATGTTGATCCCACTCCTCAGCCTTCTGCTCCAGTATCCACAACAACTCCTTCTGGTCCAGGTTCTGGTCTTCCTGTATCTGGATGTGAAATGGTTCCCACAGGTTCTTTGAGCTCCTGAATCTTCTGGCCTGGGCCTTGAGCTGTTTCTCAGCCTGAGATGGTCCTGCAAGGGGCTGTGTGGGTGGCAGCTCTGCCAGGTGCCTTCTTAGTTCTACCAGGTTTGTCTCTAGGTCCAACACCTGCCTCACCCCTTGCTTTTTCTCCCCTCTCAGTTGGCTAATCTGCTCCAAGTGCTGCTGGAACTTCTCTTGTTACCTGGAACTCTTCATCCTCAGGTCCCCTGCAAAGTTGTCTCTCTCCAACTTTAATGTTGTCACCAACTTTTTCATGTTGTCTAGCTGTCTTGGTTTCCAACTCTGCTCTGAAGCTGCAGCTTCATGTTATTCAGGTCTTTAATGAGCTCTAGGTTGTTCTGGTTTGTCTCATCCTGCATGGTGGACACTGCAGACAACGTCAGCTCTAGCTCTGCAACGTGTTGCTGTGAAAATGCAAGTAGCAGTGGCTCACGCCTGTAATCCTAGCTACTCAGGAGGCTGAAATCTAAGGACTGTGGTTCAAAGCCAGCCTGGGCAGGAAAGCCCGTGAGACTCTTATCTCTAAGTAACCACCAGAAAACCTGAAGTGGCACTGTGGCTCAAGTGGTAGAGCGCTCACCTTGAGCTGAAGAGCTCAGGGACAGAGCCCAGGTCCAGAGTTCAAGCCCCATGACTGGGAAGAAGGAAAAAAAAAAAAAGATGCAGGCAGCTGGCACGACCTTCATGCACCATTTCTCTTTCATTGACCACTTGCTGCATGTGGGCCAGGGCAAATTGTAAATCAAAGTTTTCTGAAACCAATGTCTGTATTGATAGCTTGTGGAGCTCCAGCTTTGTTTTTAGTGCTTCCTGTGCACAGGCCATCTTCTCATTCTCTTTCCCCTGTTGATCCTGAAGGTCTTTCTTTTCCTGCTTCAATTGTTCACTCTCACTCCAGAGCTACTGGTTTGTATTCTGCTGAAGTCCGGTGCAAGCACCAGGTGTTGATAGCACCTTAGTGTTATTGGGGACCTGTGACACTCTTGACCCTGGCAGCTTTGACTGTGCCCAGAGGTGGGGAATGCTCAGGATCAGTGTGATTTTTTGCCGAACCCTCAGTTGAATTACAGTCCCCAATGGTGTTTGTCTTGGGATTAACTCCCTTTTTAGTTTTCTTCTTGTTCTTGGATTCTGCAGGTCCATCAGGACAATTCCTCTCGTGGTATTCCTGCAGTAGTTTCTTTCCTGAAGCTAATTTTTTTCCATCTTGTTTGCTCAGACATCTCAGTGCTGGGATAGAGAAGAGCCTGGCCACATTGCCAGGCTCTCTGAAATCACCATTCCTGCAATCACCAGCTGTGTCTACTTCCTACTCTATCTCCACAATCACCTTGATTCTCTCACTTACTTCTCAGCACCTCTGCCTCCCTCAACTGCTGGTAGTGGTGCAAGTCAACAGAGGCGATAGCAGTGCTACCAGGCAGCATGGACGTGAACATGGCCCTAATTCTTGGTATCTCACTGGTCAGAGAGAAATATGAAAAGTGGGGGCATGGCCAGAATATTGTGATCTAAGCAGAATGGGTGGTCATATGAGAGCTGCTCGTGCAGACCAATCCTGCATTCCCCTCCTCCCCCAATACAACCCTGTCTAGTTTGGTTGGGAGAAGGGTGGGACTTACTCTTGCTGGACAGGGGCACTGTTTTACAAATCACCTTTCTTGGCATCCATAACACAACTGTAGTTACCAGAGTTTCCACCAGACTTCCAGCTGCCCTTTAACAGCAGCACCAAGAAACATAGCTATCTGCCCATGTCTTAAAGTCTTTATCCTATGCATAATTACCTCTATTGTTCTGACCATATTTGCTGACACTTGTATTCTGATCAGGGAGTTACTGAGGTTCATAATGACTTTGATATAATCTGCTCTTGCAGTTGTTCTGGGACTGGAAGGCTCACGACATCACGGGTCCAGGGCTCCTCTCCATGAATATTGGCCATGCTGTATGCAGCACACACAGGCCATGCATAGCAAGTATTTCCTAGACTAATGAGAATCTGAGCAGTAGAGATTCATCTTCTTTATACATTTCAATGAAAGCTAGCTGGTGATCTCAGAGGATTCAGAAACAGTCATAGGAGGAATGTTGTCTATTAGCTGAGAAGTCAATTTTCTAACCAGCTACATCCAAATGATGTCCAGTGTGTCCAAATCCAGGAGCCTTCTACCACTCCAGGGCCCTTGAATATCTACTTCAACACTGGAGTGAGTGGTTGTCTTCCAGTGACCAATGAGTCTCGAACTAGGAATGTGGTGGCAAGGCCCAGGCATTTGTGCTGCATCACCATTTGCTGGTTGCACTCACCACACCTCCTCATTCCCACACAAGACACCATGACTCACAACGCATGCTCTCAGGTGTAATTTCATATCTCAAGTTGAGATATGAAACTGAGCAATGCAGTTGAAAATTGTATTGAGTTCACCAAAACAATAATCAAGCTTTTGAATCTGTAAATGTGAGTGGAAGGTTTATATTGTTTTTGGCAGTACTAAGGCTTGAACTCAGGGCCTTGTACTCTACGACTTGAGCAGCAACTCCAGCTCTCAGTTTTCTGTTTCTAGATACTTTCTTGTTTTCTTTTATTAAGATTTCTGGACCTCCTTGCTTTTATTCCTTGAAATGTTTCTGTTTTTTTCTGGGTTTACTTCTCATAATAATGCCATTTTTCCCCCCTTGGTGGTACTAGATATCAAACCCAAGGCCCCTTACATGAATGTAAGGAAGTACTCTGCAGCTGGGTGACATCCCCAGCCCTACTAACACTACCATTTAGTGTTAGTACTCTGCAGCTGGGAAGGTGGCTCAGTGGTAGAGCGCTTGCCTTGAGCTGAAGAGCTGAGGGACAGTGCCCAGGCCCAGAGTTCAGGCCCCACGACTGGACCCCCCCCCCCAAAAAAAAAAAAAGAAGGCATGAAACATTTTAATAGAAATTTCTGAAAAACGATTGAGAAATAAATATATAGTGTGTAGTAAAGATGAATTAGAACACAAACCATAAGCAAGCTATTAACTGAGCGTGACTAAATAGTAACATAGTTTGGAAAAAGACATAGTCAATGCACCAAAACCCAAAAATGCTTCACTGAGCAGTTAGAAGAATCCAAATTTATAGAGGATCACACATAGGAAATGCTGCACTATCAACATGTATACTAGTGAAATCAAATTAGGCAAACTCTACTTTCTCATATCCTAACCAAATACCAAATTTTTTTATAACATATAAGGAGTAACAGCAGCTTACTGATAATCAGTAACACAAATTCTTGCATAATTTTAAGCTTTATGTATACAAATTCAAAGAGTAATCTGAATTCAAAGGAAGGTATAAATAATCCCTTGAATTTAAGGGAAGGTATAAGTTTCCCAAGAAACTAAACCAGGAATTCTTTGGATATGCTACTGTATTATAACCTAGTATTCTAAAAAGTCTTAGATTTCCAGCATTTCTAACAACATTAAGATATTAAGAACTCAATCTCTTCATTAAACAGTCCTATGAAAAAAGTAGTTAATTTCAGTCTGAAAAGGTTCCTGTGCAAAGTAACATGAACTTAAACTATATAAAGAAGGAACTTAGGTAATTATTAAGGAAATATGAATAAATTAAGGACTCATTAATGAGTAGCTTAGTGTAAATGTCAACACATACCATCTAAAATAGTATAAAAATACAATAAGCACAATGATTGTTCACTAGATTTTTAGATCTCTGTAAGTATTCTGGGTGAATTATGTACTTACTTGCCAAAATGCTGCTACTGAACTTAAGAAAAAACATTAACAAGTAACTTATATGGAAAATGCAAACAATTAAATGGAATGAAAAAAAATTCTAAAGCAAAAATACGTGCTAAAAGAATTACACCAAAATAATAAATCTAAAACAATTTTTGATTAAATTATAGGTTAGAAGTAGAAGGATTATATATGTAAACCTAGTCATGAAAGAGATCCAGAGGATTAAAAAATGACTAGCACAGACAAATGAAAACAAACACCTAAAAAGGATAAATTTTTAGCACACTATAGTGTAACATTCACATACAAAGTAGGAATGTAAGATATACTTAAGAAATAATAATCTTGGGTAGTTCAAACCAACAATCAAGCTCATCCTACAAAACCAGTTTATCACTTTCATATTTAAAAATTAAAAGTTTCAAAAGGTGTTTTTATACTATTGGAAACGAAGTTAAGTCCCAAAGATTAAAAGTCATCTGACCACATGTTAATAAACCTCCTAAATACAAATAATTCTAGTTATTTACAAATTATTCTAAAGGAAAACATTACTCAGATTTTTGTGAAACTGTAATTACACAGAACAGTTAGATGCAAGATAGATGTAGGTATGATTTAACCCTACTTTCAAATGTTGAAGTCAGTATATATTCAATTAACTGAAAACTGATTCAAACTGGGGTCTGAATCCCAGACTTTGGGCCTGCTATGCAGGTGCTCTTACCACTGAGCCACATTTATTACCACTTTACTGTGCTGGTAATTTTTAAGATAGAGTCTCATTTCCCTACAGAGAACATCCTGGACCACTGTCTGGTTATTTTAGGCTTCTCATTGTTACTAGGATAACAAGTACCACCATGTCTAGCTGATGCTGGTTCTGGGGCATGAACTCAGGGCTGGGTGCTGTCTCTGAGCTCCTTTGGCTCAAGGCTAACACTCTACCACTTTGAGCCACAGCCCCAATCCTGGCCTTTTCTGAGTACTTTATTAGAGATAAGAGTTTCATGGACTAACAAATGACTTATTCATTCAGAATACTTAAGTCCTGTTTTGGACAGAACCCCAGTATGAATTGAGCCAATTCTAAATATGTTATGAAATTTTCTTCTTTTAAAACTTGGTTATATTTTCAGTGACATTTGTCTGTCATGCTAAAAGTCTGCCTTCTTGAACTCAGGGCCTGATCACAGTCCTTTACTACTACTTGAGCCACACTACCACTTCTGGTTTCTTTTGCTGGTTAATTGGAGATATAAGAGTCTCACGGACTTTCCTGCCTGAGTTGGCTTCAAACCATGATCCTCAGGTCTCAGTATCCTGAGTAGCTAAGATTACAGGGATGAACCACCAGCATTCAGTTTCAATAACATTTTTAACTGACTGAAAAAAATCTTCTCAAGAATTCTGAACCAGCCAATGGTAAAAGTTCTCTAACGGAATACTATAGGGCTTGAACCCTTTTCTCTCTCCAACTTATAGGTACTCAACATTATTTTTTATGAGTAACTTGAAAGATAAGACATACCTACCAAATTTAGAGAGAGAGTATATAATGGGACAAATGATAGAAAGCTTACTTGTTTTGGGTACTGGGTTTGAACTCAAGGCCTATGTTTGTTAGTCAAATGGTTGCGCCACTTGAGCCACACCCCCAGATCAACTTTGCATATTTTAAGTAGAAAGTACTAATAATTTTTTTTCTAGCCATGTACCAGTGGCTCATACCTGTAACTCTAGCTACTTGGGAGGCTGGGAGTAGGCAGATCTTGGTTTTGAGGCTAACCCATGCCCAGGCTGGCTTTGAACCATGATCCTCAGATCTCAGCCTGAGTAGTTAGGATTACATGTGTGAGCCACTAGTCCCTGGCGACATTTTCATTCTTTACATGTCCTTTATTTGCCTCCCTTAAGACTAGTGGCCTGTAAATATTTTGATTACTTTTAAAGCTTTAAAATTGCTATTCATCAATATCAGGAAGTTTCACAAAGAAATCTTATTTTCTAGTCTTTTGCAGACAGAGCTGGTCACAGCCTACAGTTCTACTGGTTTCTTACCACAATCATTTATATCATTTAGAAACTGAGTTTCTGGCCTCCACCCACCTACTTTGCTTACCTACTTCCTTTCCTACCTGGAATAGACTTCAATATAAAACCCCCCAAATTCCACTTCTATCAAATAAACAACTGAAGCACCTACAGGGATAAGAAAGGCATTTTGTGAAAAGTACACTGGTTTCCCTGCTCATTTGTCTATTCCTGATTATCAGATATTATCAGATGTGTGCTGCCACTACCATCAAGTCACTTCCAGTTTATAAACAGATATGACAAAATGTACTGCTTCCTCTTTGAGGAACATTGTAGAGTAATTTACTAAGAGCAAGCACATCAATTTAAGGCACATCTAACCTATTTCATCTGGAAGCTGATTAAACCAACTTAGGTAAAAAAACTGCCACCAACAATGAAGAAAACGAATCAATCTGTTATCATGAGCAATCAAAAGTTTCTAGAATAGGTATTAAAATTGGTAGTTTGTAATCAGCGATTACTGGGAGCCAAAGTATGTTTACCAAGATAAGACATTACTTTCTATGCCGAGTGTGGTAAAAATTATACAGTACTTTCAGAAAACCCTTCCTGAAATCTCTCATAAGAAAATAAAATTGGCTCAGGCTCATCTGGTGATTCTCTTGCCACAGCTTTCCAAGTGTTAGGATAACAGGTATATGGCACTACATGCCAGGCCTCAACAATCTGTATCTATCTGTCTGTCTGTGTGTGCGTGTGTGCACACCATGCACGCGCACACACGTGCATACGCTAGTACTTGGGCCTGAACTCAGGGCCTGATCACAGTCCTTTACTACTACTTGAGCCACACTACCACTTCTGGTTTCTTTTGCTGGTTAATTGGAGATATAAGAGTCTCATGGACTTTCCTGCCTGAGTTGGCTTCAACCATGATCCTCAGGTCTCAGTATCCTGAGTAGCTAAGATTACAGGGATGAACCACCAGCACTCAGCTTCAATAACATTTTTAACTGACTGAAAAAAATCTTCTCAAGAATTCTGAACCAGCCAATGGTAAAAGTTCCCTAATGGAATACTATAGGGCTTGAACCCTTTTCTCTCTCCAACTTATAGGTACTCAACATTATTTTATGAGTAACTTGAAAGATAAGACATAGCTAACAAATTTGCAAGTAACAAAATGCAGAGAGAGAGAGTATATAATGGGACAAATGATAGAAATGTTTGAAATGACTGCGCTAGAACAAATGAATTCAAAAGAATATGACACATAATAAATTATATATGTATCTGTATTTACATTCAAAAAGTCAACTAAAAATGTTTAATGCACAATTATAGAAGAAGGGACACCTGCCTTATTAGCAGTTCACAGAAAGAAAAAAAATCTGATTCAATTAACTCCAAAATATTATATGTCACAGTGTGATGGCCTGCTAAGAAGTGAGTTCATGCACCAGACAAATGTCCTCATTGCAGGACATGACTGTCCACTATTCTGGACTTGTCAGACTATATACGTAACACTGTTCTCTGTTCTGGGTGGCAGCTCTTAAGAGGTACTCTGGAAAGTTAATAGCTTTCAGACAAGGACCACCAGGAATAATGAGACCACTAAAGCATCTAATTTAAGAAAAGGCTGAAAGAAATGGGGATGTTCTACCTGGAGAAGAGAAAATTAGGGGAGACATGATGGTCGTCTTCAAATGTCTGAAGGTTTGCTATGTTGAAGAAGGGAGTAGAATAGTCGTATGTTGTTCTAAAGGGCAGAACTAAAACTAAAGGAGAGAAAGTTACAGGGAAAGCATTTTAGTTTAAAAAAAAAACAAAAGTAAAAACCCTCTCCAAAGAAGAAAGTCACCAGCAAATAAACAGCACTCTCTCAGGAAGGCTTGCAGGAAAGCATTCTAATAGGAGGTTAGGCCAGATGAATTCTAGAATCTCTTCCAACTGAAGATTCCCAACAACAGAGCTCCTGAATATTGTTTGGTTTGAACTAGCCTTGCATTTTCCCAGCCAATCATCATGAGGGGAACTGTCTGATTATTCCTTTACAAGAGTCATTAAAGGTCAGAGGCAGAACTTTACTACCAAATGAATGTAGTAATCCCTTCAAAGCAGTCCTGAGATGGCTGCATTCTTACTCCAGAGCTGCTAGTGCTCAAACTCTTTCGGAATGCCTTCAAAATCAGTATCTGACTCACTTCAGAAACAGTTTCATTATTTAACAGACCTAACTCTATTGGTGGACTCAAACTATGATTATTTGACATAGCTAGAGTCTAGTACTAAGTGAGTATACAGTGGTGGACCAAATATCTTCAGTCATTCCTAACCAAAATCTGTTATTTAGCTTGAGCATCCATTAAATCAAACCCAGCTGTCAATAAATGATTTTAATTCACCCTTAAACACCTGAAAATTTGATATCAGACACAAATTAACATTACATGAACTTTTAAGTTCTCAAAAAATACTGATTTACAAAAAACAACATGACACGAATAAGAATGTAACCTTCCAAGTTTGTTGCTTTGAGGGAATAAATGCATTCTTTCCTTTTTTTTTTTAAGCATTACAACTTTACAGGAAAATTTCATACTTTTGATCAAGTGTACAGAGCTCAAAAACCAGTGTTATAGATCTTGTTTTTTCTTTTTCATATACCTTCAAGTCCTTAAAAGTTGGTTATTATCCTTGTATCCAGAAAGCATGTTCTTTCAAGTGAATATTCTAGGTACTTTTTAAAAAGTAAAGGCAGATTAGGTTATAAGTGTTTTCAAGAATAGAAGGTTTTTAAATTCAAAACACTGTTGATATTAGTATGATTTTAATAAGATATATCAGGTGAATATAAGTGGAGTACAATGTAACACATAAGAATTTTTGTTTGGAATCCCTTTTTCTTACTAGAAAAGCTCTTATCTATTTCTACAATGCATAGCCAAAAGAATTTAATTTTCCCTACACATATTATCTTCTAATATAAAAGATAATTTAAGCTCTCTAATAAAAAATTTTTAATCTTATTTTGCAATCCTCAAACTAACTCTATTAACTGAAAAAAACATTATGAAGGATGCTTCCCAAAATAAACATTTCATCACAGTGAGGATTTTAGTGAAAGTTAGTTGGGCATCAGTTGGCATGTTGGCTTGGCAATGAGTATCTATATAATAAATATTGTTTTCTTTTGTATTTTAACAGAATGCCTGGTACCCAGTAAATAAAGTTAAGAACCTGTTAAGAACTGCAGTGAAGATTTTGTTCTTTACAGATTGCAGCAAGTCTGAGTTGAGGAAGTTCTGACAGATGCAAAATGTACACCTGTTGCAGGTGCACATACAGCGTAACCGGGCATGGCTGCGAAAACACACAGAAGGACAGGGTTGAGTTCTTACAAATATGGCACAGGTCAGGTGTGCCAACTTAAAAAAAAAGATTTAGGCATAAGCAACACTCTTTGTAGAAAGGAAAAGGACAGTGTGGGGCATGCTAAAGTTGTGCAGAATTCCACATTTATCAAAAACATAATAAACAGCAATAGTGTCCTCCTTCCTCCCTGTAGAAAATCTAGGGAACTTTATCTAACACTTATGTGTTGTGGTTTTTTTTTTTTTTTTGGAAGGGGGAATGGAAAAATTATTAGAGGAGAATCAGTGGAATAAATATGCACAGCAATAGATGGCACCCTCATCTAAATTAATAAAAACAAAAACTGAGTAAGCCATAGCATCAACTAAAAGGACAAGGCTAGCATTTAAATAATCATTCCTTCCTCCTTCTCCTCCCTCAGCACACACACATGCCTGGAAACCAGGAAGGAGAATAGTGACAAATACACAAAAGAGTCAAAAGACGAGTATATTCAACCCTGAGAAGATATGAACAACATCGTCTTTAATTCATCAAGCACCCTGGCTCCCGCAGGAAATCAAAGTGCTTCATAAATTTCCACTAGAACAAAATACAGGGTTAATTTCATCAGCTACCAAAACATAGCAGCTAAGTATGATAGTATGAAACTTCAGGTAAAAATGTAAAACTCAAAAATGGATCCAATTGAAATTGGTTATGAAATTTAGGGAGATTTCTGACTCCTTTCTGGTTGAGTGGAGGTGCACTACTAAGTACAGCACATAGAGCAACCCATTTCACCTAGGCCCTGACTAACAAAGTGGGGAGTCTCCATTGACTATTCAGTGGTCAGAGCCACTCAGACATACAAAGCCATCACACCACCCATGAAGAAGTATTGGCGCCGAACCCACTCAGAAGAGCGCCACCTGATGAATCAATGCCACCACTTCCTGTAACACCTCATCATTTAGAGGCCTCTCAGTCAAAGGACTGGCTCAATCTGACTTGGCTTAGCTTGTGAGATCTGACGACCACAGCACACGGTGCATGGTTGTAGAGATTAGCAGCATCCCAATAATGCCTAATTCCCAACATGAAGAAAAACAAGAATTAATTTTGAGAGTTAATGCTCAAGACATTCTTTTTTAAAATCTGACTTGTGATGATAAACGTTATCACTGCTACTAAGTCACTGCCAGCTGTCATACTGGAATCCATCTGTTATTTTAAAAACTGAATCTAACTTCAACATACACAAGCTCCACCCACCAAAAAGGAGAGATGCAAAGTATGCTTAGCAACAGCCAGATGCTTCATGAGAAGTAGTTTGGGATCAATTATATAAATAAGTGTCCATGTATGTACATTTATCATATATACACACATACAACAATAATTATAGTAAAATACTTTAAAGATATAGATCTAAAAACAGTTGGAGTTACTTATAGGGCTTTTAAAAGTATGTTTACATAGTAAAGAAGATAACACAATATACAGTTAGGCAGTAAGTCTGACCAAGCAGTGCGTTTCTAGATAATTACTAATGTAAATTATAGCAACAAAGGAGATTTGTTCATCCTATAAGAAAATGTCAACAAAGTCCCACAGAAGTCATAAAGAAAAAGTAACTTACAAAGCAGTTTTTAGAAAGACCCAGATTTTTCTCAAATTCTCTATTCTATCAGTGTTGCCCATGTCTCGGGAGAGTCTGCCTCTGTAATGATCCTCTCTGTAGATAACATACATGAGAGTTTTAAAGCAAAGGTAAAACATAAATAAAGTTTTGCTTATCTTATACTAATAGGTATGACTTGTTTTCCATTACAAATAAAAATTCAAAGGTTTGCTGCATATTTTTTAAAAACTATTAGCTAATGGAATACCAGTAAAGTTAACCCTGATTTAAAAATCTGTACAAATTAACATCTTTCTGGGAAGTCTCAGTCTTGGTTTCTAATAATGTTTGATTATTACTCTATTTGAGCTACAGTTATCATAAAAAGACAATTATTTAGAGAATAACCTAATAGTAATCAAAACAAGCTATTTGGTCCTGAGAAACGCACTGCCTGAAAAGCTATTTTGTTATAAAACAGAATTTATACATAAGGAGAATTTATTCTTGAGGAGAATGTCATTGAGAATCATGCGATTTTAAGGCTGTTAGTAAACTACAAAGGTAAACACAGTTACATGCTTATACATATGCATGTATAGATATATAATAAATGTACATGAAATTTGTGACTCATATAATGCAAAACGTTCATATGTGGAAATTCTGATCACAGCTACTTTTGATAGTACTTAAAAAAATACCATATTCTGAATTCAAACATAAAACAAGATAAATTTACAAAAGATATTTAAATCCTTCATATGCCCAAGCTCAATTAATCAGCAGAAAAATTGAAAAATGAATTTTGAGTTCATAATCAAAAATGCCTTATAAACATAAAATAATATGACGCCAAACCCATTTTATTGGTATGAGGCTAATTTTAAATTCTGAGTGGGAGGCTGTGTTAAAAGGAGAGCTAAAGCTTGCTCAAAAATACACAAATATTGCCAAAAGCACTCTTTACATTGTTTTATTATGACACCCAAACCAAACTTGCAGCTGCCCAAATTTGCACCTTCTCATTATGAAGTCTCTTTCTGTTGCTGAACAACTTCTAAGTGACAAAGAACCCCCTCATGGCTAACAATGGCATGCAATGTTATTATGAACCATGCAACATTAAAACAAAGACAGAGCAAGTACTTACGGGTACATGGCCATGGTTGTCAACTTAACAAAGATATCCTTACTGGGTGCATCAGCAGTATTGCAAGTGAAGGCTTGAGGTGGAGGCATTTTATGTTTCCTGCAGAAATCAGTAGGTGAGATACTGTATTCCTGTTTAACTTCATGCAGGTCTGACTTGGCAGCTACGATTAAGCAGGGTATTCTGCTGTCCATAAAGTGTTGCTACAGAATAAAAAATAAAATCAAAATTTGATGACAAGCCTCCAGGTTACTATTTTAACTAAATGTCAACTAAAAACTCTTAGGGGAAAACACAAAGGCCCAATGTGTATGTATCTCTAATCATATAAAATAATACTTAGTGAAATGAATTATAAGGATATGGAATGAATTATAGGGGAAAAAATAACAGAGTGGCAGCTCATTCAATAAAGTCAACTCTACTAAAAAAACAACAAAAGAAAAAAAAAAACCTTCCTCAGGATAGGCAAAGCAATAATTGTTTTTGTTTGCCTGAGTACTTGGCCCTGAGCTTTTTGCTCAAGGCGGACACTTTGTCACTTGAGCCAAAGATCTATTTCCAACTTTTTTGTGGCTAAATAGAGGTAAAAGGCTCTTGGACTTTCTTGCCCAAGCTGACTTTGAACCCGTATCCTAAAATCTGAATCTCCTGAATAGGTAGGATTGCAGATATGAGCGCCTAGCACTATAATTTTAAACAGGGAAAGTGAACTGAGAGGCAAAGTTTGTAGTAGGGTAAATCATTCTCATAGTAAATATGACTAGGATCACTTTTTTGGAGGTAGAGGTATAGTTCAAGTGGTACAGTGCCAGCTTTGAGTAAAACCACCAAGTGAGAACATGGACCTGAATTCAAGCCCTAGTACCACCCCTGCCCACAAAAAACATCACTTTGCTAACAAAACAGACCAATTCTAATTCTTTAGATTCACTGTATTTTTTTAAAGATTTTTTTAATTAAAAAGAAAAAACACGATGAAACAAAAAGTCCACCTTATACTTAACAAAGATTATTTTGACTATTTTTTCCATGATACTTCTAGTGTTTGAGTATATGTATTTATTTATATGTTTATACAGTCATAGTCATGCTGGTAATAATATTTAAAATGTAATACTGTATTGTCTATATTCATCAGAATTATTTGGAAATTCATTCTTCTACTGTTAGATCTCTGGTTTGCTACCTAAAACTATGCTAGATTAAATTACCTTTGTGCATACAGTTTTTCTTCCTATTGACTTTTTTTTTTAATTGTGAAAATACCGTATAGGGGGGTTACAATTACATGGGCAAGATAATGAGTACATTTCTTTGTTTTTTTTTTGTTTTTTTGTTTTTTGTTTTTGGTCTGGTCGTGGGCCTGAACTCTGGGCCTGGGCACTATACCTCAGCTCTTCAGCTCAAGGCTAGCGCTCTACCACTTGAGCCCCAGCGCCACTTCCAGCTTTTTTCTTTTTGCTTATGTGGTGCTGAGGAATCGAACCCAGGGCCTCATGCATGCAAGGTAAGCTCTCTACCACTGAGCCACCTTCCTAGCCCCAATGAGTACATTTCTTATCAAGCATTGTTGCCTCCTCCTTTGTTTCCCCTTCCCATCCCTTCCTATCTCCCACCCCCCTCACCCCCCTTCCTATTGACTGTTGTTGATAATCTAAAAAAAAAAAACATAAACTGATAAACTTTCCAAACCTCTGGTTTATTCCCTTGCCCTGGAGTTATTCTTGGAATAATTGGTAAAATATAATCCATATGTATTTCTAACAGCCAAGAAGACCTTCCCATTAATGCAAAAGTTGTTTGTTTTTTTTTTCCTTTTTTTTCTGCCAGTCCTGGGGCTTGAAGTCAGGGCCTGGACTCTGTTCCCGAGCCTCTTTATACTCAAGGCTAGCGCTCTCTCTACCACTTGAGTCACAGAGTCACCTCCGGTCTTTTCTGTTTATGTAGTACTAAGGAATTGAACCCAGGGCTTCATGCATGCTAGGCAAGCACTCTACCACTAAGCCACATTCCCAGCCCCAACAGTTCTTTTTCTCTTTTGGCAGCACTGCGATTTGAACTCAGGGCTTCACGTTTGCCAGGCCAAGTGGCCTACTGTTGAGCTATGCCTCCAGCCCTTTTGTATGCTGGTTATTTTGAGATAGTTTTGTTCCCTGCCCTCCCTAGGCATGAAGTTGGACCTCATGCTGTCTATTTTAGGCTTTCTGTCATAGCTGGAATGACAGGAGCATGCCACCATGCCCAGCTCTCCATCTTCCCTCCATTAAGATTGAGTCTCATAGATTTTTCTACCTTTGATGGCCTGGCACCATAATTCCTACCCCTCCCCCACTCCCACCCCCAGTATAGTCTGTCTCCAATGTAGCTTGGTATGATGGCTGTGCACTACTATGCCAGCTATGGGTTGAGATGAGGATCTTGTAAACTGTTTTGCCCAGGCTGACTCTGATCAGCAATCCTCCTATTCTTAGCCTCCCAGATAAAAATTACAGCCATGAGTCACAGATGACTATTTGGACATTCTTAACCAGGAATATATGAGTCATGTGTGGGAGGTAGGGAACCCCAACGTGATATTCTACCATTGTAGTATGAAGCAAGAAGGGGGAGGGTAAAGATCCAGGTTTTTTGTGGGTTTTTTTCTTTTTTTTTGGGAGGGGGGGTCTAGTCGTGGGGCCTGAACTCTGGGCCTGGGCGCTGTCCCTCAGCTCTTCAGCTCAAGGCTAGCGCTCTACCACTTGAGCCACAGTGACACTTCCGGCTTTTTTCTTTTTTTTGCTTATGTGGTGGCTGAGGAATCGAACCCAGGGCCTCATGCATGCAAGGCAAGCGCTCTACTACTGAGCCACCTTCCCAGCCCCTTTTTTTTAACTGTAGAAATGATTTTGTTGCTTCTTTTTGGGTAGGAAACATTACATTGCAATTCCATTAAAACACCACATATTATGTTTAGCGATAATCTACAAACCTTAAAAATCCTGGCACAGTACTCAAAGGACTTGGGATTAGTGACATCATATACCAGACACACAACATCACAAATGATTTCGGCCTCAGTTAGAAATTCCGATTCTGAGATATCATGCAACTTGTAAAAAGAAAAAGATAATGAAAATCATCAATACCATAATTTTAACATACAACATCATGATGTATTATGACTTGTTCAACTAGACTTCCTAATTTAAAAAGTGCTGTTAAGCACTATTATTACAAGCATAGTCTGAGACATGAAAAATATGACTTGCAAAGAATAGTGCATGAATTAGAAAAAAGGAAAATTAACATTCAACAATATTTACTGAATACCCAATATTTAAAACTACAAGAGAATAGGAAACTAACAAGGTTTACAACGAGACTGACAAACCTTTATCAGAAAGAGTAAAATGTTTAAAATATCCAATGTGATCATCTGGCAAAATAAACTATTTTTAAAAATTTGGAAAAAGAACTTTTTTCCAGTACTTAATATTTGTTAGAAACTTTTCACTGAAGAGTTAACAAAATAAAAAAATTTAGGCTCACAAAGAGTAAGTCCCTTGGTGAAAGTCACACAACTAACCAAAGGTGGACCAAAGTTGAAAATGCAATGACTAGATCTAAGGACAGCATATTACCATTTTCAACTATATAGCATGGTATCTTTTCAATCAGATCATTCTGTCATATATTCTTGTTTTTGTTTTTGTTTTTTTTAGTCAGTCGTGGGGCTTGAACTCTGGGCCTGGGCGCTGTCCCTCAGCTCTTCAGTTCAAGGCAAGCGCTCTACCACTTAAGCTACAGCGCCACTTCCGGTTTTCTGGTGTTTTATTGGAGATAGGAGTCTCATGGTCTCCCTTGCCCGGGCTGGCTTTGAACCGCAATCCTCAGATCTCAGCCTCCTGAGTAGCTAGGATTACAGGCATGAGCCACCAGCGCCCGGCTTTCTGTCATATATTCTTTTTTTTTTTTTTTTTAATTTTTTTTATTGTAAAGATACTATACAGAGGGTTACAGTTACATGAGTGAGGTAATGAGTACACTTCCACTTCCTCTTGAACATTGTTACCCCCTCCATTGTTTTCCCCCTACCATCCCCTCCCTCCCTCCCTTCCCCAAGGTTCTTTTTTTTTTTTTTTTTTTTTTTTGATTGTGATTAAGTGATTACTTAATTTCCGGAAATTCACAGTATTGTGGAATAATGATGCTCATTTAAAGTCACAAGTTCATTCTAACTTTCCTGGAGCAAATTGTCTATCACAGTCTGTAATATATAACGGTGCTCATATGTTATATACCATATATGTGATCAGCAGCATGGGGTTATTTAGTAGTGGTTCAACCAGATGAGTGGGGGTTCTTTGTTTCTGTCATATATTCTTAAGTTATCCTCTTCCCTAATAGATAAACTTGATTCAGATTACATATAAACTACCAAGCACAGCACTGCTTTCATGCTGATTTTTAGTCAATAGTGATAGAATTTTTTTTTTAATCCAATAGAACTTAAACTTTATTTTTGTCTTTATTACTGTGGTATAGCTACAATCAAGTATAGCTAAAACATACTATTAAGTGCATAAGTGTACAAATAGATGCATTATTGTTTCCATACCTGTTCAATAATCACGTAGATTGAAGGAATGAACATTACAATGAACAAACCAGGTAAAAAATACTGTACACAGTTTCTACAATATAGATGTTATATTAAAGCCAGTGTTTCAGTCATGGAAAAATAAGTTCAACAAATAAAATCTTTGTATCACAGAAATTCTTACCAACAAATATTTTTCTTGTCCATATACATAAACAGTATTAATTGCATAATAGGATTTATGATCATCATGAATTTTCTTCTGCCTCTGAAAACAGAACCAAAATCTCAATTTACAATAAGACATCACAGAAATTAGTTTTCATCAACACACATACCTTTGTATATGTACAAGGATAAATTACAAATAAAGGGCATTCTTTATGCTTGTATACAGTTCATCAGTACAAAAGGATTATTTATGTTTCTTAGTTCTTTGGGTCTTAACACAAAAGATGCATTTGTCTGCATAAGGTGAAAGCAGTACTGAAGAGAAAGTATACACTAGAGACACCTGCTGGCAATTGTCATAATTTGGTTACACATGAAATTATTCTGAAAATCAATCTTCTTATTGAACAAAGTAATCAGAACTAATAGCTATCATTACTAAATTTGAAATATTTTATACATAACAAAATACTATCATTATTAAGCTACCAGTACTAAATTTGAAACATTTTGTACATACATACATAAAATTATACATTTATGGCAAGGATTGTGTTAGGTACTTTCATATGTATAGTCATTTAATCCCCACTAAACAGTGAAACAAGATATCCCACTCTCAACCCATCTTTCCCCCTGTCTTGATAGGGTCTTACAGTGTAGCCTAGCCTGGTCTGGAACTTGTGATCCTCCTGCCTCAGCCTCCAAACCTTGGATTTCAGATGTAGTCCACGATGCTTGGTCCTATATTTTAGATGTATTTCTCTAATATACATAGGCCAATGAATTCTATCAGTCATCTAAAAAGATTCATGACTATAAAAACTAAGTAATCCAGCTGGGCACCAGTGGCTCATGCCTATAACCTTAGCTACTCAGGAGACTGAGATCTGAGGATCACGGTTCAAAGCAAGCCCAGGTAGGAAAGTCCATGAGACTCTTATCTCCAATGAACCACCAGAAAACTGAAAGTGGCGCTGTGGCTCAAGTGGTAGAGAGCTAGCCTTGAGCTGAAGAGGTGAGGGAGAGTGCCCAGGCTCAGAGTTCAATCCCCACGACCAACAAAAAACAAAAACAAAAACACAAAACTATGTAATACAATTACTATAAAATTTGATGAATGAAGTTTATATTCTGAGAACTCACCATTAAGTTTCTCCCAAGAAGAGCCTGAAGAACTCCACTTTTCCCACAGCCTTTCATTCCAATTACATTACATCTGAACACATTTCTTTGAGTTTGTTTTTTCTGCAGGTCTATTTTTTTATCTCTTGTCACTAAAAAGAAATACACAAAACAATAAATACATAAGACTGGGCTGGGAAGGTGGCTCAATGGTAGAGTGCTTGTCTTGCATGCATGAGACCCTGGGTTCAATTCCTCAGCACCACATAAGCAGAAAAAGCCGGAAGTGGCGCTGTGGCTCAACTGGTAGAGCGCTAGCCTTGGGCTGAAGAGCTGAGGGACAGCGCCCAGGTCCAGAGTTCAGGCCCTACAACTGGCAAAATAGTAATAATGATAATAATAATAATAACAACATAAATACATATATAACACTTAAAACTCACTATGCTTCCATTCCACCTTTTGCAAAACTAGGTCTTGCTCTTTATCACTTCTGTTTTTGTTTTTGTTGCCAGTCCTGGGGCTTGAACTCAGGACCTGAGCACTGCCCCTGAGCTTCTTTTTGCTCAAGATGAGCACTCTACCACTTGAGACTGTGTGTCTCTTCTGGCCTTTTCTGTTTATGTGGTGCTGAGGAATTGAAACCAGGGCTTTCTTTGTGCATGCTAGGCAAACACTCTACCACTAAGCTATATTCCCAGCCTCTTTATCACTTTTATGAAGTGTTTCATCTATACACATACTATCTAACACTCAGGCTGTATGTGCTATTAACTACTAAATATAATGCATATGGGAAAGTTGACTTAATGTAAATGTAATGACATTTATTTTACCATAAAATAAGTAATATACTTTCACTAAAAACAAATCCTAAAAAATGAACAAAGGGCGGGAAGTGTAACTCAATGGTAGAGTCCCTTCCTAGCAAGCCTAAGAGCCTGAGTACAAACCTAGTGTTGCCAATAAAGATAAAAATTAAAAAGATAGAAATTTTAAAAAAACTGTGAATACAGTTAACATTATACCACAATTATTTTTTGTGGTGGTCATTCATTGAGAATCTCTTATTTTTTGCTGGTATTGGGGCTTCAAGTCAGGGCCTCAAGCTCTTGCTTAGCTTTTCTTTGCTCAAGGTTGGTACTTTACCACTTGGGCTATACCTCTACTTCGCCAGTTAACTGGGGATGAGTCTCTTGGATTTGTCTGCCAGACTAACTTAAAGTTGAGGTCCTCAGATCTCAGCCTCCTTAGTAGCAATGATTATAGGTGTGAGCCTCCAGAACCTGGCCTGAGATAGGGACTTGCTTTCTTTACTGGCCAGCCTTAAATTTAATCCTCCTATTCTCCTATTTTTGCTTCCCTGTGTTGCTGGGAACACATACACACTCTCTCTCTTTCTCTCTCTCTCTCTCTCTCTCTCTCTCTCTCTCTGTGCTTCCTCTGTAACTGGGACTATAGGATTATGCCAGTGTGCCAAGAAGTGAGATGGAGTCTAGTGAACTTTTTTGGGCCAAAGCTGGCCTTGAATTGAGATGCCCAGATCTCTACTCCCCAAGTAGCTAGCTAGTATTAAAGGTTTAAGCCACTGTTCCCAGCTTTCCATCTAATTTTATTCTATGATGAATTACTGTCATAATAAATTAAAAATCAAGGCTGGGAATGTGGCTTAGCAGTAGAGTGCTTGCCTAACATGCATGAAGCCCTGGGTACGATTCCTCAGTACCACACAAACAGAAAAGGCCAGAAGTGGTGCTGTGGCTCAAGTGGTAGAGCACTAGCCTTGAGCTGAAGAGCTCAAGGACAGTGCCCAGGCTCAGAGTAAGCTCTATGACTAACCAAAAAAATAAAAAGAGTGAAAACCAAAAGATGTTATTTGAAAGTCTGTACCTTTTTGGGTGCTGTATCTATAAGTGGAGAAAAGATATAACATTAGCAGGCCTTTCAGATATACATGTAACTGGGAGGTAGTGGCTCATGACTGTAATCCAAGCTACTCAGGAGGCTGAGATCTGAGGCTCCTGTTTCAAAGCCAGTGTGAGCAGACAAATTCAAGGAACTCTTATCTACAATTAATCAGCAAAAATCTGGGAGTGGAGGTATAGCTCAAGTGGCAGAGTACAAGCTGTGAGTAAAAAAGTCAAGTAAGGCATAAAGCCTCTATTATTAGCACCAAAAAAAAAAAAGGCAGGCTAGAAAACAATGCTATATTTATTTATTTTGTCAGTTCTGAGGCCTGAACTCTGGGCCTGGGGGCTGTCCTTCAGCTCTTCAGCTCAAGGCGAGTGCTCTACCTCAAGCCACAGCCACCACTTCCTGTTTTCTGAGTGGTTTATTGGAGGTAAGAGTCTCCTGGGCTTTCCTGCTAGGGTTGTCTGAACCATGTTCCTCAGATCTCAGCCTCTTTAGTAACTAGGATTATAGGTGTAAGCCACCAGCACCCAGCTCAACAATGCTGTATTATCAGCACAATAGAATAATGGGACATCTCGTCTTGAGTTAAAGATATCTCTTTAAGATGTACCCTAAGATCCAACAGCAGACCTCACTAGAGACATTATTTATTTTATCAAGAACTGAAAATGATTTTTTAAAAAATACTACCCATAAGTATGAGATAGTTAAATAGTAACAGAACATCCATGACAACACACATGTAAGATGTGTAAAAGTATACTTATTTATATGTAATAAATTCTGTCTAACCAGTTAAGTACTTTTTTAAAGGGTACTTGTTCTATCAGTTTTAAAAAGGTTGTCTTCTTGGGCTAGGGTTTCCTGTAAAATATAGCAGATTTATAACAACTAGGATATAAGAAACTCCTGAAATAATTAATTCCCTAATTCATTATTTCCATAGCTATGGGTTTCTTTGAGTGAACACACTCAAGAATATATAGTTTATATTCAAAATCTATGACAGACAATAATGCCCATAGTTCCCCCTCATTTTCATCAATGGAGTACTCCCAGGATGTAGATTAGAAGTCTTCTTTTCTGTTCTAATGAACAATAAAATTGAGCAAGGAAAGCTAAAAGAGCATAAACACAAGAACTAATGAGAATGAATTTACTTTTATTCTTCGTAACATCTGAAACTGGAGTCTTAAAAAGCAATATTCCAGTTGGGCACTGGTGGCTCATGCTTATAATCCTAGCTACTCAGGAGGCTGAGATCTGAGGATCGAGGTTCAAAGCCAGCCCGGGCAGGAGAGACCGTAAGACTCCTATCTCCAATAAACTACCAGAAAACCGGAAGTGGCTGTAGCTCAATTGGTAGAGCGCTCGCCTTGAGGTGAAGAGCTGAGGGACAGCGCCCAGGCCCAGAGTTCAAGCCCCACGACCGACAAAAAAAAAAAAAAAAAAAAAAAAAAAATCCTAGCTACTCAAGAGGCTAAGATCTGAGATTCCCTGTTTGAACCCACCTTGGACAGATAAAGCTCTTATTTGTAACCACCCAAAAGCCAAAATTAGAGCTGCAGCTCAAGTGATAGGAGTGCTAAGGCTTGAACAAAAAAGTTAAGGGACAATACTCAGGCCTTGAGTTCAAGCCCCAGGAACAGCACAAAAAATAAATAAAACAAAACAAAGCCCATAAAGCCCCAACAATATTCCTTATCACAAACTGACTGAGTATCTAGACGCTTACCTGTAATGGCTGAAGCTTGAGATTCTTGTTCAGTCAATATGGAATAGCCTAGATAGCCCAAATATTCCAGGCACCTCTGTACATCTAAGTAGGTGGTAAGCCTAAGAAAGGGTAATGTTAACAAGATAGAAAGTTCCTAAATGAACATTCAGAGAAAAGAAAATTCCAACAACTCAGGAAATGTTAACCACTAGACTTCCTAAATAGTATTTATCAAGCTGCTTTAATTTCCTACAAACTCAACTATGGATTTGGCTACACTGACATTTTCACAGCAGAGAAGGGAGAATGCTTGCAAAGCAAGGGCAATTTCTTTTATCTCCCCAACATGAAGAAAATAACAAATCTATACAGGTGAGTTGAGAGTGGTCAGTAAGAACTACAGCAGGTGTCTCACACCTATAATTCTAGCTACTTCTGAGGCTGAGATCGAAGGATCATGGTTTGAAGCCAATCTGGGCAGGAAAGTTTGTGAGACTCTTTTTTTATATTTTTATTTTTGGGTCCAGTCGTGGGGCCTGAACTCTGGGCCTGGGCGCTGTCCCTCAGCTCTTCAGCTCAAGGCAAGCACTCTACCACTTGAGCCACAGTGTCATTTCCGGCTTTTTTTTCTTTTTTGCATATGTGGTGCTAAGGAATCGAACCCAGGGCCTCATGCATGCAAGGCAAGCACTCTACCACTGAGCCACCTTCCCAGCCCCAAGTTTGTGAGACTCTTATCTCCACTAAACTACCAAAAAAAAAAAGCTGGAAGTACAGCTGTGTCTCAAGTGGTAGATCACTAACCTTGAGCAAAAAAAGTTCAGGAGAGTGTTCAAGCCTCAGAAGCATGTGTGCATGTGTGCACACACATACTACAGCTGGGAGATAATATATTATCTGCTTCCAAAGTCAACATACAGTTTCTGGGGCTGGGAAGGTGGCTCAGTGGTAGAGCGCTTGCCTTGCATGCCTGAGGCCCTGGGTTCAATTCCCCAGTACCACATAAGCAAAAAGAAAAAAAGCCGGAAGTGGCGCTGTGGCTCAAGTGGTAGAGAGCTAGCCTTGAGCTGAAGAGCTGAGGGACAGCGCCCAGGCCCAGAGTTCAGGCCCCACGACCGGACCCCAAAAAAAAAAAAAACATCTAGTTTCCTAACCAATGGCAATCTTGATGACAATTAAACGGATCCAAAATTTTTGACAAAAGGCCCCAAATAACTGAAAGGTACCAGAAACTAGTTAGTCTTTCTGATACATCTGAAAAAAGAAAAGTTCCTAATAGTGAAAAACTTAGTCTCATCAAGGCTAAAGTAACAATGTCATCATAAAAATTAAAGGATTCCCTTAATGGCTTATACATGTCAACCACATCACAATTAGGATGTAGATAAATCTTTATTAAGTCTTACTACAAATTCATGAGTCAGAGTATGGTAATCAAGAATACCACATATATACTAGTTATACAGGAGGCATATAAAGGAGGAGCACAGTTTGAGGTTGGTTCCAGACAAAATTGGGAGACATTGTGTAAAAAGTAAGTAAAGGATGGAAGTGTTGTTCAAGGGGAGTGTAGAGTATTTGCCTACCAGTGTGAGGCCCTGAGTTCAAACCCTCATACCAGAAAAAATAAAGTAAAATAACAAGTCTTCAATAACCATTAAAATGTTTCTCCCATGTTGAAGGAGTAAGAATTATGCAACAGCATTATTTCCAGTTCTCTTAATCAAACAAAGAAGTACTAAAACAGTTTAGGGTTTTTGCTTGTTTGTTTTTGTTTTTGTGCTAGTCCTGTGGCTTGAACTCAGGTCCTAGGTGCTGTCCCTGAACTTTTGTACTCAAGGCTAGCAAATGGAGCCACAGCTCCACTTCAGGCTTTTTGGTGGTTAATTGGAATTAAGAGTCTCATGAATGCCGGGCGCTGGTGGCTCATGCCTGTAATCCTAGCTACTCAGGAGGCTGAGATCTGAGGATCGCGGTTCAAAGCCAGCCCGGGCAGGAGAGACCGTGAGACTCCTATCTCCAATAAACCACCAGAAAACCGTAAGTGGCGCTGTGGCTCAAGTGGTAGAGCGCTAGCCTTGAGCTGAAGAGCTGAGGGACAGCGCCCAGGCCCAGAGTTCAGGCTCCACGACCGGACCCAAAAAAAAAAAAAAAAAAAAAAAGAGTCTCATGAAGCCGGGCGCTGGTGGCTCACGCCTGTAATCCTAGCTACTCAGGAGGCTGAGATCTGAGGATCGCGGTTCAAAGCCAGCCCGGGCAGGAGAGACCATGAGACTCCTATCTCCAATAAACCACCAGAAAACCAGAAGTGGCACTGTAGCTCAAATGGTAGAGCACTCGCCTTGAGCTGAAGAGCTGAGGGACAGTGCCCAGGCCCAGAGTTCAAGCCCCACGACCGACAAAAAAAAAAAAAAAAAAAAAGAGTCTCATGAATTTTCCTGCCAGGCTGTCTGTGAACTATGATCCTTAAATCTCAGTCTCCTGAGTATCTGGAATAACAGGCATGAGCCAATGGTGCCCAGATTAGTTTAGTTTTGATATAAGACTTATGATTGTTTCCTAGTACTATCCTCTAAAAGAAAACCACCCTATACGGATAAATTCAAAGAACATCTATAGCTCAGCTTAAAAATATCCAGCATTACAAATCTTGAGTAAGGGTAATTACGAGTGAAAAATTCACAAGAACTGACAAGCTTACATGATGAATATAATACGCCATAATCTAACCTCCTTGTGACTCTAGAGGAAAAAGATAAGTGCTATACTCACGTCCACTGGGAAAGGAATCCCTGGTATGTTATCCAGCCTCTTTCATTTGTGCAAACTGTGTTATTCACATCTGGCCCCCAAGGTATGTAAGGAAAAACTTTAAACAAATCTTTAAGTTCATCAGGTGACAAAGCGCAGTCTCTATCCTGAAGATTACAAGGAAATTAATATTTAGATACCTAAAAGAATAATGTCTAGGAATAAATCCCTAGTCTAATAAAGCTATGCTAAAAACTGAGTAAACAAGCCGGGCGCCGGTGGCTCACGCCTGTAATCCTAGCTACTCAGGAGGCTGAGATCTGAGGATCGCGGTTCAAAGCCAGCCCGGGCAGGAGAGACCGTGAGACTCCTATCTCCAATAAACCACTAGAAAACCGGAAGTGGCGCTGTAGCTCAAGTGGTAGAGCGCTCGCCTTGAGCTGAAGAGCTGAGGGACAAGCGCCCAGGCCCAGAGTTCAAGCCCCACAACCACCAAAAAAAAACAAAAAAAAACAAAAAAAAACAAAAAAAAACTGAGTAAACAAATGATAAGAAAATTTATATTCTATCAAGAAAATTCTTCACATGGATATAAGATAAGCTTCGAAAGAGTGCATCACAAACTAGAACTTTACATTTTGAAAAAACAATAAAAGAGCAGAAAATATTTTTGCTGGTTTAGAAAGTTGAGTTTCTGGGGGTGGGAAGGTGGCTCCGTGGTAGAGCGCTTGCCTTGCATGCATGAGGCCCTGGGTTTGATTCCTCAGCACCACATAAGCAAAAAGAAAAAAGCCGGAAGTGGCGCGGTGGCTCAAGTGGTAGAGTGCTAGCCTTGAGCTGAAGAGCTGAGGGACAGCGCCTAGGCCCAGAGTTTAGGCCCCATGACCAGACACCCCCCCCAAAAAAAAAAAAAAAAAAAAAAAAAGAAAGTTGAGTTTCTCGCTACATATCTCACAGCTAAGACAACAGAATAACATCATTCACACAGATTTTTTTTCTTTTTTTTTGCAAGGGCTGGGTGTGGTTCAAGTAACGGAACATCTGCCTAGCATGTGCTAGGCCCTGAATTAAAACCCAATATTGAAAAAAAATTACCATATATCATGAAAATTACAGTTTAAATACAAAAATAAGTTTAAAAGCTTACCAAATCATGTTTGTCAAAGGTGCTTTGGAGAAATAAATATGCATGATGATTTAATTCAGTAGTGCAATCAGGAGGTATTTTTAGCCTGTTGAAAAATTTAAGAAGAAAATCATTAATCAAATATTAAAATTTAATTTAAAAAAGAAAAAAGTTGCAACAAAACTTTTTGTGGGATGACACCAAGTACATAACATCTTCTCTGAAGCCATTAAGAGCTTTCCAAGCAACATTTCTGGTGTGGTTACAGCATGCTCAAGAAGGGTCAGAATAGTCAGTTCAAAGTGACACACATATCATTCCTAAATATCAAATGAACAGGATGAAATAAAATCTTTATAAGTAATATAGATTAAACTGCAATAGGTTTGTTCTGCCAATAACCAAATTATAAGTTACAATTATGAGCTTAATTTTTTTTTCTGTCTTAACAGTACTGAGATTTTGACTCAGGAACCTAAGCTTGCAGGTACTCTACTGCTGAGCCACACTTCCAGTCCTTTTTTGCACTGCTTACTTTGAGATGGGGTCATGCTTCCTGGACAGGCATGCACTTGGACAAGTACTTGCTACTTTCTATTATAGCTTAATGGATGGACCATAGTCTCTCAAATTTTTCTGCCCAGGGCCGGCCTGGAATTGCTATCCTCCTGATCTCAGCCTCCCACATAACTAACATGCCCAGCTATTGGTTGGAAAAGGAGTCTTGAAAATTTTTCTGCCATGGGCTGGGAAGGTGGCTCAGTGGTAGAGTGCTTGCCTTGCATGCATGAGGCCCTGGGTTTGATTCCTCAGCACCACATAAGCAAAAAGAAAAAAGCCAGAAGTGGCGCTGTGGCTCAAGTGGTAGAGAGCTAGCCTTGAGCTGAAGAGCTGAGAGACAGCGCCCAGGCCCAGAGTTCAGGCCTCATGACCGAAACAAAAAAAAATGAAAAAGAAAATTTTTCTGCCTGGCTAGACTCAAACCACAAACCCAACTACATATTAAGCCCAACTATATAGGCTTAATATCAATCTCCATGTTGAAATGAGTTGAAAATAATGTGAAGAAGGATTTCTTCTTGGTCTCTCTGATCCACCTTAAATGCAGTTCAATGAACAGTGAAATGCAATGAGTTAGGTAACAAAAAGACAAAAACAAGGTAGACTTCAAGTTAAAAAAAAAATTTTCAGTCTTACACTGGTGCTTTACACACCTGTAATCCTAGCTACTCAGGAGGCTGAGGCTGAAATATGGGAATCACAGTTCAAAATTTGCCAGACAGGAGAATTTATGAGACTCTCATCTCGAAATAACAACCAAAAAGCTGGAAATGAAATTGTGGCTCAAGAGGTAACACACCAGCCTTGAGCCCAAAAAAAGAGCACTCAGGGACAAAGCCCAAGCCCTGAGTTCAAGTCTCAGAACCAGCACATCATACACAAATATAAACAGTTTAAACTGGCATAATATTTGCACTTATTTTATGAATCCTAAAGAAAGCAGAGTAACTTCCATTTCCATATCCTCAAATACTATCATTTTTATGTGTTGGAAACATTCAAACTCTTCTTCACTTATTTTGTTTTTGTTAATCAATCATGGGGTTTGAACTCTGGGTCTGGGCACGGTCCCTCAGCTCTTCAGCTCAAGGCGAGCACTCTACCACTTGAGCCACAGCGCCACTTCCAGTATTTTGGTGTAATCAGAGATAAGAGTCACACAGATGTTCCTGCCTGGGCTGGCTTTGAACAGCGATCCTCAGATCTCAGCATCCTGAGTAGTTACAGGCATAAGCCACCGGTGCCTGGCTTCTCCACTTATTTTGAAATCTATAATTATTACAGATTATAGTTATCCAATTATGCTATAGTCCATCAGAAATAATTCTTCCATCCCTAAGTGTATATTGGTATTATTACCAACCTCTACCTTCTCTCTCTCCAATCCCCTCTTGGAATCAGCTTCCACAAATGAGTGAGAACCTTCAGTATTTGTCTTTCTGCAAGTGTCCTATTTCATTTCCTCTAGTCCCATCCATGTGGCCACAAATAACAAACTTCATTTTTTATGGCTGAGTAGCTATCATATATGGCATTTTTGTCATTTACTAATCCACAGATGGGTATCTAATACCTTGTTTGATTCCATAGAATGACTATTGTGACTAGCAGTAAACATAGGAGGGATAGGTTATTTCCTTGGTATGATTTCATTTCCATATAAATGGTAGAAAGATCACAGATCATATGCTAACTCTATTTTTAGCTTTTTTGAGGAACCTCGATACTGTTTTCCATAATGATTGTACTAATTTGCACTGACATCAACAGCATGGTGAGTTCCCCTTTCTCTGTAACCTTCCCAGCATTTTTTTTTTTTGTCTTTTTGATAGCAACAGGCTCCCTACCACTATGAAATCATATTGAAGCCAGATCGTCAATCAGCTCTCTGTAAAATGAGTCAAGTGCTGAAGTATGTAAACTAAAGATGCTAAGGGGGCTGGGAAGGTGGCTCAGTGGTAGAATGCTTGCCTTGCATGCATGAGGCCCTGGGTTCAATTCCTCAGCATCACATAAGCAGAAAAAGCCAGAAGTAGCGCTGTGGCTCAAGTAGTAGAGCACTAGCCTTGAAGCTGAAGAGCTGAGGAACAGTGCCCAGGCCCAGAGTTCAAGTCCCATGACTGACAAAAATAAATTAATTAATTATCTTTAAAAAAAGAGCCAGGCAGCTGGGCGCTGGTGGCTCACGCCTGTAATCCTAGCTACTCAGGAGGCTGAGATCTGAGGATCGCAGTTCAAAGCCAGCCCGGGCAGGAGGGACCGTGAGACTCCTATCTCCAATAAACTACCAGAAAACTGGAAGTGGCTGTAGCTCAATTGGTAGAGCGCTCGCCTTGAGGTGAAGAGCTGAGGGACAGCGCCCAGGCCCAGAGTTCAAGCCCCACGACCGACAAAAAAAAAAAAAGAGCCAGGCACTAGTGGCTCACACCTGAAATCCTAGCTACTCAGGAGGCTAAGATCTGAGGATCACAGTTCAAAGACAGCCTGGGCAGGAAAGACTGTCAGATTCCTATCTCTAATAAACCACCAGAAAACCAGAAGTGGTACCATAGCTCAAGTGGTAGAGCACTCACCTTGAGCTGAAGAGCTGAGGGATAGTGCCCAGGCCCAGAGTTCAAGCCCCACAACTGACCAAAACAAAACAAAACAAAACAAACAAAAAAAAGATGCTAAGGAAGCAACTATAAAAAGGAACATCTCTGGACTAGAAGGTAGGGCAGTATCGACACTACTGATTTTGACACTATCCCTTCAACTGAAAATTAAAGGATGAAACCTTAACTACACTAAAGGTAATAGAGTTAAAATATACCACCGGCAAAAACCTAGATAGAAAGCAACAGATGTTTGGTGATCTATAAATAGTTTGTGGTTTACTTCTGGAATTAAGGTGGGGAGAGCATGGGCACAACCAGTAATGAATGACCTCAGCCATGTTAAGAAGCTTAAGATTTACCTTGTGTCTCAGGAATTAACGTGTGTGTGTGTGTGTGTGTGTGTGTGTGTGTGTGTGTGTGTGTGTGTGTGTGTGTGTGTGTGTGTGTGTGTGTGTGTGTGTGTGTGTGTGTGTGTGTGTGTGTGTGCGCGCGCGCATGCGGTATGTACGTGTGTGTACTAATTTAGCAGAGTTAATAATAAAGTTGGAGAGGTTCAAGTAGTGGCTCTAGGGAGTTATTTTTCAGGAAATATGAAATAAAGTATGAAAGAGATGATTAGTATACATATGCCACAGAGCCCTAACAGATAGGATTTACCATTTTTCTATCTTAAAAAGCACTAAATAGTTTCTTATAGAATGTATCCATTGCAAAAAGGACACAGAAAAGAAAACTTTGTGGATGTCCCAGGACAAATTCATCCATCATTACACAGTCAATGAAAAATCCTGGAAATAGTTGAGTGTCTATAATCCTATTTACTCAGGAGACTTAGACTTGGAGTACACAGTTCAAAGACAGGTTAGACAGAAAACTCCTTCAAGACTCCAGCTCCAAATAATCAGCAAAAAGCTAGACTAGAGGCATGGCTCAACTGGTCAGCCATGAATGAATGATCAAGGAAGTTAAGTCAAGTTAGTACAAGGCCCCTAGTTCAAACCAGTATTGGTAGGAAAATAACAACTACAAACAAAAACTGGGAAATGTGCCAAGAATAAGCAAGTTAGACAAATGAAGTTCCAACTTAGAACTGATTAGCGGATGAGAATCTAATCACAAAGAACTCTATTTCTTATTAATGAGGAAGAGAAAGTAACAAGTCTTTATGAACTGTTACACATACAGCCAGAGGTACTATTTTAAAATAAAATTTTAAAAAGACTGAAAGAGTAAGGAACAGAGTTGAACACCCAAAGGCCAGATAATGCAAAGTTATAATCCCTGAAAAACCTGCTTTTGTGGGTAGAAAAGGCACCCTGCAGCAAGGCATTCTCCTATGTGAGGGCAGCACTTGACACATTTTTAAACAGAGCTCACATAGCATTATCAAAGGAAAATAACCATGTACCAATCAGCTGCTCAGGAAAACTACTTATTTTATCCTGACAAAAGGAAAGAAAAATGCTAACCAACACATATTTGATCTTTGAGTCTAAAACAATGATTATCTGGCATCTTTTTTCTCCTTCAGCAAAATGCATTTTTTTTGGGGGGGGGCGGTCGTGGGGCCTGAACTCTGGGCCTGGGTGCTGTTCCTCAGCTCTTCAGCTCAAGGCTAGCACTCTATCACTTGAGCCACAGCACCACTTCCGGCTTTTTTCTTTTGGCTTATGTGGTGCTGAGGAATCGAACCCAAGGCCTCATGCATGCAAGGCAAGTGCTCTACCACTGAGCCACCTTCCCAGCCCCAGCAAAATGCATTTTAAAAAGATACTTGTATTTTCCATGGGAAGAGAAAAGAAAAATTGGAGCTATACTATAATTAGTGGCTCTCAATTGTGGATGATGTAGTTTCTAAGGGGATATCTGGCAATTTCTAGAGACATTTTTGGTTGTCACAACTGCAAGAATGGGTGTTACTGTTATCTAAGGATGTACTAAACACCCTATAATACACAGGACAGGTTCCATGATAAAGAATTCTAAGGGCTGGAGGCATGGCTTGGTGGTAGAACACTTGCCCAGCAAGTGCAAGCATGAGGCCCTGAATTCAAACTCCATTTCTGTCAGGGGGAAAAAAAAAAGCACAACATAGTATTCAAGGATTTGCCAGGCACAGTGACTCATGCCTGATACCCCAGATATTCAGGATGCAGTGTTGGGAGGATTAAAGCTCAAGAGCAGCCCGGGGAAGAAGTTAGTGAGACCCCCAGATCAACAAATACAATGGGTTTGAAGGTGTGTGCCTGTAATACCAACTATGTGGGAGGCATATATAGGAGATTTGCAGCTAGAGGCCTATAACAGACCAAGAGTAAAACCACATTATAAAAATAACTATAGGGGCTGGGAAGGTGACTCAGTGGTAAAGCACTTGCCTTGCATGCTCGAGGGCCTGGGTTCGATTCCTCAGCACCACGTAAGAAAAAAGCCGGAAGTGGCGCTGTGACTCAAGTGGTAGTGCGCTAGCCTTGGGCTAAAGAGCTGAGGGACAGCACCCAGGCCCAGAGTTCAGGCCCCACAACCGGACCCAAAAAAAAAAAAACTATAGAAAAAAGGGCTTAGGGTATGGCTCAGGGGGTAGTGCTTCTATCTAGCAAGTGAAATATCCTGAATTCAAATCCAAATACTGAAAAAATAAAAATAAAAATCTCTAGTCCAAACTGTCTACAGTGCAGACTGAGAAATAATTCTAAATTATTCCAGAGGAGGTTGAACTAAAACATGTGTTAAGTAAAACATTTAAAATTTGAAATTACTTGGCAAGTGAAATCAATAATAAAACTAAAGGTACGTACAGGGGGAATAAATATTCAGGTGTTAAATCCAGATCATCGTCATAACCAAATCGTCGAAGCACAGTCCAAGTAGTTTCGTGTCTCCCTCTCTGGATAAAAAGCGTGTGTAAAAAGAGAAAACCTGCAATAAAGTACATCAATAAATACAGTTGACATGAAGAAGGGTGCGCAGTCACATGGGAGAAAAACAAGGGAGATTTGAAAACACATATACGCCAGTGTTCATATTGAAGAAAAAAAGAGAGTTGACTGGTGTTTCAACAAAATAGCTCATTTTGAAGGGACCAACACATATACTCAGTTCAGAAGAGAAAGTTAGATGAAAAGGCCAGAATTATATCCCACGGAATATACTGACAGTCACAAAGTTACATAACAAAAACAACTGCAAATAATAAAAGAAAATCTTGTATATATCTTCAATAGAAAATTCTAGATTTTAATTTCCTTTCTTATTTCACTGAGATTCAATGAACTATAAACAGGAACATTCTAATACTTGATAAATTTGATTCATAGATAAATCCCTAAAAGTAATTCCTATTACAGGGATTTAAAGGAAGAATTTTTTTTTTTTTTTTTTTTTGGGTCTGGTCGTGGGGCCTGAACTCTGGGCCTGGGCACTGTCCCTCAGCTCTTCAGCTCAAGGCTAGCGCTCTACCACTTGAGCCCCACTTCCGGCTTTTTCTTCTTTTTGCTTATGTGGTGCTGAGGAATCGAACCCAGGGCCTCATGCATGCAAGGCAAGCGCTCTACCACTGAGCCAACTTCCCAGCCCTAAAGGAAGAATTTTAAGGTACATTTGTTTATTCCAGATTTCTGTGATGAACTTCTATGTTGCTGAGGATCCAACCCATTTCCTTATCTCTAATTTATATTACAAAATAATAATTCTCACCAATAGCATATTCCCCAGCTCAAATATCCAAGTCATATTTTAAGATATTAGTAAATATTAACACTTTCTTAAAGTTAATAATGCTATATAGATATTCATCTTCTGCAAAATTTCAGGCTGATTAATCATGCCTATAATCCTAACTACTAATGAGGATCTCGGCTCAAAGTCTGACAAGGCAGGAAAAGTCCATGAGAATATTAACTCCAATTAACCATCCAAAAGCCAGAAGTAGAACTGTGGCTCAAGTGGCAGAACGCCAGCCTTGAGTGAAAAAGCAAAGGGACAGTAACCAGGCCCTCAGTTCAAGTCCCAGTACTGGCATCAAAATAAATAAATAAATACAACTGAAAATTAAGTAATCTAAAAAGGTGAAAAAAAGGACTGAGGATAATGCTCAGTAGTACAGTGTTTGCTTGTACTTAAAACCTCTTGAGTTTAATCCCCAGCACAGGGGCAGAAAAACACCATTCTCCTACCTTTCAGTGTCAATCCACTGTCAGCTACACCATCACTTATATGTTTTCTGACTACATTCTTGACATCTTCCAGAGCTTGAGGAGCTAACGGAGTGTTGAAACAAATTCTCTAGCAAAAAGAAAAACAACATATAAATTAAATTGAAAACAAACACATAAATAATATTAAGCCAAAAGAAATAAATTAAGATAGGCTCTACTTGGGGGGGGGAGGGGAAGATAGGCTCTACTTTTTTAAGCATGTCATATTTAGAAGAAAAGAAACTTCCAGTTACTGGTATTTTGTTTCTATATCATCAGGCTCTTTGTAGAGCTATGTTACACAAAGCCAAGAAAGCAGAATGATTGAGGGTTTAAACTTCCAAGTTATCTTTAATACAACCATTGTAGACCATGAAATGAAACTATCAAAGAGTCTTCTTAGTTCCTACACATAAGAGTTTTTATATCCTAAGCAAGGACTTAAATAGTTTGATGCAGTAGTTTTACATGAAAAAGACAAAGTCTTAACAATGTATTGTTGGTTAAAGTAAGTTTTTATCGCTTTGATTATTAGCAAAGAAAGAAAAAGCTATACAAATATCTGAAGTAAAGAGAGCTACCTGAAAGAAGTTGAGTTCAGCATCATTGAGTGTACCGTCATTATCCTGATCAGATATTTTAAATATACGAGTAAGGGCTTTTATACATGCTGGTTTCATCTATAAAACATCAAGAAAAGAAACAATTGTTTTAATTAAAGTAAGTTTTTAAAAAATTACAACTTTCAGGGCTGGGAAGGTAGCTCAGCAGGAGAGTGCTTGCCACTCATGTATGAGGCCCTGGGTTCGATTCCTCAGTACCACATAAACAGAAAAGACCAGAAGTGGTACTGTGGTTCAAGTGGTAGAGTGCTAGACTTGAGCTGAAGAGCTCAGGGGCAGTGCCCAGGCCTAGAGTTCAAGCCCCACGACTGACCAAAAAAAAAAAAATTACAATTTTCCTAAGTTATGCTGGGAAAATGATCTCCATCTCGAGGTAGCTATGATTATAGACTTGAAGAACCTCGTCTGACAACATTTCAAACTACAATGACAAAATTTATGAGGCAAGGTCTCATTGATTATATAACATAGGATGGCCTCAAACTTGCAATCTTCCTTCTTAAGAAAGTCATGTGCTACTACCCCTGGCTTTAAAGCGATTTTTTTCTCCTGACACTGGCTACTGAACTCAGGGTCTCACACTCTCATTTTTCTTTCTTGCTCATAGCTGGCATTCTATCACTTGAACCATGACTCTAACCTGGCTTTCTACTGACTACTTAAAGATGGAGCTTCATGGACTTTTCTACACAGTCTAACTTTGAATCATGGTCCTTAGTTCTCAGCCCCAAGTAGCAAGGATTATAGGACTGAACCACCAGCACCCATCTTTAATGTGACTTTAAAGTGCTAACCACCAATCTAGGTCTGGTGCCTCAAACTTGTACATAAATAAAACAACGTAAAGTCTGAAAGTTTTTCAACTTTTACCTATTAAGCAGGTACACCTAAAAAATGAGCAACAGGGGCTGGGAAGGTGGCTCAGTGGTAGAGCGCTTGCCTTGCATGCCTGAGGCCCTGGGTTTAATTCCTCAGCACCACATAAGCAAAAAGAAAAAAAGCTGGAAGTGGCACTGTGGCTCAAGTGGTAGAGCGCTAGCCTTGAGCTGAAGAGCTGAGGGACAGCGCCCAGGCCCAGAGCTCAGGCCCCACAACCAGACCCCCCCTAAAAAAAAAAAAAAAAAAAACACAAAAATGAGCAACAGATGGTAACAATATCTTACTCATATGAGACTAGCAGAAGAGCCAGAGATTAGCAGATTAGCAGAACTAACAAGAGGGCTAAAAACAGAGCAGCAAATGAATAATGGAGACCAGACTTAGAGGGAACTTCAATGTATTACTGGAATAAGGCTTCAGAGGTGAAAACCTGTGGTTATGAAAGTACTTGGCAAATTTCTTTGCTTGTAAAATACAGCACTGGGCTGGGAATGTGGCTAGTGGTACAGTGTTTGCCTAGCATGCATGAAGCCCTGAGTTTGATTCCTTAGTACCACATGTCAGAAAAAGCCAGAAGTGGTGCTATGGCTCAAGTGGTATAATGCTAGCATTGAGCAACAAAAGCAGCTCAGGGACAGTGCCTAGGTCCTGAGTTCAAGCCCCAGGAATAAATAAAATAAAATACAGCATCATGCTGGATCAGGATGGAATGAGTTTCCAACAATGTACTTGGAGATATTTATGACAAGACAATTCAGAAAATACTGAATTAGGAGTAAATGATAGCTGGAATATAGTTCAGTGGTAGAACATTTGTATAATGTACAAAACTCTGAGTTTGATTCCCAGCACTGCAAAAATAAAAACCAAAAAACAGGGCTGGGAAGGTGGCTCAGTGGTAGAGTGCTTGCCTTGCATGTATGAGGCCCTGGGTTCGATTCCTCAACACCACATAAACAGAAAAAGCCGGAAGTGGCACTGTGGCTCAAGTGGTAGAGCGCTTGCCTTGAGTTGAAGAGCTCAGGGACAGCACCCAGGCCCAGAGTTCAGGTCCACAACCGGCCAAAAAAAAAAAAAAACCACACATGCACATCACATACACACAAAACAAAAAACAAAAAGCAGGGGGGGAAAAAAGAGGAAATTAAAAAGAAGCATCTCAATAAAGGAATAACAAATAAACCAAGAACAAGGAAGATAACTAAGGTCAGATTAAGTGCCAACTCAGATTTTTTTTTTTTAAACCAGGGTCAGCACTTTTTCTATAAAAGGTCATATGACAAATATTTTAGCCTTGGAGCCAATAAGCAAGATCATGGACTATAGAGAAAAAGAAAAATTTTAATTCCAGTGTTTTTACTGAAAAAATTAAAAATACAGTAGTCCTAAGATTTTGTTTTCCACTAGTCCAATTCTTTTTGGAGGAATAATGTTTTGTTTAATTGGAACTTAAAGTCAGCATTTGTGACTGTAAAATGTACATATGTTAATGGTAATCTGTAATGAAACTGTTTTATCTTTAAAAAGTGTCTTTTTAGCTGGGAGCTGGTGGCTCATGCCTATAATCATAGCTACTCAAGAGGTTGAGATCTGAGGATTGCAGTTCAAAGCCAGCCCAGGCAGGAAAGTCTGTGAGACTCATATCCAATTAACCAACAAAAAACCTGAAGTGGCGCTGTGGCTCAAGTGGTAGAGCGCTAGCCTTGAATCTTGAGCTGAAGGACAGCACCTAGGCCCAGAGTTCAAGCCCCACGACCAACAAAAAAAGAAAAAAGTCTTTTTCTACAAATCTACACTCAGTAGGGATACATATCCACAGATATGATTTTTAGCAAATTCATTACTTGGAAGGCATTTATAGAATTTTATTCTTTCCTTCGTACTTGCCATTTAACATGTCATTACACTGCAGATTAATCAGTTCCAGTTGAAGGTTTATAGCTAACTGGATTATGCAACCTTCTTTGGCTTGATGCTAGAATTGAAGGTTGATCTGTGTGTGTGTACGCGCATATATATACACACACACATACATATGCTTTGTCATCTAAAAATCTACTCTTTTCACTGAAACACACACTTGAAAGGGGCAAATTTTATGTGATTTATATTTAAAAATTCAATCAATTCTAAGTCTACGGAAAACTTTTGTTCAATTTTAGGTATTTCAGTAAGAAATTATTGTTTTCTTAGCTATAAAACAAAAAAAAGAAGCCAGGCATCAGTGGCTCACACCTGTAATCCTGGCTACTCAGGAGACTGAGATCTGAAGACCGAGGTTTGAAGCTAGCCTAGGCAGAAAAGTCCACAAGACTCTTATCTCCAATAAACTACTCCCCCAAAAAGCCAGAAGTGGAGCTGTAGCTCAAGGGTTGAAGCACTAGCCTTTGAGCACAAAAGCTCAGGAGCAGCATCTAGGCCCTGAGTTAAAGGCTCAGGAACAGTGTGCACATATGCACGCATGTGCGTGCGCACATGCACGCACACACACACACACACACACACACACACACAAGTATATTCAAATTGAATTATATATTATACCTAGGTCAAGAAACTATACAAGTAGACTATTTGTTAAGTTCTTGAAGTGTTTGTTTTTATTGTTATCAATTCTGTTCTAATAGAACTTCCTGAAATAATAATTAACCTAGAAAACATTCTGAGTATTTACTGTAAATGTCATTGAAGTGCCCAGAAAAATTTAACAATAAGCAATACATTTCAATTTCAGTAGTTGTACTTTTACAAACACATTTGATTTACTACAAACTACTAGCATACTTGAGTTATTCCTCTATACAGGCCTCTAGAAACAGAATATGAAATACCTCCTTTTCCTCTGGGCAGTACAAAGGTCCTGTAGGATGAAGAACAGCTTTCTGTGCATAGTAAAAGAGCTCTGATATATTCTTCAGGTTTTTTGCTGAACACTGAAAAAAAAGTTTTAAATTTTATATTCTGAAATCAACTATGAGAGACAAAAACTTTTTTTTTTTTTTTTTTGGTCAGTCACGGGCTTGAACTCAGGGCCTGGGTGTTGACCTGAGCTTTCTCAAGACTAGTACTCTACCACTTTGAAACACAGTGCCACTTCTGGTTTTCTGGTGATTAATTGGAGCTAAGAGCCTCATGGACTTTCCTGACTGGGCTGGCTTTGAACTGCAATCCTCAGATCTCAGCCTCCTGAATAGCTAGGACTATAGGCATGAACCACCTGTGTCTGGCCTCAAAAAAAAAAAAAAAAAAAAGAACACACACACAACACACACATATATATAATATATGTATATATATGTTGTGGAACTTGGAACTCAAGGACTGGGCACTGTCCCTGAACCTCTTTGTGCTTGCTCAAGGTGAGCACTCTACCACTTGAGCCACAGTGCCACTTCTAGTTTTTGAGTGGTTAATTGGAAATGAGAATCTCACAGCACTTTTCTGCTCAGGGTGGCTTTCAACCACAATCCTCAGATGTTAGCCTCCTAAGCAGCTAGGATTATAGGGGTGAGCCACAAGCACTGGTCTCAAAAACATTTTTAACTATTAATATAAAATATCAATATAAATAAGATTCCATTAATAACCTGAAAAATGCATTTTTCTTTAATAAATGCCTAGAAAAAGTTTAGAAGCCAACTACAAGTTTTCTTTGTCATTTGGTTCAAATGACTCACAAAGTACAGATAATTCGTTGCATCCCACATCATTACCCTCTCCTAATCAGAACCTCAAGTTAGTAAAAATTTGCCAACACTAAATTTCCAAATCAAATGATGAGACATACCTCCACACACGTTTCTATTTCTGTATATTGGTTCATAATAGGAAGGATGGTCTCCATGCTACTGTATTCCACCAAATCAGATTTGTTCCCAACTAGTATTAAAGGCAGCCTGAAACAAAGTAAGTTGCAATAAGGAAGGTAAGACATTAAACTTACATTTTAATTTATATCTTAATCTATCCTAACTAAAAACCTTTAATCTCCCCAACATAAAGCCTCTACTTTATTCAGGTCAAGCATTCCAGTGAAACAGGTTCATTAATTCATTCAACACATATTTACAGAGTATTTATTATAAGAAGCTACACACTCAGACAAGAACTCAAGACAGAGAAAAGTCCTCACCATTTGAATAATGCAAACCACAAAAATAAACAAATACAAATAATTTCCAAATCAGTATTATGAAAGAACTCCATAGGGGACCATAGAGTAATGGGAGGAAGCTAATTATCAATAGCAATCAAGGAAAGACTTCTCTGAGAAAGTGGCTTTTTAGGGGAAAAAAAAAAAAAAAGGACAAGATGGAATCTATCATGTAACAGGGAAAAGCTAACTGAGAAGAGACAGCATGTCCAAAAGCTCCGAAAGAACATTCTGGAGGGGTTAAATAACGGGGGAAAAAATGCCAAAGTGGAGAGTACTAAGTATCAAAAAAGGGTTATAATATAGGAATGGAGAATCAAAGGCCAAATACCTAATGATTTACAAGCTGCAGTAAGGAATATGGATTTTATTGTTAGTGTGAATAGGAAGCATTGAAAGGTTACAAGCAGGACATGAACAACATTTTAGAGATATATAATGAAATATTTACAGCTTGCTTCAAAATTGCACCAGTGGCTCACACCGGTACTTCCTAGCTATTCAGGAAGCTTTGATCTGAGGATCACAGTTCCAAGCCAGCCCAGGCAGGCAAATCTATTCGATTCTTATCTCCAATTAACTGCTAAAACAGTTGTAAGCAGAGCTGTGGCTCAAGTGGTAGTGTGCTGCTCTTGCACAAAAAAGAACAAGGCCCTGAGTTCAAGCCCAAAACCAGTACACACACACACACACACACACACACACACACACACACACACACACACACACACACACACACACACACACACACACACACACACACACACACACACACACACACACACACACACACACACACACACACACACACACACGGGAGGTAATGATTAAACAAGGTAACTGAAAGATCATCCTGAAGTTGACTGACAAGATAGATAGGAATCCATACACTATTCTCTCCATATGTTCGTTTTTGTGTATGTGGGTTCGGTCCTGAGGTTTTTACTGAAGATCTAGATAGAGATAAGAGTCTCATGGATGTTCCTGCCTGAGCTGACTTCAAACTGGGACCCTCAGATCTCAGCCTCCTAAGTAGCTAGGATTACAGGTGTGAGCCACCAGTGCCTGGCTTTCTCCATACATTCTCTCCACTGGTGCTTAAATTCAAGGCCTGAGAGCTTTATGTGAGCTTCTTTTGCTCAAGGCTAGTGCTCTACCACTTGTGCCACAGCTCTACTTCTGGTTCTTTTGGTAGTTTAGTGGAAATAAGAGCCTCCATAGACTTTCCTGTCAAGGATGGTTTTGAATCATGATCTCTAGGTTGCAGCCTCCTAAGTAGCTATGATTACAGGTGTGAGACATGGGTATCCAACTATATATTCTTAAATGTTTGATTTTTTTTTTCAAGAAAAGTTCTGGGTACAGGAATGCCTAATGACCCCGGCTATACAGGAAATATAGATTGGGAGGACTAGATTCAAGGTCTGTACTAGGCAAAATTCTGAGACTTTATACAAAAAATAATTAAAGCATACAAAGGTTAGGAATGTGGCTCAGTTTCGTAGAGTACCTGCTTAGCAAGCATGAGGCCCTAAGTTTACACTCAAGTATGAGAGAGAATGAGAGTGCCCAAGAGAGAGCAAGAGCAAGAAAGAGAAAGAGAGAAAAAGAGAGAGAGAAAGAGACAAAGAGACAAAGAGACAGAGAAAGAGAGAATGGATTAATATGGTGATCTGGATTAGAGAAGTAAAAATTAAGTTGGAAATATTTATATTTGTGCTATATTTTAGAAACAGAATGAATAGATTAAATATAGGATCTGAGGGAATGACAAAAATCAAGAAAAAATAAAGGGTTGAGAGTATAGTTCAGTTGTAGAGGGCTTGTCTAGCATGTAGGAAGCCCTGGATATGATTGCTAGAACTGAAAGGGAAGGGGAATAAGCACACACACACACACACACACACACACACACACACACACACACACACACACACACACACACACACACACACACACACGCACAGGCACACGCGTGCGCGCGTGCCTACACACCCACACACTATTTGGGGGCTAGAAAAAATGCGTAGATTTATAAGACAGAAGACTGAGGGGTTGTTTCTTGGTAGAGGGAGAAGACAGAGAATTAAGGATTTTCTTTTAAGACACATGATATCTGAGCGGCATATGGGAAATCCAAATGGGTTATCAAAAACCAGCCTAGTAGAGAAGTTACTTGTGAATCCTAAAGACAGTGTGGAAGTGAAGCAAATTCTTACCAGACTCCAGATTCCTTCAGAAACATTTTGCAGCATTAAGTTCACCCTCCTGGTATGACCAATATGCTTAAAAGGACTGACCCACAATGTCACTCAAATACAGATTTCTAACACAGCCAGGAGGATTTCCAAAAAAAAAAAAATAGTTGTTGATAACCACAGATATACATCAGAGTAATTTATAGAGCTTAAACATGTACATGTCCAAATCTCATTCCGAAGTTATAAATTCTAAAATTGCAGGTTGGGATGAAAGCATCTATATTTTTTTGTTTGTTTGTTTGTTTTTTTGTCGGTCGTGGGGCTTGAACTCTGGGCCTGGGCACTGTCCCTCAGCTCTTCAGCTCAAGGCGAGCGCTCTACCACTTGAGCTACAGCGCCACTTCCGGTTTTCTGGTGGTTTATTGGAGATAGGAGTCTCACGGTCTCTCCTGCCTGGGCTGGCTTTGAACCTCGATCCTCAGATCTCAGCCTCCTGAGTAGCTAGGATTACAGGCGTGAGCCACCAGCGCCCGGCAGCATCTATATTTTTTTTAAGTACCTCATGTGACAGTGATAGGCAACTATCACTAAAAACCATTGTGACAGTGGTCCAAAACAGAAGAACAGAATATAAAGTGTAACCACCTCCTATTTAGGAAGCTGAGATATAAAGCTAAAAATGCTTAATTCAGTGGCCCAAACTAGTGTTTGATAGATCCTGGCAAAAGTACCTTCTCTGAAACTTATCGCCTAGAAATGATTCAAACAAGAGCAAATATAAGGAGCACATGGATGCTACCCAAGGCAGATTTTCCAAGGTAGTTGGTCCAATACATGTAACCTATTACGGTGAAGGGAATATTCTTTATCTACAACATCCATTACTGTAACCACTACAACTACACCTAAGCTCCTGAAACATGGCTGAATATTCTTTATCTACAACATCCATTACTGTAACCACTACAACTACACTAAGCTCCTGAAACATGGCTAAGTGTGTCAGAAGACTTTCTGTGCTTGCTACCTTATCAATAATTCACCACAAAGTTTAAAATAGGATAAAAAGGAACTGTAAGGAACATATGAGGCCATCTCAGTCACAAAATGATCCTTCCATAAATATTTAAGATATACATACGTAAGACCACATCTGTTTAGAACCAAATCTTCAGTTTCAAAGCACAAACACACTCAACTAAAAGGGAAATCTAAAAAACTAAGGACCAGATGTGTACAATTAATAAATTATACATACTGAATTAATTTGACTTTCCTAACTTTTTTATTGTTATTATAAAGGTGATATACAGAGGGGTTTCAGTTACATAAGTCAGGTAATGAATAAATTTCTTTTTGGACAATGTTACCTCTTCCCTTGTTCTCCCCCAGTTTTTCCCTCCCATCCCCAGACTTTCCTAACATTTAAAAAAACTTTAAATGCTTTATAAATATGTCCATTTAAATAGTATTTTAACATTGTTTTCATTTTGGCTTAACATTTAAAACATTTATGCCTAGAACTACTATTCAGCTCAGAAAAATAGACAGACCATTCCCTATCACTTTTGTATCTTCCAAAGAAGTACAAGGAAATCTCCCTGCAGGAATTCCTAAATGAAAATCTCCAGGGTTTTCTTTTCTTTTTAAGATGACTTATAAAAGTGCTCATAAAGCCAGGTGCCAGTGGCTCACGCCTGTAAGCCTAGCTACTTAGGAGGCTGAGATCTGAGGGTCACAGTTCAAAGCCAGCCCAGGCAGGAAAGTCCCATGAGACTCTTATTTCTAATAAACAACTCAGAAAAGTGGAAATGGCACTGTGGCTCAAGTGGTAGAGTGCTTGCCTTGAGCTGAAGAGCAGAGGGACAGCACCCAGCCTAGAGTTCAAGCCCCACGACCTACCAAAAAAAAAAAAAGTGCTCATAAGCCAGGCACCGGTGGCTCACGTCTATAATCCTAGCTACTCAGGAGGTTGAGATCTGAGGATCATGGTTCAAAGCCAGCTCAGGCAGGAAAGTCTGTGAGATTCTTATCTCCAATTAACCACCAGAAAACTGGAAGTGGCACTGTGGCTCAAGTGGTAGAGCATTCGCCTTGAGCTGAAGAGCTCAGGGACAGTGCCCAGGCCCAGAGTTCGTCCCATGGCCAGAAAGTGCTTATATATTATTTCATTTGATTCTCAACATAATCACATACAGCCAACACAATTACTACCCCTATTCCTACTTTCAGATGAGGAAATTAAATGAAGTCTTGGAAATCGAATGAATAATAGAGTTTGTAAGTGGTGAAAACAAATTTCAAGAAGGAGGCAACAATGCTTGATAAGAAATGTATTCACAGCCGGGCGCTGGTGGCTCACGCCTGTAATCCTAGCTACTCAGGAGGCTGAGATCTGAGGATCGCGGTTCAAAGCCAGCCCGAGCAGGAAAGACCGTGAGACTCCTATCTCCAATAAACCACCAGAAAACCGGAAGTGGTGCTGTAGCTCAAGTGGTAGAGCGCTCGCCTTGAGCTGAAGAGCTGAGGGACAGCGCCCAGGCCCAGAGTTCAAGCCTCACGACCGACAAAAAAAAAAAAGAAATGTATTCACTATCTTGCCCGTGTAATTGTAACCCCTCTGTATGATAATTTCATAATTTACAAAAAACAAACAAATTTCAAAGGTTGCTAATAGTTTTTCAAGGACTACGCTCTGACATAAACCATGGTGAATACAATCAAGAACAACTGCTCACACTGTGAGTAAAATTATCAAACTAATCTATCAGTAATTGTGAATCTTTATAGTTCCAGAGCTCGGTTATTTTTGCTTTGCTTTCAAATGTATTTACTGCTTCAAGAAAGGTGTGTGGGGTGTATGGAGGCTGAGTGAACAGAGAGATAAACTGACAATGCAGATATGGCAAAATGTTAACAAATGGTGGAGCTAAGTGAAAGATTCATAGATGTTCTCTATTATTTCTTACATCCTTCCTCTAAGTTTGAAACTTTTTTTTTTGTCGGTAGTTGGCTTTGAATTCTGAGCCTGAGCGTGGTCCCTTAGCTCTTCAGGTCAAGGCTAGCTCTCCACCACTTGAGCTACAGCGCCACTTCCGGTTTTCTGGTGGTTTACTGGAGATAAGAGTTTCACGAACTTTCCTGCCTAGGCTGGCTTTGAGCAGTGATCCTCAGATCTCAGCCTCCTGAGTAGCTAGGATTATAGGTATGAGCCACCAGCGCCTGGCCCTAAATTTGAAACTTTTTAATATAGTTTAAGAGGAAAAAAAAAACTATACATACCTGCTGTCTTTGTCTGTTCTTTCATTTATGAGAGGAATCCATCGACTTGTAACCTAAAATGAAAATAAGAGCTAAACAATGATGCCTATTAGAAAAGCACTTTGTCCATAAATTTCCAAACTGAAGATCAACTTTAAAAGTGCCCCATCAACATGAGTGGTAGGTAGCACTTAGAAGGCTGGGGCAGAAGTTACATAAGTGCAAGGCCACCCTGGGCTACATAATTAGAGTTATGTCTCAAAAATCTAAAACAGCTGGGTACTTCTAGTGACTTAGGAGACTGAGATCTGAGGATCATGGTTCAGAGACACTCAGGGAAGAAAAGTATAAAGATTCTTTTATCTCCAATTAACCAGCAAAGCGCTGGAGGTGGAGGTATACCTCAAGTGGCAGAATACCACCCTTGAGCAGAAAAGGCTGAGATGGTGTTCAGACCCTAAGTGCAAGCCCCAGTACCAGCATCAAAAAACAAAAACAAAACAAAACAATAAACCACACAAAACAAGTCAACCAAACTAAAAAGGAACTCAGAACCAAAAAAGAAAAGCAAAGCCAGGCGCTGGTGGCTCATGCCTATAATCCTAGCTACTCAGGAGGCTGAGATCTGAAGATCAAGGTTCAAAGCCAGCCTGGGCAGGAAAGTCTGTAAGACTCTTATCTCCAATAAACAACCAGAAAACCGGAAGTGGTGCTGTAGCTCAAGTGGTAGAGCACTCGTCATGAGCTGAAAAGCTGAGAGACAGCACCCAGGCCCAGAGTTCAAGCCCCATGACCAATAAAAAAAAAAAAGAAAAAAAAGAAAAGCAGAATAAAATGCCTCATAGAAATTTTATTTTATTTATTTATTTATTTGTTGGGAAATTTTACTACATGGGGCTGGGAATGTGGCTTAGTGGTAGAGTGCTTGCCTAGCATGCATGATTGCCTAGCATGCATGGGCTTGATTCCTTAGTACCACATAAACAGAAAAAGCCAGAAGTGTCGCTATGGCTCAAGTGGTAGTGGGCTAGCCTTGAGCAAAAGAAATTCAGGGACAGTACCCAGGCCCTGAGTTCAAGCCCCAGGACCTACCAAAAAAAAAGAAAAAAAGAAAGAAATTTTACTAAATATAGTTGAATATAGTGGGGTAAAAAGTTATACATTCATACCTTATCAATAGAATGTTTATTGTTAACAGCATAAACTATGCAGATGACATTTGCCTAGAAAAAAAATTAACAGATTAATGATATTTAAACAATAAAATACCAACAGTAGCATTTGACTAACAACCAGTTAATATTTTATGGCCAAAGGAAGACAAATATTGGGGGGAAGGTAAAAGAAGCTGGGATGTAGCTCAGTAACAAAGTGCTTGCCTAACAAGTTCAACATCCTGGGTTTGATCCCCAGTACCAAAAAAAGAAAAGACAAAAAAAAAAAAATGGAGGAAGAAAACAAACTATTAGAGGAAAATATTCCCAAGGACTTAGAGCAAAAAGTACATACTCAACAGGTGTGTGTGTATATGCATGCACACACAAGCACATATGTGTGAATATGATCAAAGTAATTCATATACATGTATGATTACAGAATAATAAAACCCATTAAAAATTGTTTTGAAAAGAAGAGTGAGTTCAACAAAGGATCAGACCAACTGAAACATTTCATTCTGACAGTAAGGAAAGACTCACCAGGACAAAGCTCATCCTATCAATGGTAGCCTGAGAGACCATTTAAAGAACAACATTTTAAAAACAATGGTCAGGGCCAGAGGCATAGCTCAAGTGGTAGAATGCCTGCCTAGAAAGGAAGGGCTCTGACTTCAAACCGCAGTACCACACCCCAAAAAAGTTCTATATTAAAAAAGTTCAGATAAGAAATGATTTTCTCATACTCCAATGGAGTTGTTTGTGACAACCTTTCCAAAAGAAACTAAAAACTGGGTATCTGACACTAAAGCCCATCCATGCCTGTCTACCTTCCAACTGGACAGAAACTTGTACCCTCGCCTTTCTATTACCTGTTTTTTGTTTTTTGGGGGGGTTTTTTGGGTCCAGTCGAGGCCTGGGTGCTGTCCCTCAGCTTGTCAGCTCAAGGCTAGTGCTCTACCACTTGAGCCACAGAGCTACTTCCAGCTTTTGTTCTTTTTGCTTATATGGTGCTGGGGAATCGAATCCAGGGCCTCATGCATGCAAGGCAAGTGCTCCACCACTGAGCCACCTTTCCAGCCCCTATCAGTTATTTTTATTGGTACAAAAAAACTTATATATAGCCCCGTGCTATATATAAATACTCACAAAACAAAAACAACCTTAAAATAAAAGGACATTTACTTCATGCCACTCCTAATAGCCCTAGGCATTACATAAGGAGGAACTGGAATTGAAGGAACTGTCTTTTCTTCCTGGTTTACAAAAACTATTACTTGAAATAGCCAATGTTCTGGATAACCTAGGCCAAACTCTCACTAATATATAAAAACAAATTAAATTAACTCTTCAGTGGCAGTACCTTAACAAAACATTAGACATGCTCACTACTGTCCAAAGGAAATGAAACCTGTGCTATGTTGGGGAAAGACTAATGCTTTAGAGTTAAAAAATAAGGACAAATTCAAATAACATTCATAAATGGTCATCAAGTCTCTTCACTTAAAGAACAAGCCACCCAAGGATGGCTCTCATGGAAAAATACCTAGTTGTAGTTGTACTAGCTCCTCCCTTCCTTGGACTGCTAGTATCTATTTGACATCTTTTTGCCATTGGAACTTGCTTTATTAGCCTTTTAAGCAGATTTGCTTCTACTTACTAAGTTACAAATGATGCTACAAGTGGCTTTCATCCCCTACCATCTGACTCTCCAGTGCTGCTTAAACCCCTGGATCTAGCTTCCATATACATTCTTTTTGTTGTTGTTGTTGTTGTTGTTTTGTTTTTTGTTTTGGGTCTGGTTGTGGGGCCTGAACTCTGAGCCTGGGCACTGTCCCTCAGCTCTTCAAGCTCAAGGCTAGAGCTCTACCACTTGAGCCACAGCATCACTTCCGGCTTTTTTCATTTTGCTTATGTGGTGCTGAGGAATCAAACCCAGGGCCTCAGGCATGCAAGGCAAGCACTCTACCACTGAGCCACCTTCCCAGCCCCTATATACATTCATTTTGATAATCAATGAGATCCTGCTGTGTTCCCAAGGACTACTCCATAAGACTCTGCCAGAACAACAAATATGCAGGCAGGGACACCTCTACAACTTTATTCAGCTCAAATAAATTATAAGATGAAATATTTTCCACACTAAAACTAGGATTGGTTTTATTTGGTCAAGGAAGATGTGAAGGAGATAAGGAGACATGGCAAACAGAGAAATATCAAGTCCAGGTGAGCCAAGTGCACAAAATAGGCTAGGGTAAAATGAGGAAGCAAAGTCAAACCTGGGAAATGGGGCTGGGAATGAAGCTTAGTGGTAGAGTCCTTGCCTAGCATGAAGCCCTGGGTTTGATTCCTCAGTAACACATAAACAGAAAAAGCCAGAAGTGCCACTGTGCCTCAAGTGGTAGAGAGCTAGCTTTGAGTAAAAGAAGTTCAGGGATAGTATGTAGGCCCTGAGTTCAAGCTCCAGTACTGGAAAAAAAAAAAAAAATCCCTCGAAATGGGCAAGGTGGAATGCAGATATGAAAACTGAGCTGTCAGGCACATGCAAAATTTGAACCATGGTCTGACAAAAGGACAGCCAGTCAATAGGGTCCACAAATAAGATGGAAAGCTAATCAACAAAATCCCACGAACCCCACAAAAGCCTGTTCACAACCATGTATTAGTGCAGTCAAGGTAGCAGAAGCAGCAATAACAGCAACAGCACTAATTCTCTTCTACTAGCTGTCCATTGTATCTCTCTTGTATCAGCATCCTAATAAACATTTGTTCCTCAAAAATGATAATAAAACAAAAACAGGAGGAGAAAATGAAGAAAAATAAATTGAGTGAATTTGATCAATGTACATTATATGTATTTAAGTTGCTCAATGATTCCTCCTTATAGAATAAATGTATGCTAATAAAAAATACTCAAACCTGGTAATCACAACAAGAAACTGAAATTTCTTGGTGAGAGAATATAAATAGTAGATTCACAGAATTATTATTCTCCCTCAAAAAAAAAAAAAAAAAAAGAAAAGAAAAAGAAAAAAGAAACCAGGGCTGGGAAGGTGGCTCAGTGGTAGAGCACTTGCCTTGCATGCATGAGGTCCTGGGTTCGATTCCTCAGCACCACATAAGCAAAAAGAAAAAAGCCGGAAGTGGCGCTGTGGCTCAAGTGGTAGAGTGCTAGCCTTGAGCTGAAGAGCTGAGGGACAGCGCCCAGGCCCAGAGTTCAGGCCCCACGACTGGACCCAAAAAAAAAAAAAAAAAAGAAAAAGAAAAAAGAAACCAAAACTCTATAATTGCTTTTTCAAAACTTACCTGGGATATTTCTTGATGAAGTTGTTCATCACTCTGTTCTGCTTCTACAAATGACCAAAAAAAAAAAAAAAAATCAGTGTTTTAAACATTTTTATAACAAATAGGCTATGTAACATCCACCTAAGAAAATGACATTGTATAGTAGCAGAGACAAGGGCAAGTCAGGGAAAGAAAAAGTTGTTCTGAGATAAGGAAGCTGGCTAGCAATGAAAGACAAGTCTACAAGAGGATAACTGAGGCTCAGAAGGGCAGAGGCATTGTGAGATAAATCTAGGTCAGCATCTGATCCACAGTTCAAACAGGTCAAGCAAAAGAGATCAGCAACCTAAGATAAAAGACTGAGAGCTTGAAGGGCACTGGAAGCTCACGCCGGTAATCCTAGCTACTAAGGAAGCTGAGATCTGAGGATCAACGTTCAAAGCCAGCACAGGCAAGGAAAGCCCGTGAAACTCTTATCTTCAATTAACCACCCAAAAACCAGAAGTGGCCCTGTGGCTCAAGTGGTACCCTTGAGCTGAAGAGCTCAGGGTCAGTGCTGAGGCCCAGAGTTCAAGCCCCACAACCGACAAAAAAAAAAAAGACTGAGGGCTTTACAGTTAGCTCAGACAAGAATCTACAGACATAGAGTCGAAAAGGCCAGAGAATCTGGGTAATACAGGGTAGAAATCTAGATAGCAGGTAGGGGGTTGGCGGCATGGCTCAGGTGGTAGGACATCTGCCAATGAGCAATAACTCTCAGATACCAAGTTCGAGTCCCAGTTTCAGATAAAAGAGAGAGGAAAAAAAAGAAATAATGGGTTGGAAGTGTGGCTCTGCTAGATTGCTAGTAGATGAGCGAAAGCATTAGGTATTCAATTTGTGTTCTGGTCTAGGACCTAAAAAAAAGACAGTAGGTGAGAGAAATAATAACCAGGGCCTCAAAGCAAAACTACAGCTTGCCCATGAATGATCAAGAATTCCCTCTCTAGCCATAATTGCTCTCAATGGGTAAATGAACATGCAATCCCACAAGTAAATGACATGCATAAGGATCAGAAGCATAGATATGAAGAGCAAAATAATCACTGACATATTTAGGTCACCTTAGGTTATAAACCCCTGCTCCCTGCCAAATGTGTGCTGTTTTTGCACATAGTTTAATACTATTTTATACTATGTTAAATAATTGACCACATCTTTAATATTTTCTATATTTTGAGTAACCAGTGGGCTAACATTGAAGTGAATTAATTATGTGGCTGCATAGAAAAGAAACTGTAAATAAAGCTAGTTATGAGACTGACTGAAGCATGAAGTGTCACTTTGCCTCAGCTACCAGTATAATGCTGACCAACAGATATAATCAAAGCAACAGTTATCTTTAAAAAGGCAAAACAAGCTTAAAATTTCAACATGCCTCCAACTCAAAACTTAATGAGATACTTCAAAGGAGTGCCCAGTAAAATCAAGAAGAGGATCAAAAGTGGTGATTCACCTGACAATCCTAATGCCTGCAACCTGGCCTGATTTTCTTTCCAAACTCTTCTACACTATTCAGTCTTCAGACTGGTAGCCTTGGTAAGCAAAACCATGCCTTTGGGAAGAGCACGGTGGTGGTGTGGTGAGGTAATCTTAGGACTTAGATAAGCCTGAAAGTTGAATCCTTGTTATATGTGATCTTGGGCAAAGCTGATTAACCTCCCTGGGCCACATTTTCCTCAGCGAGTAAAGGAAGTCAACACCTACTCCTTGGCTGGGTAAATGAAATGGATGCATAGGAGCTGTGGCCCAACCACAACAACTTGATAGTTTGCATAGTACTTAATCTCACAGGACACACAAATATATCACTGTCCTTCCCCAGTTTATTTTATTTACTTAAGTTATTCATTCATTCATTTATTCATTTATTCATTGTGCTGGCCCTGGTTTAAACTCATCCAGGGCACTGTCCCTGAGCTTTATTGCTCAAGGTTGGCACTTTACCACTGGAGCTGTAGCTTTTATGGTGGCTAATTGGTGATGAGGGTCTCACAGACTTTACTGCCCAAACTAGCTTCAAACTGTGATCTTTACATCTCAGCCTCCTGAGTAGTAGGATTACAGGCATAAGCCAGCAGCGTCTGGCTCTTCTTGTCTGAAGAGCAACCACTACTTCTTTCCTGAATCAAATGCAACTAACTCATTCACTTGGCCACTTACTATGTGTTATGACTATGGCAAGCTGGAGATGGGGACATTTTTATGGATATCAAAAGGACATAGTTCCGAACTTCAAGGACCTTTTGGTTTAACTTTTTCTTAAAAGGAAGACATCTGGAGAATTACAACTAGCTATAGTACATAATGTCTCAACAAAAACCAAAAAAAGTAAGGGATTAATGAAAGCTTTTATCTGCTTTGATGTGGTTGATATTACAGTCAGTAACTTCTCCTTTTGACCTGCAAATAATCCTGTGCACACAATCATATTACTCATAAACTTATAAAAAGTGGGATAGTAGCCAGGCACCAGTAGCTCACACCCTTAATCCTAGCTACTCAGGAAGCTGAGATGTGAGGATCACAGTCTGAAGCCAGCCAGGGCAGGAAAGTCTGTGAGACTCTTATCTCCAATAAACTACTCAGAAAAAGCCAGAAGTGGCGCTGTGGTTCAAGTGGTAGAGCTACTAGCCTTGAGCACAGAGAGGCTCAGGAACAGAGCCCAAATATAAGTTCAAGTCCCAGGACTGGCAAAAAAAAAAAAAAAGGGGGGGGGAGAAGTGGTAATAAATACAATTTCCTAGATTTATGCAAGAGACAGATTAAAGAATTTTAAAGAAAGAAAAATTAATGAGAAATTTTATATTCTTTCTTTTTTTTTTTTTTTTTTTTTTGTCGGTCGTGGGGCTTGAACTCTGGGCCTGGGTGCTGTCCCTCAGCTCTTCAGCTCAAGGCGAGCACTCTACCACTTGAGCTACAGTGCCACTTCCGGTTTTCTGGTGGTTATTGGAGATAGGAGTCTCACGGTCTCTCCTGCCCGGGCTGGCTTTGAACCACGATCCTCAGATCTCAGCCTCCTGAGTAGCTAGGATTACAGGCGAGAGCCACCAGCGCCCGGCTTCTACTGAGATTCTTATATCCAATTAATTAGCAAAAGCCAACTGCAGTTCAAATGGTATAACAAAGCTCCTGGAAAAAAAAAGCTAAGCAAAAATGCAAGGCCCTGAGTTCAAATCCCAATACTAAAAATGAATGAAAAAATGCATATTCTAGAAAAAAACAGTACTTTAATGATTGAAAAGAAATGAAAAAGTAAATAGTAGTTAGATATAGTGGAGCACATCTGTAACCCCAGATACTGGTATAGAAAGAGGTAAGAAGGCAGAGAGTTTGAGGCCTGCTTAAGCAATTTAGCTGAGACTCTCTCAAAATAAGAATTTAAAAATATGTTGGGGATGTGGCACAGTGGTACAGTGTTTGCCAAAAACATGCAAGGCTTTGGGCTCCATCTCTAACACTACAAACAAAACAAAAGAAGCTGGGCACAGGTGGCTCACACTTGTAATCCTAGCTACTCAGGAGGCTGAGACCTAAAGATCACAGTTTGAAGCCAGCAACGGCAGGAAAGTCAGTGAGACTTGTCTCCAATTAACCACTAAAAACTGGAAGTGGCAAGTGGCACTATGGCTCAAAGTGGTAGAGTGCTAGCCTTGAGCAAAAAGAGCTCAGAGACAGCATCCAAGCCCAAAGTTCAAGTCCTATGATTGGAGGAGAGAGGGAGAGAGGGAGAGAGGTAAGGGGAGGGGGAGGGGGAGAGTAAGAGAGTGGGAGAGTGAGAGAGGAAGGGAGGGAGGGAGGGAGGGCGGGAGGGAGGGAGGGAGGGGGGAAGGGAAGTGGGACAGGGCAGAAGGAAGGAAAAGAAAGAAGCAATATATAGAGTTTTTACATTTCATTAGAAGCAAAATCACAAGCTTCTAATATATAAGCAAGCTAATATCTGTTTGAATTATTTTATTTGTGACAAAGGTTGACAAATTAAAAAATTAATTTGAATTCAATAAATTCTTTTTTTTGTTGTTTTTTTTTTGTTTTTTTTTGGGGGGGCCCAGGCGTGGGGCCTGAACTCTGGGCCTGGGCGCTGTCCCTCAGCTCTTCAGCTCAAGGCTAGCGCTCTACCACTTGAGCCACAGCACCACTTCCAGCTTTTTTCTTTTTTTTTTTTTTTTTTTTTTGGGTCCGGTCGTGGGGCCTGAACTCTGGGCCTGGGCGCTGTCCCTCAGCTCTTCAGCTCAAGGCTAGCGCTCTACCACTTGAGCCACAGCACCACTTCCAGCTTTTTTCTTTTTTTTTTTTTTTTTTTTTGGGTCCGGTCGTGGGGCCTGAACTCTGGGCCTGGGCACTGTCCCTCAGCTCTTCAGCTCAAGGCTAGCACTCTACCACTTGAGCCATAGCGCCACTTCCAGCTTTTTTTCTTTTTGCTTATGTGGTGCTGAGGAATCGAACCCAGGGCCTCATGCATGCAAGGCAAGCGCTCTACCACTGAGCCATCTTCCCAGCCCCTCCAGCTTTTTTCTTTTTTCTTATGTGGTACTGAGGAATTGAACCCAGGGCCTCATGCATGCAAGGCAAGCGCTCTACCACTGAGCCACCTTCCCAGCCCAATAAATTCTTTTTTTTTTTTTGCATGCCAATACTGGAGGTTAGACTCAGGGTCTGGCTGTTGGTAGTTAATTGGATTATAAGCATGAGCTACTTGCACTTGGCTTCAATAAATTCTTTTTTTTTTTTTTTATGCTGGCCTTGAGGCTTGAACTCAGAGCCTTGGTATTATTCTTGAGCTCTAGTGCTCAAGGCTTAGTGCTCTCCACTTGAGCCACAGTCCAATTCCAGCTTTTTGGGGGGTGGTTATTTGGAGATTAAGAGTCTCACAGACTTCCTGCCCAGGCTAGTTTGTTTTTTTTTTTTTTTTTTGGGGGTCCGGTCGTGGGGCCTGAACTCTGGGCCTAGGTGCTGTCCCTCAGCTCTTCAGCTCAAGGCTAGCGCTCTACCACTTGAGTCACAGTGCCACTTCCGGCTTTTTACTTATGTGGTGCTGAGGAATCGAACCCAGGGCCTCGAGCATGCAAGGGTGCTCTACCACTGAGCCACCTTCCCAGCCCCCTGCCCAGGCTAGTTTTGAACCACAATCCTCAGATCTCAGCCTCCTGAGTAGCTAGGATTACAGGTGTGAGCCACAGGTTCCCATCTTATCAATAAGTTCTTAATTCAAAATCCTTTCTAAATAATGTATATGCCTGGATGCCTAAAAACAAAGTTGACTTACCTCTCTGTAAACATTTTAGGAGGGTAATGGTTTATCCATTGGTTTATCCTCTTATTATTCCAACTTATTTCACATTATTATGGAACCCAACTAGTATTTTGGAGACAGAGAACAAATGGAGGAAAGGGGTAGAATACAGGTTGGTAGAGATAATAGGAAAGGATCATATACTACAATTTAAAAAAGACCATTTCTGTCTGAATATTTAGGAAAATTCACTGAGTCTGTTTTCAAGAATACTGAAAAATGCTATCACTTATAAGAGGCCATTCATTACCTGAATAATCTACAATGTGTGTTGGAACCCTCTCTGGGGTGACATCAGCTGGAATGGTGATTTCTTCGGCCCGAGGAGGAACCTTTGTTTACAAATAAAGAAAAAAAATGGATATTCTCAAAGTTGTTAACAGACTATGTAAATTTATCCACATTAACCTTTTTCATATAAAGCTATTCTCACAAGTATTTGTTGTACTTATAAATGCTTCTTTTTGTGCTTTCCCAAAGACACAAATATATATATATATATATATATATATATATATACATATATATATATATATATATATATATACTATAGAATAAAACATTTTAAGCAATACAAATAAAAACAAAAAGACTTGGGCTGGGAAGGTGGCTCAGTGGTAGAGCACTTGCCTTGCATGCATGAGGCCCTGGGTTCCATTCCTCAGCACCACATAAGCAGGGGGGGGGGGGGAGCCGGAAGTGGTGTTGTGGCTCAAGTGGTAGAGTGCTAGCCTTGAGCTGAAGAGCTGAGGGACAGCGCCCAGGCCCAGAGTTCAGGCCCCACAACCGGACCCAAAAAAAAAGACTTTTTTATTTAAAAAAAGCTCATTTCTGCCTTTGCAGGCAAGAACATACTAAGGTTTATCAGACAAAAACAATTTCGAAGTTAATCTGGTGTTTCAAATATTAGACTTTTTAAATACATTGTTTTCATTCTGTTCTGCTTAAGGCTTAAGATACTTTACAAATTAGAAGCTGTATTAATCCACAAGGATTATCAGAGACTAGGGTATGGCTGAATGGTAGCATGCTTGCCTACACGTGTAAGGTCTATGGTTCAATCCTCAGCACTGTAAAAACCCACAAAATAAATTAAGATGAAAAGCACTCCACCAGGCACAGGCTGTTCATGCCTGTAATCCTAGCTACTCAGGAGGCTGAGACCTGAGGATTGTGGTTCAAAGCCAGCCTGGGCAGGAAAGTCAGTGAGACGCTTTACCTATTAATAACAGAAAAAATCAGAAATAGGGCTGTGGCTCAAGTGGTTGAGTGCTAGCCTTGAGCAAAAAGCTGCCCCTGGGACAGCACTCAGGCACAGAGTTCAAGCCAAGGACTGGCAAATAAGAAGAAAAGCATTCCAATCTTCAATAAACTAATAAAATACCAAAATAGTTTTCTTCTAGAAGAGAACTTGTTGGCTATATCTTATATTTAATAATTCTATGTTTCAAAAAGATTGTATGACTTTAGTTAATTACAAACCCCTTCCTTATCCACACTCAAAAGGCCTAGGATAAAACAGTTCTAAACTAAAACTTTTATAGGAAGTGGTTGTAAATTAATGTTACAATGATTCTACAAATGAAAATACACTTCATTTTTCAAATTAAATAAGTATTACTTAACCACCTTTCTTGAGTTGAGGAGAAAAGCAAAAGAAATAATGAACATAATATCATAGTTGTAAATGTCAAAAATATTACCACATGGAGAATGTAGATCACATGCTTAGCAGGCACATGGCCCTAGTTCAACACCAGAAATACTCAGAAAATACAAACACATGATACATCAAATTCTTATATGAACAATAAAATTACAGTTTAGGTAGGAACCTAAACAAGAATAAAGAGTAAATAGAAATTACAGTATTAACAATAATTGCTATGTAAGAAAGAAAAAGAAAGCTGGGCGGCAGTGGCTCACACCTGTAATCTTAGCTACTCAGGAGGCTGAGGTCTGAGTGACATCGTTCAAAGCCAGCCCAGGTAGGAAAGTCCATTATCTCCAATTAACCACCGGAAAACCAGAAGTGGCACTGTAACTCAAAGTGGTAGAGTGAAAGCCTTGAGTGAAAGAGCTCAGGGACAGCGTCCAGGCCCTGAGTTCAAGCCCCACAACTGAAAAAAAAAAAAAAAAGTATAACCCCTGTTTTCACTGTATTTTATGTCAGTGCCCTGCATCTTGTATATACACTTCTCTAATTTGGGGAGGGGAAGGGAAAAAACAAAATGCTTACATAGGGATACAGGTTGACCAATTGTAACAATGAGATGTACAAGACACTATATTGAAAAAATGAACTTTACAATTTAGGTGCGGGGGGGGGGGGTTGTGGGGTACTTGTGGAGGTGGGAGTTGGAAAGGATGGTACGGGAAAAACAAAGGAGGAGGCAACAATGCTTGATAGGAAATGTACTCATTACCTTGCTAATGTAACTGTAACCCCTCTGTACAGTATTTTTACAATAAAAAAGTATTTAAAAAAAAAAAAGATACAGGGGCTGAGAAGGTGGCTCAATGGTAGAGCGCTTGCCTTGCATGCCTGAGGTGCTGGGTTCGATTCCTCAGTACCACATAAGCAGGAAAAAAAAAAAGCCGGAAGTGGTGCTATGGCTCAAGTGGTAGCATGCTAGCCTTGAGCTGAAGAGCTAAGGGACAGCGCCCAGGCCCAGAGTTCAGGCCCCACAACCCGAACAAAAAAAAAATTATATATATATATATATATATATATATATATATATATATATATATATATATATATTCCCATTTTTTAAAAAAGAAAAATCATTTTCATCCCACTGCACTAACGCCAGTCCTCATAACAAGGTCCTAACTTTATAAATGGGCTTGGCAAACATCCTCCCATACTGGAACCTCAAAATATAACTAAATATATGTCAGTGGTAATAAACCCAATATTGGGTGGATGGGATTTCACTATGATTAAAGTCATCTTACTTGAAACCACAATTCTTTTGAAGTAAGCAAGGTTAGAACAGATTAATTTCTTTGCAATTCTGGGAAATGAACAAAGGACCTTTGTGCATAGCAGGCAAGTGCTTTCCCAATTAAGCCATTACCTCAGCCATAGTTTCCTCATTTGTAAAATGAGAGGTAGGTACATACTAATCCAGGATTCAGATAAATATGTCAGGATCCAAGTGGTTTCAACAAAACACACCTCAAAGACTACTAGATACTGTCAGGCAGAAAGCAAGCAGGGATCCAGACCTTTCAATCTAATTTCAACTCAGGAAACATATCTTTTTTTTATCTTTTGGGCTTCTGAGTAATTTATTCTTAAGAAAGAATGGGCTGGGGTATGTATGGCTCAGTGGTAGAATGCTTAATAGCATCCTAAAGGCCTGGGGTTCAATCCCCAGCAATGCAAAAGAAAGAAAGAGATAGGCCAGGCACTGGTGGCACATGCCTGTAATCCTAGTTACTCAAGAGTCTAAGATCTAGCCGGGCGCTGGTGGCTCATGCCTATAATCCTAGCTACTCAGAAGGCTGAGATCTGAGGATCGAGGTTCAAAGCCAGCCCGGGCAGGAAAGACCGTGAGACTCCTAACTCCAATAAACCACCAGAAAACCGGAAGTGGCACTGAAGCTCAAGTGGCAGAGTGCTAGCCTTGAGCTGAAGAGCTGAGGGACAGCGCCCAGGTCCAGAGTTCAAGCCCCTCAACAGACAAAAAAAAAAAAAAAAAAAGTCTAAAATCTGAGGATCATGGTTCAAAGCCAGACCAGGGAGAAAGTTTTTGAGACTCTCCAACTCCAATTAACTACCAGAAAACCATAAGTAGAGCTGTGGCTCAAAGTGGTAGAGCATAAGCCTTGAGTGAAAGAGCTCAGAGACAGTGCCTAGGGCCCTGAGTTCAAGCACCATGACCAACCAAAAGAAAGAGGGAGAGAAAAGGGAGGGGAGAGAGGGAGGGAGAAGGAGAGAGGGAGAGAGGGAAGAGGGGGAGAGAGAGAAAGAGAGAGGGGGGAGAGGGAGAAAGGAGAGAGGGAGAGAAGCAGGAAGAAGCAAGAAAAGATCACACCTTTTAGAGAAGATAAATATGTTCTAGGCAAAGAGCAGGAAATGAAAAAGACTTAAGCAAACTTAAATCTAGTTGGTTCTTTCTTTAAGATAATCTCTTTAAACTAATACCTTTTAAAAAGTTAGAATTGTTGGACCAGGTACCAGTGGTTCACGCCTATAACCCTAGCTACTCAGGAAACTGAAATTGATAACCATCATTGGAAGCCAGCTAGGGCAGGAAAGTCCTGAGACTGTTATGTCCAATTAACCACTAAAAAGCCAAAAGTGGAGCTGTGGCTCAAGTGATAGAGCACCAGCCTTGAGCAAAAAAACTCAGGGACAGAACACAAAACCCTGAGTTAAACCTCTAGGACTGGCACCAAAAAAAAAAAAAAAAGAAGAAGAAAAGAAGTTATAATTGTTGAAAGGAAACACATGCAATTAAAGATAGAATATATTTTACTTTAACTTACTTTTGATTAAAAAATCTTAACATATAAAAAACAAAATTAAAATTTTTACCTCTTCTGGGAATTCTTCACTGACCAGAGACATAATCAGTGATGTCTTTCCAACTCTAGCTGTGAAAAGAAAAACCATGATTTTATTGATGTGCTCAGGTTCATCACAAGCTCAAATCCAGCAGTCATAGAGGGAGTATGTTACTTACTAGCTAAAATCAAAAGCATGCAAACTTAGTACACTACTTAATAGTGTGTATTCAAGACACATTCTGGTGGCTCATATGTAATCCTAGCTACTAAGGAGGCTGAAATCTGAGGATCACAGTTTGAAGCCAGTTGGGGCAGACAAATCCTGGAGACTCTTATCTCTATTTAGCCAGGAAAAAAAAAGTGGAAGTATGGTTCAAAGTGACAAAGCACCAACTGTAAGCAGAAAAAGTCAATACCCTAAGTTTAAACCCCATTACCATCACTATATATATATATATATATAATCTATCTCCAGGGGCTGGGAAGGTGGCTCAGTGGTAGAGTGCTTGCCTTGCATTCATGAAGGCCCTGGGTTCCAGTCCTCAGCACCACATAAGCAGAAAAAGCCAGAAGTGGTGCTGCAGCTCAAGTGGTAAAGCACTAGCCTTAAGCTATAGAGCTGAAGGACAGCACCCAGGCCCAGAATTCAAGCCCCACAACTGATCAAAAAAAAAAAAAAAATCCAGCCGGGCAACGGTGGCTCATGCCTGTAATCCTAGCTACTCAGGAGACTGAGATCTGGGGATCACAGTTCAAAGCCAGCCTCAGCAGGAGTCTATGAGACTCTTGTCTCCAATAAACCACCAGAAAACCAGAAGTGGTAGAGCAGCAGCCTTGAGCTGAAGAACTCAGGGACAGTGTCCAGGCTAAGAGTTTAAGCACCACCCCTCCCCCCAAAAAAAATCTTTCTCCAAATCATGCCTATAATCTTAAATATGCAGGAGACTGAGATCCAGAGGACTCTGGTTCAGAGACAACCCAAGCAGAAGCAAAAGTCTATCAGATTGTCTCCAAAAATAACTAGCAAAAACCCAGGCCCAAGTGGTAACACATGGCTCAAGTGGTAGAGCACCAGCTGAACAAGCTAACTGAGTAAGCTTAGTGAATTCAAGGCCCTAAATTCAAGCCCTAGTAAAAAAAGAGAGAGGGGAAGAGGGAGAGAAAGGGAAAAAATGGAAGGGAAAGGGAGAGAAAGGAGAGGGAGAGAGAAAAAAATTTCCTGTGGCTCAGACACACTGCATGCTATAATCCCAGCCCTTTAGAGGCTGAGGCACAGTGTCTCACTTAAAAACACACCATCACTATTAAAACAACAACAACAAAAAAAAAACTACAGCATTAGTTTTTGAGACTGCTATGAGGATTCATTGGATGAAGACTGGGGCATGGCTAAATGATAAAACATTTGGGCAAGCAAGCTGGAGGCCAAGTTCAAACCCTAGTACTGAAAAAACAAATATTGTATTGTCTTATCTTTCTTTTTCCTTTTTTTCTTTTCTTTTTCCCTCCATCCTTTCCTTTTTTTGGGGGGGGGGGGGTCCGGTCGTGGGGCCCGAACTCTGGGCCTGGGTGCTGTCCCTCAGCTCTTCACCTCAAGGCTAGTGCTCTACCACTGAGTCACCTTCCCAGACCTCTTTTTTCTTTCTTTTTGAGACAATATCTCACTATGTAGCCTATGCTGGCCTGGAACTCATGATCCTCCTGCCTTAGCCTCCTGAGTTCTGGGATCCCAGAAGTGAACCCACATGTATGGTCTAAATGAATTTATTATCCTGACAATAAACACTACACTGTTTCTAAGTTTTCACTTTTATAAATAATGCTGTAATTAGTATTTCTACAGAATAAATTACTTAAAGTGAAACCTAAGAGCACATATAATCTCTTCTGTTAATGTTGTTGAACTGCTTCTAATAAGGAATAAAACAATTGATATTTTCAACAAAAAAAAATAATCAGTATGCTTATTTCTATTTTTTATGCTGATTCTTTCTTTGCTTCCTTTTTTGCCAGTCCTGGGGCTTGAACTCAGGGCCTGGGCACTGTCCTGAGCTTCCTTTTGCTCAAGGCTAGCACTCTATCACTTAAGCCACAGCATCACTTCCGACTTTTTCTGTTTATGTGGTACTAAGGAATCAAACCCAGCCTGGGCTTCATACATGCTAAGCAGGCACTCTACCACTAAGCTACATTCTCAGCCCCTATTCTTTCTTTTTATTAGAGATAAAAACAAAGATAAAAACAAAGAAACCTTGTTACATTTACTACTTTACTAATTTTTTTGGGGGGAGGGGGTCCGGTCGTGGGGCCTCAACTCTGGGCCTGGGTGCTGTCCCTCAGCTCTTCAGCTCAAGGCTAGCTCTCTACCACTTGAGCCACAGCGCCTCTTCTGCCTTTTTTTTCTTTTTGCTTATGTGGTGCTGAGGAATTGAACCCAGGGCCTCAGGCATGCAAGGGAAGTGCTCTACCACTGAGCCACCTTCCCAGCCCCTACTTTAGTAATTTTTTTAACCTTTGCTTCAAACTTTATCCCAGGTCTCTTCAGCTTAGCAAGAAAGAAAGAAAGGAAAGAAAGAAAGAAAGAAAGAAAGAAAGAAAGAAAGAAAGAAAGAAAGAAGAAAGAGCGAGAGAGAGGGAGGGAAGGAGGGAGGGAGGGAGGGAGGAAGGAAGGAAGGAAGGAAAGAAGGAAGGAAGGAAGGAAGGAAGGAAGGAAGGAAGGAAAAGAAGAGAAAATGAAGTGTGTATGAACAAAAACTGAAGTCTAGCTGGGCGCTGGTAGCTCACACCTGTAATCCTAGTTACACAGGAGGCTGAGATCTGAGGATCTCGGTTCAAAGCCAGCCAGGGCAGGAAAGTCTGTGAAACTATCTCCGATAAACCACCAGAAAACCAGAAGTGGCGCTGTAGCTCAACTGGTAGAACACTAGCCTTGAGCTGAAGAGTTGAGGGACAGTGCTCAGGCCCAGAGTTCAAGCCCCACGACTGACCAAAAAAAACTGAAGTGTGTATGAACAAAAACTAAAAAGACAGCTAGGTGCCAGTGGCTCATACCTGTAATTCTAGCTACTCAGCAGGCTGAGATATGAGAATCACAGTTCAAAGCCAGCCCAGGCAGGAATGTCCATGAGACTCCAATTAACCACAAAAATAACCTGGAAGTGGGGCTGTGGTTCAAGTGATAAGAGTGCTAGCTTTACACAGGAAAAAAGGCACAGGGACAGTGCTCAGGCTCTGAATTTCAACCCCTAGGCACACACATGCACGCACTCACATAGCTTATATATATATAATATAATATTATATAACATAACATAATATAGCAGCTTCTATAGCTACTAATTGTATCTTCTTCAAAGTTGACTCTGTTGTTTGCCTCTTCTTGGAAGTCTCATTAAAATTCCCCACAAGTGCCAGGTGCTGATGGCTCATTACATACACCCCTAGCTATTCAGGAGGCTGAGATGAGAATAGTGCTGTGAAGCCAGCCAGGACAGAAAAGTCCATGACACTCTTATCTCCAGTTAATCACCAAAAAGCTGGAAGGAGAGCTACAGCCTAAGTGGCAGAGTACGAGCCTTGAGCAAAAGAAGAGACAGTGCACAGGCCCTGAGTTCAAACCCCAAGACTGGCAAAAAAAAAAAAAAAAAGTAGTACTAGATATTTACATTTAGTAGTACTAAATATTTATATTGTATGGTTTATCTCAGAACATCTAGAAAACATATATAATTTAAGAAAAAGTACACTTTAAGTAGTAGCATATCACTAGAAATGATAAATTCCACAAGTTCTATCTATTTTAACTGTGTGTGGGGAAATGATTTGGCAGGGACTTTTATCTAAGAACAAAGCCAATATAAGATTCAGGAATGGGGCTGGGAAGGTGGCTCAGTGGTAGAGCGCTTGCCTTGCATGCATGAGGCTCTGGGCTCAATTCCTTAGCACCACATAAGCAAAAAAGCCGGAAGTGGTGCTGTGGCTCAAGTGGTAGAGTGCTTGCCTTGAGCTGAAGAGCTGAGGAACAGCGCCCAGGCCCAGAGTTCAGGCCCCACGACCGGACCCAAAAAAAAAAAAAAAAACTTGCTTACTTGTACCCACCTTTTCACAGATTTCTTTTTTAATAGCCTCTTCATTGTAGCTTTACTTAAGGTCTCAGCAATTCTAGCCCTTCATCTAGCTCAGCTAACATCCATAATAGTCACCCTAATTCCACATGATTATGATAATAAAGGCAAAAGTATTACCTTAAAAGTGAGCCAAGTCACTAGTGATAAGAATGCCTATCCAGTAAGTAAAAGACCTTAAATTCAAACTTCAGCATAACACTCTCTCTCTTACACACACACACACACACACACACACACACACACACACACACACACACACACACACACACACACACACACACACACACAATTCTCTTATTCCAGCATCAGGAATCCTATACCTTGTACCTCTTACTTTTTGTTGTAGGCAACTGATGCTTTAGTAACTGATACATCTGGAAAAGAGAAAAGAGTATGTGTGATAATAACACACACTGAATAACAACCAGAGCTCTCTGTGGACCATCTTACAGGAGAATTCATCTGCTGTGTAGTCTCATATCAAGTCCTGTACTTTCTGAAATTTATTTTAGTAGTAGTATAATTCCCAGGTATTCAAAATAACAAGCCTTTCAAAAGATCCAATCCCTGTATAACTCCTGTGACCTTTGAATTTGTGGGCCTTACTGGTCCCAACAGCAATGAATATTTTTCCCTAGTCTCCAAAATGTCACCACTTCTGCCAACACAAATATTCTCAAAAACTCTCCCATTATGAAGAACCCTCCTGGTATCTTAAACATTTCTTTTTTTTCTTTTCCCAGTCCTGGGGTTTGAACTCAGGGTTAGGGTACTGTCCCTGAGCTTCTTTTGCTCAAGGCTAGCACTATACCTCTTGAGCCACAGCGCCACCTCCAGCTTTTTCTGTTCTGTGGTACTGAGGAATCAAACTAAGGGCTTCAAGCATGCTAGGCAAGCACTCTACCAATGGGCCATTTCCCAGCCTGTATCTTAAACATTTCTATGTTCCAACTCTTAATCTACTATGTTAAGAATAGAGGAAGCCAGGCACAGATGGCTCACACCTGTAATCCTAGCTACTCAGGAGGCTCAGATCTGAGGATCGCAGTTCAAAGCAAACCCAGGCAAGAAAGTCTGTGAGACTCTTATCTCCAATTAACCATCAGAAAACTGGAAGTGGTGCTGGGGTTCAAGTGACAGAGTACTAGCCTTGAGCTGAAGAGCTCAGGGACAGTGCCCAGGCCCTGAGTTCCCATGACCAACAAAACAAAACAAAACAATACAAAAAAAAAAAAGAAGAAAGAGGAGGAAGAGGAAAGATAAAGAAACAGATACTATTCAATAACTAAGATGCTCCTCAGTAAAGAAAAACAAGTCCCAGGCTGGGAAGGTGGCTCAGTGGTAGAGCGCTTGCCTTGCATGCATAAGGCCCTGGGTTCGATTCCTCAGCACCACATAAGCAGAAAAAAAAAAAAGCTGAAGTGGTGCTGTGGCTCAAGTGGTAGAGGGCTAGCCTTGAGCTGAAGAGCTGAGGGACAGCGCCCAGGCCCAGAGTTCAGGCCCCACAACTGGACCAAAAAAAAAAAAAAAACAAAAAAACAAAACAAGAAAAACAAGTCCCACTCTTGGTCCTTGAGAAGTGTGCCTACCTAAATACTCTTTAAGATCTTGAATCTTCCCATAATCCCCTTTTCAGAAAGGCACTGTGTGTGTGTGTGTGTGTGTGTGTGTGTGTGTGTGTGTGTGTGTGTGTGTGTGTGTGTGTGACTACTCAAAGACTATCATGTTATCATGTGACTTTAAAATCACTTCTCAAAAAAATTACTAAGAAGCCGGGCGCTGGTGGCTCACGCCTGTAATCCTAGCTACTCAGGAGGCTGAGATCTGAGGATCATGGTTCAAAGCCAGCCCGGGCAGGAGAGACTGTGAGACTCCTATCTCCAATAAACCACCAGAAAACCGGAAGTGGCGCTGTAGCTCAAGTGGTAGAGCGCTCGCCTTGAACTGAAGAGCTGAGGGACAGCGCCCAGGCCCAGAGTTCAAGTCCCACAACCGACAAAAAAAAAAAAAAAAAAAAAAAAAAAAAAATTACTAAGAGCTGGACACTGGTGGCTAACGCCTGTAATCCTAGCTACTCAGGAAGCCAAGACCTGAGAATCACGGTTCAAAGCCAGCCAGGGCAGGAAAGTCCGTGAGACTCTTATCTCCCATAAACCACTAGGAAACCGGAAGTGTCGCTGTGGCTCAAGCTGTAGAGCTCTTGCCTTGAGCTAAAGAGCGCAAGGACAGAGCCCAAGCCCAGAGTTCAAGCCCCACGACCGACAAAAAAAAAAAAAAAATCACTGAACCAGGGCTAGGAATGTGGTTTAGAGGTACAGTGCTTGCCTAGCATGCATGAAGCCCTGGGTTCAATTCCTTAGTACCATGTAAACAGAAAAAGCCAGAAGTGATGCCATGGCTCAAGTGGTAGAGTGTTAGCTTTTAGCAAAAGCAGCTCAGGGTCAGTGCCAAGGGCCTGAGTTCAAGCCCGGACTGGCAAAAAAAAAAAAAATCATTGATCCACAAAGCAATCAAAACTGAGTTAATCACCAACACTGCAAATATAGTTTCCTCAGTAAAGAAAGTCAAAGACTTGGGGCTGGGAAGGTGGTTCAGTGGTAGAGTGCTTGCCTTGCATGCATGAGACCCAGGGTTCGATTCCTGAGCACCATATAAGCAGAAAAAGCCAGAAGTGGCCCTGTGGCTCAAGTAGTAGAGCGCTAGCTTGAGCTGAAGAGCTGAGGGACAGCACCCAGGCCCAGAGTTCAGACTTCATGACTGACAAAAAAAGAAAAAGAAAAAAAAGTCAAAGACTTTCTTTTTAACCCCAGTCAGGCAGGACCCCTTCACAAAATTCAGATTTCCAAAAGGCATTCCCTATTACCTTCCCTCACTATCACTCTCAAAACTTTTCCTCATCCATACCACATGCTCCTGCTTGGGATTAAACCCAGGGTTAGGTCATCCCTCAAAACTTATTAGAACAACCTTTTTCCTGGTTAGTTTCCTGCTTTTTTCTGTACCTCCTCCATCTCCAGTGATAGTTTCACAACACATTCTTACAATATTGGGGTTTGTACATAGGGCCTTGAGCTTGCTAGGCTGGCACTCTGCCACTTGAGCCACCCCTCCACCCAAACATAGCTTTCTTCCCAGCTCAGTTCATTAGTCCAAAGGGCAGTTCTACCTGTCTGAGCAGAATCCTTCCAAACCACAAATCAGTCACCAGGTATATTCTAACAGGCAAGTACCTGAGACAAGAAAGGAAACATTCTGAGAAGGCAATGTAAATACTACAGTTAAACAGTTGTACTTATGTGTGAACATACAGACAAGGAGTGGAGATATCTTAGTTTGAGTTAACTAATCTCAGTTACCTCTTACCATATAGTATTTTTATTTATACATATTCTGTCTCATCTGGAAAAGAATTTAAGGCCATTTGCCACTCAACACAATATAAAAATTCCACCAGCTATGTAAAGTAAAAGACTTTTTAAAAAAATCAACATACAGGGGCTGGGAAGGTGGTTCAGTGGTAGAGCGCTTGCCTTGCATGCTCAAGGCCCTGGGTTCGATTCCTCAGCACCACATAAGCAAAAAGAAAAAAGCCGGAAGTGGCGCTGTGGCTCAAGTGGTAGAGCATTAGCCTTGAGCTGAAGATCTGTGGTAGAGCGCTAGCCTTGAGCTGAAGAGCTGAGGGACAGTGCCCAGGCCCAGAGTTCAGGCCCCACAAAAAAAAAAAAAAATCAACATAAAAATTCAAGAATTGCTAGGCTCCAGTGTCTCACGCCTGTAATCCTAGCTACTCAGGAGGCTGAGATTTGAGGATCACAGTTCAAAGTCAGCCCAGGCAGGAAAGTCTGAGACACTCTTATCTCCAATAAGCCAATAGAAAACCGGAAGTGGTTCTGTGCTCAAGCGGTAGAGCCTTGAGCTGAAGAGCACAAGGACAGTGTCCAAGCCCAGAGTTCAAGCCCCATGACCGACAAATAAATAAAGAAATAAATAAAGTCAAGAATTATTTCCTTTTTATTTTTCGGTTCTTTTTATCTCTTCAAGTAAAAGCAAAGTCTGAGGTATAGGCTAGCATTTATTTTAGAAGACAACTTCCTGAAATCATTTTAGTCATTGCTTTTTATTCTGTGTTTTCTTGTTGAGTTATCATACTTAAAAAAAAAAATTAAGGAGCTGGGTGCTGGTGGCTCACGCCTGTAATCCTAGCTACTCAGGAGGCTGAGATCGGAGGATCGCGGTTCAAAGCCAGCCCGGGCAGGAGAGACCGTGAGACTCCTATCTCCAATAAACCACCAGAAAACCAGAAGTGGTGCTGTAGCTCAAGTGGTAGTGCTAGCCTTGAGCTGAAGAGCTGAGGGATAGCGCCCAGGCCCAGAGTTCAGGCCCCACGACTGGACCCAAAAAAAAAAAAAAAAAATTAAACTGGGGTCAGGCACTGGTGGCTCATGGCTATAATCCTAGCTACTCAGGAGGCTGAGATCTGAGGATCACAGTTCAAAGCCAGCCGGGACAGGAACATCCGTGAGACTCTTATCTCCAATTAACCACCAGAAAACCAGAAGGGGCTCTGTGGCTCAAGTGGTAGAGCCTTAGCCTTGAGCTGAAGAGCTCAGGGACAGCATCCAGGCCCAGAGTTCAAGACCCATCACCACCACCAACAACAAAATTAAATTGAGTAGAATAATAATAATCATAAACTGATATGATAAATGGAAACTCCTTTGTACAACTACTTAAGATCATAAAAATATAATTTAAAAAATAAAGATTAAATTCCAATTTAAATTATACATTTATGGGCTGGTAATGTGGTTTCATGGTAGAGTGCTAGCATGCATGAAGCACTGAGTTCAATTCCTCGGTACCACATTAACAGAAAAAGCCAGAAGTGGTCCTGTGGCTTAGGTGGTAGAGCACCAACCTTGAGCAAAAGAGCTCAGGAACAGTGCCCAGGCTCTGAGATCAAGCCCCAGGGCTGGCAACACAAAAACAAAAACAAATTATACATTTACATCTGGTATATTTGGGTGGTATTTTATTGCCAAGGATATTTGAACACACAGAGTCCATTCTCATGAAGAGCTTATTCTGTTCACCCTCACCTATGAATATTGAAACCTACTCTCTACTGTCATTTTTGCTTCTCCAGCACTAGCTGAGCTCTAATGTTGATCGGGCTTGAAGGAGAGTAATAGGTTATAGATGTGAGACTGCTTTGATCTACAGACCACATCACCAGCATATGGTCAAAGAAATCTTCCTTGGGAATAATGCTATTATTTCTTCAAATGCTAAGGATTACCAATTAAAAATATAACTCCAGGGGCTGGGAAGGTGGCTCAGTGGTAGAGCGATTGCCTTGCATGCATGAGGCCCTGGGTTCGATTCCTCAGCACCACATAAGCAAAAAGAAAAAAGCCAGAAGTGGCATTGTGGTTCAAGTGGTAGAGCACTAGCCTTGAGCTGAAGAGCTGAGGGACAGCACCCAGGCCCAGAGTTCAGGCACCACGACTGGACCCAAAAAAAAAAAAAAAAAAAAAATATATATATATATATATATATATATATATATATATATATATATATATATATAAAACTCCATAGTCACCCTACTCCCTTTAGTGTGTTTTAATTACAGTTACTTAGGAAGGGTTACTTAGACAAGGCTTATTAATAAATAAACAGATAAAATGAGTCAATTCTTTTGATCTTAGGTGTTTAGTAAGAAAAATTGCCAATATATCTGGTAGATCAGTAACTGGAACTGTAGAATGTTATTTCTGCTTCATGAATATCAGGAATTTGCTGCCATATCAATGCTTAAAAAAATGTGATGAAAAGACAAAGGAGTTTGTAGCCTGTATAAACCCAGATAATTTATTCTATAGTAATGAATTATGTTTTCCATGGATGACCTACTTAGAAGCATGGAGTCTCAGACAGGAGATATGTTGTGTTGAACTGGATCAGAGACTGTCCTTGGGGATAACTGTGGCCTTGCTTTTTGTAGATCATTTCAACATTTCTCAGGCAAAATGAATAGAAAATAGACTGGGGGGGGGGGGGAGATGGGAAGGGATGGGAAGGGGAAACAAAGGAGGAGGCAACAATGCTTGATAAGAAAGGTACTCATTACCTTGCTCATGTAATTGTAACCCTTCTGTATGGTATTTTCACAATAAAAAAAAAACTGAAAAAAAAAAAATGAAAGAAAGAAAATAGACTAGAGAACACAAGGTGTCTACCCCCTCCTTTTTTTTTTTGTCAGTCGTGGAGCTTTAACTCGGGGCCTGGGTGCTGTCCCTGAGCTCTTCAGCTCAAGGCTAGCACTCTACCACCTGAGCCACAGCACCACTTCCAGTTTTCTGGTGATTTATTGGAGATAAGAGTGGACTTTCCTGCCCGGGCTGGCTCTGAACCTTGACCCTCAGATCTCAGCCTCCTTAAATAGCTAGGATTACAGGTCTAAGCTACCGGCGCCCAGCAAGATTAGATGTCTAAAGAACAATTTTTTTATCTTTCAAATTAATGCTCATATTTATATTAATATATCAAATAAAATTATATTCTATGTATTTGATTATGAATTCATTGTAAATTATTTTATTATAAAATATACTTTATATGTGATATTTGTATAATTACAAATATAAAAATCTTTATAATAGGGGCTGGGAAGGTGGCTCAATGGTAGAGTGCTTGCCCTGCACGCATGAGGCCCTGGGTTTGATTCCTCAGCACCACATAAGCAAAAAGAAAAAAGCCGGAAATGGTGCTGTGGCTCAAGTGGTACAGTGCTAGCCTTGAGCTGAGGAGCTGAGGGACAGCGCCCAGGCCCAGAGTTCAAGCCCCATGACTGACAAAAAAAAAAAAAAAAACAGTCCAGGCAGACAAATCTGAAAGATTCCTATCTCCAATTAATAAGCAAAAAGTCAGAAGCAAAGGTATGACGCGTATGGCAGAACATCAGATGTGAATAAAAAACTAAGCAAGAATGCAACCCCTAAATTCTAGCCCCAGTAATAGTACACACACAAGAAGCTTCATATAAACTGAAACTAATATGCACTTACATGGTTTGGATAAAATAGTAAGACTCATGATAATTCTACTGTAAAAGGTACATTTGTTAAGCACACTAAAAACTAACCTAGTTCCCAGCCAAGCAATTTCTTCTTAGCATTACTAGGGTTTGAACTTAGGCCTTCACACTTACTAGGCAGGTGCTCTACCACTATTCCGCCAGTCATTTTGTGTTATTTTCAAGATAGGATCTCAGGTTTATGCCTGGGCTAGCCTAGACCCTGATCTTCCTACTTGTGCTTCCCTGCATAGCTGGAATAATAGGCTCATACCACCACACACAACTGCTGGTGAGACGGAGTCAAGAGGACTTTTTTTTTTCATTGGTCATGGGGCTTGAACTTGGGGTCTAGGCACTGCCTCTGAGCTCTTTTTTGCTCAAGGCTAGTTTTCTATCTCTTTGAGCCACAGCGCCACTTCCAGTTTTATGGTGGTTAAATTGGAAATAAGAGTCTCACAGACTTTCCTGCCGGGGCTGGCTTTGAATTATGATCCTCAGATCTCAGCCCCCTGAGTAGCTAGGATTACAGGTATGAGCCACCAACACCTGGCTCTAGAGGACTATTTTGAGCAGACTAGTCTTAAACCAAAGTCCTCTAAACCTCTGTCTTCCAAGTAACTATGATACAGCTTCAGCTAGAGCACCCTGCCTCCAGCCAATAAATCTGACCACGAAAAATTATGATCTGAACAAGGTTTTATTTGAGTGCATTTTCAAAGGTATTTTAAATTTTGTTTTGTCTTAAGAATAGTAATTGACTTTTGATCTGGTGTGAATGGTATTTGTTATGTCAATAATCAAGCTAAGATATGAATAATATTTAAAGTACTTTTTCTCTGAAAACAAAATCTTAAAATTTTACAGACAGCTTAACTCCTTTGATCTAAGCACTAAATAAATATTACACAATTGGTTGGCATTAATGCCTGGATGGATCAGAAGTAGGCTGAGAAAAGATTCATTTCACCTCAGTTTCATGTAAGGGTTTTGCAACAAAACATTGAAACCATTCAGAGCTACTTCAGAACTTCAGTGGTGAAACTGCTACAGGAACAGACACTGAGAGCAGTAAATGTAATGAAAGAAAATGAGTGAATGCACTTTAAAAATCATAATACCAAAAAAAATTTTTTAATTAAAAAAAATAAAAATCATGATACCAGACAGAAAGCTTTTTGTTTGCTCTTCCCTGCCTCTCAGTCAACCATCTTTTTTCTTTTTTTTTTTTTTTTTTTGTCAGCTTGAACTCTGGGCCTGAGCACTGTCCCTGAACATTTCAGCTCAAGGCTAGTGCTCTACCACTTGAGCCACAGCACCACTTCTGGTTTTCTGGTCCCTTATTGGAGATAAGCATCTCATGCCTCTCCTGCCTGGGCTGACTTTGAATCTCAATCCTCAGAGCTCAGCCTCCTGAGGAGCTTGGATTACAAGCGTGAGCCACCAGCGCGCAGCTTCAGTCAACCATCTTAAAACAAGAGAAAAGTAGACTCTAGGAGCAAGTAGCAACTCAAAATCACTACAACAATACTCTAATATTAACAATGGAGATATTAAATCCATAAATCAGTATTAAAATAGTATTGGATTGGGCTGGGAAGGTGGTTCAGTGGTAGAGCACTTGCCTTGCATGCATAAGGCCCTGGGTTTGATTCCTCAGCACCACACAAGCAGAAAAAAAAAGCCAGAAGTGGCACTGTGGCTCAAGTGGTAGAGCACTAGCCTTGAGCTGAAGAGCTGAGGGTCAGCGCCCAAACCCAGAGTTCAGGCCCCATGACCAGACCCAAAAAATAAATAAATAAATAAATAAAGTCTCAAACATTTCCCCTACAAATACTAACCTTTAAAACAACTGAAAGTTTTAATTAAATATAATTCTATATCTACTTTTTTTTCCCCCAGACCTGGGACTTGAACTCAGGGTCTGAACACTGTCCTTGAGCTTCTTTTGCACAAGCCTAGCACTCTACCACTTGAGCCACAGCACCACTTGCAGCTTTTATCTGTTTATGTGGTACTGAGGAATCAAACCCAGGGCTTCATGCATGCTAGGCAAGCACTCTACCACTAAGCCACATTCCCAGCCTGCCATATCTACTTTTATGGTAGGTGGCCTAAAGTTTCAGTCTCAACCTTTTTATATGCAATAGTAAAGAGTGAGGTTTGAATCCAAGGCCTCATGAATTCTAGACCTTCTTTATATTTTATTTTGGGATACAGTCTCACTAAGTTGCCTAGAGCTGGTTATTTCAGCCTTAGCATCCTGGGCAGCTAGGATTGCAGGTGTTCACCACTAGCTCAGCAGTACTAACCTGTTAAGTACCTTCCTCACAATCTGAGGCTTCTGAGCCAAGCACAGTGATATATGCCTATAATCCCAGCACTTGAGAGGTGGAGGCAGAAGAATCCTGAGTTTGAGACCTGACTGGGCTATACAGTGAGACTGTCTCCAAATAAATAAATAAATAAACCCTAAGATCCTCAGATCTCAGCCTCCTGAGTAGCTAGGATTACAGGCGTGAGCCAATGGAGCCCAGCAAGGCTCAGTTTTTAAGTAGGACATCTGCTCACTTTCCCTTGTCTTGTCTAAATGCATCAGCATGAATCATACGCTAATAACACCTTCCTGAACTTCTTCAAAAAACTTCATGCAAAATACAGATAAAGTTATAAATAAAACCTAAGCCAGGCGCCAGTGGCTCGCGCCTGTAATCCTAGCTACTCAGGAGGCTGAGATCTGAGGATCATGGTTCAAAGCCAGACTGGGCAGAAAAGTCCGTGAGATTCATACCTCCAATTAACCACCAGAAAACCAAAAGTGGCACTGTGGCTCAAGTGGTAGAGTGCTCACTTTGAGCTGAAGAGCTGAGGGACAGCGCCCAGGCTCCAAGTTCAAGCCCCATGACAAAAAAAAAAAAAAAAGTTATAAATAAAACCTAAAACTCAGTGCTAGGGTTGTAGCTTAAGTGGTAGAGCACTTGCCTAGAATGCACAAGGCCCTAGATTCAGGCTTTAGGACCACTCCCCACTCTCAAAAAATCTACAAGTCCTGTGCTGGGCGCTGGTAGCTCACGCCTGTAATCCTAGCTACTCAGGAGGCTGAGATCTGAGGATCGCAGTTCAAAGCCAGCCTGGGCAGGAAAGACTGTGAGACTCCTATCTCCAATAAACCACCAGAAAACCGGAAGTGGCGCTGTAGCTCAAGTGGTAGAGTGCTCGCCTTGAGCTGAAGAGCTGAGGGACAGCACTCAGGCCCAGGGTTCAAGCCCCACGACCGACAAAAAAAAAAAAAAAAAAAATCTACAAGTCTTAACTGCAAAGTAAACTATGTCTCACAAAGTTTACTTCCAAATTCTGATTTTTTAAGGAAGATTTACCCAAGCAGCAGGCAAAGAGAACCAAAATGTTAGTGAACATCAAAAAACACTGCAGAAAATAAATTTTTTAATGTGTTACTTTCTTCCTTGGCACAGGAGTGACCTTATTGGGACTGCTCAAAATGGAATGTGAAGACAGGTGCAGGTGGCTCACACCTGCAATCTTAAACTACTCAGGAGGCTGAGATCTGAGGATCAAGGTTCAAAGCCAGCTATGGCAAAAAAAGTCTCCAATTGGAGCTGGGAAGGTGGCTCAGTGGTAGAGTGCTTGCCTTGCATGCATGAGGCCCTGGGTTCGATTCCTCAGCACCACATAAGCAGAAAAAGCCACAAGAGACACTGTGGCTCAAATGGTAGAGCGCTCATCTTGAGCTGAAGAGCTGAGGGACAGCGCCCAGGCCCAGAGTTCAGGCCCCATGACCAACAACAACAAAAAAAAGTCTCCAATTAACCAGAAATAAGCTGAAGTGTAGGTGTGGCTCAAACAGTAGAGTACCAACCATGTGTAAAAAGTCAAGCAAGAGCTCAAGCCCAGACTCCAAGCCCCAGTACCTGCACAAAACAAACAAGGAATGTGATTCAGAGTAAGATGCTTCAAATCAACAATAGTAAGGCATTAACTAATATATTTTTTTTGGGAGGGGGTCCAGTCATGGGGGCTGATCTCTGGGCCTGGGCGCTGCCCCTCAGCTCTTCTAGCTAGCACTCTACCACTTGAGCCACAGCACTACTTCCAGCTTTTTTCTTTTTGTTTATGTGGTGCTGGGGAATCGAACCCAGGGCCTCATGCATGCAAGGCAAGCGCTCCACCACTGAGCCACCTTCCCAGCCCTAACTAATGTATTTTAATAAAGCCAGTCCTCCCTAGCCCACATTTTTATTTCAGTTCTAATGACTGAATAATATAACTGCACAATGATATCTAGAAGTCCCTGCTGTTCTGTCCTTAGGATACTCTGTTGAAGTATTTCTCCTTTATTTTATAGGCAAGAAGAAGGAGAAGGAGGAGAAGAAGGAGGAAAGAAATAAATCAATCTTAAAATCTCCAGGAGCTCCTATTGGGAGTCTCAGGTGCCTACTTGAAATGTGTGTGTGAGTGTGTGTGAGTGTGTGTGTACGTGGTGTGTGTGTGCGTGTGTGTGTGTGTGTGTGTGTGTGTGTGTACACGTACGTGGTGTGTGCGCCTGCCTCAGTCCTGAGGCTTGAACTCAGGGCCTGGGCACTGTCCCTGAGCTTCCTTTGTTCAAGGCTAACAATCTACCACTTGAGCCACAGTGCCACTTCTGACTTTTCCTGTTTATGTGGTACTGAGGAATCGAATGCAGGGCTTCATGCATGCTATGCAAGCACTCTACCACTAAGCCACCTTCCCAGCCCCTACTTGAAAATTTTAAATTAACTACCAAGTAGTTATAGAAAAAAAGGAGGGGAGGAACTTTTGGGCTTAGTGGTAGAGTGCTAGCCTTGGGCAAAAGCAGGACAGTGCCCAGGCCTTGAGTTCCAGCGCCCCAGGACTGGCCAGAGAGAGAGAGAGAGAGAGAGAGAGAGAGAGAGAGAGAGAGAGAGAGAGAGAGAGAGAGAGAGAGACCTTTTAGAGTAACAATCATTGCTTCAACTAAAGGACAACGTCCTCCTCCCGCCCCCCCCAATATAATTTTCATTCATATTTGAAACTGACCGTCGATCTTGGAATGACACACCTCGAGTACCAGGCGTTATTTCAAAACACAAGCACTGCTGGCTAAAAGACGCTATCTTCAACTTCCTCTCCCCCTTGCCCCCTGCACCCCCCCACTCCCGCTCCCCCCGCAGATGGCTAGGGATTGAACCTGGGGCCTCGCACTTAGCTAAACCAGTCAAAACTACACTCCCGGCCCAACCATCGATGCTTTCTAGCTTCACGTCAGCGCACAGGAAGAGCTTTACCGAAAAAAAGATGAAAAGAAAAATGGCAAAAAAAAAAAAAAAAAAAAAAAAGCTAGAGCAAAATGTAAGCAATCAATCACCCGACCTTGCCCTACAAGTCCACGAGTTCGGTTCCCCCCCCCTCCTCCCTACTCTCCCGGAGCCCCATTGGTCAGCCCCACCTCTGTTCCCCCCCCCTCCCGGACCCTGGTGACTGACAAGGTGTCTGGGGGGGGAAGGGGATCTCCTGGGAAGACGGCGGGCGGGCGGGCGGGCGGCCTGGGGGGCCGGCGAGGCCCGGGCGCCGAGGACTGGAGAGGGAGGCAGCGGGACCTTGGCCGGGGACGAGGCCGGGGGGTTCTGGGGGAGCCCGTGGGGGTCGGGGCGAGGGCGGTCTCGAGGCGGCCCAGGGGAGGCGAAGGGCAGGGGGTGAAGGGCCGCGGGCTGGCAGGGGGCGGGGGGGGGTGGAGGGGAGGCCACGGGCCGGCCAGGCCCTCCCGGGCGCGCTCACTCACGTTCCCCCACCAGCAGGATCCGCACGTCCTTCTTCATGTCGGAGGCTCGCAGGGGCCGGGCTCGGCCCGCACGCATGGACGGAACACCTCGCGTCCGGAGCGCCCGCCCCTCCGCACCGCGACACCTGCCAGCCTCTCCAGCCGCTCGGCCCGAGCTTCGGCCGCCCGGGCCCGACGCGCCGCCTCCTAGGCTGCCACCCGGCTCCGGAGCCCGGACGGCACCAGCTCCGCCTCCTCGGGCTCTGCGGGCGGCGGCGGCGGCGGCGGCGGTGGAGGCGGCGGCGGCCGCGGCAATGGGGACGACGGCGGGCGGTAAGGGACACACACATTTGAAACGCGGGCTGTAGCAGTGTCTGAACAGCGACCCCCGCTGTCGGGTTTGCGGTAACGCAGGACAAGGAGAGCCTCGCCCACTCTCCCCAGCGACCACTACCCCCAGGATACACCTAGGATTCCTAGGTAGGGGATTCATTAATCTAATCACACCTGTTTTACAGAAACAGGAACAGAAGTTCCTTGTCCCATGTCAAGAGCTTGGCAGTGACTCAAAGCAAGAATGTTCTGTCCAGGAGGGCAGTGACCCTGCCTACCTGGTTTTCAATTGTCTCCCCATCTTGTTGGATATAACCATCAGAAAATGTTTGAGTGAACAAGATGATTGCCTCTCAGGATCCAGCTCTGCACAATTCCTAGAGCCCAACACTCGAGCTGCTTCTCATCTGTGATGTTTATAAAATACAACTGTGAACTAAAGTTAGTTAAGCAAGGCAGTGCATCCCTGTAATCCAAACACTTGAGAAGCTGGAATAGGAGGATGTTGAGTGGCTACATAGAAAGGCACTGATGCCTAACAAAACATTTTATTAGTAGGGCACTGGTGGCTCATGTCTGATATTCTAGCTACTTAGGAAGCTGAGATCTGAGAATTGAGGTTTAAAGCCAGCCTGGACAGGAAAATCTGTGAGACTCTTTTTCTTTTTTCTTTTCTTTCTTTCTTTTCTTTTCTTTTTTTTTTTTTGTCAGTTGTGGGGCCTGAACTCTGGGCCTGGGCGCTGTCCCTCAGCTCTTCAGTTCAAGGATAGCACTCTACCACTTGACCCACAGTGCCACTTCTGGCTTTTTCTGCTTATGTGGTGCTGAGGAATCAAACTCAGGGCCTCATGCATGCAAGGCAAGCACTCTACCACTGAGCCACCTTCCCAGCCCCTGTGGGACTTTTAACTCAAATTAACCACCAGAAAACTGGAAGTGGTGCTGTGGCTTAAAATGGTAGAATGCTAGCCTTGAGCAAAAGAGCTCAGGGATAGCACCCAGGCCCTGAGTTCAAGACCCATGATCAACCCAAAAAAATCAATAATGGACCACATATACCACAATGGCTATACCATATAGCCTAGGTATATAGTGGACTATAATATGCAGTTTTATGTAAATATAATACTCTATGATGTTTGCACAATGACAAAAATCACCTTAAGATGCTTTTCTCAGGACATATACCTGTCATTAAGTGATGGATGACTGTATATTACATATGTATCATATATTCAATATATGTTAAATTAATAAGGAAAAGCCAACTGCATAATTTCCTTTTTTGCTTCTTAAATATTACATCATACAAGTTTATTTTTTATTGTTATTATAGAGGTAATATACAGAGGGGTGGCAGTTACATAAATTAGGTAAAGGTTTAGGAAAACATTACCCTTTCACTCTCCCAGTTTTCCCTCCCATCCCCATCCACAAGTTGTATAGTTCATTTTCAACAGTGTCCAGTGAGTACCATCCATTACTGCATTTGTTCACCCTTTGTCCCTCCATTTAAGCTACATCATCCAATTTTTTTAAAGATTAAAATGTGCCTGGCACAGGTGTCTGACACCTATAATCCTAACTACCCAGGAGGCTGAGATCTGAGAATTGGGGTTCAAAGCCAGCATAGTTTGTGATACTCATATCTCCAATTAACCAGCAAAAAAAGAAGCTGGTAGTATAACTGTGACTCAAATAGTAGAGCTCCAATCTTAAGCAAAAAAGCTAAGTTACAGTGCTCAGACCCGCTAGGTTCAAGCCCTAGTACTTGCACACACACACAAATGTGCCTAATAACTATCTCCCTTTCTCCTAAGAGAAACCATGGGGTCTCTTGAAGCAGTTTGGCGTTGCTGGCCAATTTTCTGGATTAGAATCCAGATTCTATCACCTAGTAGTTGTATGATCATGAGTACATTCCTTTATTTCCCTGAGCCTGTTCTTCCTTTGTGGCATAACAATGGCATAAGGATGGATACATTTTAGGTATGTCAGAAACAATAAGATCATGCAGGCCAAGAATTTGAACCATGACAGACATAGTATGCTCTCAAATGATATCAGTTATAATTGTATCATACAAATTCACTGAACAGTTATAATCACAGGCTCTAAGGTAAATATATATTGCTATGTTTACTACAGTGTTTCACCATCAGAAACTGTCTGATATCCTAAAGGAAAATAAGAGAGGAAACCCTTTCAAAAACCACTTGGATGCTTGCCTAGCATGCATGAAGCCCTGGGTTCAATTCCTTAGTACCACATAAACAGAAACAGCCAGAAGTGGCAGTGTGACTTAAGTGGTAGAATGCTAGCTTTTAGCAAAAGAAGCTGAGGGACAATGCCCAGGCCCAGAGTTTCAAGCCCGTCCCCCCAACACACACACACAGAGCCTTGAGTTAAGGACTTTAGGAAGGAGACAGCAGTTTCAATGAGCCACAACTATGACTAGTATAAACTAAGGTGATGGAAACAAGCCAGTTTCCCACCCCAGCAAGCTAAGTTTCTTTTCACAGTGCCTGGACATGTCCTATCAGCTATGCTGGTGTCAGTTTGGTCCCCTGACTTACCTTAAATTTTGTGTCCTTCTTATGATAGTAACAAATGTCCACCAGAGGTCACTCAGACTTTCTACTAGAGACAGCACTGATCAGTGTTAAGAGCAGTGATTCTGGAATCCACCAGAGAGGTCTGAACATCAGCTCTGCCAACAGTTACTAGTATGCCTTATCTGCCAAGCAGAGTAATAGTATCTTTGAGATTGTTATGAGAATTAAATGAGTTAAAATAATGGGAAATCCCTAAAGATGGTTGTGTGGTACATGGTCATGGATATACAAAAATGAATTATGAGGGAAATATCCTTTGACTATCTCTCTGTGTCTGAGGATGGAACTCTATGATGAAATACAGTGTAACTCACGCCTGTAATCCTAACTACTCAGGAGGCTGAGATCTGAGGATCACGGTTCAAAGTCATCCCAGGCAGGAAAGTCTGTGAGACTCTTATCTCCAATAAACCACCAGAAAATCAGAAGTGGCACTGTGGCTCAAGTGGTAGAGGAACTCAAGCCCCACAACCAACAAAAAGAAAGAAAGAAATACAGTGCAGCAAAAGTCAGAGAATGGAGTTGTTGGCAGTGAAACTTACTGCTGAGATATTACAGATTTATTACTGTATATTAAATAGATTAAACTAAGCCAAGAGGAAATATTAGTTAATGGCAGGCACTGATGGAATTTTCCTCTAAAAAACTAGGCTAGGGGCTCCACTTTGACAAGACAGTCTTCATTATTCTGTACAGGGAACACTGAAAGAGTCTCAGAATAAAATGATTTCTTCCAGGAGATGAGAGGACTGATCTTTAATGCCAATCAAAGGGAAAACTTACAAGCCACACAGGGGTGGCTCCATACCTGTAAATCCTAGCTACTTAGGGGGCTGAGATCTGAGGATTCTGGTAAGAACCTAGCCTAGGCAGACAAATCTGCAAGGCTCTTACCTCCAACTAACCATCAAAATGTCATAAGTGGAAGTTTTGTCAAGTGATAGAGCACCAGCCTCGAGCAGAAAGAGCTCAGCAAGAGTGGCAAGGCCAGGGTGGGGAAGGTGGTTCAGTGGTAAAATGATTGCCTCGAATGCATGAGGCCCTGGATTCAATTCCAGCACCATATAAACAGAAAAGGCCAGAAGTGGCGCTGTGGCTCAAGTAGTAGAGCGCTAGCCTTGAGCAAAGGAAGCTCAGGGACAGTGCCCAGGCCCTGAGTTCAAGCCCCAGGACTGGGGGGAAAAAAAAAGGAAGGAAGGAAGGAAGGAAGAAAGAAAGAGAGGAGAGAGAGAGAGAGAGAGAGAGAGAGAGAGAGAGAGAGAGAGAGAGAGAGAGAGAGAGGAAGAAGAAGAAGAAGAAGAAGAAGAAGAAGAAGAAGAAGAAGAAGAAGAAGAAGAAGAAGAAGAAGAAGAAGAAGAAGAAGAAGAAGAAGAAAAGGAACCTGGCGCTGATGGCTCACGCCTATAATCCTAGATACTCAGGAGGCTGAGATCTGAGGATCGCGGTTCAAAGCCAGCCCAGGCAGGAAAGTCTGTGAGACTCTTATCTCCAATAAAGCACCAGAAAACTGGAACTGGTGTTGTGGCTCAAGTGGTGGAGTGCTAGCCTTGAGCTGAAGAGGTGAAAGACAGCACCCAGGCCCAGAGTTCAAGTCTCACAACGGAGGAGGAGGAGGAGGAGGAGGAGGAGGAGGAGGAGGAGGAGGAGGAGGAGGAGGAGGAGGAGGATGAGGAGGAGGAGGAGGAGGAGGAGGAGGATGAGGACGAGGACGAGGAGGGCAAGGAGGACGAGGAGGAGGTGGTGGTGGTGGTGGAGGGTGGAGAATTTGCAACCCAGTCTCTGAGTCAGGCAGTAGGCGGACCTGCTGAGTGGAAGAGATAGTGTGGTAAATGACTGACATTGGGTGGGACAAGGACTCCAACGCTGATTGGTGAGTTCAGTATATTCCTGGGCAGAAGGCCAATTAAGACTTGTGTTGGCATCAGTCCCATCTTACAGGCCTATCCATCTTGGGTCTCTCCATTTAAACCCAAAGCAGCATCCATCATCAGCATCACCCCTCTAAGAAGCCTTCCTCCTTTTCCTTATATGCTTGTTGTATTGAAGCAGAAAATCCCAAGGCCTTGAGACCAGGTAAATATTCTATCTTTTCTTTTCTTTTCTTTGTTCTGGGGCTTGAACTCAGGGCCTGAGCACTGTCCCTGAGCTTCTTTTGCTCAAAGCTAGCACTCTACTATGTGAACCACAGCACCACTTCCAGCTTTTTCTAGTTATGTGTTGCTGAGTGCTAGGCAAGCACTCTACTGCTAAGCCACTTTACCATTCCCTCTATCTTGCTTTTCAATGTACTTGTTCTTAGTTTGTTGTTCAAACATCAATGTCCTCTTCATAGACCCAAGAGTCAGTCTCTTGGGGACACGAGGTCTGTTTGATTTGGCTTGAAGTGTACATTACTCAGCACAATTACTTATTAAAAGGCACTTGTTCATAACTGTATTGAAAGGGAATTTCCAGAATAAAACATCTGTAGATGAGATTATATTCAGTTGTTTTTTTCATTTTCTCAGGCTCTTTTTAGATGCCTCAAAAATCTTCCCCTAAAATCGCCTGAATTCCTTTATGGAATGGTTAAGCACACATAGACTCTGAATTCTACTTTTTTTTTTCTTTTTGGTCAGTTATGGGGCCTGAACTCTGAGCCTGGGGGCTGTCCCTCAGCTCTTCAGCTCAAGCTAGCACCCTACCACTTGAGCCACAGTGCCACTTCTGGTTTTCTGAGTGGTTTATTGGAGATAAGAGTGTCTTGGCCTTCCTGCCTGGGCTGGCTTTGAACCATGATCCTCAGATCGTGAGCCCCCCAGCACCTGGCCATCTACATTTCTTCTCTAATACTTTGCCAGTTGTGCAACACCGGCAAGTGACATAATGTTTTTGAAATAAATGGAGCTGAGTACCAGTGGCCATGCTTGTAATCGTAGCTACCTAAAAAGCTGAGATCTGAGGATCATGGTTCCAGGCTAATCTGAGTGGGAAAGACCGTAAGTCACTTATTTCCAATAAACTACTAAAAAAGCCAGAAGTGGAGGTGTGGCTGAAGTGGCAGAGTGTCTTGGGCAAAAGAAGCTCATGGACAGCACCCAGGCCTTGAGTTCAAGCCCAGGACCAGCAAAAACAAAAAAGCAACAAGCAAAAAACATGCAGACTTCATCTGTAAAAGAAGCTATCCCCTAGGGATCTATTGAGAATGCAGTGAAAAGTGCTAGTGAAGCACTGGTCACATTGCTCACCCTCTAGTCCAGGCTCACATACACACCTGACAACTGCCTTCTACATTTAAATCCATTTGCTGACTTGCATTGTCCTCACAAGGACAGATTGAATATTAGTCTGCCCACCAGAACAGAAACTCCGAAAAGCAAAAAAAAAAAAAAAGTTCTTGAAGCCGGGCGCCAGTGGCTCACACCTCTAATCCTCGTTACTCAGGAGGCTGAGATCTGAGCATCCTAGTTCAAAGCCAGCTCAGGCAGGAAAGTATATGAGACTCATCTCCAATAAACTACCAGAAAACCAGAAATGGCACTGTGGCTCAAGTGGTAGAGTGCTTGCCTTGAGCTGAAGAGCTCAGAGACAGTGCTCAAGCACAGAGTTCAAGCCCCACAACTGAGAAAAAAAAAAAAAAAAAGGTCTTGATATAACTATTAGACCTCAAGCTCTTGCTTATTTTTTTTGCTCAAGGATGGTATTCTAGGGGCTGGGAAGGTGGCTCAGTGGTAGAGCGCTTGCCTTGCATGTATGAGGCCCTGGGTTCGATTCTTCAGCACCATATAAGCAAAAAAAAAAGCCGGAAGTGGTGCTGTGGCTCAAGTGGTAGAGTGCTAGCCTTGAGCTGAAGAGCTGAGGGACAGCACCCAGGCCCAGAGTTCAGGCCCCACAACTGGACCCCCCCCCTCCCCCAAAAAAAGGATGGTATTCTACTACTTGAGCCACATCTCCAACCATGGTTTTTGCAAGTTAATTGGAGATAAGAATCTCTCAGAGGGGCTGGGAAGGTGGCTCAGTGGTAGAGCGCTTGCTTTGCATGCTCAAGGCCCTGGGTTCGATTCTTCAGCACCACATAAGCAAAAAGAAAAAAAAGCCGGAAGTGGCGCTGTGGCTCAAGTGGTAGAGCGCTAGCCTTGAGCTGAAGAGCTGAGGGACAGCGCCCAGGCCCAGAGTTCAGGCCCCACGACCGGACCCAAAAAAAAAAAAAAAAAAAGAATCTCTCAGATTTGTCTTCCTGGCTTGGTTTGAACCTTGATCCTCAGATCTCAGGTTCCTTAGTAGCTAGGACTGCAGGTATGAAACACTGGTGCCAGGCTAATGGAATTTGTGTGCATGTGGACACACACATGCATGTGCGTGGGTGCACACACATGTGCCTGTGTTCATGAATGGCACCAGTATTGGGGTTTGAACTCAGGACATGGGCACTATCCTTAATCTATTTTGCTTAAGGCTGTTACTCTACCACTGGAACCACAGCTCCACTTTTGGCTTTTTTGGTGGAGACAGATAGATAGACAGACAGACAGACAGACAGACAGAGATGTAGCTACCTTGGACTTGCCTGCCTAGGCTGGCTTTGAACCATGATCCTCAGATCTCAGCCCCCCAACTAGTTAGGATTATGGGCATGAGCCACTGGTACCTAGCTTGTTGGTTTGTTTCCAAAGTTAGCTAGAAAATAAAATCTTTAATGTTTCCAGAAAACAAAATGTATCTGAAGGAGAAGCAAAGGCTAGAGGGGTATAACTATGTGCACAGTTATCTCAGTACCAAAAGGGGGGTGGTTTCCTACTTAGCAGGTGACTCTTAGCAGGGAACCCAAAGCTCTAGACCCAATGGAGAGCATAACAATACTACTCTAACAGCTGCCTCATCTGGAGGAGGAGCATGTGTCCAGGAGATGGGGGCAGGGTATGGAGGAAGGCAGCCCAGCTCATACCTATAATCCTAGTTACCCAGGATGTTGAGATCTGAGGATGGAGATTTGAAGTCAGCCTGGGAAGGAAAGTCTCTGTGACTTTTATCTCCAATTACCAGGGGAAAAAAAAAAAAACAACTGGAAATGCAGGTATGACTCAACTGGTAGAGTGTCAACCTTGAACAAAAAAAAAACAAGGTACAGGGCTGGGAAGGTGGCTCAGTGGTAGAGCACTTGCCTTGCATGCTCAAGGCCCTGGGTTCGATTCCTCAGCACCACATAAGAAAAAAGCCGGAAGTGGCGCTGTGGCGCAAGTGGTAGAGTGCTAGCCTTGAGCTGAAGAGCTGAGGGACAGTGCCCAGGCCCAGAGTTCAAGCCCCACAACCGGACCCAAAAAAAAAAAAAAAACACAAAAACAAGGTACAGCACTCAGGCCCTGAGTTCAAGCCCCAGTACTGACCACACACACACACACACACACACACACACACACACACACACACACACACACACACACACACACACACACACACACACACACACTACCACCACCACCACCACCACCACCACCATTAACAACAACAAAAGCTCAACAGCCCACCTTGCTCACCAGCTACTCATTATCCTCAACTCCCAAGAAAAAAGCACTTACCACAGTTCAAGACCAGAAGAAAGCACAGGTTTTTGAAAGAAACACCTCTAGATAAGGCAAGCAGCTGTTCAGAGTCCCTGGTGCTTTTCCCATAAACCTTTGGTCCCTGTTACTGGATGTTTGTATCCCTCATATACTAAATTCCCCAACTCCATGTGATGGTAATAGAGGGAGTGGGGGTTACATCATGAGGGCGGGTCCCTAATCATAGGATTGGTGCTGAGAGAGAGAGAGAAAGAGAGAGAGAGAGAGAGTCCTCATTCCCAGAGAGCTCACTTAGTAGACATCAAATCTATCTGCTGGTGTCTCCATTTTAGACTTCCTAGGCTCTAGACTGAGAATTAAACTTCTATGATTGATAAGACACCCAGCATGTGGTTTTCTGTTATAATAGCTTCAACAGACTAAGTAGTCTTTATGATCTTTCCAGCTTAGTTCCTGGGCGGGTGATTTCCTCACCCCCACAGTGCAGACCCAGTGAGAGGTCCTTCACCCACTGGCATTTTGGCTATATTTTTTTCTATGGAGAATGTTATGTTTTGATTAAGGAAGAGTGTCACTTTCTGGTGTACTGGAAGGGAGGTATTGATAGTAAAAAGGGAACAAAAGCAAGGGACCCAAAAGTGGCAATGTCCATTCCCACCTTTGTGACCTTGTGTTTTGGCTCCAGTTTGGAGAAATCATGTGGCTGGCAGAGAGCTATCATAGAGACCTCATTATCCAATTCCCATGAGAACACAGTATTTAACTAACAGAAATCAATTCTTTTTTTTTTTTTTTTTTTTGTCGGTCGTGGGGCTTGAACTCTGGGCCTGGGCACTGTCCCTCAGCTCTTCAGCTCAAGGCGAGCGCTCTACCACTTGAGCTACAGCGCCACTTCCGTTTTTCTGGTGGTTTATTGGAGATAGGAGTCTCACGGTTTCTCCTGCCCGGGCTGGCTTTGAACCACGATCCTCAGATCTCAGCCTCCTGAGTAGCTAGGATTACAGGGTGAGCCACCAGCGCCCGGCTCAATTCTTAATCTCTATACAAAAGGCAAACATCAAGGCCAAACTGGCCACCTAAACATACCATGATACAGAAAGAACAGAGAATCATTTTTTCAAGGGAAAGGTACTGGGGATTGAACCCAGGGCCTTACCCATGCGAGGCAAGCACTCTCCTGTATAAGCCATGCAACCAGCCTGAGAGTCTTTTAATAACACATAACACCAAGAGAGAAGTCCTCTTCCTAGTTAGACAACCCAACCACTAACGCTCACAGAAAAATAAGAGCCTCATGACTGCAGGGGTAGCTGTGTTCCATCAATGGAGAAGACCAAGTTCTGGTCTCAGTGTGGAATCTTATCAGAATGTAGCAGGAAGATTAGACACTCAAAGAGAAGGGAAAGTAGACCTAGTCCCACTTCTACCATGACCAACTTGACCCTACACAAACTGATAATTCTGTGTGGGCCTCAGCTTCCTTTGACCATTAGGGATAGAATAAAGCCCATCGAGCCTGAAGAGAAGAGGCTCACAGCCAATCGACAGATCTGGTGGAATAATTCTACTGACTTATCATTTCAAGAATATTCATAAGTTGGGCACCAGTGGCTCACGCCTATAATCCTAGCTCCTGAGATCTGAGGATCACTGTTCAAACCCAGCCCAGATCGGAAAGTCATGAGACTCTTCTCTCTAATTAACCACCAGAAAACTGGAAGTGGCACTGTGGCTCAAAGTGGTACAGCGCTAGCCTTGAGCTGAAGAGCTCAGGGACAATGCCCAGGCCCAGAGGTCAAAGCCCCACCAGACACCTGTGGCTTCCACCTTTAATCTTAGCTACTCAGGAGAATAAGATCTGCCAGCCTGGGCAGACAAATTCTTTTTTTTTTTTTTTTTTTTTTTGGGTCCGGTTGTGGGGCCTGAACTCTGGGCCTGTGCGCTGTCCCTCAGCTCTTCAGCTCAAGGCTAGCACTCTACCACTTGAGCCATAGCACCACTTCCAGCTTTTTTTTTTTTCTGCTTATGTGGTGCTGAGGAATCGAACCCAGGGCCTCAGGCATGCAAGGCAAGCGCTCTACCACTGAGCCACCTTCCCAGCCCCTGGGCAGACAAATTCTTGAGACTCTTAACTAGCAAAAAACCACAAGTGGTACTGTGGCTCAAGTGGCAGAGCTCCAGACTGAGCCAAACAGTTAAAGGATAGCACGTAGGCCTAATATCAGCACAAAAATAAATAAATATAAAACGGAAGGAAAGGCACAAAAGTGATCAGTGTAGGGTTCTACTTCTTTACCTGAGTGGTAGCTAATAAGGGTTTTTAGGCTCCATATGTGTTTTGTTATATAATAAAATGGTTTTTCCCAACTAGAACTGAAACTCTGTACAAGACAAACTGCCAGGCAGACTCCCTGGTCCCTGCCTCCTGGTCTTTGTGCCCTTTACTTATTTGCTTCTTTGAATGTGGGTATGATCCTCGACTGGCTTTTAAGCAAACAATAAAGCAAAGACCGATGGGCTATATGCAATTATGTATTTATTTGTTATTATATAAGATTTCCATGTCCATTTAGGAGACTTTCCCTTGCTGGTTTCAAAGAAGCAAAAATCGCGGAGTAAGAAACTGAGGGTGGCCTCCAGCCAAGAACCAACAAAAAAAGCTGACATTGTCAGTCTAATAACTGAAAGGAAACCAATGCTGCCAGTAACAGAGTGAGAATAGAGGCTGATCTTCCCCCCAACTGAGCCTCAGAGGACACTGCAGCCCTAAGCACACAAGTTAATTGTAGCTTGTGAGACTCAGAAGCAGATGCCACAGTGAATCTGTGCCCTGATTTGACCAATAGAGATCAAGAGCTAATCAATGTGGGGTGTTGTTTTTTTTTTGGGGGGGGTGTTGTTTCTTTGCTTTGTTTTTTTGACTTTTTCACAGTGCTCGGCATCTAATCCAGAGCCTTATACATATCTTTATATACACTAAAGGCATGTGCTCTACCACCACAAACCCAGTTTGTACATTATTTTTGTTGGTTTTTTGGTTTTGTGTTGTTGCCAATACCAGAGCTTGAACTCAGGGCCCGAGCACTTTCTTCTAGGTGTTTTGTTCAAGGTTGAGGCTCTATCACTTGAACCAGAGCTCCATTTTCAGCTTTTTCTTTTTTGAGGGTCATTAATTGGAGATAAAGAATCTCATGGAACTTTCCTGCCCAGGCTGGCTTCAAATCACTATCCTCAGATCTCAGCTTCTTGAGTTGCTGGGATTATAGGCATGAGCCATCTGCACCTCACACTTTCGTGTTGTTTTAACTAAAAGAAATAGTGCCAGGCACCAGTGGCTCACCCCTGTAATCCTAGCTATTCAGGAGTTTGACATTTAAGGATCACAGTTCAAAGCCAGCCCTGGCAGGAAAATCCATAAGAGTCTTAACCACAAAAAAGCAAGAAATAGAACTGTGGCTCAAGTGATAGAGCAGTAGCCTTGAACATAAAAAGCTCAGGGACAGTTCAGGCCCTTAGTTCATACCCTAGGACTAGCACGTGCGCACACACACACACACACACACACACACACACACACACACACACACACACACACACAAAGTAAATTTATAATATTACCCAGCAATTGATAAGTAATCCATGCTTCTTTTCTTTGGAAGTCCCTAAGTGATTCATTACAAGCACTCAACTGAGCATGGCAAAACTGTGATACTCATAGTTCTAGCTTATTACAATACAAAGCTCCAGAATAAAAGCAGCAGTAAAACTAACTTATTCAGAACAGGGTATAGGAGATCTCACCTTCATCCTCTCCCAGCAGAGTCATGAAAACAACCCAACAGGTAATTCTCCCAGTGGGATGTGCAGGAACATTCATGGAGTTCTGCTACCAAGGAAAGCTCACCCTAGCCATGGTGCCCAGAGCATTTATTGAGGGCCAGTCATGTCTGCCTGTGTCATTGGCCACAAGGCTGAGTTTCCCATCCTGTTGATACCAAGGTATTACTACTTAGCGCAAAGCTTCCAGGAAAATGAAGGCACACTTATTAGGCAGCATCAGAGGTAGGGAACCTTTTTTCTGCCAAGGTCCATCCAGCTATTCATAACATCATTCATGGGCCATGCAAGTGCAGTACGGGCAGACAGAGGGCCCTGGAAACTGATGGAAAGCTTATCTGTCTGGGGTGTCTTCTACCAAATGATGTCATGTGCTTATACAGCCTGATCTGCAGGCTGGACAGTCCTTACCCCTCAGAGAAGTCATCTCCCAGGAGCTGGTCAGAGGTCAGTTATTTCTTTGATAGGTTTAGGGCTCAATGTCCTCAATCTTGTACCATGAAAAAAGATTAGCCTCAAAATGCAATTTTTTTTTAATGAGATGCAACTACAAGTAGAGCATCACAATTCAAAGGAATCTTTTATTCTTGGGTTTTTTTTGGGGGGGGGTCCGGTCATGGGGCCTGAAGTCTGGGCCCGGGCACTATCCCTCAGCTCTTTCACTCAAGGCTAGCACTCTACCACTTGAGCCACAGCGCCACTTTCGGCTTTTTTCTTCTTGCTTATATGGTGCTAAGGAATCGAACCCAGGGCCTCAAGCATGCAAGGCAAGCACTCTACCACTGAGCCATCTTCTCAGCCCCAGGAATCTTTTATTCTTAATTAATTTTTGCTTATATAGGGGCTTGTCTCTAGGACCTCTTACTACTCTTGTTTGGTTTTTTCACTCAAGTCTGGCTCTCTACCATATCTCCACTTTTGGCTTTTTGCTGGCTAACTGGATATGAGTCTCTCAGATTTGTCTGTCTGGGCTGATTCAAACCTTGATCCTCAGATCTCAGCTTCTTGAGTAAGATTACAGCATGAGCTACCAGCTTCTGGCTGTATTTTTATTTGATTTGGAGATGCTGGGGTTTGAACTAGGAGCTTTTGTGCTTGCCAAGCATTTATCTATCAATTGAGCCACATCCCTAGCTAAAAGTGAGGTTTTTTGTTGTTGTTGTTTTTTGCCTGTCATGGGCCTTGCACTCAGGACCTAGGTACTGTCCCTGAGCTTCTTTTCCTCAAGGCTAGCACACTATCATTTAAGCCACAGTGCCACTTCCAACTTTTTCTGTTTATGTGGTACTGGGGAATTGAACCCAGGGCTTCATGAAGGCTAGGGAAGCACTCTATCACTAAGCCACATTCCCAGCCCCCAAAGTGAGATTTCTTGTCAAGTTACCATCCTGCTTGAAGGCAGGGAAAGAAATGGAGAAGCTGGTGTGTTTTAACCCCTAAGGAACCTTTATGCCTTGACTTGCTTTATCGTCAGAGAGTTTCCAGGATTTAAACCATATAGCCAGAAGGCAGGGTGCAAAGGAGAAGAGATGGAAACTTCATACTCATACAGAAGCCTTTCCTGATTGTCCACTGAATAGAAGGCAAGCTTGCCCTCCTCAAGGTCAAGCCAAATGCCCACCACCTTAGGCTGGTCTGAGTCAAGGCTGATTTTCTTAACGTTGGTCCATGCAGAGAACTGGCCAGTGCCCTTCCACTCTATACACCAAGAGTCCATAGTCCTTCCAAGCATCCAGTTCCGGTTCATGCTCCAGGAAGCCACTCCAACAGCCCAGTGGCTACAGGAGCTAGTGTCTACTTCCCAGTACTGTTGCCCAGAAGAGAGGGCCTGGGAACATAAGACTTGGCTATTAGAAAACCTCTCGGGTCTCCAGGGATAGGAATGTGGCCAGTGAGATACAGTCACTGTCCGGCAATCTGTAGATACTTCCAGGTTAGAGGAGAGACTCCTCAAGTCAAAGCTTGGATAGATGGCCCCTAGGGAGAAAAATCAACACCATAAGAACATGGCAGGTCAGCTTTTGATCATACATGCTGAAAAGTTATCCAATTGCAAAAGGTAGCATTAAATCTTTCACTGCTTTTGATGATGCTCTATAATTTACTTGTTGTAGGCCATAAATATTGACATATAAACTTATAATTTTCTTTACATGCCTTCTATCAGAGGTAACTTGTTCCTACTCTGATTTTTGCCTATACTGCTTACCCACCTTTCAGGAAGCTAACCCCGAATCTCACACAGTACGGTCAACTCCTGCAGTTCTCAATGCCTCTGTGATTTATGAGTAATGAACGTGGCTGTTTGTATCTCTCAGCTATTTCTTTTTGTTTGTTTGTTTATGTGCTGGTACTGGAGTTCAAACCCAAGCTTATGTTCACTTAGCTTGCTTGCTTGGCTGGTGCTATATACCTTAAGCCATGCCTCCAGTCTGGCCTTTTGCTGGTTACTTTGTATATGAAGTTCAAGGGCTTTTCTATCTGGGCTGGCTTCAAACCACCAACCTCTGGAGCTCAGCTTCCTTAGTAGCTAGGACCATTTGTGGGGGTTGTTTATTTAATTTTTGGCAGTAGTAGGGTTTGCCTTTCTTTCTTTCTTTCTTTCTTTTTTTTTTTTTTGGATCCGGTCGTGGGGCCTGAACTCGGCCTGGGCACTGTCCCTCAGCTCTTCAGCTCAAGACTAGCACTCTACCACTTGAGCCACAGCACCACTTCTGGCTTTTTTCTTTTTGCTTATGTGGTGCTGAGGAATCGAACCCAGGGCCTCAGGCATGCAAGGCAAGCGCTCTACTACTGAGCCACCTTCCCAGCCCCCGTAGTAGGGTTTGAAATCAGGGCCTTGCACTTGCTAGTTGAACCACTCCTCCAGCCCTTTTTGCTATCAACATTTTCCAAATAGGGTCTTACATTTATACCTAGACCAACCTGACCACAATCCTACTTAACAATTACTGAGTAGCTAGGATAACAGGTGCTTACTACTACACCCAGCTTCTTCTTGGTTGAGATGGGAGGGGGTCTCTCAATATTTTTGCCTGAACTGTCTTTGAATTGTGATCCTCCCAATCTCTGTCCTCACAGTAGCTATAATTACAGGTGTGAACCACTGTACACAGCTATTTATTCATTTTTATTAGCTTATTTGAATTGTACAAAAGGGTTTTGTTTGATTTTTTTCATACATGCATGTGATATGCTTTGATCAAATTCATTCCCTCTATTATTCCTCTCCCACCCTTCTAAACAATTTTAACAGGTTTATACTATTTTCATATATGCATGTGACATATATAGACTATACACCTCCCTTCACTCTCCTTTCACCTTCCCACTGGTTCCCATCACCAAACAGTCTTCTCCTAATCTTCAGCTTTCACATGATGGCCCATGTCTCATTCATTTGTATATATTATATGTGTGTATATATATGTATGTATGTATGTGTATATGTATGAATATGTATATTGTATACATAAATATATGTTTTTATGTATAGACAATAGTGTATACACAAATACATATGTGTATTTTTGTGTGTATAAATATATGAATATACACTCACAATATATCTACTTTTTTTTTGGTGGCACTAGGACTTGAACTTAGGGCCTCCCATTTAGTAGCCAAGTGCTTTACTATACTCCCAGCCCTTTTTTCCGTTATTTATTTTTCAGATGGGGTCTCATGCTTTTTTCCCAGCCTTAGACCTTGAGCCTCCTACCTACACCTACCACATTTAGCTGGGGTTACAGATATAAATCACCATGACAGAAGTGGCAATGTGGCTCAAAGTGGTAGAGCACTAGCCTTGAGCTGAAGAGTTCAGGGGCAGCACTCAGGCCCACAGTTCAAGCCCCATGACCAACAAAGAAAAGAAAATATTCTAGCTGCTTTAAACCACCATGACCAGGTTTTTTTTTTTTTGGGGGGGGGGTCCGGTTGTGGGGCTTGAACTCTGGGCCTGGGCACTGTCCCTCAGCTCTTCACTCAAGGCTAGCACTCTACCACTTGAGCCACAGCGCCACTTCTGGCTTTTTTCTTTTTGCTTATGTGGTGCTGAGGAATCAAACCCAGGGCCTCATGCATGCAAGGCAAGCACTCTACCACTGAGCCACCTTCCCAGCCCCCATGACCAGGTTTTTATTGATGCAAAATCCCCTTAGCTTTTTGCCCATACTGGCCTCAAACATTGATTCTCCTGATTTCTGCCTCCCAAATACAAGGAATTACAGGCATGTGATAACATAATTAGCCTGTTTCCTTTTTTAAAAAAAATTGTGCTAGACCTCCATGTTTATTGCAGCACTGTTCACAATAGCAAGAATATGGAAACAACCCAGATGCCCCACCACAGATGAATGGATCCAAAAATTGTGATATCTATACACAATGGAATATTATGCAGCCATTAGAAACGACAAAATAATGGCATTTGCAGGGAAGTGGATGGAGCTAGAAGAAATCATGTTGAGCGAGGTAAGCCAAGTGCAAAGAGACAAACGGCACATGGTCTCCCTGATAAGTGGATGTTAAATCCAAAATGTTAGGTGATATGACAAAATTAACAAGACTTAAGAAACAAAGGACTTCTACTCATCTGGTCGAATCACTACTAAATAACCCCCATGCTGCTGATCACATATATGGTATATATGTGCACACTGGAGGGAAACCAGGAGGATGACATAGAACTAGAAGGAATCAGGGAAAAACATATAACAGCAGGACCAATCAGCTGCAGTGGACATTGATCAAAATGAACTAAGCAACACAATGGCAGTGATGGGAAGGAGGGAACAAATGGGAAAGAAGGAACAGCTGATGCTACGCAAAAAAAAAAAAAAAAAAAATGTGGAAGAAATAACTGTATTACAAAGCTCATCGAACTCATAAATGTTATAGACCATAATAGACAATTTGTCCTATGAAAGTTAGAATGTTTGTGACTTTAACTAAACTTCACTATCCCACAATACTGTGAACTTTGGGAAATTATGTAACCACTTAATCCCAATAAAAATTTTGAAAAAAATAAAATAAAATAAAACATACATGGATTGTTAAAAAAAATTGTGCTAGAGCTAAAATTCAGGAACTTATGCATACCAAGCAACCAAACACATATTCCCCCATAGAGCTACAAGGCCAGCCCACCTTGTTGCTTAAGTGAGTAAAAGCCTGCTGTCATATACCATGATACATCACACACATCTACTCATGTAACCCTCACAGCAATTCCACAAAAGTACTGTTATCATCTCCATTTCATGGTGAGGTGGGGGGGGGAACAAGGGCCCTAACAGGTGAAATGACTTATCCACGCTCACAAGACTGGGGCAGGGGCTGGGGAGGTGGCTCAGTGGTAGAGCGCTTGCCTTGCATGCTGAGGCCCTGGGTTCGATTCCCCAGCACCACATAAGCAAAAAGAAAAAAAAGCCCGAAGTGGCACTGTGGCTCAAGTGGTAGAGCGCTAGCCTTGAGCTAAAAAAAGAGCTGAGGGACAGCGCCCAGGCCCAGAGTTCAGGCCCCACGACCGGACCCCCCCCCCAAAAAAAAAAAAAAAAGACTGGGACAGATGAAGGAACAGACCATTGGCTGGTGGCCCCATCACAGATGCCCAAGTATTGCCTGTGCTCGATGTACTTAAGCTTCAAGCTGAGCCCTAGACTGGGGTATTGGGGAATTTCAGCCTTCTTTGCCTTTGTGTCCATCTCAACATGTGGAAGGGCCTGGTCTGACGAACAAATCCAAAGGCCATAAGCCAAGAAATAGGCCTTGCGACAAAGATGGACACACACATTCCCATAGTACCTATCTGCAGCATATCAAACCCAAGTTTTAAGAGGTCTGTATACTTACACTGAGCAAATTGAGAGGCACTCCTGGTTGCTGGGAAGCTCTGGGCCAACAGTGGGCATATGGAAGATGATGGCACTGCTAGCACATCCACTAAGGAATTAAAACAAAAAAGAAAAAGTCCCATCAGAAAAGTACAAACCAAAGGTATCCAAATATCCTACTCTACTATAAAAAACCAACTCACCCTGTGTTTGTTCTTCAGAAACTTCATTCCACGTGAGAGTTCTTTGCAATTTTTCCTGTTGTGGAGAGGTCTATGGATGAATCATAAAATAACAAATGGAAGTCCCACATAGAACCCATCAAATATTAGATTCAAGTTCTGTCACCACTTACAAGTTTCCATTCAACTCTGAGCAAACTTGTTTTGCTTGAAGTACTGGAGTTTGAACTCAGAGCCTAATGCTTGCTAGGCAGGTGCTTACCATTGAGGCACACCTCTAGATCCCAAGCAAGCATTTTTGTGGGTTGTGGAGCTTGAACCCAGGACCTGGGTGCTTTCCCTGAAGGCTTGTGCTCTACCACTAGCCACAGTCACAGTTCCACTTCCAGTTTTCTGATGGTTAATGGGAAATTTCATGGGCCTTTCTGCCCAGGCTGGCTTACCTTGATCCTCAGATCTCAGCTTCCTGAGTAGCTAGAAAAACAGGCATAAGCCACCAGCACTTGGCTCCCAAGAAAGCTTCTAGAAACAAAATTGAGGGCTGGGAATGTGGCTTTGTGATAGAGTGCTTGCCTAGCATGCACGAAGCCTTGGATTCCATTTCTCAGTACCACATAAACAGAAAAAGTTAGAAGTAGCCCTGTGGTTCAAGTGGTAGAGTGCTAGCCTTGAGCAAAAGAAGCTCAGGGACAGTGCCCAAGTTCTTAGTTCAAGTCCCAGGACTGGCAAAAAATAAGTAAATATAATTTAAAAAAAAAGAACAAAATTAAGGTAACAGTCTGAAAGTTGAAAACAGTCTGAAATAATATGCAAAACAGCAAAAATACATGGAATGGTTATTTCTGAGTTGTAGGGTTATAGAAGATTTGGATTTGTCCTCTTCTGTTTCTTCTTTCCACTCCTCTCTTCTCCTTCTCTCCTCATAGTTGTCTTTCTTTTATTTATTTATTTATTTTTGGGTCTGGTCATGGGGCCTGAACTCTGGGCCTGGGCGCTGTCCCTCAGCTCTTCAGCTCAAGGCTAGCGCTCTACCACTTGAGCCACAGTGCCACTTCCAGCTTTTTTCTTTTTGCTTATGTAGTGCTGAGGAATCAAACCCAGGCATGCAAGGCAAGCACTCTACCACTGAGCCACCTTCCCAGCCCCCAGATTTTTTTATAGTACTGGGAATTGAACGTAGAGACTTATGTAGCTATTATAATGCATCTCAGAAATGAATTTGTCCAGAGTGAAGGCCTGTAATCCCAGTACTCCAGAAGCAGAGGCAAGAGATCAACAGTTTGAGACTAGACTGGACTATAAAACAAGACTGTCGCTGGCGCTGGTGGCTCACGCCTGTAATCCTAGCTACTCAGGAGGCTGAGATCTGAGGATCGCGGTTCAAAGCCAGCCCGGGCAGGAGAGACCATGAGACTCCTATCTCCAATAAACCACCAGAAAACCGGAAGTGGCGCTGTAGCTCAAGTGGTAGAGCGCTCGCCTTGAGCTGAAGAGCTGAGGGACAGCTCCCAGGCCCAGAGTTCAAGTCCCACGACCGACAAAAAAAAAAAAAAAGACTGTCCTGCTCCCCAGAAAAACAAAATCTGGAGATATAGCTCAATAGTAGAGTACTTGCCTAGCATGTACAATGTCCCTGGGTTCTATGTTAGTATTGCTCCTTCCCCCCCCCAAAAAAAAATCAATGAAAATAAGGCCTAGAAGATCTCTTGACCTAGATATCATTGGTGATTGCTTACAGAGCTAGTTAGATGAAGTTTCACAGATGAATTAGCCCAGTTAACCTTTCCGAATACCTCCAGCCATCCACCATGTTTTGTAATAAACAGAATGGTTAAAGATAGAAACTTCTTGTCTATGTCTTTGACTTCAAAAACAGTCATATTGCTCTAGTTGCAAGCTGTTTCTAATCCTATCCCCCTCCTTCATCACTTCTTCTCTCAGGACATTGTCTGCTCCAGATCCAGAGAGGGGTTTCTGCCTCTGAAGGCTCTTGACAATGGCTACCAGCTCTTCAGCCAACTCTTTCAGCTCCTGAGCAATCTCTGTGGTGTTCTGCTGTCCCACTACCTTTAAAAGAGCAGAGCTGAGCTACAAAACACTGGACCCAAGAGACCCCACTAAACAGAGGGAGCAATAAACACTGTTATTGGCACAGAGGAAAGACAGACATATAAGCAATGAACTAGAATGAAGAGCCAAGAGGGCTGGGAAGGTGGCTCAGTGGTAGAGCGCTTGCCTTGCATGCATGAGGCCCTGGGTTTGATTCCTCAGCACCACGTAAGCAAAAAGAAAAAAGCTGGAAGCGGTGCTGTGGCTCAAGTGGTAGAGTGCTAGCCTTGAGCTGAAGAGCTGAGGGACAATGCCCAGGCCCAGAGTTCAGGCCCCACGACCAGATCCAAAAAAAGAAAAAAAGAAAAAAGAAAAGAATGAAGAGCCAAGAAGCAAACCTTCACATAAACAGTCAAATGATTTTTGTAGGACTGGGATGCTTACCTAGCAAGACTTAGAATGCTTACCTAGCAAGCATACAGTCCTAAGTTTTAACTGTAATGTTGCAAATAATAATAATAATAATAATAAATCAAATAAAATTTTGACTAAGGTGCTAAAACTATTCAATGGGGAAAGGAGTGCTCAAAGGGAAACTATGTCCACATGGCAAAAGAATCAAAACAGACTCTTACCTAACACCTAACTCAGGGGCTGAAGGTGCAGTTCAGTGGTAGACAAGATGGTATGCCTAGCATGCATGGTGCCCTGGAGTTAATCCCCTCCCCATTCTCCTGAAAAATGAAGAAAGAAAATAGGGGCTGGAATCCTAGCTCAACTAGTAAAGTGCCGGTGCCTGCCGGCAACGAAAGGGAATCCTGAATTAGGGGGTGAGGACGGAAAAATAAAGACTTAAGACAAAGGATGGGGTCGGGAGGTCTGCAGTTCAAGACTGCAGCACCGTTCATTTTTAACTTTCCCTAATATATACTATTAGAAGTCAAGAGGTAACATAAGGTTACAATAGTCCAGAAAAACAAGGAAAATTTCAGTAAAAACAGAGTACAGTAAAAACAAGACAAGGTCAACTGGTAGAAAGTAAAACAAACTCTGCAGACATAGCAAAGCAATCCTGGGCACCTGGTGTTTCTAAGTAAGCCAGTTCCTTGTACGTCCCTTCAAGTGAGCACCAGGGTCAAGATGACCTTTAAACTTTACTGTCAGCTCCCAACAGTAGAGCACCTGCCTAACAAGCATAAAGCTCCGAGTTCAAACCCCAGTGCCACCAAGAAAGAAAAAAAAAACTTGTATGCTAGGGTACTGATGACTCACATTAATATTCCTAGCTACTTAGATGACTGAAATCCAGAGGATATTGTTGGGGTTTTTTTGTTTTTTTGTTTGTTTGTTTGTTTTTTGTCGGTCGTGGGGCTTGAACTCTGGGCCTGGGCACTGTCCCTCAGCTCTTCAGCTCAAGGCGAGCGCTCTACCACTTGAGCTACAGCGCCACTTCCGGTTTTCTGGTGGTTTATTGGAGATAGGAGTCTCATGGTCTCTCCTGCCCGGGCTGGCTTTGAACCGTGATCCTCAGATCTCAGCCTCCTGAGTAGCTAGGATTACAGGCGTGAGCCACCAACGCCCGGCGAGGATATTGTTTTGAGGGCAGCCAGGGCAGAAGAATCTACTAGAGTCTATCTTCAAAATAACCAGAGAAAAGTAGGGCTGGAGGCTTGGCTCAAGTGGAAAAACAACTAGACTTGCACAAAGAATAAACTCAAGGATAGCTCCCAGGCCCTGAATTCAAACGCCAAGACCTGAAAACACACACACACACACACACACACACACACACACACACAGAATATATTCTTGCTGAGAGTAGTGGTTAGTGCCTGTAATTCCATCACTCAAGAGGCTGAAGCAGGAGAATTGCAGTTTAAGGCCAGTATGTATGACATGAGACCCTCTCTCCAAAAATCAAAACAATATTAAAATATCCATACAGTGCAGCATAATTCAACTATACAAAATAATTAAGTTCTGGGCTGGGAAGGTGGCTCAGTGGTAGAATGCTTGCCTTACATGCATGAGGCCCTGGGTTCGATTCCTCAGCACCACATAAGCAGAAAGAGCTGGGAGTGGTGCTGTGGCTCAAGTGGTAGAGCGCTAGCCTTGAGCTGAAGAGCTGAGGGAAAGTGCCCAGGCCCAGAGTTCAGGCCCATGACTGACAAAAAAAAAAAAATGGGGCTGGGAAGGTGGCTCAGTGGTAGAGCGCTTGCCTTGCATGCCTCAGGCCCTGGGTTCGATTCCTCAGCACCACATAAGCAAAAAGAAAAAAGCCGGAAGTGGTGCTGTGGCTCAAGTGGTAGAGTGCTAGCCTTGAGCTGAAGAGCTGAGGGACAGCGCCCAGGCCCAGATCAGGCCCCATGATAGGACTCAAAAAAAAAAAAAAAAAGAAAGAAAGAAAGAAAATTCAGAAGCAAAAAAGAGACTAGATGTGTGCAGTATCTAAAAGGAGGGTAAATGAGAAGTTATTGCTTCATGGGTACAGAGTCTCTGCTTCTGGTGATAAAAAAAAATCTTGAAAATAGTGGTGGTGTCAGTCACACAATATTGTTAAAATGTCTTCTTTTTTTAGTGTGTGTGTGTGTGTGTGTGTGTGTGTGTGTGCGCGCGCGCGTGCATGCTGGTCCTGGGGCTTGAACTTAGGGCCTGGATGCTTGAACACTTTGTGTTCAAGGTTAGTTCGCTACCACTTGAGAACCACAGCTCCCCTTCTGGCTTTTTGTTGGTAAATACAAGAGTCTCCAGGACTTTCCTGCCCAGTCTGGCTTTGAACAGTGATCCTCAGATCTCAACCTCCTGAGTAGCTAGGTTCACAGGCATGAGTCAACAGGGCTCAGCTAAAATGTCAACTTTTATCATCACAGTTATAAAATGTCAATTTTTATAATAATACAGGTGTGTGAATACACACTTATCATCAGATTTTTGGAGTTTGAGCCAAGCCCGTACAGCCCAGGTTTTATCTGTAAAGCAGAATTAAAGCAAAAGACAAAAAAATCTGGGCCAGGGGTTCAAGTGGTCCTGGCATGCGCGAGGATCATCAGTTCATTGTGAGGAAATGTAAAACATCAATTTTTCCCCCCACAGAGATGGTCGAGAAACTGAAACAAAGCAGAAATATTGCAAAGGTGCAAGCCCTCGGTGGATGGACTGGAAGGAGGGTGTTTTTTTTTCCTCCTGGACACTTAATCTAAAATTTCTAGATTCTCTTTAGAGCAAGTGAAAGTGGGAAGGGGAAGAAGGAGAGAAGGTCAGCGAGCAGGATGAAGGCGGTAGGCCACAGAAAGGAGCTCTCGGGGCCCAGCCTACCTACCCGCGGCTGCGCTCGGAAGCGCTGGGGCTGGGGAGCCAGCGCCTGGGCGAGGTTGTGGGCGTGGCTGTGGGCGTGGCCTCCGCTTGCGCGGTGGGCGTGGCCTCCGGCGGGCTCCCCTCCCTCCTCCAGCTCCCGCGCGGCGCGGCTGTACTTGTCCACCAGGTACTGCAGCAGCGTGTTTTTGCACAGCCGCGGCTCATGCGCCGCACCCTCGCGGCACGTGGGGCAGGCCCAAGGACGCCCGGCCACGCCTGCACCCCGGGCACCCCACGTCTTCATCAGGCAGTTCCGGCAGAAGCTGTGGCCGCAGGCCAGCGTGGTGGGCCAGGAGAGCAACCCGTGGCAGATGATGCAGCTCAGGTCGTCCTCGGCTAGCCATACCGGGATAGCCGCGCTGGAACCCGGGCCAGCCATGGGGACCCGGCCGCCACCGCCCTGGCCCGGAAGTGGCGGCCGATGTCTCTCCAGGCTCCTCCCTCGTCCTTCCTTTGTCCACTCCCCCCCCCCCTCCCCTATGCCTTTTCCGCTCCTCGCGGCGGTTCAGCCCGCGCCGCCCTCGGGCCGGAGCTGACCGGGCTGACGGCCGCCCGGAAGCCGCGAGGACCCCGCTGTATTCCATAGGCCGCCCTTTAGCTTGATGGGAGGAGGAGAAAGAGAGGCTTCCCCCCGAGAACTCAGGTGTCGGGATATGCCCACTGTCAGCCCCTCTGAACAATAGTAGAGGGATTAAAGAAGAGTGGGGAGTATCTGATCTCTAGGCTTTCAAGTTGCTACCCTAGGGGCTGGAGGCGTGGCTCCGTTGGGAAAATTAAAGCATGAGGTACAGAGTTCGAGTCCTGATCCCGGACCAAAAGATGAGAGAGACAGACAGAGAGCGAGAAGAAAGAGAAGAAAAGAAATAACCAGCCCTTTGAAATAGCTGTCTTACTGCTTAATTGTGCCATTCTCTCCTGACTGCTCTCTGCGGGCTAAAAGTACACTCCTAAATAGGTTCCCAGAAAACAGCACATCCGGCATCTGCTGGGCTTGTTTTCTATCCACTCCCGGCAATGACCCAAAGAGCTAAGGGGGCTTCCAGATTTGTAGAGCAATGATAGACCAGCAGAGGCAGAAGCCCATAACTTTCATCTGTTCTATTTAAAATGTTTTATGCTGGGGAGGGAGGGGCAGAAGGGCACAGGAATGGAAGAAGGAAGGGTGAGCAAATACAGTCATTGTATTATATGTGTGTGTGTGTGTGTGTGTGTGATGTAAAAAAATGAACTGTGTAACTTGTGGACAGGGATGGAAGGGGAGACATTGCCCAAGAAATATTGTACTCATTCCTGACTTATGCCACCTTCCCTGGGCTCAAAGAAGGTGCCAGACTATACAAGTTTGCAGCTATTTCCAATGCTGGGAATGGCTAATAGATATTACATAATCTGAGGTCTAGGACAAAGGCTGAACTCCAGAAGTTCTGTTAGGGCAAATCCAGCTACTTGCTTAATAATCCAAACAGACAATAGTGGTGACTGGCAAAGAAAGGAGATTTAATATGCAGTACAGAGACATCATGGGAAGAGGCAAGGCAAGCACTTCAGCCCATCTTTAGGGTATAGACATGAATTTCAGTTTTAAATAGAGGAAAGGGTGGGAAAAGGGGGTTGAGGTCTGCATAATTATTAAACACTGCCAGTCACAGGTGTGGTCCAGTTGCTCATTATTGCTGGAGTAAGCAAAAGAGTTTAACATGATAAGAAAGCCTTTCTTGCCTAACAGGTTTTTGTCATAAGTATGCGTAAGTCCTGCCATTTGGGAGTCCTAGGTAACCACAAGAGCAAAGACAGGCATAAAATAGACATCATATTTTCAGACCCAAAATGAAGAGTCATTGTTTTTAAGAAATGAAGGTGTGGCTCAAGTGGTAAAGCACCAGCCTTGAGTGAAAAAGCCAAGTGTGAGCATGAGGCCCTGAGTTCAAGCCCTAGTGTTCACACACACACACACACACACACACACACACACACACACACACACACACACACACACACACACACACACTACACTGTTTCCAGCTGTTTCCCATTGTGGACACTAATAGGATTGGACCTATTTAACCCACTTGATTTGTTGGGGGGGGGGCGGCTTTTTGGCCATAGTGGTGGTGGTGGTATTGCTTTTTCATAATATCTTTCTCCCAGTTGTTGGACTTTGGAGAAAAAAAAAATCTTCTGGGAAACCTGGGGCTTTGGGTGACTATGATGTACAGATTCAGTGTAGGCTATACTAGGGCATGTAGTAAAGGAGACAGATGCATTTGTGATGTGCTAAGCTTACTTGTTTCAGTATAACCTAGCCCATGATGACTAATGTATTTCTTAGATCATATAGCATCTACTTTGTTTTTTGTTTTTTTTTTTTGGTGGTACTAAAGGGTTGAATGCATGGCCTTGTGTTTGCTAGTCAGGTACTCTTACCACTTGGGCCACACTACCATCCCTAAGACACACACTGTTTCTCTTTCCTTTATGTGCTGGTATTGGTGCTTTAACTCACTTGGCATGGATGGTGCTCTATCATTTGAGCCACACCTCCAGTTCCAAGACCCTATTTTCTTTCTTGTAAAATAGACATACTACTAAACATTTATCTGACCTATATTCATATCCTCCCTCTTAAAAAATAACAGGTTGGGTGCTGCTGACACATACTGTAATCTTAGCTACTCAGAAGGCTGATATCTGAGAATCACAGTTCAAAGTCCAGCCTGGGCAGGAAAGTCTGTGAGACCTATCTACAATAAACCACCAAAAAGCAGGAAGTGGAGGGTGGTTCAGGTGGTACAGCACTAGCCTTGAGCAAAATAGAGCTAAGAAAGAGTGTGAGGCCCTAAGTTTAAGACCCAGTACCTGCACACAAAAAATATGGATTACAGGCCTGAGCCACTGGCCCACTGCTCCAGCTCACTCGGCTTCCTAACTCAGAGCCGGCACTCTGCCATTCCTTGAGCCATGCCTCTTGACTTGCTTTTCTGCTGATTATTTTGGAGATGGAGTTTCATAGTCATTTTTACCAAGGCTGGCCTCTAGTCATGATCCTCTGATCTCATTCTCCTGATTAGCTAAGAATATAGGTATGAATCACTGATACCAATGTAACTTTATTTTGTATATGCCAGTTGCATTGAGACTTTACCTCTTGTGTGTGTGTCTGTTCTCTGCCTCGCTGAGTGGCCCTTACCCTCAGAAGTCTTTTTCCTCCCACAAGTAGCTTTGGTACTGCCTTTTACTTCTCTTTCTTCCCCTCTAGACCATAATTTCCTGGAGGGTGGGACTATTTCATTGTTGACTTCCTCATCTCTAGACCTTAGCAGAGTGAACCCCACAGAGCTCAGAGGTCATGGAAAAGACAAATAAGTAAATGTTCCAGCAGGTGTTGAAACAGACATGCTCAAGGTGCCTTGGGAGCTAGACCACCCACCTCTCTACTTGAGCAGCTTCCGTCAAGAAAGAGACACCTCATGCTATAAGTTCTTAGAAACTGCTTTTGCTAGCTTTGCATAGTGGCACTATAAACCTCATAGCCCATGAGGTTTATCTTAGGAGAAGTTTGTTAACTGGGAAAAAAGAAAGAACTGCTTTTGCTAAGAGCACTGACTCCTCCCTTGGACCTACAAATGTCCAAAGGGTAGCTAGAAGCTAGAGAAATGCTTGGCATCGCTGCATCCATTTTACATTGGGCCATTTTTTCCCCCGCAGCCACCTTGAAATCCAAGGACTAGACAGGACATATAGAATGGCACCTGTATGACAAGAGCCAGAACTATCCCAAGTAAAGATAGAACAGACCACGCCTGGCCAAACGAGGGCGATCACCTATTCTGAAGCTGCACCCTGGAACAAGAGTGTTTAGCCCAACTGGATGCCAGTGGCACTCAACTGTAATCCTAGCTACTCAAGAGGCTGAGATCTAAGGATTGCAGTTTAAAGCCAGCTTAGGCATGAAAGTCCATGAGACTCTTATCTCTAATTAACCATTTAAAAAAAAGCCAGAAGTAGAGCTGTGGCTCAAGTAATAGAGTGTCAACCTTGAGCAAAAAAGCTAAGGGAAGGACTGGGAATGTGGCTTAATGGTAGCATGCTTGCCTAGCATGTGTGAAGGCCTGGGTTTGATTCCTCAGTTCCACATAAACGGAAAAAGCCAGAAGTGGTGCTATGGCTCAAGTGGTAGAGCGCTAGTCTTGAGCAAAAGAAGCTCAGGGACAGTATCCAGGCCCTGAGTTCAAGCCCCAGGACTAGCAAAGAAAGAAAAAAAAGGGAATGGACATACCTAGGCCCTGAGTTCAGAGTCCCAAATCTCTCTCTCTCTCTCTCTCTCTCTCTCTCTCTCTCTCTCTCTCTCTCTCTCTCTCTCTCTTTCTCTCTTTCTCTCTCTCTCTCCCCCCCCCCTCACACACACACAGTATTTATCCCATGGAAACCAAGTCATTTTTCTCAGATGATGACAGCAATAACAACTTCTCCAGGACTCCTGGAAGAGCCAGAACTGAGATAAAGATCAGCCAGACCTCATTGAGACTGGGACTACAGACCTCTCTTCCCCTGCCCCACTCTTCTTTTACATAAACCTAAATGTCTGTACCCTAAAGATGTGCCAACATGTGTACTTTGCCTCTCCCCCAGGCATGCCCATGTACCTAATAAACTTCCTTCCTAGGCCTTTCACCACTGCTCCTCTTGTTTAGCATGTTGTGGGGAGTGGCTGGACCTAACAAATGGAATCTTTGGAATTGGGTCTGTGGCTTATAAGCCATAGGTTACAATGTGGTGCTTGTCTCCAATTGAGGATCCAAGGAAAGTCCCACAACATGGAGATGATCTGGGTGTGTGTGTGTGTGTGTGTGTGAGAGAGAGAGAGAGAGAGAGAGTTGTGGGACTTGAACTCAGGGCCTGGGCACTGTCCCTGAGCTTTTTTGCTCAAGGCTAGCACTCTACAACTTTGAGCCACAGCACCATTTCTGGTTTTCTGGTGGTTAATTGGAGGTAAGAGTCTCATGAACTTTCCTGCCCAGGCTGCCTTTGAACTGCGATCCTCAGATCTCAGCCTCCTGAGTAGCTAGGCTAACAGGCATGAGCTACCAGCACCCATCCAGAGAATCTCTTAAAGACCCTCTCAACCCTCTGGGTCTTCATTGAAATGAAGAGAGAACACCCAACATATTTCTTCACCTCTCTTGTAAGGCAATAAAAGGAACAAAGAGCTGGCATCAGTTGTTCGTGTCTATAATTCTAGCTACTCAAGAGGCTAAGATCTGAGGATCAAGATTCAAAGCCAGCTTAGGCAGAAAAGTCTGTGAGACTCCATCCCCAATAAAAAGTAGGGCGTGGCTCAAACAGTAGAATGCCATCCCTAAATTAAAACCCCTGGGTCAGAAAACAAAGCAAAAAAAAAAAATCCCAAAACACACACACAAAAAAAAGGAACAAAGAATCATGGAGTATGAATACTGGCCCCTTAGATTTCTCTAACATTTCAGCCATTTGAGATTTCTTTCAGTTCCTTTTTCCCATCTTGAGGCCTTTGACATTTTTGCCTAGCTTTTTGTTCTTCCTTACCCTCTTCCCTTTGGCTAACCTTTACACAGCTTGGAGGTTATAGTTTTTGGGGAACAGAGTCTTCTCTCCCCATCCATCATTGTAAGCTCTATTGCCAAATCCCATAGCAGTCTGCTCTTCCCCTTTCTGAACACCTGCTTCCTTGTGCTGCCCTAGTGAAGGGATTCTGCCTCCTGCAGGCTTAGTGTGTAACAGCAGGAACCACATCATGATCAGAAATACTTATCCTGAAATTTTAATCATTAGTCCAACTTCCTGTTTTCATGTGTCTATGCCAGTACTATGGCTTGAACACAGGGCCAGGGAATTCTCTTTCAGCTTTTTCTGTTCAAGGCTGGTGCGCTACCACTTAAGCCACACTTGCATTCCCTGATTTTTGATGGTTAATTGGAGACTAGAATCTTACAGACTTTTCTGACCAGACCAGCTTTGAATCATGATCCTCGGATCTGAGCCTCCTGAGTAGCTAAGATTGCAGATATGAGACACACGTACCTGCTTCCTTATTTAAGAGATGAAAAGGCAAAGAATTGAAGACATGAATTTTCCTGTTGTCCCATGTGGATGGCTCTCTGCTGTGTGGCCCAATGAAAATAGGAGTGCTCAGCTTGTTTCTTTCTTTGCAGAGCACTGTGGTCATCAATGCAGATATTATTTCTAGTTTGTTTGTTTGTTTTGCTGGTCCTGAGGCTTGAACTCAGGGCCTGGGCACTGTCCCTATGCTTTTTGTGCTCAAGGCAAACGCTCTACCACTTGAGCCACAGTGCCACTTCCAGCTTTTTCTAAGTAGTTTATTGGAGATAAGAGTCTCACAGACTTTCCTGCCCAGGCTGGCTTTGAACTGTGATTCTCAGATCTCAGTCTCCTGAGTAGCTGGGATTATAGGAGTGAGCCACCAGCAGCTGGCTGTTATTACTATTTTATCTGAGCTTCTATTCTCAAACGTGCACAGAGGAGGATGTCTCCCAGGAAAAAATTTTCAGTTGCTTCGTTCTTCTTTCTTTATATAATTTTATGTATTTATTTATTTATGTTTATGTGTACTGAAGAATCGAACCCACGGCCTCATGCATGCTAGGCAAGCACTCTGCCACTAAGCCACATTCCCAGCCCCTCAGGAACATTTTAAATTAATTTATTTATTTAATGCTAGGGATTAAACCCAAGGCCCCAAGCAGACTAAACATGTTAACCCCTGAGTGCTGTCCTTCAGCTCTTCAGCTCAAGACTAACACTCTACCACTTGAGCCACAGCACTACTTCCGGCTTTTTCTGTTTATGGGGTGCTCAGGAATCAAACCCAGGGCCTCATGCATGCAAGGCAAGCACTCTACCACTGAGCCACCTTCCCAGCCCCGCTTTTCTTTCTTTCTTTTTTTTTTTTAAGATGAGTTCTGGGCTGGGAATGTGGTTTAGTGGTAGAGTGCTTGCCTAGGATGTATGAAGTCCTGGGTACAGTTCCTCAATACCACATAAACAAAAAAAGCCAGAAGTAGCACTGTGGCTTAAGTGGTAGAGTGCTAGCCTTAAGCAAAAAGAAGCTTAGGGACAGTGCTCCAAGTTCAAGCCTCAGGACTGGCCAAAGGAGGAGGAGCAGGAGGAGGAGGAGAAGGAAGAAGAAGAAAGACGAGTTCTTACTATGTTTCCCAGACTAGTTTCAAATCCTTGAGCTCAAGAGATCCTCCTTAGCCTCCTGAGTAACTGGGCTTACAGGTACACATCACTACCATGCCTGGCTCCAAGAACTTTGTATATATGTATGTGCACATGCTGGTCCTGAGGCTTGAACTCAGAGCCTGGGAACTGTCTCTGAGTTTTTTGCTCAAGGCTATTGCTCTGTCACATGAGTCACAGCTTCATTTCAGGCTTTTTGGTAGTTAATTGTGAATGAGAGTCCCATATACTTTTCTGCTGGATGTAGGTTCAAATGCAGTCCTAAGATCTCAGCCTCCTGAGTAGTTTACAGTGTAACCCATTGTTACCCAGTAGGATGGTACTTGGGTTTGAGCTCAGGGCTGTGTTCTTGCTAGGGCATATCCCTAACCTTCCAGAACATTTCTGATTCATGCTAAAAAATCCACTGCTTTTGAAAGGTGAAAAGTAGGTTTTGAAAATTCTTTCATAGCTGGGTTCCAGTGCCTCATGCCTGTAATCCTAGCTACTCAGGAGACTGAGATCTGAAGATCATGGTTCAATGCCAGCGCGAGCAGGAAAGTCCATGAGACTCTTATCTCCAATAAACCACTAGAAAACCAGAAGTGGCACTGTGGCTCAAGTGGTAGAGCCCTAACCTGAGCTGAAGAGCTGAGGGACAGCAACCAAGCCTAGAGTTCAAGCCCCATGACTGACAAAAATAAAATAAATAAAATTCTTTCATAAACTTTTAATATCAAAACTTTAAGTTTATATTAAATTTGCACAAATAGGAAAATAAATGCCTATATTTCATTTAGATTAATCAATCACTAACATCTTGCACAGAGATATTCTCAGTAAACATGTATATATACACAGAGACACATGTATACATACATGTATATATAAAGATACTACAGATTGAATATACATATATTTTGCTCATACACTTGCATACATACACTTACTTTATGTAGAACTCTTTTAAGAACTGGCTGTACATATCTCCTAAAAGCAGGAACATTTGTCCTATACAAATATAGCATGAGAGAGTGAGGGAAGGGGTGACATCATCCAAAAAGAAATGTACTCTTTACCTGACATATAACTATAACCCCTTTGAATATCATCTTTATAGTAACAATAAGTTTTTTGAAAAAAGTGAAAAAATACAGCATAATTATCAAAAATTTACAGCACCATTAGCTAATGTACATCCATATTCTCCAATATCTCAATTACGATGTTTGCAACTATTTTTAAAAATTCTGGATCCAATCCAAAACTCAACCAAGCACTGCTGGTTCATGCCTGTAATCCTAGCTACTCAGGAGGTTGAGATCTGAGAATCCCAGTTCTAAGCCAGCCTGGGCAGGAAAATCCGTGAGACTCTTAAACAAACCACTCAGAAAAAGTTAGAAGTAGCACTGTGGCTCAAGTGGTAGAGTGTTAGCCTCGAGAAGAAGCAGCTCAGGGACCGTAACCAGACCCTGAGTGCAAGCCCCAGGGCTGAAAAAAAATAGAATTCTAAACTGTATCTAGTTGACATGTCTTACTCTCCCTTAATCTAGAAGTTCTCTACTATTTTACCTTTCATAACATTGACATTTTGAAGTGTCTAGGTTAATTAATTAGCAGCAGGTACTTAAATGTGAATTTGATTGTGCCTGATTATTTCCTCATGGTTAGATTCAGATTAAACATTGACCTTTTATTTTGCTTGGCAAAATGTCATCCACATGAGGCTGTGGTGCTTTTTTATCCCAATACCTCCAGGTAGCTTGGGGAGAAAATTCTAGGCCTTCATGACATTTCCAGCCTGGGTGCAGTGGAGCCGGGCTATGGGTTCATCTCTGTACCAGATCCAGAGCTTCGCGAGGCTGGGCAGGGGGAGCCAGAGGGAGCCCAGGCAGCCAGAGAAATGTTCCCAGCGTCCATCTTGCCAGAGTTCTCTGCCAGGGACAGCTGGGCAACCAGGGCAGAGGTGAACTCTCCTGTGCCCCAGGACCTCAGGTGCTCAGCGGCCAGCCTCCTTCTCGGCAATGACACTGTGACAAAAGGTCACCTGCTGCCACAGCCACTGTCTGCTGATGCAGCTGCAAGGGAAACAGAGGGCTGAGGGAAGGCGCCATGGCAGTGCCATCAGGCTGAGGGGAAAAGACAGCCCAGGGACAGTGCGCAATGACAGAGGGAACCCCGATTTAAAATTTAAAAAAAAGTTGATACAAGAGATAAGAAAAACAAAGCTGGACTCTAAAAACAGACGAAACAATGAGAGACAGAGAGGCCACAGGTTCAAAAAGGAGAAAAAGCAAATTAGACAGGGAGAAACTGAGAGGCACACGCATGCGCATACACACACACACACACACACACACACACATACACACACACACGCCATGGAGAACAAAGTGGTGGCTCACAGGATTCCCTAACACTTCTGCGTGTTTCTATCAGTCAGCCTCAGAGGGCACAAGGGCTTTCCCCAAGGGGCCACATAGGGGTCACCTGCTCAGTCTGTACTTTTCCAAACACAGAACTTCTCCATTGTGCCACAGAAGGTGGCCCTGGGCCAGAAACTTCTTGACCTTACTTAGCAAGCACACCTCCCCTGCGTGCAGGACTGCAGGAGATAGGGCCCCTCCAAGTGACACTTGTGGGGTGATGCAGAAGAGCAGGAGAGACAGAAGGGAGGGCCCAGGGAAAGGAATGACACTAAAAATACCCTTCCCTCTGGGTGAGGAAGAATTCAGAACACCAACAGCTAGCTGCCCAGCAGGGTGACCTCTCCTGACAATCTCGGGCCAGAGTTTTCTCATGAGAAAAGGGCTGGGGGTGGGAGTGGGGGTGGAGGGAGGCTGCCCAGCTCAATAGAACCCAGTCTTGGGGTGTTCTGCCAACTCCTCCCAAGGCAAGTGGAGAAGGACCCTGTTAGAGGAACTTGGGGACCTCAGGGGATTTCTGCAACAAGGTGCAATGTCTGTTTTTACTTAGCGGGAAGAGAAGACAATGAATGGAAAGCAGAGTCAGAACTTTCGTAGCTTAGCAGCTGAGCCCAAAGGAAGAATAAAAGAACATTCCCCCACCCCCACCCCCCTCCAGCCAGTCCCTGCTTCTCACTGAGGAGGTGGAGGTGGAGGGGCGACAAGGGGCGGGACAGGACATCCCCCAGACTCTCCAGCCACTCTCGCTGCTCCTTCTCACTGGGGCAGGTAAGGATGAACTTCCGCTCCGGGGTAACTATGGTGAGGCCGGCTTTCCAGCGGTTCCCTCGAACGCCCCTGGGCAGGTCTTCACATACCTCGTAACCCTGCTCACTGCTCCCCAGAAAAACTTGGCCCTGCTCAAAGGCATCCTGAAAATCAAAGGCACCCGGTCATCAGAGATTACCCTGGGGTAGAAAAGACCCTGAATCCCTGACAGGCTCCTGGCTTTATTTTCGATTTGTTTTTTTTTAAGTATGAGAAGCCTGTTACCTGTGGCTTATGTCTATTATCCTAGCTACTCAGGAAGCTGAGACCTGAGAATCACACTTTGAAGTCAGCCCAAGCAGAAAAGTCAAGGAACTTGTCTCCAATTAACCAGTAAAAATCTGGAAATGGACCTGTGATTCAAGTGGTAGAACATCAACCTTGAGTGAAAAGGACCAGCAGAACTTGAAGTTCAGCTGGGCGCTGGTGGCTCACACCTGTAATTTTGGCTATGCAGGAGGTTGAGATCTGAAGGATCACAGTTTGAAGCCAGGCAAGGCAAGAAGTCCAAGAGACTCTTATCTCCAATTAACCACCAGAAAATGGAAAGTGAGGCTGTGACTCAAAGTGGTGGAGTACTAGCCTTGAGCAAAAGAGCTCAGGAACATTGCCCAGGCCCTGAGTTCAAGCCCCACAGGCTGAAGTTCAAGGCGCAGTACCAGTTCATACATGCATGAATCTCCCCCCACCCCCACCACACACACACACACACACACAGAGTATGAAGGCCCTACTAGGCATGGTTTTGGGATTTGTTTGTTTGTTTGTTTGGTGGGTCTTGGCGCTTGAACTCAGAGCCTCGTCTTTGTCTCTGAGCTAGCACTCTATCACTTTGGGCCACAGTGTCACTTTTGGTTTTCTGGTGGTTAACTGGAGATAAGAATCTCCTGTCATGGGCTGGGAAGGTGGCTCAGTGGTAGAGCGCTTGCCTTGCATGCTCGAGGCCCTGGGTTCAATTCCTCAGCACCACATAAGCAAAAAAAAAAGAAAAAAGCCAGAAGTGGCGCTCTGGCTCAAGTGGTAGAGCGCTAGCCTTGAGCTGAAGAGCTGAGGGACAGCGCCTAGGCCCAGAGTTCAGGCCCCACAACTGGACCAAAAAAAAAAAAAAAAAAATCTCCTGTCAGAGCTGGCTTTAAGCCATGATCCTTAGATTTCAGCCTCTGGATTACAGGTGTGAGCCACCAGTGCCTGGCTCCAAGCATGATTTTGAAGGGCTTTGAAAACCTTTGAGTAAATCACAAGTGTCACTTGATTGAAAAAAAAAATTAATATTCGCTGAAGTGCATAGTAGGTGCCTTCTGTGTGTGTGTGTGTGTGTGTGTGTGTGTGTGTGTGTGTGTGTGTGTGTGTGTATGTGTGTTAAACTCGGGCCTGGGTGCTGTCCCTAAGCTTTAATGCTTAATGCTAATGCTTAAGGCTGGTGTTCTGGCTTTTTGGTGGTTAATTGGAGATATCAGTCTCATGAGCTTTCCTGTTGGAGACTTTCCTGTCAGAGCTGGCTTTGAACCATGATCCTTCGATTTCAGCCTTCAAAGTAGGTAGGATTTCAGGCATGAGCCACCAATACCCAGCTACAGTGGGTACTTTCTCTGCAGCAACTCAGATACTCATGATGGCTACCTACAAGCCAGACCTACTTCCACAGAAAAAATTATGAACCAGATGGAGCAGTGTGGGCACTGTACCCAGGGCACACCACTACAAAGACAGGCCTGAGCCACTGCAGAGCCCACACTTCTCACCAACTCTTCTCCTGCACCGCTTGGTTATAAGTGAGCTCCCCAGAGACTCAAGGAGGAAACACCTTATCTATCCACAATTGGCAGCCCTGGGGAAACCCACATGGATTTCCCACACAGAAGCTAACAGAGAGAAGCAAAGGATACAGGCCTTCCCATCAGAAAGGATACAGGCCTTCCCATCAGGGTCCCCAGCCCTGGCATGACTGGGTATTCTCTGACAAGGACTGGGCTACATTTGTCTGGGGACATGTTGAGGATACACCAGGAATGGCTCTTACCAGAGGGTTCTTGTAATACAGCAGCCTCCGCTCCTGGGGATCCAGGGCAAACCACCTTTTCTTGAAAGGTTCTCTCTGCTACAAAAGAGAGAACCTCTTTAAAAGGGTTGGAAAAGGCCGAGGACAAAGATCACAGCCTGTCCCACTAGTTCTCCAGCCTGGCTTCTGCTGTCAGATGCCCTGGTGCCTCTCTCCTGGGCCTTGGACTTGTGCTCAGACTCTGCAAGCTCTATCCTCTCCTCCCTGCCCCAACTTCACTGCCCTCCCCCCCACCTCCCTGCAGCAGTTGCTGCCTGGGGTTGGAAGTGGTGCTTTCTGCTTTCTCAGGCTGTGGGCAGAGAAGGAAGCTGGGGAAATCAGAAGTGGCCACTGCTCAGCAAGGCAGAAAGTGCTGGCTTGGGCCAAATTCTAACCTAGATCAAAGAGAAACGGCTCAGCACAAGAACAGGGGAGGGGGAGACAGATTGCCTGGCTAGTGGAGGAAGGAGCCTGAAACTACCTTTGGATGTTTATCTTTTCTTTTCTTTTTTTTTTTTTTGGGTCCGGTTGTGGGGCCTGAACTCTGGGCCTGGGCGCTGTCCCTCAGCTCTTCAGCTCAAGGCTAGCGCTCTACCACTTGAGCCACAGTGCCACCTCCGGCTTTTTTTTTCTTTTTTGCTTATGTGGTGCTGAGGAATCGAACCCAGGGCCTCAGGCATGCAAGGCAAGCGCTCTACCACTGAGACACCTTCCCAGTCCCTGGATGTTTTTCCAAGTAGCCTGGGGCCCCATGCTTCCCTAATACCTGGCCCTCAATCTGTAAAACCTTTTCCAAAAGCCATGGATTGCAGCCTCTTCAAAGTGAACTTCTGAGTCTCTTCTCTATCTCTCCTCTTTCTCTGTCCCTCAAGCACCCGGATCCTAGGTGGCCAGATTCTCTCTACCTAGCATCCAGGCTCCATCCTCCTCCACCCCACAGCTGGCCTTCCCTTCCTTCTTAGATTAGGGAACAAGAGCTGGCCCTAGGTAAGGGGCTTGTTTACTGAAGAAGAGCCAGTGAGTGTACATACTAGGGACTGGGAAGGTGGCTCAGTGGTAGAGTGCTTGCCTTATATGTATGAGGCCCTGGGTTCGATTTCTCAGCACCACATAAATAGAAAAAGCCAGAAGTGGCGCTGTGGCTCAAGTGGTAGAGCGCTAACCTTGAGCTGAAGAGCTCAGGGACAGCACCCAGGCCCAGAGTTCAAGCCCCACAACCGACAAAAAAAGAAGAAGACAAGTGTGCATATGTATTTCCTCACACCTCACTAGCCCCACAACCTTGGCTGGTCCTGGTAGGTTCACATACACAGGTTCACACCAAGGTTCTAGAATACCCGCCCAGGAGCTGTCCCTTCTTGGTTCTGCTTTCCCAGGAATAGAGTGGGTTAGATAGGGTTCTGAAGAATAATGGTGATGCTGGTGGGGTGGGGAGCTGACCATGAGAAGCCTCTCATCCACTAACAGCCAGTCTCCACTGACTCCTTCAACCCAGGAACTTAGACCCTTGTTTTTCCACCTCCCAAATTCTGCCCTATTGGTGGTGACTCACAGGTCATGTGAGTCTGAGTCCTGCAGGGGGGGGGGGGGGTAGGGGAGAGGTATACCTTTGGGCCAGTCTTTTCCATGAAGCCTTGTTTGAGGTAGTTCCTGGTGATAAAGGGCACAAGCTGGGGGAAGAGAGACAGACACTGAGACCTTATTCATGGCTCTCTGTTGAACATGGCTCCCAGACAAAGGGGAAGTTAGGAAGGCAGAAGGATGTGCATTCATGGTTTCTGGGGTATATTTAGAACCTGCACTGGATATAATATGAATATTTCAACCAAGTCAGTCAACAGCATCCCAGATGTTTGGTGAGCTTACTGGCACAGTTCAGTCATGGTGTAAGGGCTTCTTCAGTCCCAGAGTCTGGACTCAGGAGAGGCTTGGAGGAAGCTGGGCCAGATTTAAATTGAGCTGAGAGTCTGTTCCCCTCCTCCCCTCCTCTGGCTCAGTAGTCAGTGTAAGGTCCTCTCCTGGATGGCGAGCAGACTCCACCCTCCTCGCAGCAAAGTCTCCACCCAGTACCTGCGTTACCTAGGCAACTGGGACACCTGGAAGAGGTCACGTCTGCATCTGCTGAGGTCACATCTGAATTTGATGTGGCCACACCTTTCCCCACCCATACCCTACATAAGGGCTAGCCCAGGCCCAGACCCTCCCTTTTTAGCTCTTGCTGCTCTTCTCTTGCTCTCTTGCTGCCCCCTCTTTTTTCTCTCTGTTCGTTTCTAGCTCTTGCTGCTCTTTTCTTGCTCTCTTGCTCTCTCTCTTTCCCAGCCACGTGGAGTGCCAACCTTGCCTGGTCCCAGCAGGTCTACCCCTTACCTGAATACCACGTGAGTGCTACTGTTCTTACCCCTCTCTCTGCTCTTTTCTCTCTCTTTCCTCTCTTCCCAGCTCTCTCTCATTCCCAGGCCTTTCCCAGCCACGTGGAGTGCCACCCTTGCCTGGTCCAAGCAGGTCTACTGAATAAACCTACCCCTTACCTGAATACCACGTGCGTGCTGGTGCAGCTCTTACTCGGCAACCTCTTTTTAAAAACCTAACATAAATGGTGCCGTGACTCGGATAAAGGCTTAAAGTCAGGATAGCTGGGATTTCTCTGTTTTTTTCCCCTCGTTTTTCTTTCTTTTTTTTTTTTTTTTTTTTTGTTCTTCCCTTTTTGCTCTGAGGAATACCCGCAGTTCTTACGGCCTTTTGCGAACCAGTCTCTGCGGCGGAATCAACGCATCGATACCATTGCTGCCTTCACATCCACGTCCACACCACTTCTCTACTCTGGTGAGTGAAACTACTCTACGGCTCTCTGTCGCTCAGTCTCTGTCCAGACGTGGCGCCACGCCAGAGAGCTCCTACGGCCTTTAGCTGAAAGGCCGGTCACCTCTGAAGCCGAGGACGCTTGGCTTTGGGGGCTTGGCCATTTCTCTCTAGAGGGCTCTGGGGGAAGTCGGGACGCCGCTTCTGCCTGGTCAGCTCTCCTTCACTCACCAGACTGACTCTCCTACTCATTTAATGGGGTGCTACGAATCACGCCTGAGCCGTGAAACCCCTTTGAAATGTCTCCCGCGCTCCCTGGAAAGCCAGAGAGCCTCATTTTTATGCCATTCTCAGAAGCACAGTTTTTGCTACTGCAATGGTAAATGGTCAGAAGTTTAATTTCAGGCTCTTTGCTCTCTCTGCCATTCATGGGCAACTTTCTACCCTTTTTTTCTACAACTTTTTGGCTTGTGCCTTGAAGAGTGCGACGCAGGCTGGGTCCCAGGGACCCCCCTCTAGGTTCCCTCTCAAAGGCTAGCCAATGTAGGCTTAATCTATTCAGGCTTTCTTTGCATTCTTTCAGAAATTCGCCATCTTGAATCCGCCATCTTGGCCACGTGGTGGGTTAAGGGTTTGGCCCCATCTGACCCTTAACCTTCCACTAAGTTTACTACTCCATCTATTCTAAGGTGCCTTGCTAACAAGTTGCTGTTTTCACAGGCCCTAGTAACTGAGGCCCAACCATCTGATGTGCTTTGTTAGCAAAGATGTCTAAATGTTGTCAAAATTTTAGGTTTTGAGTTTTGCCTTTTTTGTTTTGTGTTGTGTATTCTACTACTGACTACATGGTTCTAAAATACTGGGCATATCTATGCTAAAATTTTCATCACATCTAATGAGTTTTGTCATTTCAGAATATTTGTTGGCAATTCTTGATAAGAACCAGGTAAGTTCTACTTATTCTACTTGATCTCCTTGTTGCTTTAATTGGAAATAATAAAGGGCTTTTGTGGCAAAGATTTCAGTTCAAAGCCAGCTCAGGCTAAAAAATCCCTTAGACTCCGTCTCCCAGCTAAACTCTGCAAGTGGTACTATAACTCAGTGTGATAGAGTGCTAGCCTTGAGCAGAAGTGCTCAGGGACAGTGCCCAGGCCTTGAGTTCAAACCTCTTTAAATACTAGTGGTACTATAACTCAAAGTGGTTCAGTGCTAGCCTTGAGCGGAAGCGCTCAGGGACAGTGCCCAGGCCTTGAGTTCAAATCTTGAATACCAACTGGGACAAGCCATCCCAGCAACGAGCACCTAGACTCAGCCAGTCTAGGGAACAAGGGAACGTTGAAAGGAGTAAGAGGAGATGATGTCACATCAGCTACTTTGTGCCTGCCCTTTCAAAATTAACCTGAGCCGGGAGGTCAGTAGAAGTAAGAAGCTTACCCAGCCAATGTCTATACCTGTCTACCTATTAACTGAACAGGGATTTATATTCTTGCCTTTGTCACCTGAATTCTCTACCTAGTCGCCAGATGTCAGAAGTAACTAGGGACATTTCTACCAACATTTTCAGCCCCAAGTCCTTCCTCTTGCCATTTATTTGCTCTCTAGTATTTTTTTTCCAGCCCCTCAATGCTCATGAGACTTCTCCAGATTTCATCTAAGGACTCACGCCACCAAGGGACAGCTGCTGCTCACTGCCTTCTCTGGGAGGAGACCAAATTCCAGCCTTTTACCCCTATTGTCGACGCCCCTTGTCAGCAGGAAGTAGCCAGAGAGAATCCTCGCCCTATTTCATGATTATTAAAAGGCTGGAATGTAAGGTCCTCTCCTGGATGGCGAGCAGACTCCACCCTCCTCGCAGCAAAGTCTCCACCCAGTACCTGCGTTACCTAGGCAACTGGGACACCTGGAAGAGGTCACGTCTGCATCTGCTGAGGTCACATCTGAATTTGATGTGGCCACACCTTTCCCCACCCATACCCTACATAAGGGCTAGCCCAGGCCCAGACCCTCCCTTTTTAGCTCTTGCTGCTCTTCTCTTGCTCTCTTGCTGCCCCCTCTTTTTTCTCTCTGTTCGTTTCTAGCTCTTGCTGCTCTTTTCTTGCTCTCTTGCTCTCTCTCTTTCCCAGCCACGTGGAGTGCCAACCTTGCCTGGTCCCAGCAGGTCTACCCCTTACCTGAATACCACGTGAGTGCTACTGTTCTTACCCCTCTCTCTGCTCTTTTCTCTCTCTTTCCTCTCTTCCCAGCTCTCTCTCATTCCCAGGCCTTTCCCAGCCACGTGGAGTGCCACCCTTGCCTGGTCCAAGCAGGTCTACTGAATAAACCTACCCCTTACCTGAATACCACGTGCGTGCTGGTGCAGCTCTTACTCGGCAACCTCTTTTTAAAAACCTAACAGTCAGCACTCTGGATTTCCCACCTACTGAAGCAGCAGTAAGCAGTTCTAAGTGCTAACTCAGCACCACAACTACAACATTCTGGACTCTGATCCCTGGCCTTGTTAAAATCATGTCTAGGGAGCTGGTGTCTCAGTGTGTCCCTATGCCTAGAGTGGATTCTGTCTCAGACACCCAGCCTCCTGCAAACTATGGAACTGAGGAGCATTTGGGCTCTCCAGGAAGGCCAAGCAGATAGAAGGAAGAACATTTCAAGATTGCTATAATCCCTCCATTCCTAGCACTTAAAAAATTCTTTTTTTAGCCCAGTGGGGGTAGCTCATGCCTGTAAGCCTGGCTAGCTACCCCAGAGGCCAAGATATGAGAATCATGGTTTGAAGCCATGCTAGGGAAGGAAAGTCCAAGAGACCTTTATCTCAGAACAAAACTACTCAGAAAAAGTTGGAAGTGCAGCTGTGGCTCAAGTAGTAGATAGGAGAAAAAAGAGGAGGGGGAGGAGGAGGAGGAGGAGGAGGAGGAAGAGGAGGAGGAGGAGGAGGAAGCAACTCAGGGAAGTGCCTAGGCCTTGAGTTCAAGCTCCAAAACCAGCACAAAAAAAGGAAAAAAAAACAAAAAAAGAAAAAGATATTGTACTCACAAACTGACATACTGAATTCAACCCCTTTGTACAACTAACTTTAAAATCTTCTTAAGTGTGAGATTCTTATCTCAAATTAACCACTAGAAAACCAGAAGTGGCATTGTGGCTCAAAATGGTAGGACTAGCCTTGAGGGAAAAAGGTCAGGGATATTTCCCAGGGCCTGAGTTCAAGCCCCATGACTGACAAACAGGAAAAAAAAAATCCTCGTAATGTGTACTGGTGCCTCAAGCCTATAATCCTAAACCTCAAGAAACTGAGATTTATGGATTACAGTTTAAACCCAACTCAGGTATACATATTCAAGAAATTAACCAGGAAATCACCAGAATTGCTGGCATGGCTCAAGCACTAAAGTGTCAACCATGAGTGAAAAAACAAAACAAGTGAAAAGAACTTGGGATTCTAAATTCAAGCCCCACTATCAACACACACACACACACACACACACACACACACACACACACACACACACACAAAATCTTCTTACACAAGGTACTTGGGAGATAGAGATAGAAGAATGGAGGTTCAGCCGGGCGCTGGTGGCTCACGCCTGTAATCCTAGCTACTCAGGAGGCTGAGATCTGAGGATCGCGGTTCAAAGCCGGCCCGGGCAGGAGAGACTGTGAGACTCCTATCTCCAATAAACCACCAGAAAACCGGAAGTGGCGCTGTAGCTCAAGTGGTAGAGCGCTCGCCTTGAGCTGAAGAGCTGAGGGACAGCGCCCAGGCCCAGAGTTCAAGCCCCACGACCAACAAAAAAAAAAAAAAAAAAAAAAGAATGGAGGTTCAAGGCCAGACCAAGCAAAAAGAAACAATCCTCTTAGCAGCTTCAATCAGGAATCAGATTTAGCACCTCAAAACTGGAAGAGACCCTGAAGATGACAAGGACCAACCACCTAGTCATCAGTACAGAAAGCATTGATTAGAGAAGTTCCATAACCTGCAAAGAGCACACAGCAAGTTATTGATAAATATCCAGGAGGACCCAGGCCCCCTGCCTCAACCCATTACTCTGCCTCATACTGTTGAGCCTCCCTAGCCAAGTCTGAAGGAAGTAGATGTTATCCCAGATGCCAGGGAATGATCAAAGGCTCACCACTGCCTTGGCCATGGCAGGTAGACATGGTCCTGTTACAATTGTAATGGGGGGAGCTGGGAAGGTGGCTCAGTGGTAGAGCGCTTGCCTTGCATGCCTGAGGCCCTGGGTTGGATTCCTCAGCACCACATAAGCAAAAAGAAAAAAGCCGGAAGTGGCGCTGTGGCTCCAGTGGTAGAGCGCTAGACTTGAGCTGAAGAGCTGAGGGACAATGCCCAGGCCCAGAGTTCAGGCCCCATGACCGGACCCCAAAAAAAACCAAACAATTGTAATGGGGAGGTACCCAAGATTTCCCTGATGTTAGAGTAGGAAGGGCACCTTCAGATACTCAAGTGACCTTCCTGGGACTCAGGTTTTCATCAGCAAAATGAGAATAATCACTCCACCTAACTAATAGACTCTCGTGTGTGTGTGTGTGTGTGTGTGTGTGTGTGTGTGTGTGTGTGTGTGTGTGTGTGTGTGTGTGTGTGTGTGTGTGTGTGTGTGTTCCAATCCTGGGGCCTGGACACTATCCCTGAGCTGCTTCTTTTTTTTGTTGGTCGTGCGGCTTGAATGCTGGGCCTGAGCGCTGTCCCTCAGCTCTTCAGCTCAAGGCCAGAGTTCTACCACTTGAGCTACAGCCCCACTTCCGGTTTTCTGGTGGTTTATTGGAGATAAGAGTTTCAGGGACTTTCCTGCTTAGGCTGGCTTTGAACCAAGATTGTGATCCTCAGATCTCAGCCTCCCGAGTAGCTAGGATTACAGGTGTAAGCCACTGGCACCTGACTTATCCCTGAGCTTCTTTAGTGCATAGCTAGCACTCTACTATTTGAGCCACAGCTCCATTTCTGGGTTGTTGTTGTTGTTTGGGGGGAGGGGGTTGGTATTGTTTTGGGTTTGTTTTGTATTGTAGTGGAGATAAGCATCTCACAGACTTTCCTTCCAGGGCTGGCTTCAAAACACAATCTTCCCGAATAGCTAGGATTACGGGTCTGATCCACAAGCACCTGGCTAGAATTTTTTTGGTCTTTTCTTTTATGGAACTGGGAATCAAACCCAAGATGTTGTACTAGCTAGACAAGTACTTTGCCACTGAGCTACATCCTAGCCCTAGATTTTTTTTTTTTTTTTGGTCCGGTCGTGGGGCCTGAATTCTGGGCCTGGACGCTGTCCCTCAGCTCTTCAGCTCAAGGCTAGCACTCTACCACTTGAGCCACAGCGCCACTTCTGGTTTTTTTCTTTTTTGCTTATGTGGTGCTGAGGAATTGAACCCAGGGCCTCATGCATGCAAGGCAAGTGCTCTACCACTGAGCCACCTTCCCAGCCCTCTTTCTTTTTTAGAATTGCAAGATAAAATAGGCTCAAACACACTTTGTGAGCCAGATATGGTGCTTCCTTTTGAGGTGCCCAGCCCCCAAGTTCCAAGGCCTTGCATTACTACAAATCTAGTGGAGTCTCTGAGTATCTTGGGGTCAGGAGTCAAAGAGAGAAGGAGGTGGCAGCAGGGAGACTCAGAAGCTGGGGCCCACATTCACTCACCTCAGCCTCTGGGAGCTCAGGAAAGGCCACTTTGAGGTATTGTAAACGGGCTGCACGAAGGGCATTGAACCAGTCTACTATCTCCTGCCAGAAGAAATGCAAAGGATACAGACAGCCAGTGAGATGGAGGGGAAGGGGCCAAGTCTGGTGGCAGGTGAGGGTTCTCAGTTATGGGGCAAACCCCAGGACAAAAAATAAAAGCTCAGAATAGTAGGTGTGCTTGACCTAAAGAGGAGAAAGGGAAATGGTTTCATAATTTTGAAAGTGTGTTCAAATGAATTTCTTTTTTTTTTTTTTGAGGGGGGGGGGTTGTCGGTTGTGGGCCTGTACTCTAGGCCTGGGTACTGTCCCTCAGCTCTTCAGCTCAAGGTTAGTGCTCTACCACTTGAGCCACAGCGCCACTTCTGGCTTTTTCTGCTTATGTGGTGCTGAGGAATCGAACCCAGGGCCTCATGAATGCAAGGCAAGCACTCTACCACTGAGCCACCTTCCCAACCCTCAAATGAATTTCTTTTTTTTTTTTTTTTTTTGGGTCCGGTCGTGGGGCCTGAACTCTGGGCCTGGGCGCTGTCCCTCAGCTCTTCAGCTCAAGGCTAGCGCTCTACCACTATGAGCCACAGCGCCACTTCCGGCTTTTTTCTTTTTGCTTATGTGGTGCTGAGGAATCGAACCCAGGGCCTCGAGCATGCAAGGCAAGCGCTCTACCACTGAGCCACCTTCCCAGCCCTCAAATGAATTTCTTAATCACTGAGTTACATGCATGTCCATAACTGCAGCTGTTCGAACAAGTCATCCAACTTCCCAGTTCCAATTCTGAGGAGCTCGCTCCAACCTTTGAATCATCTTGTCCTAGTCCAGTCCCTGTGGTCCTGGAAGGGCAGGGATGTCACACTGGCAAATAGATGGGTCTCAGAGAAGCAGGGCTTAGCCTTAGTGCCCAAAATTCATCAAAATAACCCTGCAGGTACTGATGTCAGTGGCTCACACCTGTCATCCTAGCTACTCACAAGGCTGAGATCTGATTATCATAGTTTGAAGCCAGCCCAGGCAGAAAGTCCATGAGGCTCTTAGCTCCAATTAACCACTAAAAAGCCAGAAGTGGAACTGTGGCTCAAATAGTACAGCACTAGACTTGAGTGAAACAACAACAACAACAACAACAAACCTCAGAGACAACTTCTAGAACCTGAGTGCAAGCCCTAGAGCAGGCACAAAAATAGAGAGAGAGAGAGAGAGAGAGAGAGAGAGAGAGAGAGAGAGAGAGAGAGAGAGAGAGAGAGAGAGAGATCCACAGGATGAGCAGAGGTAGGCTAGGAAGGTGGCTTAGTGGTAGAGTGCTTGCTTAGCATTCATGAAGCCATGGGTTTGATTCCTCAGTGCCACATAAACAGAAAAAGCCAGAAGTAGTGCTGTGGCCCAACTGGTAGAGTGCTAGCCTTGAGCAAAAGAAGCTCAGGGACAGTGCCTACGCCCTGAGTTCAGGCCCCAGGACTGGCAAAAAAAAGGAAAGATTTAAAAAAAGGTGGATGGTCGAGTGTTTGCCTTGCATGCATGAAGCCCTGGGTTCGATTCCTCAGCACCACATAAGCAGAAAAAGCTGGAAGTGGCGCTGTGGCTCAAGTGGTAGAGCACTAGCCTTGAGCTGAAGAGCTGAGGGACAGCGCCCAGGTCCAGAGTTCAGCCCCTATGACCAACTCAAAAAAAAATTAAAAAAGAAAAAAAAAAGGTGGAAGTGTGGGAAATTTTGGAGAGACAGAGTGTCCCAGGAGATGAGAATATGAATGAGTTAGGTGGGTTGTAGTAGTGGTAAATGGAAGGAGCTAATAGGTAAAAGAATTTAGGATAGCAGAGAGGACTCCAAGTCAGGCAACTTCTTAACATGCTCCCACATGTGCATGCTCCCACACAGTTGTTGAGGCTAGATCTTGCCTCAAATAACAAACGAACTAGACAAAACCAAAACAGAAAGACTCCTCCTGGATCTCAGGCACTAAGTGAATGAGGCCAACCCAGAAAAGATGTATTCAAGTTTTCACTTTACAAGGTCTCTCAAATCACAGGCTGGTGGGGACAAATCCAATTTGTATACATATTCATTTAGCTCCTTAAAATTTTTTTTGTTCCAATCCTCTATGCAGGCTCTCCTATTTATGCAGCACACCAACCCTGCTTTCATGCTGGTCCACTTTATTTTTAAATTATATCTGAGCCCACTTGTAAACTGGGAGGATTGCAATTGGAATCCAGCCAGAGCAAAAAATGTTTTCAAGACCTCATCTCAACCAGTAACAGGCTGGCCACACTGTTATCCAGCTGTGAGGAAAGCAAAAATAGGAGTGAGCACAAGACTATCTGAAAAGTAAGTCCAGCAAATAGGGATGGAAATATGAAGTGTGGTTAAAGTAGTAAAGTACCTTCCTAAGTAAGCACAAAGTCCTAGATTCAAACTCTAGTAACACACACACACACACACACACACACACACACACACAGACTACCTATCTGACTCCTGCAGGCACATTTTCAGATCTTCATTGATGTTCCTCTAACAGAGAGGCAGGAGTGGCTGGGGGCATCAAGGGAAATGGGAGAAGGGGCGGCCTCCACAACTGGGCAAATGGGAGGGAGCAGGTCACACCAGTTTCAGAGACCTAGCAAAGTCATGGCAGTGACCATCTGACATGGAAGGATTGCTCAAAGTGTCCAGCCAATTGGCAGACATCCCAAACTCCACAGACTGAGAACCAGGAGTCCCCTCTGTATCTCCCAGACTACCCAACTCCTAAGATTTTGGTAAAGTCAATCAAGGAAACTGAGAAAGGTAAGTGATTTTAGATTTCTTACTAGTCTTGGAAATGAGGCTCTTCAATGTACAGAAACGAAGGGGTGTGAAATCATCTGACCCTTGGGATTACAGAATAATTTGCCCCTGTTAGAAGGAGTATACTCTCTCCCTTTCTACCTTTCTCCTCTTGTTATCTCTTCATTTCTTCCCCCTTTTCCTCTGTCTCTCTCTCCCTTACACACACACACACACACACACACACACACACACACACACACACACACACTCCTGATTCCTCTCTCTCTCAGGCTATATTACTATATTACTTCTGGCCTTTGATAAATACTATGTGCCTTTCTTGTCTGGGTCCTTCTAGCCAGATTGTAGTGGATTTATAGCAGTTACCAATACTGAAGCAGAAACTTCTTGCTCTGGAAAGCTTATTCTGGAAACCTTTTCCTTCCCCCATGTACAGATAGATACTTTGGATCTCTGTATTATTTGTTTGGAAAGCTTTTTTTTTTTTGGCCGGTCCTGAGGCTTGAACTCTGGGCCTGGGCGCTGTCCCTGAGCTCCTTTTGCTCAAGGCTAGCACTCTACCACTTGAGCCACAGTGCCACTTTCAACTTTTTCTAAGGAGATGAGTCTCATAGATTTTCTTGCCTAGGCTGGCTTTGAACCATGATCCTCAGATCTCAGCCTCCTGAGTAGCTAGGATTACAGGTATGAGCCACCAGTGCCCGGCTTGGGAAAGCCTTTTTGCTTTTTGTCCTAGGAAAACCTAAGATGTTTGCCTATCTCTGTCTCCAGAGTGCTGACCACTGTCATCACTGTCATCATCAGTGCCTATGCCCCACCTTGAGGCCCACAACTCTGCCCCATTCACTGCCACAGTCCTTGGAACCTTTGCACATCACAGGAGCTCAAGAAAGATGTGTTAAAAGACTGAATTCACTCAGCAATAAATAATACAGAGATACAATTGGCCATAAGATGCCCTTTACATCACTACTATAACCCACACAGGTAATGCAGCAACTGTTTCTAAGTCACTTCATGATCATGAAATTCTTTCGCATGCACAGCTCCCAGTCACTGGGTGCTAGAGTCCACAGACAAGCACACACACTCAGCAGCGAAGAGGCTACCCAGGAACACAGCTGATTGCAGCAGCCAGGGCTCCAAGACCTCTACTCTTCAGACCACACCACTAGGCACTCTGCCCTAACCCAGGAGGAAGGAAGCATGGAGGCTGCTGGCAGAGTGACCTGCGTCACCATCCCAGTGTGAGCAACCATTGGGGAGGCCCAGTCCCCGCAACTGGGTCCTGACTCTCGCTGCCAAGATTGTCCCTCCAGCAGGGACATGTAGGGTGGTAATAACTGAGGAGCCACTGGCTGTGGGACATCAGGAAATGTACAATGGAGTGGCAAGCTGAGCCTGCCAAGTCCCAGGCACCAAGCTGGGGGCTTACCTTCCCACTTTCATGATACACAAACAGGTTCCGGGTGCGGCCCTCTCTCTTGTAGGTGATCTGCAGCCCATGTGGGTGCCCTATCTTCTCTGTCTGGAAGGTAGCATTCAAATCCTTGATGCTGATGACAGCTTTGGGGCCTTTACTCTGAAAGGAAGGAAGGAAGAAGGAGGGAGGTAGGAAGGAAGGAAAGAAGAAAGGAAGGAAGAAAGAACAAAGGAAAGAGAGAGAGAATTGTCAGATACAGTCAGTGGGGTGATTTACCTCCTCACCAAGATTCTGCCCCCACCCCCATCCCCACCCCTGCCACTTTTTTTAACTGGGGTTTGAAGTCCAGGGTCTTGCACTTGCTCAGCTGGTATTTTACCATTTGAGCCATACCTCCAGCCCAAAAAACTCTTTAATTAATTTAGGGTAGTGTCAGTAGCTCATGCCTGTAATCCTAGTCTTAAGAGGCTAAGATCTGAGGATTGCTGTTTCAAGCCAGCTTGGGCAGGAAAGACCATGAGACTCTTATCTTCAATTAACCACTAAAAAGCCAGAAATGAGTTGTACTGCAGTGGTAGAGCACTAGTCTTGAGCAGAAAAAAAAAAAAGCTCAGGAACTCAGGGCCTGAGTTCAAGTCCCAGGACTAGAACTCACACACACACAACAACAATAATAATTTATGGCAAATGCCTGTAATTCCAGGAAGGTTGAACAGTAAGATTTAGAGTTCAAGGCCAACCTAAGCTACATAGTGAGACCCTGTCTCAAAAACAGCAACCAAAAGAATTATAGTAAAGCCAATTCATCTGTGATCCACCCACTATGCCCCTGCATCCTGCAGGGTATCTCTGGTATAAGTTTAATATTTGTCCTTCTAGGTTCCTTTCATCTTGTACTCATACAAATATATCTATGAGCAAATGTATAGTATTGTCTTATGTGCTATTGTTTGATTTTGTTTTGAGATGCTAGGAGAACCAAGAAGCTGAGTAAGTAGGAGGCCCTGAATTTAAACCCTGGTACTGACACAGAATAAAAAGTGTTTGGAAGTACTCTTGAATGTGCTAGGCAAGTACTCTACCACTGAGCCATGTCCCAATGCTTGGTTTTATGAGACCATCTGGCTATGTAGCTCAGGCTGGTCTGAAACTCTGCCTCCTAAATGCTGAAATTATATATATCTTGTTTGTTTGATTGTGTGAAACAAAATCTCACTGTGTAGCCCATGCTGGCTTTTTTTTTTTTTTCCATGCTGGCTTTTAATTTATGGTCCTCTTACCTCAGCCTCTTTTATTTTTTGTCAGTTGTAGGGCCTGAACTCTGGGCCTGGGTGCTGTCCCTCAGCTCTTCAGCTCAAGGCTAGCACTCTACCACTTGAGCCATAGCGCCACTTCCGGCTTTTTCTGCTTATGTGGTACTGAGGAATTGAACCCAGGACCTCATGCATGCAAGGCAAGCGCTCTTCCACTAAGCCACCTTCCAAGCTCTGCTGTCATTATTGTTTTGAATAGGTTACACTTTTTCTTGGGCCAGTCTGAACCACAATCTTCCCATTAAACCGTCCCATATAGCTGGGGTGATAGGGGCATGATACAACACCCAGCTTTTTATCGATTGAGATGTGATCATAGGAACTTTTTGTTTAGGCTGGCTTTGCAGCCATGGTCCTCCCAATTTCTGCCTCCCTGAGTAGCTAGGATTACAGGTGTGATCCACCATGTCCCCCTTTCTTTATGCTTTTGAGGGGTGTGTGTGTGTGTGTGTGTGTGTGTGTGTGTGTGTGTGTGTGTGTGTATGTGTGTGTGTGTGTGTGTGTGTGTGTGTGTGTGTGTGTGTGTGTGTGTGTGTTGCATTACTTGGGATTAAATCTAGAAGTTTTTTGTTTTTTGTGTTTTGGGTCCGGTTGTGGGGGCCTGAACTCTGGGCCTGGGCACTGTCCCTCAGCTCTTCAGCTCAAGGCTAGCGCTCTACCACTTGAGCCACAGCGCCACTTCTAGCTTTTTTCTTTTTGCTTATGTGGTCCTGAGGAATTGAACCCAGAGCCTCATGCATGCAAGGCAAGCGCTCTACCACTGAGCCACCTTCCCAGCCCCTAGAAGTTTTTTTTTTTAAAGACAACTTTATTGAGATATGAGTCACATAGCATACAATTCACTCTTCTAAAGGATACAAGCAATGCTTTTGGCATACTCAGAGTTATACAATATCAATCAATTTTAGAATTTTTTCATAACTCTAAAAAGAAAGCCTATCCAATTAGCAGTAGTCTCTCATCCACATTCCTAGTCTTAAGCATTATGAATTTTCCCATTTTTGACATTTCATATAAGCAGAATCACATAACATGTGCTCTTTTGTAATAGACTTCTGTCACTGTACCTAAGCTCTTTAGAGTTCATTCACATTTACCATGTTTCAAACACTTCCCTTACTTTTATTGCAGAGTATTATTCCACTGTATTTGCATATGGCATTTTACTTATTCATTTGTTGATGAATGAATTAAGGTTTTTTTCCCCCCACATTTTGGCTGTCATAAAAACTGTAATTAGGAACATATATGCAAAATGTAACTGAAGTATTAAAATGAGCACTAAAAAAACTTTTGTGTCAGTCCTGGGACTTGAACTCAGGACCTTGGGCACTGTCCCTGAGCTTCTTTTTGCTCAAGGCTAGCACTCTACCACTTAACCCACAGCTCCACTTCTGGTTTTCTACTGGTTAATTGGAGATAAGACACTCATAGTCTTTCTTGTCTGGCCCGGCTTCAAATTGCAATCCTCAGATCTCAGCCTTCTGAGTAGCTAGGATTATAAGCATGAGCTACCAGGACAGTGAGTACCATAATTATAAGAAAATTAACAATGCAAAACAATTTAATATCCATCATGTTGCACTGTTCAGTGTTGAAGTGAATATGAGATAAAGCTAACTCCTCTCCATTATTGATGGAAATAAGTATTGGTACAACCATAGTGGTGCCAGTCAGTGGGATAAGTTGGCCTTTTCCAGTAAGTTGAAGATGTACACAGCTGTGACCCTGCATTTCCATTTTAAAGTCTGCACTGTGACCTGAAGAAACTTTCACATATGTGTACCAGGGGCAAAAACTGTTACAATGCTCACAGTGGCAGAAGTAATCTCAATATGAATCTAGTCATCTGGGTGTGGTGATTACACCTGTAGTCCAAGCACTTAAGTGAATGAGGTAGAGGAGCTGGGAAGGTGGCTCAGTGGTAGAGCACTTGCCTTGCATGCCTGAGACCCTGGGTTCGATTCCTCAGCACCATAATAGCAGAAAAAGCTGGAACTGGCACTGTGGCTCAAGTGGTAGAGAGCTAGCCTTGAGCTGAAGAGCTGAGGGACAGCGCCCAGGCCCAGAGTTCAGGCCCTATGATCAACAACAGCAACAAAACCAATAATAATAATAATGACAGCAAAGAGGACCAGGGACATGGCTCAAGTGGCTCTTGTGTTGCAAGCACAAGACCCTAAGTTCAAACCCCAGTACCATCAAAGAAAAAAATCAGAAATCTCATCAGACTCTTTTTTTTTTTTTTTTTTTTTTTTTTGTCGGTCGTGGGGCTTGAACTCTGGGCCTGGGTGCTGTCTCTCAGCTCTTCAGCTCAAGGCGAGGGCTCTACCACTTGAGCTACAGTGCCACTTCCGGTTTTCTGGTGGTTTATTGGAGATAGGAGTCTCACGGTCTCTCCTGCCCGGGCTGGCTTTGAACCGCGATCCTCAGATCTCAGCCTCCTGAGTAGCTAGGATTACAGGCGTGAGCCACCAGCGCCCGGCTCTCATCAGACTCTTATCTTGATGTCTAATAGACTATTCAACACATTCCCAGCACAGGGACAAGATCAGGGCTCGTGGCTGAGTGATTTGTGCACCATATGAAAATCTAGGTGAGAGCTATAATCTAGGATTTTGCTTATTGGAACTGGGGCCCTGAGCTACATCCTTTCACATGGCCATCTTTCTCTAACTGACCACCTTGCTCAGAGTTCCTGTACATACTGCTCCCTCCCACCCACATACTTCCCTCCTCCTCTGTCCATCACTAGATAGTCCTTTACTGACTATCTGTGGAGCCCCCTGGCCCTTAACTCTTCAGCCCTTTATTTTACGTCATATAATTTACTGCCACCTGTTATGTATTGGTGCAATATCCTTCTACCAGAATGACAGCTCTGTGGGAATGAGAGTTTTGTTTTGATCCACTGCAGTGTTCCCCAGTGCTTAGAAGTAAGTGAACAGATGAACTAAAATCATGAAATCATCAGACTTAAACATGGCCCAGTAGCTCATACCATGTTATGCACACCATAGCCCCCGTTACTCAGGAAGATGAGGCAGGTTTGCTTGAGCCCTTGAGTTCAAGACCATTCAGGCAACATAGTGAGGACCCCCAACTCCTAAAACAAAGGGGAAGAACAAACCCTCCAAAACATGGGCCAGGCTAAGCTGATTCCACATGATCACAGAGTGGGTTTTAGTGGCTTAGGCTGACTGTAGATCAAAGGAAAAGGAAGAAAAGGCTGTCCTGTCATGGGCTGAAATTGTCAATAAGACAATGTAAATTGTCTCCATTTACAAGAAAGCCTCAGCATGGGCAGCCATTTGACTAAGCCCAGTGTTTGGGAAGAAAGCATTCTCCTTCTGGCCTCTTACCTCTTCCTTGGTGTAGTACTTCAGGAGGCCTTCTCTTGCCAGAAGGACAAACCTCCTCCTCAGGAACTGAGCATTGTCCCTTCCCCGCTTCCACAGGATTCCTTCACGGTTACCTTCAACACCCAGGACAACAAGGAGTGAACACACATAACCTCAGATGAGTATTCAGCCAATGAACTACTTGGGGCCTTGGGAGAGGAAAGAGCCCTCTGTCTGTTGCCCAAACTTGGCTATTACAGCTGCATGACCCAAGGATCCTGTCTGAAGCCAACTCTGTGATACCTTATTTCAGCCTGACTTCTCCCACTGTGCAAGATCATTCTTCCTTGGTCTTGTTACAAGACACAAAAAGCTCTTAAAAAGGCTAAATCCTGCTGGGCACTGATGGCTCATGCCTGCAATCTTAGCTACTTAGGAAGCTGAACTCTGAGGATCTTAGTTCAAAGCCAGCTGAGGCAGGAAAGTCCGTGAGACTCTTATCTCCAATTAATCACAGAAAAAGCTGGAAGTGGCCCTCTGGCTCAAGTGGTAGCCTTGAGCCAAAGGAGCCCAGGGACAGCGCCCAGGCCCAGAGTTCAAGCCCCATGACCAGCAAAAAAAATTTTAAAGAAAGAAAGAAGGAAGGAAAGAGAGGAAAGAAAGAAAGATGAAGGAAGGAAGGAAGGAAGGAAAAAGAAGAGTTCCATGGCTCATGTTTACAAATGTAAATACTCAGGGAGCAGAGACAAGAAGGTTGTGGTTCAAGACCAACCTAGGCAAAAAGTTAATGAGAACCTATTTCAAAGAACAAGCTGGGCGTGATTATCACACTTGTAATCCCAGCTATGTGGGAGGCAGAGGTAGGAGGATCAAAACCTGAAACCATCTTGACAAAAGCATGAGACCCTATCTGGAAAAAACTAATTAAAGGCAAAAGGGTCTGTAGTCATGACTTGAGTGATAGACCCCTGGCCTAGAAAGCTCAAAGCCTTGCTAAAATCATAAGAAACTGGACTTATCCTCAAAGAGTTCTAAATGTATATAATCCTACCCAACTTCACATTGACACCAGACTACTGAAAGTTTGGAAATGAAGCTGAGCAAGCACTGGAGACTCGTGTCTGTAATCCTAGCTTCTCAGCAGGCTGAGATCTAAGGATCACTGTTTGAAGCTAGCCCAGGAAGACTCCAATTAACCAGCAAAAAAGCCAGAATTGGAGCTATGGCTCAAATGGTAGAGCACTAGCCCTGAGCAAGAAAGCTCAATGACAGCATCCAGGCCCCAAGTTCAAGTCCCAGGACCAGCACACACCACACACACACACACACACACACACACACCTTTGGGAATAAATAGCCTTGAGGCAACTGCTGGCTTAAAGAACGATTTGAGCCCCTAGTAGTCAAGAGAATTGAGTATTGGCTGGCTCTGGTTCTGTGCCTCTTGTTCTCTGGGTCAGTGTCAGCTTGGATTCAGGTCAGTGAGATGAAATGCACCATTGACTTGTTCATGAAGCCGTGCCCCACTCAGGGCAAAAAGGGAGGTAGAAATCCAGCCTCTTCCTCACCAAGCCCAGAGCTGCTCCTGGACCTACATTAGCAAGGAGCAGAGATGCTGTTCTAATTGGTCTGCCAGTGGGAGAGGACTCTCAGTTCACACTAGGACTCATTGAAGCCCTGTTAGGACTTGGCACCCATGTGCTTCTCTGCAGTCAGACCACACGTGTGCATGGACCCAAGGTTCCCAGGCAGAGGTACCCACACCTTGACTTCTGACGGTGGAGCCAAAGCAGCAGGCATCTCTTGGGTGAAACTTTCTCCTTACTTCATGTATTTGCTCTCTAGAGCTCATTAGAACAGAAATCTCAAAAGATAAGATAATAACTTTACCTGGATTAGAGACGGTTTTCCCATCAGCCATGAACTCCTGTCTCTCATACTTAGCTCGAATCCACTGTTCCTTTAAGACCCTAATAAGAAAGGTGCTTTGGTTAGCTTTGTGTCGGCTGAAGTGTCTTCCTACAGCTGAGGGCAGGCACATCCTAATAGCTGCCTGCTGCTGCCAGGTGGGGAGGGGGAAGCCTCAGGACTGTTTACATTGGATGATGGGTAGTTCTCTGTCTTGGGGAGCTGTTCTGGGCTTTGTAGAATGTGAAACTGTATGTCTGGTCTCTTTACTAGTTCTCAGTAACACCCACAATCCAGGAGTAATATTCAGACTATCACACATTACCAAATACCTCCTATAAGGAAGTTTTATTTTTTGTCCCCGTGGATCCTCTGAGAATCCTGGATTATTCCAACACCAGGCTTAGCCTCCTCGGTCAGTAAGGAAGAATCCTGGATGCCTACCCCACTTCCTCCTACTGCATATTCAAGCTTGAGCTATGACAGTCCAAGAGACTCTTCCTGAGCCAGCTCATGAACCCAGGCACTGGGGCCTGGCCACCTGGGATGTGATCTCATTCTATCAATGATCCATTGTGTGACCAAGAGCTAGTTACTTCACTCCTTCAAATTTTGGAAACACGACAGTAACATTGTAGCAGCCTACACCACAGTGCTTGAGAGATTTTGATGCATGTAAAGGGCCTAGCACTGTGTACATGTTTAATGCCATCTGAGTCAAGTGACTCCTGAAGAAAAACCATTAAACCAAGAGCAGACTTATTTTAATTGTTTGGTAGCCCCTTACCTTTCCCAGGTACATGTTCCAAGGCTTACATGCCCTTACTCCCTAAGCAAAAGAATGACCAAGAGTGTAGTATTTGGCCAAAACTGGTCATCTAGAGGTCTGATCTTCCCTGGGCTCTATGAGCTGAAAGGACTAAATCTGAAACAGAGAGTGACTAGAAGCCATTCCCAGGAATCCTGCTGGGAAGTATGGTTGTAGATTGGTGCCTGGAAGTGACCTTGTTGGCAGTAGCAGGAAGAAAGTCTGGCAAGGATGAAATATGCAGGGCTGAGAGCCAGAGAGTAAGACCTGATGATGTTTGAACCCTGGCTTGATTCTTCCTGAGGGTGATTCCTCCTCTATCCTTTGATGGTCTGGTTCCCCAGAACCCATAAATTCTCCTTTTACCTAAGCCAGCTTAAATTATCTATCTATCTATCTATCTATCTATCTATCTATCTATCTATCAGTCTATCTATTTATCTATCTATCTATCATCTGTCAATTTATCTATCTACCCATCCATCCATCTTCAGCAGTAGTGGGGTTTGAATTCAGGACCTTGTGCTTGTAAACAGGTATTCAACCACTTAGGCCACATCCTTAGCCCTTTTTCATTGGTTACTTCTTGTATAGGGTCTTGATATTTTTGCCCAGGACAGCCTCATCCATGATCCTTCTATTAATGTCTCCCCTTTAGATGATTGGTGTGAGACATTTTTGCACCCAATTTTTTTTTAATTGGTTGAGATAGTCATGTCGATTCCTCAGTACCACATAAGCCGAAAAAGCCAGCAGTGGTGCTGTGGCTCAAATGGTGGAGCCCTAGCCTTGAGCTGAAGAGCTGAGAGACAGTGCCCAGGCCCAGAGTTCAGGCCTCACAACCAACAATAAATAAATTAATTAAATTTAAATTTTTTTAAAATGTGTAAAGAATCTTTCCAGATCTAAGGCTGGTGGCTTATATCTATAATCCTAGCTACTCAGGAAGCTGAGATGTGAAGATTCCTGTTCAAGGCCAGCCCTGGCAGAAAAGATCTTGAGATTGCATCACCAATTAACCAACAAAAATCCAGAAGTGGAGGTATGGTTCAAGTGGTACAGCCACCAGTCTTGAACAAAAAGCCAAGAATGTGAAGCCCTGAGTTTAAGCCCTAGTACCTCCCCTCCTCCCCCCAGAACAAACAACAAACAAGCAAACAAACAAAAATCCCTGGTCTTCTGCATGCAAAATGGTGCTTTCCCTCCCACTCCACATTCTACCAATAGCTTTTGGGGATGTCTACATGTTAAGAAATTATAGAACTTCCGGGTCTAGTTATAAAGTTTGTGTACTGTCTCTAAGGTTATGACCAGGGATCTGCAGCTCAGGTGAGACTGCTTTCCAAGACAACCTGAGCCTGGTGGATCAGCTCTAAACCAACATTCAGAAACTGACCTGACTCACCTACCAGTGTTTCTGTCCTCTCCAGGCTATGAGAACATCAGAGGCAGGAGGACAGATCTTTGAGAAAACCCTTCAGTTCACAGATATGCAAACTGAGATCCAGAGAGGGGAAGGGGCTCCAGGACAAGAGAGATAGAGGCTGTGTCTTCCACAACTGTACCAAATGCTTTCTTGGATCTAACTGTTGATAAGGCCACAGAAAAGCCCACACTAGACAAAGGCCTTAGGAATAAGTAAGAGGTGAATAGGGAATCAGGAAGACCCCTCACCCAGCTTTTAAACAATCAGGCACTTGGTCTGGGATCAGGCACTTGGTGGCTTCGTGGTAGAGTGCTTGTCTAGCATGCATGAAGCTGTGGGTCGATTCCTCAGTACCACATATGCAGAAAAAGCCAGAAGTGGCGCTATGGCTCAAGTGGTAAAGTGCTAGCTAGCCTTGAGCAAAAGAAGCTCAGGGACAGTGCCCAGGCCCTGAGCTCAAGCCTCATGACTGACAGGAAAAAACAAACAAAAAAAGAATCAGGCACTTACAGGCAGTCATTGGCTTGGGGGATGTAGTAGAAAGCTGGAACTCTGGCTTCGAACTTGGCTTTCACACGGAGGTTCCCATTGTGGGTCATAAACTGCAAGACAACAGCAATTTGAGGTAATATTAAAATTCAAACGAAATAAAAGTGAAATGAAACTATGATCTACCCAGAAGGCCATGTGCTCACCAGCATGGAAGCTGGGTCAGAAGAAACTGCCTCCAGGATGACACTCTTCACCTTGGGAAGTCCCAGGCTGGAACATTACCCATGCTTCCTATAGGAACAGTGCTTTATCATTCTCACACATCAGCTCATTGGAGCCTCTCACCATTTAACATTACCATCTGCACTTTCGAGATGAGGAAACAGAGGCTCATAAAGGTTAGGAGGTTTGCACAGACAACACAGCAAGTAAGCAGCAAGTTGGGATTTGAACCTAGAGCCATCTGACTCCAAAACTCATGCTCTTTCTCCTACTCCCTTAACAGACAGACAAGATCCTTGCCACCCTGAAAGTGTACAGGAGACCCAGGTAGTGGGGGAGAAAGAAGCAGCTGCTGGCCCCATGGAGTATAGAGCTCAGGATAACCAAGAGGAATCACTGGTCACACATGAGGCCAAGGGGCTGATATGACTTGTGTAAGATGTGACATCATACCTGGCAGTAACATATCTGAGGTATGGGCAGGATTGGGAATAAACTCCAGGGTTGCAATTTTCATCCCTTGGGCACAGTGAATTCTACTCTGCTCTTCCCAAGGGGAGGCAGAGTGCTAGGATGTGGCATATGATATGCACCAACTTTGAACCCCAACTGTGTAGGGTCCATGTTCTAACTCTGCCATTAATGTGATGAGTGACCCTTGGAAGCTAATGTGTACAAAGGATTCAAGGGAGGAAAAGGAAGTGTCACACAGCACAAATAAAAACTCTTCAGGCAGGTAGGGAGGTGGATGGGCTGGTTAGCTCTATGGCTGTTTCCTCTCCCAATGGAACGTTATGCCTCACAGGGGCAGCCATTGTATATTATCCCTACTCTTTCCCAGCACCTAGCATATAAGACCTTGTGTGTAGACTGAACAAGCAAATCATCCAGAAGTTGGTTGGAGTTGGTGCTCAGTGATGTCACTGGCTTCTCTAGTCCAGAAGCACAATGTACAACTGCCTGCTCTCTGAAGATTTTCTGCCCCAAATGATAAGATTGTGTTAGGATCACCATGGGGGATCAGGAGCTTCTTCTAGATGTCCACAGGCAGGACCGCAGAGTGGGCCTGCCTGCTTCCTGGCTGGCGGGAGGAACAAGGGTTGTAGTCTATGAATCAGAATGTTTCTTTTCCATCCGTCCAGGAGAGAAACGATCAATTGACTGCTTACATTGTGTCTAGGCTGAACCTGCATTTTAACCCTAACAGCAGCCCAGGGACATCCATAATACGGATGTGGAAACAAGGTGTCCAGTTAGAATTAAGCAAACGAAATAAAAGTGAAATGAGGCGTCGCCTTTGCCTGCAGATGCTCTACCTCTACCCCTGGAAGCTTGTCAGTGAGCCAACCTTGATGACTCCGGATTGGAACTCAGCGTCTCTGTCTAAGCTGCCATCTGCTGGGTTGTGTTTTTCTCTCCTTTGCCACGGCCCCTCTCTGGATTTTCCTCCCCTGTGGAATTGGAGCACCTTCCCTGAGCCTGCATCTCAGCTCTTGGGTTCCAAGCTCTCCACATGCGCTCCTACCTACCTCTACAATACTGTCGTCCCAGAAGTCAAGTCTCACGGATTTCACCTTGCTGACATCGGGGAAGTTGCGGTGTACGCCCGAGCAGTGGAGACAGATGAAGATGCCCAGTTTGTACGAGGCCCAGTCAGGATCTGCAGGGCGGGAGCGCATGGCAGCGGATGGCAGCGGGAAGGGGACTGGGGACCCTGGGATAGGCAGGGCCCCCGACAGTTTGGATCCCAGGGCCATGGGGAGTGGAAATCCCGCCCCCCCACCCCCGCCATGACCTCCCCACCTTGAACAACTAAGTTGACTGCAGGAAACTTCTGGTAGCTTAGGACGTGGAAGCCACAGGACTGAGGGGGAACCGAGAGAAAAGGGAGGGAGGGACCCGCTGGGGGGGGGTGTGGGCAAGGAGCCACGTAAGTGGGGAGGTCTGAATCAAGACCCTCCCAATGTCTTTGGGGTCAGTGCGCTGGAGTGGGGAGCCGGGGAGGGGGCGGGGCGGGGTCCTTCGGAGGGTCGGGGTTCGGGGTCTGAACCTCAGGGGTGTGGGAAGTGCGGTAGTCCCAGCGAGGCTGACAGTCTAGTGGGGGAAGTGAACAGGACACCCGGCTCCCAGACCTGGCCTTGGGGTCTCGGGGTCAGTGAGTGAGGGTGCAGTTCAGGATCTAAATGCGCGGAGTCCCAGCACGAGTGGGTCCCGCAAAGACACTCCCGGGGAGGAGTGCGGAGGACCCGGGCCGTGGTGGCGTCCAGGGCTGCACCTGTCCCGCTCCCCCGCGTCCTTACCCGCCGCCCCGCAGTCGGCGCAGTACGCATTGCCAGTGCCTGCCGTCTGCAGCAGCTCCAGCAGTCGCTTCTTGTTCCGCTCCCGGTCGCCCATGGCCGGCCCGGTGGGCTCAGCGGGGCTTAGCCCGGCTGCCTCCCGGCCGGTGGCCACCCATAGCCGTGAGCTTTCCCGACTAGGCAGAAGGGCCCAGCCCCTGGCGCCGACTGCCTGGCGCTGGTTGAGGCAAGCCCCGCCCCCAATCCCGCCACGCCCCCTGCTCTCTCCGCCCAGCCACTAGCCGCGCCCCCTATGGCCTCTAGTTCCGCCCCCGGGCCTCTAGCCACGCCCCTATTCCCCTCTGCCACGCCTCCAGCCTCTCCGCCCAGCTACTGGCCACGCCCCCACGACCCCTTGCTCCTCTCCCAGGACATCTTGCTACGCCCCCAGGATCCCCCACCCTTCGCCATCCTCAGCAAGGCCTGTCCAGCAGTCCACTGGCGGAAAGTACCGCAGCGTGTGATATCAAATCCTGATCTGGAGCCTGGCGCCAGGAGCTCACGCCTGTAATACTAGCTCCTCAGGAGGCTGAGATCTGAGCAAAAAGGTTCAAAGCCAGCCTGAGCAGGAAAGTCCAGTAAGACTCTTATCTCCAGGGGCTAGGAAAGTGGCTCAGTGGTAGAGCGCTAGCCTTGAGCTGAAGAGCTGAGGGACAGCACCCAGGCCTAGAGTTCAGGCCTCACTACCGGACCCCCCAAAAAAAGACTCTTATCTCCAATAAAGCGCCAAAAACTCAGAAGTAGAAAGAGGTATGGATCAAGAGGTAGAATGCTAGCCTTGAGGGGGGAAAAAAGCTCAGCAACAGTGCCTAAGTCTTGAGTTCAAGCTCCAGGACTGGCACCAAAATAAATAATCCTGGTGTTCATTTGCTAGCTGCAAGAACAACCTATTCAGAGTCCAGTTTTCAAGGAGTCAGGACACGTCCACACCTCTGTTTCTTGGGAAAATTAAACAGGCGCTAAGTTCTGTTAAAGCCTTCTTCTGGTGTATATAGATATCCAAATGTCACTTCCCCCAAAAGCCTTCCTTGCTACCCCTTCTCCAGCAATCTTTCCAGACCCTGGTCTACTCCTTGGTAGAATCCAAGAATCCTTTTTGGCCCTGAGTACTTTTATTCACCTGGCATCACCATAGTAACATACATTTGCGTTAATTCCACCCTCTGCCTCCAAGCATACACCACAACTTTCACTCTAGAGTTCCAAGCCAGCGGTGTTTATCCCTATATCCTTCACAGCTTCTAGAAAGAGCACCTGGATATTTTTACAAGCCCAAAAAATGTTGCATGACCGTGTTCACCAGGAAGAGAGCCAAAGTGGCCACAGCTGGGTACTTATTGTGACATTCCATTACCATGAAGCAGGCAAGGATTAGGTGTTGAACTTCTTTAGTCCTTTTCCCTTCTTAATATTTGTGTGTGTTAATACTGGGTTTGAACTCAGGGCCTGAGCACCATCCTTTAGCTTTTTTTTTTTTACCTGTGTGTTCACACGTGCATATGTGTTCTTGCACATGCACACGCATAGACACCAGATCTGGGGCTTCAACTCAGGGCCTGGGCACTGTCGCTGTGCTTTTGTGCTCAAGGGTAGTGCTCTTACACTTGAGCTGCAACTCTATTTCCAGCTTTTGGTGTTTACTTAGAGGTATGAGTCTTGTGGGCTTTCCTGCATGGACTGGCTTCAAATCTTGGTCCTCAGGTTCCACCCTCCTGAAGAGTTATGATTACAGATATGAGTGAGCCACAGGTGCCTGGCAATGTTCCTTAGCTGTTCAAGCCTGGCACTCTACCTCTTTGAGGGACCATTCAATTTCGGCCTTTTAAGATGTATATGTAGGTAATTGGATATAAGAGTCTCATAGACTTTTCTGCCCAGGCTAACTTCAAATCTCAATTCTCAGATCTCAGCCTACTGAGTATTATAGGTGTGAGCCACGGGCACCCAGCTTGCCTTCCCTTCTTGACACCATTCTCAGTGACTCACAGGGTTCCTGGCACATACATACTTATCATCTCTTGAGCATCTGCCATATAAACATGGCTTAATGGTCATGATATTAGATTTCTATCCTGATGGACTGAGCTGATGTTCTAACAACCTGCCCATGTTCACACACACACACACACACACACACACACACACACATACACACACACAATCACAATCACAATCACACTATACCACACCATGATATAATGGAATGAATCCAAGATGCTATGCATTCACAATTTGGATAGTGGCTCCATCACTTCTTAGCTGTTTGTTCTAGGACAAGATACTTCACTTTTCTGAGCCTAGACTCAGAGTTCTACCTAATAGGGTCATTGAAATGGCACACAAGGCCCTCAAAACACAGTGGTCCCTTTGCTTCTCCTGCCCCTCAGCTTAGCACATGGGATTTCATCTGGAATGCTGTGTGTCATTTTTCATCAACCCAGCATGGAGGAGGTCAAGCCACCAAGCCCAGAGGAGGGAGGGGAACATTCCTGAGAACAAGCCTCCACAGGGGTCTTGACCATGTATGTCTTGTATGTCTTGGGGGGTGGGGGGGAATGAGGCCTAGCCCGGGAGCAGCCACTGGGGAAGCAGCAATTTAGCCAGTTGGGGTCAAGGGCAAGAGGCTGTTTACTAAACGAGCCCAGAGATGATTCATTTCCGCTGCTTTTAATGAAAAGGGGGACAGAAATAAATCTCCCAGGAGGAAGATGGGAAAGGCAGCCTAAGGTATGAAGGCAAAGGGAGGGGGAGGGGAAAAAGAGGGGACAAGCGGAGGACTCTTCTCTGTCCATTATCCATGCAAAGTTGTGAGCATGATCCTGGTTTTTCAGACTCTAGCCATCTCCAGTCTAAGCTCCTCGGCTCTTCTGAGTTGCTCTCTTCTGGTTCTTTGACTCTGTCTCCTCCCCAGAGGCTTCACAAAGCCACCCAGAAAATGCAGCATCTTGTTCCCAGAAAGGTTGAAAGGTCCCTTTAGTTTCCCCTCTTCCTTGCCTGATTTTTGGAGGTTTCAGTTTAACAGGAATCTAAGCCTTAAGATAGAATTTCAGGCATCCTCAGAGGGAGAAAATATAGTAAGTTCTCTGGTACTCTCTGATAGATTTCTTTCCTTCCTTCCTTTATTCTGAGCTAGAAAGAGGAATGATTGTTAACACTGAGAGTTCTGCAGGTAACTCCATGGATGGGTTTAAGGTTCATGATCCCCTGGAGGACAGCAGGCGCAGAAGGCCAGTTTTCAGAAGAGAAGGCTGAACCTCAGAAGTCACGTAGTCAAAAAAGGAGAACAGGGGACTAAATTATATCTCCTGTCTCTGGGTCCCAAGGTATTTAATCAGACCCTCTCTGTTTCTGTTTGGTCCTCTCATGCTAGATTTTTTTTTGTTTACTTCCATAAGTGTGTGTGTGTGTGTGTGTGTGTGTGTGTGTGTGTGTGTGTGTGTGTGTGTAAAGTGAGGAATTGATGATATACATTGTGAAATAATTATCACAATCAAGTAATACATCTATTGCCACCAGCACCCAGCCTTGTTTATCTTGTAACTGAAAACTTACATCCTTTATTTTTTTATTTTTCTTAAGAAGGAAGGAAGGATACAGGAAGGAAGTTAGGGAGGAAGGAAGGAAGGAAGGTAGAAAGGAAGGAAGGAAGGAAGGAAAAGAAATGCACAGAATCCTGAAGTCTTTGTGGATGCTCTAATGTTGGGCTAGGTACTCTTCTTGGATCCTCTGCAGACTCAGGGCAGTGGAACATCTGTGGGAATATCTTTTTTGTTGCTGTTGTTGGTTGTGGGGCCTGAACTCTGGGCCTGGGCACTGTCCCTTAACTCTTCACCTCAAGACTAGCATTCTACCACTAGAGCCACAGCACCACTTCTAGCTTTTTCTACTTATGTGGTGCTGAGGAACTGAACCCAGGGCCTCAGGCATGCAAGGCAAACACTCTACCACTGAACCACCTTCCCAGCCCCATACATCCTTTATTTTCATTATGTCAAAAACATTTCATCATCCTTTTGTAGCCTACTCACTTTGTAGCTTACTCCTGGGTATAGGATAAAATAAAAATCTGAGGGCTGGGAAGGTGGCTCAGTGGTAGAGTGCTTGCTTGCATGCCTGAGGCCCTGGGTTCGATTCCTCAGCACCCCATAAGCAAAAAATGAAAAAAGCCGGAAGTGGCGCTGTGGCTCAAATGGTAGAGCTCTAGCCTTGAGCTGAAGAGCTGAGGGACAGCGCCCAGGCCCAGAGTTCAGGCCCCACGACCTGAAAAAGAAAAGAAAAGAAATAAAAATCTGAGCTCATTTTCTGTGTTCAGAAGCCAGAAGCTGGTCACCAGCTAGCGACATGGCTCAAATAAGTCATGAGTTCAATCTCCAGTACTGAAGTGAATGAATTGGAATGAATGAATGAGAAGCTGCACTAGGACCCAAAGGAGGATATTCTTAGGGTAGAGAGGAGGACACATAAGTAGAGGAACAAAGGGTGAACAAATGCAGCAGTGGTACTCACTAGATAGCATGTTGAAAATAACCTATACAACTCGTGGGTGGGGCTGGAAGGGAAAAACTGGGAGAGAACAAGGGAAGGGGTGACATTGTCCAAAAAGAAATGTACTCATTACCTTACTTATGAAACAATGACCCCTCTGTACATCACCTTTATAATAACAATAAAACAGATTTAATAATAATAAAAGAAGTTGTTCCCAAGGGAAGAGGCTGTCACTCTTCAGGGAGATTCTGAGCATGGTGGTCCAGCCTTGAGGGGCAGGGTGAGTTGAGGCAGCCTCTCTAGGGTGTTTGATCCAGACAACAGCGGTTGGGTGAGGGAGAAGCCAAGGCTCTAGAACAGAATGTCCTCTGTAAATAAAGCTCCCAGTGGCCCTCAGCGCACAAACATCCACCCCAACCACTGCTCAGCCAAGTGGAGTTGAACCACAGCAAGGCTGGAAGAAAGCCTTCAAGCACATTCCCAGGGACAGGCTCCAGATCCCTAGGGAAGACAGCATGACCCTTTTGTCAATTTAAATAATTATGTTTATTAGTTTTAGACTTAAAAAAACAATAGTTCTAGAGAATTTGGAAAATGCAGCACTGAACAAAGGAAATACAGCACCCCGTGAGGGCCTTCATTTCTCCAGGGACCACAGCAGGCCAGGTGCAAATGATTCCATTTGTTCTTTGTCACAACACCAACAAACTTTATGCCCATTTTACAGATGAGACAACTGTGGATCAGAGAGGTGTAGACACATTCATCTGTGGTCACATAGCTGACATGCTGAGTGATGCCTGCTCCTGAAGCTAGTTGATCCCAGTTTGCCTTGGGCCCTTCTCACCAACACATTAGGTTGAACCATATGAATAAACCTGACATGATAGCAATTCCAACCTATGTTTTAAATAGCCCAGATACAACCATCATTAATATTTCTGTAGGGCTGAGGAAATGCATTAGTGTTAAGTGCCTGCCCAACAAATGCGAGGCCTTAAGTTCAACCCCTAGTACTGCTATTACTGCCGTGTGTGTGTGTGTGTGTGTGTGTGTGTGTGTGTGTGTGTGTGTGTAAGAAATAGGAGGCAGGGCCAGGAGCCGGTGGCTCACGCCTGTAATCCTAGCTACTCAGGAGGCTGAGATTTGATGATCTTGGTTCAAAGCCAGCCAGGGCAGGAAAGTCCATGAGACTCTTATCTCCAATAAACCACTAGAAAACCAGAAGTGGTGCTGTGGCTCAAACAGTAGAGTGCTCACCTTGAGCTGAAGAGTGCAGGGACAGTGCCCAGGCCCTGAGTTCAAGCCTCATGACCAACAAAAAGAAAAAAAGAAAGAAATAGGAAGCAGGAATGAAAGACAGTTGGCAATCAGTCAGGCAAGCAGCCATGCAGAAGAATCACATTGAATTTACCTACATACTTCTATGTTGAATGTTACTCTATCTTCCACAACAGGGAGCAGCTGAAAACCGAAGAGACACTGTAGGACAACACTGTCAAAAAATTTGTTCACCTATTCTTAAATCTTTAGGAAGCACTTACTATGTGCCATGCATTTCTGTGTGTGCTGGGGTATAGCTGCCTTTGTGGAGCTTACCTACCTTATGGGGAGGTAGAAAATGAAAATATACAAATACACAGTGCAGTGTAAGAGTGGCATGCTACCTGGGCATCAGTGGTTTGGGCCTATAATCTTAGCTACTTAGGAGGCTTGGATCTGTTTATGTGATGCTGAAAAATTGAACTCAGGTTTTCATGCACGCTAGGCAAGGACTCTACC